>NC_065588.1:68999555-69645944 GCF_024542745.1 Macaca thibetana thibetana | reverse complement strand
CTCACTACTCATTTTTATATTCCAGCAGGTATCACCTCCTCTAACAATCATCCTCTCCTGGCTGGGACCCAAACATGTCCAAGAGTGTCGACCATAATACTTAACATTTAGGCACCAATCCAGCACTACTAATGCTGGCCACAGGACTGGGCCAGGGTCCGCAGGCAACTTCATCCCCTGTAGCCTCACCAGGTTTAACCCTATCATTACTGATTCTGGTGGTGGAGCAACTGGAGCAGCCAAAAAAAAAATGTGGGAAGGCAATGAATTAAGCATACGTTACTTTAATTCTGGTCAGTTAATTTTATTTGTATATGAAATATAGTATATATAATACATCTGTATGTATTATATATATGCAAATTTGTTTCTAGCAAGCATTTGGACCATAGTCTTCCCCTGAACTTGCCAGCAATATATGCACGTCAACCACCAAATG
This sequence comes from Macaca thibetana thibetana, assembly GCF_024542745.1. Taxonomy (NCBI): domain Eukaryota; kingdom Metazoa; phylum Chordata; class Mammalia; order Primates; family Cercopithecidae; genus Macaca; species Macaca thibetana. The sequence goes on along the minus strand of NC_065588.1, from coordinate 69,645,505 downwards.
TCAACTTTTTTTGAGAGTGATAATTATCCTCCCATAAACCCAACATTAATACCCAAAGGCCTTACTGTTTTTCTGTTTCTCTAATTCAAATAAACCTAGCAATAAACATTCTTAAACTAGATGATTGATAGAGAGTTGATGATAAATAATACAGAGTCTTATATAAATTATGGCCAAAGGAAAATACTCTTAGAAATTAATAGTTGTACTAAGAGGTACCATATAGCCTATTCCAGTATGCTGTGAAATTTACTATTGAATGCATGTTATAAATTTGTCACTGAACAAGGAGAAATATGGAATCAAGTCTGTGGAACTATGGGCTCCAAGATTCAATGTAAAATGAAAATTTTCAAAAACTTTTACAATGGTCTAAACAAAGTAATAGAAATTCTCTATACTCATATGAAGTATGTATGTTCCTACACATAAATAAAATTCTGAAAGAACACTTACAGCAGAGGAAGGAGATCATAGTACCAAAAGTTTTGTAAGGCATAATTCCAATATTTCAATATAATCTTTAAAAAAAATTTAATTAGTTTTTGCTTGATGATGATTATCAAAGCTTTCTCAAAGTATTGTCTTAATAACAATAATCAATGTTAATGAGCTTGTTTCTTTAGCTGACTATAAGATAAATTAAGAAATTTATCTGTTTTATTTTTATCTGTGTTACATTTAAGGCTATATCTGAGGTATATATACCAAAACTCTGGCACTCCTTGTTTGACCGTAAAATGAAAGAAAATTTTAAATTATCGTAAGTAACTGTTGAGTAAATTACCACCCCTTCACCCAAGGTCCATAGAGTGACAATATACTTATTGAATAGATATTGTGTTAGCTTTTTTAAATGACTGCTGTGACAAATTATCACAAACTTAGTGACTTAATATTATCTTAGAGTCTTGTAGGTGGGAGGGCCAGTACAGGTATCACAGGGATGAGGAATCGGTAGGACTGCATTCCTTCTGGAGACTTTAGGGGAAAGTTATGTTTTGTTTCCTTACATTTTCCAGCTTCTAGAAACCACTTGCATTCCTGATTCATTCCCTATCTTCAATCAAGCAATGGCAGTCAAGTCTTTCTTTCATGGTATCATTCTGACCCACCTTCAACCTCACTGCTTCAACTTTAGAAACTCCTGTGATTACATTGGGCACAGCTGGATAATCCAGTCTACACTTCCCATCTTGGGGTCAATTGATTAGCAAATTTAAATTAGTCTCAAAACTAAATTTCTTTTTTCCGTACAACATAGCATATTTTAATGTCCTCAGATTAGGATGAGGATATATTTGGAAGGCAATTATTTTGTCTATCACTGACATACATAGAGATTCACAGTTTGCAATCAGTTTCATTTACAGATACAAAATTCTTCAAAAACATCAAAATTTGCATACCCAATTTTAACCATAAAAAAGATTAAAAACACATAAAAAGCTTTATTTTTATTCAGTTTATCATTCTTTACTTAGGTAGTTACTTTACTTTCTAATTCCTTGAAGGTTTATTTAACAAAACAAAACAAAAGAGAGTAGAGAATGTTATTACAAAACAAAAAGGTATATGTGGATAAAAATTACTGAGAATGCAGGAAAATGACATTCTACAATCTTCTTGAAGTGCACATTGCTTTTACAAATCCATAAAACCTGCGGATTGATTCATTCTAGCATGCCCTGGTTCTATTCTGAAATCTGCACAGTACTATCCGCTTATCATTTTTTAGCCGCTGCTGCTCTTCACTGTGTGTGCCAAGTGAGAAGATCAGAGGTCTAGGTCGCAAATGAATACAGAGCAAATCAGCTGCTTTTCTCAGAGTGGCCTGAAGTCAAATACGTTTTAAAGCAATATAATTACAAAATAGCTTGCTGAATTGATGTATTCCATACATTATACATTTTACTTCTCTTTCCAGTAATATTGTCATGTCTAAATGTGTCCAGAACATCTGATCACTCCCTTTTGCAAGTATATTCTCCCAAATCTCAAAATGTAAGACTATGCCCATCTGGTTAAGAAGGTAAGGGTATACTGTTTGAGCAGGGAATATTTACATATAGCATATATTCCTTAAACTTTTCTGTTGGCAAATATCATTTGAAATATACCATAAAGGTTATTTTCATCCCCTGATGCTTAGGCAGAGTTGAATATAGCAATTTAATCCAAGTAGTTGAAACTCTGAAGAATTTCCATTTTCTTGCTTGATGATTTGTAATATGGTGCCTAATAAAACAGTATGAACTACCTAGGGTGTCAAAATGAGAGTTTCAAATAGGAATCTGGAAAACTTAATTCAAACTCAAGGTCTGGTACTAAGGTACTAGTTATATTTAAATCAAAGGCAAGTAAGTAGAACACTTTGTTTTTTATATTTTTATTCATCAATCCATCTATGCACCCACCCACCATATCATCTATTATCTAAATATCTGTCAACCTATCTTGTGTAAGTTTGTCTACATTCCCCACAACAACTGCTAAAAAGTTAAGTCTACAATATCTAATCCAACTTGTAAACACACTCTAATCATTTTGCCATTATAAAGTTTAAGTATCCATTGTTGCATTTATTATACTCATTCTTCTTACTTAATTGCCTGTCCAGCTAAATCTTACTACTCTTCTTATTAGTCCAGAAGTTAATACCATATAAGACAAGTCTTTAGGAGAAAATTGTTCCTGTGTTTACCAGCTTCACTGATGATTCAAGAATTGTAATAACTGTGGACAATATAAAACTCAATTTAAAGTTTGCAACCAGATTTTAAATATTGATAGAATCAGAAATAACTAAATGCGTGGCATCATATTCCCTCTTCATGAATTGTTGAATTGTATCTGCTTAAGATGCTGACACAAACAAGTTTTACTAATTTTACCAAAAAGAAAATTGCAGTTGGTTCTATCCACAGAATAGCAGCAGATTTGACAGCTTTGTGCCTATTAAATAATAAATCCTTCCTACACCCAAGACAACAGGGATAGTTAATCAATATCACAAGAGGGCTCAAAAAGTCTTCTGGCTTGAACTATTGTGAATTATCGTTAAATAGAATATTATTGTTTCTGTGCTGATCTCTAGGTCAGGGATTTTGCAATCCTGACAAAGGGAGATAATTGCATATGGAGTTTTCCATAGTATAGCTTCTTGAGTTTCAAACTCAGAGCTTCTCATTCAGTAAATTCATTTATTTATTGAGTCTTTACTATATGTCAGGCATTGTTGGAGGTAATTGAGAGCTATGGGAACAAAAGCCAAAAAAAAAAAAAAAAAACCCTGTAGAATGTATATTTTAATGAGATAAAAGCCTAATAAATACATTGTAAAAGATAAACTTTATAAATAGTACAATGAAAAAATTGGAATAAAAGTAAATGGGAGGTATTTCAATGTAAATATCAGGCAGGCCTAATTGATAAGGTGACATCTGAAGAAAACTTTGCAGATATCTTAGGGAGGGTGCCAATTGACTAAATCAGGGGTTTGTCCATTAAGTAGGAGGAAGAGCAAGAAAGCCAATGTGACAGGGACAGAAAATATGAGGAAAGGATAAGTTTAAAAATGAGGACAAAAACATATCAGGTTTTTGTGAAGGAGCCATGAATAGCTATTTTAACCAATAAAAATGATTCTGAAACACAACAAGAAATGAGAAGTAATCTCTCTATATGTTTTACTAACCTTACCTGTTAACAAATATGGATTTTAGTTTGTAAAGGTAGGGATTAATATTCATGGAGATAATAGAAATTTATCAAGTGGAAGAGAAGTATTATCTAAAAATTAAAGATTCCTAGGATTACATATTTGATATATTAAGAGAAGTAAATGTGAAATATCTCTGAGTTGTTAATTCAAAGCTACTCAGTGATATTGGAAATGAATATGAGTACGTAAGAAAAAAATTGGGAGGTGTATGATACTATTCTTAAAAACCTAACATTTGTAATTTCCATTCAATAACTACAGATGTTTCCATATTTTTATTTAACCCAATGTTTATTTTGGGTTTTGAAGCACCATATGAAAGTCTAAGTAATTTCTTAATACATATTAGAGAAATGTGAATGTGGAATGTGCATATTTTTTAAATCATAAAAAGTGATAATTTAGTTTTGGATATCAAATAATTTAATGTTTTCTAAATTTGACATCAGACTAAAGTCTCAGGGAAAAAATATATTAGTATTTTTGAAATACCTAAGTAATAATTATCCTACATTATCAGCATCATACCCTCTCTTCTCTAAAATCTGCTCCATCTTACTTAATACTGCCACCCAAAATTTTGCAGTTAGTTGAGGTAATCACTACAGTTTTTTTCACTCACAATTTTCAGAAGACTATTAAATTCTCACAACCCCAATTCAACATATTAGATCCTTCTTGCCCTCTCCATAGCACTGCCCTAGAACTGAATATTATCCACCTCTCCACTAAGCTACAGGATGATTTTAGGTGTATTTCTACTTTCTAGTATCATCCACTGCCAAGTAATCATATACCAGAATCTTCTCTTTAAGCAACAAATGTATCCATATTATTTCTCTCCTTAAATCCATTTGATAAGTCACTATCAACTACAGAATAAAACTGACATTACCTTGCAAGGCATAAAATAGTCCTATAGCCTCTAGAATCTGCCTGTCTTCTAGTTTCATTTCCTGCATTACTCATGTTCTTCTTGCTATATTCTCCAACCACACCAAATAACCCCTTTTTTCACCATCTGATCTCACACCTTCATAACCTTAAACAGGAAACCATCACTTCCTGAAATTCTTTTTAGTCTTATATTTTGATGGTAAACTATAACTTAACTTTCAAGATCCAACTCAACCATTAGACCTCCAGAGAATAAAATCAATCCCTCTTTTAAACTATATTTTTTGCATACCTCCAATATGGAGGTTTGTTACAAATTATTAATATGTTTTGTGTTTTTCATGTCTGCACTATTAAATAATGAGGATTTTTTAAAAGCATACTTTTTTTTTTTTTACCATTTCTTCTACCCCCATAGCTAATTCAATCCTGGAAAATTAATCTAATAAATATTTGAAGGAAAAATAGATGATGAGAAAGAGACACAGGCAAGAAGGAAAGACGGCAATGCATTGATATTTATGATTCTGTCTTTCTGAGAAAAGCAATCCAGCTTCCCACTTTATTTCCATATTTACAAACAGTTATCCAGATACATAATAGAACTTACATGAGTGTGAAACACACACTAGCCTCATATCTTTATAAAATCAACTGACAATAAATTATCTAGGTTATAGAGAAGAAGCAAAGCTAAATTATTTTCCCCAATATCGAAAAGATCTATTGAAGTGTTATTCAAAAATCATATGGAAAGAAAGAACATTCCAAGCATTTCTGAGTTAAAAAAAAACAGAGTTGCAATGCTACAAAGTCTCAACCCCATTTTTCTCTTAAAACCTGCATGCTCTGTAATTTAATATTATCTAAAGAAGAAAAAGTATTGCAAAATAAAAAATTTAATTAAGTAAAAATTTGCTGCATAAAAGTCCCATATGCTTCAGAAATTCTTTCACAACATTCCTGACATAGAGACCACTATAGGCTTATTATACATTTTCAGTGAGAGAAAATGTATTTTTCAAGAAACATGGTGTCTTGGATGGTCAGAACTATTGACAATTCTATTTGAAATCAGGCACTTTTTTTTTTTCCTTTGACCCTATGAAGTAACATTGAATAAATTGAATTTTTAGAAATCAAAGACTTCAAACAATCATTCACCTATAGTAACCTCTATTAACTATCTCTTATTCACGATAAATACACCAGATTTATTTCATCATTTTTCAAAAACAAGCTGTATTTTATGTTATAATCTCAAAAAAAATGAGATTAACAAATTCATCTTCTGAACATAAAGCATAACAAGGACCCACATAAATTACTGTAAGTATAACTGAACACTTTCCTCCAATGTATTCTGACTTACATGACTAATATCTAACCAATATACTCCCAGGCCACAACAACAAAATTTAACTTTCAGTCAGATATTCAGGAAAAAAGTAGTATAAACAGTCTTCTAGATAGCTGAATATTAAATCTTAGTTTTAGTTTATAGATTCTATTGAATTGGAGCTCTCCAAGTATTAAAGATTTGATACTGATTGTTTTCTCCCTTTTTTCTTTTTTAGCTATACAAGATTATATTTGTTCTTTTTTTATAACTGATTGTAATACATTGTGGAATTTTGATATATTACAATCTTGAATCACCTTAAATTTTTTACTTACATTGGTGGAATTATCCTTTATTCTCACATGACATTTGCTATAAATTGTTATTATCATTACTTTATTAGACTATCTCAGGTGTAAAAAGAAAAATATAAGATAACTAATTTTTTTTTTTTTTTTTTTTCCTGGAGACGGAGTCTCACTCTGTCACCCAGGCTGGAGTGCAGTGGCACTCCAGCTCACTGCAACTTCCGCCTCCCAGGTTCAAGTGATTTTCCTGCCTCAGCCTCCTGAGTAGCTGGGATTATAGGTGCCTACCACCAGGCCCAGCTAATTTTTGTATTTTTAGTAGAGATGGGGTTTCATCATGTTGCCCAGGCTGGTCTTGAACTCCTGACCTCATGTGATCTGCCCACCTTGGCCTCCCAAAGTCCTAGGATTACAAGTGTGAAGCACTGCACCCGACCAAAATCTTAGGATAACTAATGTAATGCTAAGGTAATTTGGTCACCATATTCTGGTTTTTCAATGGTAGCAAACTACTTTATCCTTTTTGATCAACAGCAATTTCAAAGTAGGAATTCCTATTGTTACTTCTTATTTTTTAAAGAGAAGAAATTCTGTGTAAGGCTAGTTAGTCAAATACTTCATAAAATTTGCAAATTTTCAAAATATCAATGTTCCAGAAGGATTTGGATGTTTACCAAATACATATGTGCATATTTATCACTGTTTACAAATGGCTTACATTCTGGATAACACTAGGTAAATATTTTGTAATGAGATTGTAATACCCTGCCAGTCTATGTGTTACTTCCTACTGAAGATTTCTAAGGAGTTCATAAAATATTTTTAAGTTTATAAAATATTTTTGTTTTATGCTTTTTAAAAATATATGTTCAATATTGTATTTGATATTTTTTCTCTTCATCAAATTTCATATTAAAAAATAAAATTTCAAATTAAAGCCCCTTTATTCATACCAGTACACCTCTTAATACAATTAGGCTTCTTCAGTTTTATAAACAAACTTCATAAATCAAAATTTAGAAAACAATTCCTCTTTTTAGACACCATGTAGAAATTTGCTCACAATATACATTTTCTTTTCTCTATGATGATGAAAATCTTTAACTCAAAGAAAAAATTGCTACAGTAACTATGCCTCTTAATTTTTTCAGTCTCCTGTCTTAAACTTCATTTCTTACTTCAATCTTTAAATAAATATTCAATTATAAACTAATTTCTGTGTATATAAGAATAAAATGTACTCGCTTCAATTATTTTGAAATCATTCATATTATAATTTCACTATAATAATTCATCTTATTGTGAAATATACTATAATTAATATAATATAATAAAAAAGTTCTACTGTAATAAAAAGTGTTACGTAAGAATTTTCAAAAATATTTCAAAGCTTGATTCGGATGTGCTATTATGCCAAAATACTTAAGGACTACCTTCCCAAAAAAGGTATAATTTGAGCTAAGTCATCTTTGCTGGATAAGCATCCTAATGATAGAGAATAAAATAAAAGGAACAGCTGTCCTAATAGAGAGAACTAACATGTCAAAAGGTATCAGAAATCATGGCCCACTAGGAGAGCCACAATTTGTACCAGTCATTTTGTCTGAAATATAGGGCTTGGGTGTGAAAGTGGAAGGAGGTGATTGTGGAAATACTAATGCAGGTCATAATATGAAGAGTTTTGCATACTATTTGAAATTTAACCTTATCATATAGGTGATAAAAATATTAAAGTATTTAAAGCAAAGCTGTAACATAGATTTTTATTTTAGATAAATTATTTGTATAGAATATAAAGAATTGATAGGTGGTTTAAGACTAGAAAAGGAGTAATGTGCATGCAAGTGTGGATGAAGTTGAGACGATGCCCCCAAAACAGAGCTCAAATGAAAAAACAAACCAGAAAAAAATATGTATGTGTCTCTCTCTCTCTCTCTCTCTTTTTTTTTTTTTTTTTTTGAAACAGGGTCTTGCTCTGTTGCCCAAGCTAGAGTGCAGTAGCATGATCTTGGCTCAAGACAACCTCCAACCCCCGAGTTCAAGCAATCCTCCCATTTCAGCCTCCTGAGTAGCTGACACCACAGGTGTGCGCCTGGGTACTTTTGTAGTTTTAGTAGAGACAAGGTTTTACCATGTCCAGACTTGTCTCAAACTTCTGAGCTCAAGCAATCTGTCCACCTGGAGCCACCACACCCAGCCAAGATGTGTCCTTAATATAAGAAAAGATAACTTCCAGAAGAGAGTCATCAGCAGAATCAAACACCACAGAAAAGGCAGAAATAGTAAATTAAATAAGGACAAAAACTTTATATTTGAGTTGAAATGATAGTCCCACAGGATTGGTAGGCATATAAACTAGTGTGTAAGCCTTTGAGATCTGAATGAAAAGGCATTTCAGACAGTCAGGTAGGCTAATCTTTAAGCAGTCAATAAAACAGTGACTGGATGGATGGATGATGGATGGATAGATGGATAGATGGATGGATGGATGGATGGATGGATGGATAGATGGATGGATAGACAGATGGATGGATGAATAAACTGATAGCAATTCATTCTAATAGTCTTCAATCCTGTGAATAGTTTACTTATTTATTCAGCAAATAGCCATGCCACGAGCTGCTTTAGACATTGGGAATGTAAAATAAGCAACACAAAGCCCCAACCCTAAAACCCTAACAGCTTAATAGTATAATGGCTGCAAAGCTCTTACATTTGTCTCTACTGCAGTTCTCTAAGCAAAAACAATAGTCACTTGTGCTAATGGAGTCTTTCTAAGAAAGGAACTAACCGAGAGTAACTTAGATTCTAAAGTGATGCAGTCCATTATCTCTCAGCAATGTAGCAATTACATTTTTATGCATCAAGAGTGGAACAGGCATGTATCTGCAGTTAAAGTTTTATGCAGCACTATTTACAGAAGTGGAATAAATATCCATCAATGACATGATGTATATAAGAACATCCATCAAAGGTTAAAAGGAGGAAAGGAATATCTATGATTAATTGTTTATTCTTCAATTCATCAAGAAGTAAAATAAGTATTCTTCAGTTTAACTGCTGACACATTCAGACTAAGGAGTGGGATACTTGTTGGTTCAAATTGTGTATGCTACTAATTTCAAGAGCAAAATAAAAATCCATCAATGCCATGCCAAGTAATTGGAAATGCTTTGGAGGATTTGTCCAGAGATTTTATTTTCCCAAATTGCCTTCTCAGAACTTGTCGTCACATTAAAAAAAAAAAAAAGCCCCAATTTGTTGATACATCAAGTTCTCTAGGGAAGTAGTTACCAGTCAAAGATTTGCACAACTGTTTTTATGACATATGACATCAAAGCTAATACAGGCCATCATGTCATTTTTATGTATTTTTACAAAAAAATTATAATCAGCAAATGTTTGTATTATGTGTTAAAAGAACCTTACTAATTAAATAACAAAATATTGTTTGAATTTTTGTATAGTGTCTTTCCACTTTTCATGATTCAATGATTGGGTGATATTAGTTACTTTTCTCCTAAATTACATCACCATGTGTGATGTATACCAGATTGAAAACTGTACAGTTTCTCAGGTACATTCAATAGTATAAAACATTATACTTGCAGTCCATTCGTGGAACACCTGTCATCATACCAACGTTACATCAAACTGTGTCTTACTTTACATAATCAATAGTGCATCAAATGAATATTTTTGAACTTCAATTTGCAGAGGACTGATGAAACTGAACCAGAGCATAAATGTTTAACCTATTTCCTAGCTTGAAATAACTAAACAATGTTAAATGAAAATAAGATTATTTATTACTAACATACATTGATATTGGACTAAGTATAAGATGACAATTCTTCAAGCTGCATTCTTTTTAAAAGTTTGGGCTTACAAAAAAAAAGTGTTTAAGATATCTAATTGGATTGAGAAAGAATATAAACTGTGAACCATTGTGCCATTCATAAAGATAGAAATCAAATTATAAAGTCCAACTATTACTTGTTCTTCATTTTGATAATACGATGAAAATGTTAAGTCTATTTCTTCACAATCTCTCTTAACAAAATCCATTTGAATAAAAAAAGTTAACTTCTTAAGTGACTCTTTTTCTTCCATTTGAAGAAACTGGTAGAAAAGATTGACTTCACACTTCACAAATGAAGAATTTAATTAAAGCCATTAATGTTGAATTTTTTAAATGTTGAAATTAAAATATCTTATTCTTTTCTCCCCATTTCCTCAGAAACCTACCAGAAATTTATCAATCCAGCTTCAAAGCTGAGTACTTACAATCATAATATTTAGATCCTACTCAAAAGATAAAAAAAAAAAAAGTAGTCTATAAAAGAGGAGGAATTGTAATTAGAATATCCCAACCTTTTCCATTTCACTTTAAACCTTAAAGTAATTACCTGCATAGCACTCTCTATGTACTAGGAAAGTGCTTAGTCAAACCCAGCCAGTCAAGATTCAAATTCTAGAGTTAAACCCTGTAATTGGTCTCCTGAGTTTGGCTACATTTTGCCCAGGAGTAGAATGCCTTATTTGAAGCCCCACAAGATTTAATCCAATAACAGAAAAATTCCTCAAAGTAGAATCAGAGTACCTCTCATATTAACAACAAAAAAACATGGATGTCACACAAGCAACAACATCATTAGAATGTAGCATATATATAATTGCTATTTCAAAAATGATAAAGCATGATATATATGACATATATATGATGCAAGTGTGTGTGTGTGTGTATATTTCTTGTCCATAATCACAGACTTACCAAGTGATTAGAAAGCTAAAGATTTTTATGCTGTACCTATCAATATCAATGAATTATATACTTAAAAATAAATTTATTACAGACATAGAAATACATTTAGATATACACATAAAAATGCTTGTGCTCATTGGATTGGTGGTTATTTTCTCAGCTTCTATAAAATCTGTATGATCAATGGGGAGTAGAAGGTTCATTAATTTTACAGACATTCTCTTTAAAGAAAATACAGAGGTTGAATGTGAGAATTGCTAAATTGTGCCAAAAGAAAAACAAAAAAACAGTAGCAGTTAAGTGAGTAGTTTTTTATTTATATGCTTAGAGATTAATATAATAGCTCTAACATATATTTCCCTTATGTAATATCAATTATATTAAAAACTATTTCTTCATATAATATTAAATCTCTATGTGTATTGACTAATTAAATCACTAATATTCATATTGCTGTTACATGTTCAATAATTTTAACTAGCTTATAATAGGTCTTTATTAAGTGATTATATAAGATGGATACATTTCCATTTAGTCATCGGTACCTTCTTCAATACTTTATTTTTTTTCAAAGGGAGGGGAAGAAAACACTAGTAATGAGCAACAGACTAAGAGGCATGGGTAAAAATGTTGCTTCAACAGGCATACTCTGAAGAACAAATTTCCCTCTTATTTGGAGAAGTATATAGCTGGGCTTTCTAAAATCTCGATCCTCTTTTTCAGCAGGCAGAAGGGAGGATGAGTTCATTTTCAAAAATGCCAACGTTGAAACTCTGCACAAGTTTGTTATTTATTTAGTCCCAGAGAGAGACACCTTCCCATTGTAAAGGCAAGTAAATTAAAATTTATATTTTAACATGAATCAGGCAAAAATATTTTGCCCTTATGGGATAACAATGAAAGAGGAAATCAAGATCCATTATTCAGCGAAGCCATCTGAAAGGACAGATCCAGCTGGATAGAACTGCTCAGTTATCAAGTTTATGGGTCTACCAACATGGGTGCCTATAACTACTATAATTGTACATCAGAAAAAAAGAGATGTCAAATGATAATTGGCGATTTTGCAAATAAAAATTACCTGAATGTATAAGCATTTAAGATTCTCTATTACTATTTGACTTGTAGACACATTGGATAATCAACCTACGTTAGAATTATATATGAGTGAACACTAATATACCACGGAGTTACTCAGTTTTATTTTTTTAACCATTATTCAGGGTCTTGGGACACTGATCTTTATAATGATTTCTCCAATAGTGTCTTGCACAAAGGTTATCATAATGAACCTTAAATGAGACTGGATTTTATTCTACAGAAGTATCTCTTCAGGGCAGTAAAGCACATAAAATAGGACTTTATATCACCTAACAAGTACATTTTTAAAAAATGAACTGTAAGTTTAATGTCAGGTGGCTTAGGGTACTTTTAATGACTGTGGACAGCAGCAGCAGGTAGCAGATGTTAGACTACCCACATGGCTCTAATTTTAAGAATGCATATTATATTTCTTTTTTTAAGGAAAAGGTATTTAAAAATCTCACATTTAATCTCTTCTTCAGTGCAGGTTATATTACAGCTAAGACATAACACACATTTCTGTTCAGATGCTACTAATATTATGTTATCTAAATAAATTTTCTGACAGATATTCTTTTTTAGAGTAGAGCTCTTATTTAATCTTAATGCTTGTATTTTAAAAATTACATTTCCTCTACTTAAAAGCATTCATTGCTTGCTCAAGTCTTTTGAGTACATCTAATTTTATTGCACTGTCAAAGAAAATATTTTTACTATAGCAAAAGTCAACAGTCACAATATATTTAAGAGAAGCAGAGCATAAAGTCTAATCCTCATTTTATTGACGGTTTGAGAAATAAAATGAATTCTTCTTGAAAAATAATATGAATTGTCTCTGACTCCCACCTTTTATTTCTTAGCTAAAATTAAATTTCCTTTGGCAGAAAATAAGCAATATAGATTTGTATATCTGTGAGACACAGTTGAAGCAATAATACTTACTGAACAATTAATCTTTTGGTAGTGTTCTTCAGTTAGTTCTGGCAGTCTCTCACAGAGGAGCTTTGAAATAATGCAATTTGAAATCTAAATTGAGCACAATTTTAACCACAATTCAAAACTTTAAAAGAATTGAAAATATTTAGAAAGCACTTATATTGGGGAAAATTCATTTCCCCACAACATATTTAACATTTTCCTCCACTTTTGGTTGTCACTGACAGCCTACTTGTTCATCACACTCAACATTTAATCTTATGGGATGTCATTCCACTTCATATGTTCATAAAACATTTAAAACATTTTACTTAGAAAACTTTCTTTGTAGGGCATTGACTGTGTATACAGTGTCAGACGAATGTGTAGCATCTTCTTCCACTCACTCTATCACACTGACAATCTCTACTACTTCTACATTTTCTCTTCCTCCTGTGCTCTGTTCCTCTGCTACCTACAATGTCTTGGATATTCTTTCTTATCTGCTTTCAGCCAGATTTCACATACATAAAAACATATGCTTTTTTAGGAACTGGGTTTTCTTGCTTTAAAATTTTAATTTTGTTAGTTTTTAAAGTACAGTCCTTTGTGTCTAAATCAGATAGCAATGGTTATTTTTCATCAATAAAGCGTGTATTGAACACTTCTTAATAATTAATCTGGAGCTAGAATAGTAAACAATAGGTGAAGGATAAGTGCCCTGATTCATGCTACAGAATAGAGATCAACATGTTTAAAATACATATAAAGCAAAATGAGGTAAGTTTTTTTTCTTACTACTACTTCCTCTTGTAGTTCCTTAGCTAATTATACCTAACTGTAATCAGCTCTTTAAACATGCCATTATTTCTCAGATATCAGTGCCTTTGCGCATTCTTTTTCTATGTTTTATATATCTATCTTACTCCTTTCACCCTAATGAAACTTTAGGCAACATTTCAAAACCAATATTGCATTTGAAAGTTTTCTTTCTTCCCTCTTGTTACACATTTTTGAATTTGTCTCCCTAAGTTTTATGGCACTTTTTAACTTTACCACTTATACAGTCTCATGAATGTCTGAGTTTAATTTACATGACTCTCTTCAGCAATTGTGGCCACTTTGTCTTATACATCTTTGTATTCAAATATCTAATATACTTCAGAAGTATATCAAGATTCCATTATGTGTTTGTTTAAGCAATGAATAAATCGGTAGAGAAAATTACCTTGGATAATTTTCTGCTAATGAGAAAAAAGTTAAATGTAATTAAAATACAAATTGATTTGAAAGAAAGAATGATAACATAATTTATCTTTAAAAGTTATTTTTTTAACTGAAGTTACATTTGTTTAGAAAGTCAAAAGTGGAATAAGTCATTGTAGCTTTTAGAATTAACTTCCAACCAAAACTTAAGGAAATGGAATCACCTGGAAATGAGTAAAGAATTGATAAGCAATCTGAGAACCACAATAATATTAAATGACACTTAAAAAAATAAAGACAGTCAAAGAGTATGTAATATTTTCATTATCTGAGCAGTAAGGTATTGGAAGAGAAGAATAATATAAATAACTGGATTGATTTACAGCTGAAGAATTACAAAGAGTCTAAGAATATTTGATAAAAGTTGGAAATTTTGAAGAAATTCTAAGCACAGTCCTGAGAGATTGACTAAAATTATTTTTTATTTAGTTTTGACTTGTGGAAAAATGAAGCAAGGCCAAAAAGAGGCCTTGAAAGAAAGTCTAGAGAAGTAGGAAGGCATCAAATGAATATAAATCTTAATGAGATAAAATAACTTAGGTTTTAACATAGGATTAGAATTTTTGGACAGATATGGTGTTCTGGTCAAAGGGTGGAATTATATAATTTAGCAAATAGAGCAGAGCATGTTTCCAGGATTATGGTAGACTAGATTGGAGGACTCCCACTCACCTTTCCAAAATAACTAGACATAGATTTAAATATTTTGAATGTATTTCTGGGCACTTAGGAATATAGGGACAGTCTGCTAAGACCACCATGTATACCCTTTCTCTACCACATATGCCCAGTGGAAACAACAACAAAAACAACAAACAACAATAATTTTTAAAAATACCCATGATCTAAAAACCTGATCTTAAAAGTCACAGTTGGAACCAAGTGAGAGAGCCAGAATGAATTGTTTCATCGAGAACAAATACCAATCACAATTCTTTGGCAGAGATTGTAAGCAACAGATCTACAACAAAGAATGGTTATAACTCATGAAACATTTGTTACATGATGATTTTAGAGGGATCTACAGTAGTCCAGAGTTGACAGTGTCCTCCAAATCAGTCACAAGCCTCAAAAATTAATCTGAATTGACAATCAAGGGTCAATCATCTTAGAAGTTTTGTTGGGAGTACAGAAAAACACCTTAACGCTACATGTTTTGCAAATGTTGGAATTAATAATGCCAATATACAAGAAAAATATATTTAAAAAGGAAAAGAAAATAAAGAGTAAATTTACAAATATGAATGATATGGTTTGTCTGTATCCCCACCCAAATCTAATATTGAATTTTAACTCTCATATTTCCAACATGTTGTGGGAGGAACCCAGTGGGAGGTGATTGAATTACGGGAGCAGGTCATTCCTGCACTGTTCTCGAAATAGTGAATGAGTCTTACGAGGTCTGATGGTTTTAAAAAGGGGAGTTTCCCTGCCCAAGCTCTCCTCTCTTTGCCTGCCACCATCAACATAAGGTGTGACTTGTTCCTCATTGCCTTCTGCCATGATTGTGAGGCTTCCCCAGCCATGTGGGTCGCAAGCAGCTCTGCTCCTGTGACTCAGCTGCTTTCACCAGCTGGTGTTAAGTGTCTATGGCTTTTCGAGGTGTGCAGTTCAAGCTGTTGGTTGTTGATTCTGGGGTCTGGAGGACAGTGGCCCTCTTCTCAAAGCTTCACTAGGCAGTGTCACGGTGGGAACTCTGTGTGGGGGCTCTAACCCCACATTTCCCTTCTGGACTGTCCTAGCAGAGGTTTTCCATGAGGATCCCTCCCCTGCAGCAAACTTCTGCCTGGACATCAAACGTTCCCATACATTTTCTGAAATCTAGGTGGAGATTCCCCAATCTCAGTTCTTGACTTCTGTGTACCCAGAGGCTTAACACCACATGGGTGTTCCCAAGGCTTGGGGCTTTTACCCTTTGAAGCCATGGCCTGAGCTATGCCTTGGCCCCTTTTAGCCATGGCTGAAGCTTCTGGAATGCAAGTCACCAAGTCCCTAGGCTACACAGAGTAGGAGTGCCCTGAGCCAGACCCAGGAAACCATTTTTTCTCCTATACCTCTGGGCCTGTAATGGGAGGGACCTTCTGTGAAGGTCTCTGACATGTCCTGGAGACATTTTCTCATTTTCCCCATTGTCCTGGTGATTAACATTTGACTCCTCTTTACTTATGCAAATTTGTGCATATGACTTGACTTGAATTTTTCCCCCAAAATGGGGTTTTCTTTTCTATTACATTGTTAGGCTGCATATTTTCCAAAATTTGATGCTCTGCTTTCACTTGAATGCTTTGCCACTTAGAAATTTCTTACACCAAATACCCTAAATCATCACTCGGAAGTTCAAAGTTCCACAGACCTCTAGGACATGGGCAAAATGCCACCAATCTGTTTGCTAAAGCATAGCAAGAGTCACCTTCATTTCAGTTCCCAACAAGTTTTTTATCTTCATCTGAGATAACCTTACCCTGGACTTTATTGTCCATATCACTATCAACATTTTTGTCAAAGCCATTCAACAAGTCTCTAGGAAGTCCCAAACTTTCCCACATTTTTCTGAGCCCTCTGCCTATTACCTGGTTCCAACCTCTGCCTATTACCTGGTTCCAAAGTTGCTTAAACATTTTTGGGTATATACACAGCAGCACTCCACTCTACTGGTACCAATTTACTATACTAGTCTGTTCTCATGCTGCTAATAAAGACATACCTGAGACTGGATAATTTATAAAGAAAAAGAGGTTTAATGACCTCACAGTTCCACATAGCTGGAGAGGTCTCACAATCTAGGTGGAAGTCAAAGGAGGAGTGAAGGCTTGTTTTACATGGCAGCAGGCAAGAGAGCATGTGAAGGGGAACTTCCCCTTATAAAACCATCAGATCTCTTGAGATTTATTAACTATCATATGAATAGCATGGGAAAAACCCACCCCCAAGGTTCATTTACCTCCCACAGAATCCCTCCAGTGACACATGGGAATTATGATTCAAGATGAGATTTGGGTGGGGACATAGCCAAACTATCTCAACCTACCAGAAAAAAAAAAAAAAAAGCCCAAGACCAGTCGGATTCACAGCTGACTTCAACCAGATGTATAAAGAAGAGTTGGTACCATTCCTACTGAAACTATTCCAAAAAATTGAAGAGGAAGAATTCCTTCCCTAACTCATTCTAGGAAGTCACCTTATCCTGATACCAAAACCCAGCAGAGATACAACAAAAAGAGTAAACTTCAGGCCAATACCCTTGATGAACATCAATACAAAAATCCTCAACACAATACTCGCAACCCAAATCCAGCAGCACATCAAAAAGCTTATTCACCATGAATGATCAAGTAGGCTTCATTCCTGGGATGCAAAGCTGGTTCAACATATGCAAATCAATAAATATGATTCATCATATAAACAGAACTAAAGACAAAAACCACATGATTATCTCAACAGATGCAGAAAAATCTTTCAAGCAAAGTAAACGTTCTTTCACGTTAAAAACTCCTAATAAGATAGGTATTGAATTAACACACCTCAAAATATAAAAGCTGTATGTGACAAACCCACAGCCAACATCATACTGATGGGCAAAAGCTGGAAACATTCCTCTTGAAAACTAGCACAAGACAAGGATGCCCTTTCTCATCGCTCATATTCAACATATTATTAGAAGTTCTGGACAGGGCAATCAGGCAAGAGAAAGAAATAATGAGCATTCAAATAGAAAGAGAAAAAGTCAAACTATCCCTGTTTGCAGATGACATGTTCCTATATCTAGAAAACTCCATACTCTAGGCTGGGCATGGTGTCTTATGCCTGTATTCCTAGCACTTTGGGAGGCTGAGGCAGGTGGATCACCTGAGGTCAGGAGTTCAAGACCAGCCTGGCCAATATGGTGAAACCCCGTCTCTACTAAAAATAAAAAAGTTAGCTGTGTGTGGCGGCACATGCCTGTAATCGCAGCTACTCAGGAGGTTGGGGCAGGAGAATTGTTTGAACCCTGGAGGCGGAGGTTGCAGTTAGCTGAGATCGCACCACTGCACTCCAGCCTGGGTGACAGAGTGAGATTCCGTCTCTGGAAAAAAAAAGAAAAGAAAAGAAAAGAAAACTCCATACTCTCAGTCCAAAAGCTTCTTAAGCTGATAAGCAACTTCAACAAAGTCTCAAGATACAAAATCAATCTGCAAAAATCACTAGCATTCCTATACACCAACAACAATCAAACCGAGAACCAAATCAGTAATGAACTCCCATACATAATTGCCACACAAATAACAAAATACCTAGGAATCCAGGCTAACTAGGGAGTTGAAAGATTTCTACAAGGAGAACTACAAACCACTGCTCAAATAAATCAGAGATGACACAAATGGGAAACCATTCTATATTCACAGAGAGGAAGAATCAATATTGTTAAAATGGCAATACTGCTCAAAGCAATTTATAGATTGAATGCTATTCCCGTTAAACTACCATTGACATTCTTCACAGAACTAGAAATAACTATGTTAAAATTCAAATGGAACCAAAAAAGAGCCCAAATAGCCAAGGTAATCCTAAGCAAAAAGGACAAAGCTGGAGGCATTACACTACTGAACTTCAGACTATACTATGGAGCTACAATAACCAAATCAACATAGCACTGGTACAAGAACAAACACGTAGACCAATGGAACAGAATAGACAACCCAGAAATAAAACCACACACCTGCAACTGTCTGATCTTCAACAAACTTGAATAGTTAACAATATAAATTGACATTATATGATGACAGAATCAAAACTCTTAAACATAGTGCTATCAAAGAGAATAAGAATGAAATAAACTTATATAAAAATAAATAAAATATATCTTTAAAAAAGTTCATGAACTAAATAAATCAAAACAATAAACAAAGAAAACACAGGGTAATCTATAACAAATAAAAGAATATTTTTAAAACCTAATTAATTAAAAAGTATCTTATTCAATCATTTTTCTTCCAGATTTTATTGTAAAGATCTGTTCCACTATTTATAAATGTAGCTGTAAAAAATAATTTGAAGATGTTCATGTCAGCATTACTTGTAAAAAGAAACCCTCCCCACAAAACCAACACAAAATACCCAGGAAAACAAAACATGGGAACAATATAAAATTTCTAACAGAGGAATGATTAAACTAATTATAGTGTTTAAGAACTCTGGATGAGAGTCTAGCCTGAGGATACCAACAACTATTTTACAGTGTTTTTAAGACTGAAACATTGTGCTAATTTCTTTGTATAATAGGTAATATTTCCCCCTATTCTGAACATGTAAACAATGAGGTTTAAATACATTAATTTTCTCAACTATTTCTGTTGGTTCCAAAACTATGCCATAATACACTCTACCATTTTTTCCTATATTATTACAGGGGGAGAACACCTGGGAGATTATATTATAAAACACTTGTGGTTATACGTAGCTGTTAGGATGGTAGATGATTTGTAATTTTGCCTGTATTATATTTTTTAAATTAAAAACAAAACAAAATGTTTTAAAGGAGTACCATCCTTATTTCTTACCTTGCTTTGTACTTCTTTAGAATAGGGTATTTTGTAGTAGAATTTTCTTTTGTGTTACTCAGAAAGAGCTGAAAAATGGATTAAATTCATACTGGTTTTGATGAATATTTATTGCATAACACTGATAAAATACCTTTATAACAACACTGGAAAATCCAAATATATATACCTACACAAACAAACATAGCTGATCATTATGTAGTTAGGGCCCTGAACTGATTTGTATAACTGAATGATTTGTAATGATTCCTCACTGAAAATGCAGGTGAAAATTAAATCTATTAATCAAAAAGTCTTTATGACATAATCATCAATTTAATATAATTAAACATAAGTTATTTTCAAAGGATAAATATAATCAGTGTTTTCATTTAAAAACTAGGTAATTAGATGTCATATATCAATAGTTGAAGAAATGTTTGTTAGGTTTATATTATGTATTAGGCCCAATGCTTCAACCAGAAGATGAAATGATGAGTAAGTAAGTAAGTAGTTGTCTTAGTCTACAGGTAGAACTGGAGTCTCAGCCAACAACCTACATCAATTTCCAGATGTGGGTATGGACACCTCAAAATGTTTCTACTCTACCATAGAGTGTTCCCACAGAAAACAATGTAGCACAAAAAGATGTCATTCTGGTCTATTCTGCTCAAATACTTGACCTACAGAAACTCACACACACAGAGGACAAAAATAGAAATGATAATATACATCCATCAAAAATCACAGATACAGTTTGTTGTATTTAAAGTATGCCTCAATTAAAAAAAAACTAAAAATGAATGATAGAATTAAGAATATGTACTTTAAGTAGACCAAATTACTGATTAGATGAGCTATTATAGCTGTACAATGTAATATTTAAATATTCAATATTCAAGTAATTAAAATAATAAAACTTTTTTAGATAGTTATGAATAATTTCCAAAAATCACTGAAAATGAAAATTAGTGAGATTTCTGGTCCAGTATTTGCTTCAAAACAAGACAAAACAACAAAAACTAAGAATTATGTGTATATACAAATTATGTCTTTGAAATTATAGACAAGTGACAACAATGGTTTCATGCAGTGGAGGAGACAAATAAATGAGGTAAAGTAAATGAAAGAAAGATTTACTTCTCAATGCATGCCATTTGCTACCTCGGTGTTGACACTATGTGCATTTATTTTTTTTACAAAGAAAAAATAAGCTATTTGAAAAAATTCAGGTTTACTTCAAGGAGGTTATTTAGTAAATTTTATAGAAGGAAATCAATTAATGTAACAACAAAGAAGGGGATTACCTACTTAGCACACAGTAAGTAAATTATCAATCAGAAGTGAAATTCAATATGTAACCCATTCCATTCAAATTGATTTGTTAGTCTCTTCCAATACATTCTTATACTTTCCATGAGAAAACCATACAGTAGTTGCTGTGTCAAAGGATGAAGCTGAAATTTTTATTCAAAGTTACCTTTGAATTTGTTCCATTAGTGTCTTCAAACATTGAAGCTGAAAACTTCAACCTTTCAAGAAACATCCATCTTAAAATAATTTGTTTAATGAATAAATGTTTAACTAATGGAAGTTTCACAGATCATATATATATATATACACTAGGGGTCTACACTATTAATAGAAGTGTTTCTAGGTAACTAAAGTTATACTTTATTTTATATTAGCACATCATTATAATACAAATATATCCTAATTAATTAAAAATTGAATGTTCAGGAATTTACAAATGTAAGCAAACAGTAACATTAACATAAATATAATTATATAATAATAGGTTCATTTTGCTTATGTACACATTCTAAGGATTCTTGACAGTTTAGATTATCAACTTTCTTTTTAATGCATTAACTCGGAGACTTACCATTTAGGGTCGTGTAATATTAGATATAATATATACTTCTTTTTGTCTGTAACACGCTAATCATTACAGATCTATGATGTGAAAGGTAATTTAGCTGGCTTGTAGTTCAACTCACACATCTAGAAAGATTTTTTAAAACATCAATAATAAGATGTCATGTAAGACATTAGTTTCAGGCACTTCATTGAATTTTTTGAATGGCAGATCAAAAAACCAAGATATCTCAAAAGTCTGAATGAACACTAATTTTATATTTACTTTGGAATTTAACAAAGCTTAAGTTGCCTATTTTCTTTTATTTAGATTCATTTTTTCATTTATTATCATATTTAGCTAAAGTCAAATAGCTAATCGATATGTTATAAAAGTATAATAATTTTCTCCAGTAAAATAACAAAACCTTTCTTACAAAAACATGATTCTTTCTACGGCTCAGTAAAAAAGTAGTGCCTTTTCTGCAAGATATTTTCCTTTAAAAGAAAGTTCTTTTTTGTAAATTGATATTTCTTACAAATTTTCCAACTATACTAATAAAATAAATTTGCACGAATATGAAGGAAGATATGTTAATAATTAACACTAATTAAATTACAAAGCCAAATTTTACACAATATATATTAATAGTTTCATCTACATAGACATCTTATCATTATCTGTTTAATTCAAATCAGTCTTATTTATGAAACCTAATACTGTCTCTCTCTTCTATATAAAAGGTGATCACTACTTTTATGTTTCCTTTCTCTCATTCACATACTCAAAAAATGTGAAATTGTTTTCTTCTCATTCTGAAAGAGTGCTATTTCTTTCAACAAACTTCACCATCTTTTTTCCCCCAACTATATGGAGTTTTTCTCAGACCTGATGCTACAGTGACCATAGTTACATAAGAACTACCATAATTTCCTGCTATGATATTTCATTATATTGGTCTTTTATATTTCTGACTCATGCCTATATTAAGCTCTTCAAGAGTGCACATTATTTATTTTTCTTGACACACTCCATTTTTAGATGTCTATTGTAAACTCTCAGGTAACAAAAAAAATTAATAATAACTTCAAGATATTATACTTACATAACATTGTTTTTGGCAAGTATACCTATCTGCCATTCATTAGTTAGGTAAATTTTAATTTAAGATAGTAGGTCTACAAAATAACACATTCGATATATATATTTATTCTATTATAAGGATATAACTAAGCACCAAAAAGACAGTTCTATTAGTAAGATAGATACAAGGAAGTAATGCTGAAACGAGCAAACTGAATGCTTTAAAATACATGGCTTTTTTTGAGGCTGACATTTTAATAATACTTCTTTGGAGTTGCATTGTCCCCATTTTCTTTGCAATTCCCATAAAGAGAGATTATTAGCCTAATTAGAGCTGTTAAATCTGAGAAGAGAAAAATGTGTGAGCAAGCTCTTTCTTTTTTTTTCTCTCAAAGAAAATAAGTCTCATAAGTTATGAAGATCAAGTCAATAAAGTAGTTCATTGAAAAGACAATTTTAGTCCCTTGGAAACAATTTGAGTATCTAAAAACCCACGAAACTCAGATTTCATAAACCAATATAACAGTTTGTATTTAAGAACTCCCTTTGGCTGAAGTTCTCAGAAAATTATCCCCTATTGAACTGGTCCTTAAGAATGGATGCATTTTATGGTGCTCAATACATTTAAATATATGGGCCATAGAGAAAAGCGAACAAAATAACTTGTATTCAAACCTACAGGTGAACATAAAATAATTACTTTCATTTTGCATTCAACCTCTACTTCCAGGCTCTAACACAGTTTACTACAAACACTATGTAAATATGTATAAAGTTATATGTACTGTATCCAGTTGCTTTCTCAAAATCAGCTCTAGGATGGTACCAAAAAGGAATCAGAAATATGTTAGATACCAACAGCTCATTGGTAGCATTTTAAATTTACCAAATTTTTTATTGTTTGTACACTTCATTTGCTTGTCTTCAAATACACTAGATATATTTTTTTTCTGAAATTAAATTCAGAAAACATATTATTTTATGCTTCCAGACCTTCCTTAAAGCCATATTTTCTCCTTTCCTTTATATTTTGTTCAACACAAGTTCAACCTCCCTTTGCCTCTCTGCTGTGGATTGAATGTGTCCCCCCAAAATTCATATGCGTGAGTGTAATCCCCCAATGTGTTGGTATTTGGATGCAGGGGCCTTTGGGCATTAATTAGGTCATGAAACTCGAGCCCTCATTAACGGAATTGGTGCCCTTTTACAAAGAGATACTAGAGAGATGATTTCTCTCTCTCTTTCCACCACGTGAGACTACAAAAAGACAGCCATCTACAATGCAGGAAGAGTGCCCTCCCCACAACTGAATTGGTGGGCATCCTGACCTTAAACATTATAGCCTCCATAACTGTGAGAAATAAATGTTTATTGCTCAAACCACCCAGCTTATGATAATTTGTTATAGTAGCTCAAGCTAAGACACTCTCAAAATATCAATATGGCCTCGAAAATCTTTGACTTAATTTTATTTTACAAATTGATAAATGCGGCTCTACTAGGTTAATAAATATTAGTATAATAAGGAATGGCCCCAAACATACTGCCTAGTAAAATAAAAATAAAATTAAAATAGACAAAATAAATTTTAAAAAGAACCGAACCCAGCAATAGTGTTTAAAAAAATCAGTGTCTTTAGCTGGTTATTGAACATTGTTCTATTACAGTTCTTAACAATTTATGCTTTGTATTAATTTATTATTTATTAATTTATTCAAAGGTTAGGTATTTAGGGTTTAATGGGTGTCACGTATAGTATTAGATATGCAGTGTGATATGGTTTGGCTGTGTCCTCACCCAAATCTCATCTTGAATTGTAGCTGCCACAATTCCTACGTGTTATGGAAGGGACCCAGCTGGATATAATTGAATCATGAGAGCAGTTTCCGCATAGAGTTCTCATGATAGTGAATAAGTCTCATGAGATCTGATGGTTTAATAAGGGGGAAGCCCTTTTACTTGACTCTCATTCTTTCTTGTCCAGCATCATGTAAGACACGCCTTTCTCCATCTGCCTTGATTGTGAGGCCTCTCCAGTCATGGAACTGTGAGTCCATTAAATTTTTTTTAATATATAAAATTACCCAGTTTCTGGTATATCTTTATCAGCAGTGTGAAAATGGACTAATACAGTAAACTGGTACCAGTAGAGTGGGGCGCTGCTGAAAAGATAACCAAAATTGTGAAAGTGACTGTGGAACTGGGTAACAGACAGAGGTTGGAACAGTTTGGAGGACTCAGAAGAAGACAGGAAAATGTACAGTTTGGAACGCCCTGGAGACTTGTTGAATGAATTTAACCAAAATGCTGATGATATGGACAATGAACTAGGCTGAGTTGGTCTCAGATGGAGATGAGGAACTTGTTGAGAACTGGAGTGAAGGTGACTCTTGTTATGTTTTAGCAAAGAGACTAGTAGCATTTCCCCCCTGCCCTAGAGATTTGTGGAACTTTGACTTTGATGAGGTCAAAGAGAGATGATTTAGGGTATCTGCAGAAGAAATTTCTAAGCAACAAAGCACTCAAGAGCTTACTTGAGTGCTGTTAAAAATTTAGATTTATAAAGGATGCAGAGCATAAAGTTCAGAAAATTTGCAGCCTGACAATGTGATAGAAAAGAAAATCCCATTTTCTGAAGAGAAATTCAAGCTGGCTGCAGATACTTGCATCAGTAATGAGGTGCCCAAAGTTAATTTCCAAGACAATGGGGAAAATGTCTCCAGAAAATGACAGAGACCTTTGTGGCAGCCTTTTCCATCACAGGCCCAGAGGCCTAGGAGGAAAACAATGGTTTTGTGGGCCAGGCCCAGGGCTGCCTGCTGTGTGCAGCCTACAGTGTCCAGCCACTCTAGCCATGGCTAAAAGGGCTCAAGCCATGGTCTCAGAGGGGGCAAGTGTCAGATCTTGGCAGCTTCCACATGGTGTTGAGCCTGCGAGTGCACAGAAGTCAAGAACTGAGGTTTGGGAACTTTTGCCTAGATTTCAAAGGATGTATGAAAATGGCTGAATGTCCAGACAAAATTTCCTGCAGGGGCAGGGCCCTTATGGAGAATGTCTGCTAGGGCAGTGCAGAAGGGAAATGTGGGGTTGGAGCCCCCACACTGAGTCCCTACTGGGGCATGGCCTAGTGGAGCTGAGAGAAAAGGGCCACTGTCCTCCAGAATCCAGAATGGTAACTTCACTGACAGCTTGCACCGTGCACCTGGAAAAGTCACAGACACTCAATGCCAGCCCGTAAAAGTGACAAGGAGGGAGGCTGCAACCTGCCAAGCCAAAGGAGCAGAGCTGCCTAATACCATGGGAACCCACCTCTTGCATCAGCATGCCCTGGATATGAGACACAGAGTTAAAGGGGGTCATTTTGCAGCCTTAAGATTTGCCTGTCCCACTATATTTTGAACTTGCGATGGGGCCTGTAGTCCCTTCATTTTGACCTGTTTCTCCCATTGGGAGCAGGTGTATCTACCCAATGCCTGTACTCCCATTGTATCTTAGAGGTAGCTAACTTGCTTTTCATTTTACAGGCTCATAGGTGGAAGAGACTTGCCTTGTCTCAGATGAGACTTTGGACTGTGGACTTTTGCATTAATGCTGAAATGGTTTAAGACTTTGGGGGGGACTCTTGGGAAGGCATGATTGGTTTTGAAATGTAAAGATATGAGATTTGGGAGGGGCCAGGGGCAAAATGATATGGCTTGTCTGCGTCCCCACCCAAATCTCAGTTTGAATTGTAGCTTCCACTATTCTCACATGTTGTGAGAGAGACCTGGCGGGAGACAACTGAATCATGGAGTCAGTTTTCCCCATAATGTTCTCATGGTGAATAAGTCTCATGAGATCTGATAGTTTTATAGAGGAAAACCCTTTCACTTGGCTCCCTTTCTCTCTTCTCTTGTGCTATGTAAGGCATATCTTTTGCCTTCTGCCTTGATTGTGAGGCCCCCCTGGCGACATGAAACTGGGAGTCCATTAAACTTTTAGATTCTTTTTTTAAATTACCCAGTACCAGGTATGTCTTTATCAGCAGTGTGAAGACTAATACACAGGGCAAATAAAGGACAAGTTGTGATATTTCTCAAGAAGCATACCATCTAGTATGTTTTATTTTTCAAGGTTTGATCATTATGAAGCCTTATAGATTAGACTTATACATAGGTAACATTCAAATTTTTTGACTAAATACTTTTTCCCTACTCAAATGTCATAGTCTTTGTTTCTGTGCATGATTAATAAATAATATGTCTCACATTTAAAAAAAGATTCAAGTTGTAAGCATATAAAATATGGATTCCATTTTTTACAATGCATTGCTTATTAAATAAAAACAGCCAATGGCTATTGACTTTGGATTGTGCCACGTACTTATTTGATGGTTGCCTCAATACACGTTCAACACATTTAATTAATTCTATTTTTATTTAGGCACTCATTCATGCCAAAGGTATATATGTGTGTAGTGGGAAAAAAATAGTATGCATGCTCAAAGAGAATAAAACTTAAGCTATATTCTGAGTGTGGGAGCTATATTCTGAGTGTGGGAAACAAATATAAAATAATTTTGTCTGAAATAAATATGCAATAATTTAGTGTGGAAATTATCAAAAAGTGCAGTAGATACTTAGAAGGTGTGTCCAAGTAGTCCTGAGGAAGTCAGAGCAGGTAGGTGTCAGATGACTGATACTTGGGATGACTCTTGAAAGATAATATGAGTGTATCAAGTGAATAGAGGAGTGCATTCCAGGAAAAGAAAAGGACAGTAGTGAAAGCATGACCTAAAGCCTTATTTGTCACTGCCAGTAATTGTGTAAACACTTACTATATTTCTGCATTATATCTCTTTAAAATAGCAAGAATGGTTTCTGTTTCTTGAAGCTAAAATCTAATCTAATATTGCAGATCCCGGACAGATTCTTCATAAGTTTAGAAGTATGTTATGATCAGGAAGTAACATGAAGCTAACGATAATTAGAATCCAAAGCCAGGTGTGAGGAAACAGAACTAGGCCTTTGATATCATATAAAATCATGAACAAACATGTACACTGTGAATGTAAGCTCGGGCTTTATCTTAAATAATAAAATGTCATTGGCGCATTTAAACAATTCAGTAATATTAACTTCAAAAGTGCATTTAAGAAATAGGACATTAACGGTAGCATTATAGATTTTCTGAAGAGAAGCAAACCTAAAAAGCTGTTATAAAGACCAGCTATCATATATATTCTGGTGGTCCAGGTGAGAGATGAGGAGTGTCTCATTGATGGCACTGATGATGGATTGTAGAGAGGAGAAGATACTTGAAACACATCAGAATTAGAGTAAGACAAACAGTATGAATGATGAGGGAGAGGAGTGTATCTCAGAAGAAAAGTTTCACTTTCCTTTTTGGCATGGATGAGAGTGAAGATGAGTGCTCATTATCTAAGGTAGAAGAAGGCAGTCATGATTTGTTAGGAAAGACCGAGGGAGTAAAGGGTGACGTATACATTTGGAGAAGATGATGATTTGAAGCTTGATCATGATTCAGCATTGATTCATATTTCCTCTCTTTTCCATGAATCATCTCAAGTTTATTTTGTCTCTTCAGGAAGCTAACAATAGCTCAGTTCTTCAGAAAGAAAAGATTATTCTCAAAATCTCCAAATCCACAATAACTTTAATGTCCATATTTTAGATCTTCAAATAAGGAGCCACTTTCCTTACCATCTATGTTTCACCTGCTTACCTGTATCGAACATGGTGTTTACTAATTCTGCTGCACAGTTGCAAACACTATTTCGACAGGGGAATCTGGGACTGATGTCAGGACTTACTGACAATTTTGCATTATGGCTTTCTATCCAAAAAGAAGTAAAAGTTTTGAGGGCCATTTAACAGAAAATGTTCCCCGTGTATCACATTACAAAACACAGACCTAAGTTAAAGAATTTGATGTCGACTTGCTGTGAAAATGCAGTGTTCAATTGCCCAAGAAACTTCAACTTCTACACCTGTAGGAAGATATTTCTAGTGCTTTAACAATGAACTGCACAAAACAGACAGTAACAGATACTGGTGAAATATGTTTAAGGATATATTTGACACTGCTTTTGAGCTATGCACGTTTATCTCTTTGTTCCAATTGTCTGGACTACTTTGATCTTATGCTATCTTCAGACATATTTAAAGGAAACTATGGGATATTTCAAGGTAGAAAAATATTATAAAGAAAAAACCCCAGCTGGGCACAGTGGCTCATGCCTGTAATCTCAGCACCTTGGGAGGCCCAGGCGGGTGGATCACAAGGTCAGGAGATAGAGACCATCCTGGCTAACACGGTGAAACCCCATCTCTACTAAAAATACAAAAAATTAGCCAGGCGTGGTGGTGGGCGCCTGTAGTCCCAGCTACTCAGGAGGCTGAGGCAGGAGAATGGCATGAACCTGAGAAGTGGAGCTTGCAGTGTGCCAAGATGGTGCCACTGCACTCCAGCCTGGGTGACAGAGCAAGACTCCATCTCAAAACAAACAAACAAGCAAACCCAATAGGGTCTACTTATACGTATAACCGAGCAGCCATAAATCATGTACCTATTCTATGTATAACAAACAATAAATTTAACAATGCTGTTAAATTTCCACCTTGGCATAGGATATATTAAATTAAGAAAAGAGATACAGAGTTCAGTCTTTGCTCTAACAACTTACTTATTTTGCCTAACTCTATCAATTTGTGACCTCTCTTTATGGACACTTACCTTGTGTTTACAGAATCTTGGTCTACAGTATGCCGCCACTAATATAGAATTCAACATCAACACAAATATGCCGGATGCCCAGAACAATCTTTTAAGCACAGAGATTATCAGAGAAATAAGGTCATTTTAAAAGGGAAGATAAAACTCAATGAATGTTCAACCAAACATGTGAAAGCAATTATGGGTAGAAAGCATCACACAAATAGGATCCTAAAAGTTACAGGACCAGAAAGGAAAGAATCAGCTTAAAATTTGGAACCAAAAATAGGTTTAAATATGTTATTCTGATAAAATGATTATATTATTTTTCAATCTCATTGTCATGTTGAAACTGTCTCTATGGAGAAAGTATGTATTATTTTGCTAAATTAGATAAAGTATTATTTCATTTCAAACACATTTTGGGTAATCAGAAATGTTATCATTAAGAGACAGATAATATAAAATCATCAGTGCCATAATCTAACAGAATTTAAGTGTGTGTGTGTATGTTCTGTGTGTGTGTGTGTGAAAAATACTTAGTTTTTCTAAAGAAACTGAAGATTTAGACATAAAGAATGATATGGATTGAATTGGTCTGCTGAAAATGCCCGATTTTATCTGAAGGGTCATTTAATAATGAAGATAAAGGTAGGGTTCTAATCTAATAGGACTGTGGCCTTAAAAGAACAGAAAGAGAGATTTTTTTCTCTCTCTCTCACTGTGTGTGTGTGTGTGTGTGTGTGTGTGTGTGTGTGTGTGTCTCCAATGTGAGGACATAGCAAAAAGGCAGCAGTCTGCAAGCCAAAAAGTCAGACACTGAATCTTTCTGGAACCTTCATTTGAATATTCCAGCCTCCAGAAATGTAAAAAATAAATTTTTGTTGTTTAAACCATTCAGTCTATGGTATTTTTTTATGGCAGCCTAAGCAGAGTAAGACAGATATATAGGCTGTCTCTAATTTGAGGATATTCAAAACAATGATGTCATAAGCATTTTTGAACATTCCTGTGCTTTGAAGCACATATGTATGTATCTCTGTCATGTTTGTATTATATATTTTTTTGTATGTGTGTATGTATCAGAGGGTATGCATGTGTTCACATTTAATATATAATATGTAGTGTTCCAAAAAGATTACAGCTCTAATTTCCCACCATCAATATATGTGTATTTCAGTTCCAGTTGATCTGCATTCTTATTAGAATTTGCTATTGTCAATCTCTTTAATTTTAGTAATTTAGGGGGCATATGTGTAGTGGTGTCACCAATGACTATTTGAGTGGAACAATTTCTTTTATGATTATTGGCTCTTAGGATATCATTTTACATGAAATATCTATTCAACTTTTTTCTATTGGATTGCTGTCATCTTTTAAATAATTTGTAGTATTTTTAATATTCTTTTAATTGTTTGACAAACAATGTCTTTCCCTAAAGATCTTCTACTATTTGTTCATCTGTATTAAGGTAATGACCCTTTAAAGTAAGTACTAGCAATTCCTGGTACTTCTTTGTGTACACAGTTATGGCACGAAAAATAGTTTGTGTGTTCATTTGAAAAACTGCAAAGGCCAATTCTATCTTTAAAATTAAGAAAATTTTCTTTATTTAGCAAAATATCTAATATAAGGAATAAAGTTCCACCTCTATCCATAGGTGGAGCATCCATGAAACTTGGCAATGCATCCAAATTATTATAACAAAAGGGTACCCTTCTCCAGGACATGTTATTTCCATTTAAACTGTGATTGTTGCAGAAGACTTATCCAGTAATTCTTAGAAATTTGGGTTTTTTTGACATGACAGTTATCAACTCTTTGAGAGAGAGGCAAGGTCTCAAACGGATACTCTCTCACATATTTTATAAAGGGATGGGAGAAGGATATGTCATTTGGTTGTATTAAAAGTTATTAACATATCAGTAATCTGGAAACATAAGTTGGAACTTTGGGAATAATTTTTGCTTTTTTGAGAAAATAAATTCACTTTTAGAAATAGACAGAAAAGCATTCATTCAGTAACAGGCTTACCTAGGTTTTTAGCTATATGATTCAATCAAAGCCTTGCCATAATCATAATAGATGGTCCTGAAAATAGGACCTATTTTTGCTGAGTTCTCACTTTGAAAGATAAGATTATGGGTAGCAAACTATGCAAAAATTTCAAAATTATATGAATTATTTCTGTAGGCTGCAGTTGGGAGTGACAAAGATTTGCCTGCTTCATGGAAGGCTGAAATTTACAGAAAAGTTTAAACTCTGCAGAATTTCTTTGAAGGCACTTTTCTGATAAACTTACAATCAGTATGAATATTATTAATTATTTTCTTCCTAAGGCAACCAGTAACAGTGTGACATAGTTGTAAGGATGACAAAACAGAATTGAGGACAAAGAAAATTATTCCTCCCCCTGTTACATTAAAAAAGTTTTAGAGATTGCTGGTACTGTTTTATCCAAGCCAGTCCAGTTTCGGTCAGTGGGAGCTATGAGAAAATTGATTATTTTCATCATAACTTACTTATGAGAATTAGAGTATTTATCACTAATTACAAAAAAAAGAAAGCTGTGACAATTTGAATTTTAATAATCATTATTTTTAAAGTTGAGTCAAAGACCCTATCATAATTTTAACTACAGATTCCATCCAAAGTATGGAAATTCTCCTCATTTAGATTTATTTTTAACTGGGGTCAACCTTAGCTTTGTATGCCTTGAAAAATGTATATTTTTTAATGAATTATACACTAAGTTTTTAATGAAAAGTGATAGTCTTTGTAATGATTATTTTATATCTTAGAAAACTTTTTATTTACATAATGGAATCAATTTCATAAAATTTGGCATTTGTGTTTTTGTTTAAAATGTGGATGGAAAACTTTCATTATCTTGATGACATTACATTCTTAATCCTTAAAAAGAAAAGAGATAAACCTAATAAAATAGTATTTGAGATTTTTAAAGTGAATAAATAACAATGTTACTTTCACACAGATGAATTTAGATTTCTTATAACATCTTAGAGACATTACTGAACAAGGCTTTTAGCATCTATAAGACCATATTTTTAAAAAGACTGCCTTATAATTAGACTCTTTGGTATTTTACTAATGGAAAAATAATGGATGGGATTTAGAAGGACTATCTGCTCCTTTATGCTACTAGAGCAAATAATATCATTCATGATGGAGTTAGGATGTTGCAACTTAAGTTTTTAACTGGGGAAAGCAGTAAGAAAAAGTTGTGCATGAATTACAAAATATTTTGTAGAATCAATTATGAGACAAACTAGAGTTCAGATAAAGCTTATTTTGGACTCTCTTCATGGCTCTTTGCATGTTGCCTGATCTTGCTAATATTATCCTTGCTAACCTGAGAACCTACTTGTAAGTATAAATGAGCAACAAGTTTATCTCTGGCTAGAAGTTGTTAGAAAAATAAAAGTAATGCACACAAAACTTGATATAGACTTTACTTTCTCTCTTCCTGATTTCCTTCCTTCCTTCCTTCCTTCCTTCCTTCCTTCCTTCCTTCCTTCCTTCCTTCCTTCCTTCCATTCTTTCTGTCTTTTTTCACTTTCAGCAACAATAGTCCTAGAACTCAGAGGTTTTGGAACATAATAATACATATATAAACCCTTCATCCCTTTTCTCACCTATCTCCTCATTTCCAGAAGTTGTCCCAAAGGTTCATGCCCCATAAGTTCCCAAGCTAATTCTGCATGAGCAAGGAAGAACATATAGAGTCCAATCAACTGCTTTTGAGATTTTAAAAAATAAATATTACACACAAGCTCATACTTATGATTCAAAATGCTCTACTTTTTCCTCAAAATTTTCCCAACCTTTGGTAGATAATACTTAAAAACAAGTGATCATTGGTAGATAATTCTTGAGAATTTATATCAACTCATTTTAAAATCTTCAATCATCCAACATCTCTACCTTCTCATCCTCAACATACTACTATCTTATCCAGCCATGAATAAAATCGGAGGCTTTCTCAATTTCTGTTCTTAATGCTGGCTCTCATACATCATTCACTTCCCATATTCTACAGTACCAGTGGGGCTGGCTCTGAACCCACTCAGGAATTGGCCTCCTCTTGCTGATAGCAGAATGCCCACACAATCTCTGATTGTCACCTGACTCCCTAGTCTTTATTGGTAGGTTTTCTCCTTGCCCCAAGCTCCATGAGCCCCATATTGTGACTGAGAATGTTGTTTCACTTTTGCAGTGTTTCTTCCTCCTTTCTTACTACTTCTAATGCCTTCTTAAGAAGCTAATGATGCATTAAGATTAAGACTTAAATATCACAAGCTATAACATTGGCTAAAGAGTCATGTTAGCAAAAAACAAAATAAATATACTATTATATTTATGTCCTTCTGTGTTTTTTTTCAAAAATTAAATGTTGTAGAAGAACACAGGAAGAATCCAACAACCTAAACACTTAGGTCTCTATTATGAGAAGAACAGTATATAATTTTTCAAATTTTCTTCCATGTTTTAAACTTCTTTGGTGATTGTAGGATAAAAAAAATGGATCAGTTGTTTAGAGGTTTTCTAGAAAAATACAGTCTATATTTAGTAGATCACTGTACTTCACGCTGTGTCTCTGCAACCCTTAGAGGTTTCCAAGAAGGCTAGGAGAAAGAGGATGTCAAGAGAGCAGATCTCTGGCTTTGTTTAATATATTTAAACTTCCACAGGACTTTATTTGACCAAAAAATGGTTATGTATATTAGTATTTTCCAGATAAATAGAACCAATGGGATATATATATTCTAGATATACTATATATAGAGGAAAAGGAGCTATACAACGAAGAATTGGCTCACACAATTATGGAGGCTGAGAAGTCCCATGACCTGCTGTCTGCAAGCTGAAGACCTATGAGAACTGATGGTTTCTTTCATTCTAGTCAAAATGCTCTGAAAACAGAAGTCAGTGGTACAAGTCCCAATCCGCAGGCAGAAGAAGGTGAAATGAGATAATCCAGCCCAACCAGTGAGGCAAAAAAAAAAAGGGGGCAAAATCCTTCTTTCTCCAACATTTGTTTGATTCAAGCTTTCACTGGATTAGACGATGCCCAACTACATTGGGGAGGTCAATCTACTTTACTGGGTCCGCTGAGTCAAATGCTAATGTCATCTGGAAACATGCTCACAGAAAGACCCAGAAACAGTGTTTAATCTGGGTACCTCATGGTCTACTAAATTTGACGTATAAGATTAACCATTACATAATGCTACTTTAGCAGTAATATAAATATTTGGTGTGACCTTTGGATCTGAAGAAAGTGACTTTAACCTGGCAGGCATACACCATTATGTTATCATTATTAGCAAATGCAAAGCCTCCAAAGTACTACATCTTAGACAAAATGCAGAGCAAACATGAAAAGCCATCCTTTTTAAAAGGTAAATTATATGTGCTTTGCAAATACTCAGTGCTCCAACACCACTGGCATATTTGTCTGTGTCTACTGAGAGGCAAATACCAAGATTAAATTAAACATACAAGGACTTCATTAGGGGAGATATCTATGAAAATAAATATGTGAAGAAAGCCAGAAAAGGCTGTGATAGTCATCAGACCATGGAAAGGAGACCCATGTGATAGAGAGAGGGGAAGAAGATTGAGTGGAGGTATTCCAGATAACCAAGCAGGAAGTTTCAGCAAGATTTATCAGGTAGTCATTAATCCAACAGCTTCCAGAGTTCTGTTTCTCCCAGAGAAGCTCTTGTCTTAATATACCTATTATGTTTAGTTATCACCTGGGAACACTGTGTGAAGTGTGGCCTCAGCACAAATGTGGTAGATCGGAGAGCATAGCAGCTATGACTCTTGGTGAATTAAGCTATTGTTGGAAGTCTGCAAGGCACATTCTCACCATTTTAGATATCATGCTATAAAATTTGTTATTCATGCATGAAAAGTAATGAACAGTACATGTGTTTATACGGAGCTCAAAAAGGGCCTAGAGGGGCAGAGGAAGGGGAGTGGTAGGAGAGGGAGAAAACATTAATTATATTAATTACAGACTTTGCAGATGAAGGAAGTATTGAGCAGTAAAAAGAGAAAAATCTTTTGAGAAATGTGGAGAACTATGTCAGTGAAATGCAAGGGGTGGTATAAGACAACATCAGATTGACATCCAGGGACCTGTTATACAGATCTATCTTAAGATGAAGATTAAAGATATTATTTATTATCCAAAAGACAAAGGGAAGCTTCTGTTTATATTTTAAATAATGAAATATGATCACATTTGTATTTTAAATATCATTGTATCTGCTGCATACAGAATGGATTGAAAACTAAGAAGAGTAGATAAAAAAACACTAGTTAAGAGGTAATTTAATTTGCCAAAAAGAGTTGCGTTATTGCAACTTCTGCCTTTTCCATGGTTGTATTTTATGATGTACCTTTGTGAGTTATTTTTATTTATAAACTTTTTTGTTGTAATTTATTTTAGGAATATTTCTTTCAAATGATAGTTATTTTTCATGTTTTAGTCAAAACAAGGGGATTTAGTTTTGCAGGATTTTTTTGTCTTATGCATTTTTTCAACTCTCTTCCCTTCTTTATATATGTTTTTATTGCCTTTTGCTATATATTAATCACTTTTATTTTCTGTGTATAGGCCATTTTCTTATTTGCATTTCTCATACTTTGTATTGAAAACGAAGTATTTTAAATGACATAATGTGGCAATTCTCAAAATTAGATTGTCATCTTTTCCCAGGATTTGTTGTTGTTTGTTTGGTGGCATTTGTAAACTAATTCTGCATTTTGTGTTTGTTTGTTTTTAAATTTTTGTTAACCAAAGTCTCTATTCAGTTAGTGTATTGGTCAGCAAATAATTGACCAGATTTTTTAAAAAATTTTTGAACCCAGTAAGACTCTCAGTTCTAGTGTAAGAACACCGTGTGTGTGTGTTGAGGCTAAGTCAGCTGGGAAGTTGACAACTCTGCCTTGGTCTTCACTTCCTACTTAAAGACCCTCAGATTTAGCTAAAGGTGAGAGATTTGTTCCTTCTCAGGTTTTCCTGAGCATGTGCAAAGCACTGTATATGTGCATAGCTTTACACAGGTATTCCAGATTCATAAGGATATTCAGGAGTTTTTGAAAGTACCTATGGCTGTGGTCTGAGTGAATGAGATATTGGCCCAAAAATATACTGTATTAAGTCAATTTGTCTTCTCTAAGAAAAAAAAAAAAAAAAGGAAAAAAAAAGGAAAAAAAAAACAAAAAACTCCTATGAACATTTCCTTTCTCAACTTAAAAATGAAAACAAAAAACTTTTTATTAATGTTTGCCCCAAATGTTATCCACCATCTTAGTCAGCCACAAAGTTCAACAATTGCCTCTAATTGTTTTGGACAAACTCCCCCAGCTAAAAAGCTCCTTCTACTGGATAAGCTTAGATTTAAGTCAAATAAACATAAGTGTGGTTTTCAAGGGAACCATCAGACTGGTGAAATGCTGACAATTTTCTGGGAATGTGGCATTGAAGGAGCTTCAATCACATTCTGTCCCCTCTGGTGACTTCTAAGCTTTTGGTTTCAGGGCTACCATGGAGCTGGGAAAAAATGCAAATTAAAATACTACAGACTTCACTCTTGTTAATAATATTAAGCTA
This sequence comes from Macaca thibetana thibetana, assembly GCF_024542745.1. Taxonomy (NCBI): domain Eukaryota; kingdom Metazoa; phylum Chordata; class Mammalia; order Primates; family Cercopithecidae; genus Macaca; species Macaca thibetana. The sequence continues at coordinate 69,608,386 of NC_065588.1, read as the reverse complement.
TTTTTGATAAATAAATACTTGTTGGATTGCTGCAAGACTTTGACAGGTTTCCAGAGTTCTAAAAAAGGTGATTCTGATTATTTTCTCACTTTTCTCATTGCTTTTATGTAGGTAAAGAATTTTGCAATTATTTATTCCACTTTTTGCTGTTGTCACCTGTTCTTGTTATACAGATTATATTTAATCTTATTTTTGATGTATAAATTTGTGTGAATGCATGTACACATATATAATATTTCTGTTCTTATTTCTACTTATGTTACTGTATTAGTTTCTCATTGCTGCAGTAATAAATTTCTACAAACTTATTTGATGTAAAAACAAATCTATTCTCTCACAGGTCTGGATATCAGCCTTCTAATATCAATTTTTTTTTTTTGACAGGGCTGCATACCTTCTGGAAGATTCCACAGAAAAGTTGTTACTTTTCCTTTCCCAACTTCTAGAAACCACCTGTATTCCTTGGCTGAAGAGTTCTTCCTCCAGCTCCAAAGTAAGAAATGACTGAGCAAATCTTTCTCACACTGCATATCTTTGACACTATTATAGTCAAATCTCCCTCTGCCTCTTTCCAACAAAGATAATTGTGATTAAGTGGGACTTACTCAAAATGTTCAGGATAATCTCTCTCTTTAAGATATTAACTTACCATTATGTAATGGCCTTCTTTGTCTCTTTTGATCTTTGTTGTTTTAAAGTCTGTTTTATCAGAGACTAGGATAGCAACCCCCGCTTTTTATTTTTTGCTTTCCATTTGCTTGGTAGATCTTCCTGCATCCCTTTATTTTGAGCCTATGTGTGTCTTTGCATGTGAGAATCAAATAGATGCAATAAAAAATGATAAAGAGGAGATCACCACCAATCCCACAGAAATACAAATTACCATCAGTGAATACTATAAACACCTCTATGCAAATAAACTAGAAAATCTAGAAGAAATGGATAAATTCCTGGACACATATACCCTCCCAAGACTAAACCAGGAAGAAGTTGAATCTCTGAATAGATGAATAACAGGCTCTGAAATTGAAGCAATAATTAATAGCCTACCAACCAAAAAAAGTCCAGTACCAGAAGGATTCACAGCCACATTCTACCAAAGGTACAAAGAGGAGCTGGTACCATTGCTTCTGAGACTATTCCAATCAATAGAAAAAGAGGGAATCGTCCCTAATTCATTTTACGAGGGCAACATCATCATGATACCAAAGCCTGGCAGAGACACAACAAAAAAAGAGAATTTTAGACCAATATCCCTGATGAACATCGATGCGAAAATCCTCAATAAAATACTGATAAACTGAATCCAGCAGCACATCAAAAAGCTTATCCATCACAATCAAGTTGGCTTCATCCCTGGGATGCAAGGCTGGTACAACATATGCAAATCAATAAACATAATCCATCACATAAACAGAACCAATGACAAAACCACATGATTATCTCAATAGATGCAGAAAAGGCCTTTGACAAAATTCAACAGCCTTTCATGCTTAAAAACTCCCAATAAACTAGGTATTGATGAAATGTATCTCAAAATAATAAGAGCTATTTATGACAAACCCCCAGCCAATATCATACTGAATGGGCAAAAACTGAAAGCATCGCCTTTGAAAACTGGCACAAGACAAGTATGCCCTCTTTCACCACTGCTATTTAACATAGTGTTGGAAGTTCTTGCCAGGGCAATCAGGCAAGAAAGAGAAAGAAATAAAGAGTATTCAATTAGGAAATGAGGAAGTTAAATGGTCCCTGTTTGCAGATGACATGATTGTATATTTAGAAAACCCCATCGTCTCAGCCCAAAATCTCCTTAAGCTGATAAGCAACTTCAGCAAGGTCTCAGGATACAAAATCAATTGCAAAAATCACAAGCATCCCTATACACCATTAAAAGACAAACAGAGAGCCAAATCATGAGTGAACTCCCATTCACAATTGCTACAAAGAGAATAAAATACCTAGAAATCCAATTTACAAGTGATGTGAAGGACCTCTTCAAGGAGAACTACAAACCACTGCTCAATGAAATAAAAGAGGACACAAACAAATGGAAGAATATTCCATGCTCATGGATAGGAAGAATCAATATCGTGAAAATGGCCATACTACCCAAAGTAATTTATAGATTTAATGCCATCCCCATCAAGCTACCAATGACTTTCTTAACAGAATTGGAAAAAACTACTTAAAGTTCACATGGAACTTGTGAGTTTTGGTGTCTCTTGGTAGAATGGTTTATTTTCCTTTTAGTATATACTCAGTAATGGAACTCCCTGTCAATTTGTACTTGTATTTTTAGTTTTCCAGAAATCTCCAAACTGTTTTCCACAGAGGGTGAACTAATTTGCATTCCCTCCAACAGTGTGTATGTATTCCTGGCCAATATATGTAATATTTTGACTGTTTAATAACAGTCATTCTGATTAGTGTGAGATGGTATCTCATTGTGGTTGTGACTTGCATTTCTCTGATTAGTAACATGACCCATTTTTTTCATGTTTGTTTGCTGCATATATGTCTTCTTTTAAGACGTGTCTGTTCCTGTCCTTTGACAATTTTTTAATTGGGTTTCTTGCTTTTTGCTTGTTGAATTACGTTCCGTATAGATTCTGGGTATCAGACCTTTGCCAGATGCATAGTTTGCATATATTTTCTTCCATTCTGTAGGTTGTCTGTTTATTCTACTGATAGTTTATTTCACTGTGCAGAAGTTCTTTAATTAGGTCCTACTTGTCAATTTTTGTTTTTGTTGCAGTTGCTTTAGAAGACGTATATTCTTTGCCTAGGCCAATGTCTAGAAGGGTATTTCCTCATTTTTTTTTCTAGGATTTTTACACTTTGACATCTTATATTTAAATCTTTGAACTGTCTTTTGTTAATTTTTGTGTAAGATGAGAAGTAGGAAACTAGTTTAATTATTTTGCACGTGACTAGCCAGTTTTCTCAGCACCATTTACTCAATAAGTAGAGTATCCTTTTGCCTTTGTTTATTTTTGTCAACTTTGTCAAAGATCAGTAAATTTTAGGTGTATGGCTTGATTTCTGGGTTCTCTATTCTGTTCCATTGTTCTGTGTGTTTGTTTTTGTACCAGTACTACGCTACTTTGGTTATTGTAGCCTTGTAGTGTAGTTTGAAGTCAGATAAAATGATGCCTTCAGCTTTATTCTTTTTGCCTAAGATTGCCTTGGCTATTTGGGCTCTTTTTGGTTCCATATGAATTTTAAAAGAGTTGTTTCTAATTCTGTAAAAAATAATGTTGGTGATTTGATAGCAATAGTGCTGAGTCTATAGATAGCTTTGAGCAGTATGGACATTTTAAGAATATTGATCATGGAAGGCTTTTCCATTTGTGTCATCTATGTTTTCTTTCAGCAGTGTTTTGTAGTTCTACTTGTAGAGAATTTTCACTGCTTCGGTTAGATGTATTCCTAGATATTGTATTTTATTTTTGTGATTATTGTCAATAGGATCCAATTTTCTAATTTGGTTCACAGCTTGAACGTTATTGGTGTTTAGAAATACTACTGATTTTTGTACATTGATTTTGTATCCTAGGCTTTGCTAAAGTTGTTTATCAGATCTATGTTCCTGTTCTCAACTTTTCTTTTTATTTGTAATTATCCTTTATAATTTTAACAATTCATTTAGAATTTAATACTTAGTTCTATTATTTGATAAACTATTTTTTAGATTAGATTTAAATTTATAGGAAAATTGAGAGCACAACGTACATAGTTCTCATATACCTCACACCAAGTGTCACTATTATTAACATCTTACATTAGTATGGTAGATGTGTTATAAGGATGAACTAATATTGATATATGATTATTTACTGTAATATTGATTTACGTTCTGCTTTTACCTAATGTCCTTTTCTTTCCAGGATTCAATCTAGAACAATCCTTGTCTTGTTTTCTTTGGCTTTTCTTCCTCTTGGCAGTGAGAATTTCTCATACTTTATTTTTCTTTTATTTAGGACCTTAACAATTTTGAGGGATACTGGTCTGGTATTGTAAAGAAAGTCAATCAATTGGGTTTGGGGACTATATTTCTTAAAATTAGAATAAGGTTATGGGTTGCTAGGGGGAAAAAAAAAACCATAGAGCTAAAGTGTCCTTGTCATTATTGCACCATAGCAAGGGTACACACAAGCAACATGGCTTATCACTAATTATATTAAGCTTGATCACCTGGCTGAGGTAGTGTTTGCAAGCGCCTCAGCTACAAAGTTACCTTTTTTCTCCTCATATCATATTCTACTCTTTAGAAATAAGTTATAATGTAAAATCTTAATTTTAGGACTGATCTGTTATCCCCCAATTCCTTCAGGAGGGAGTACCATATAAATTTTTTGGAACTTTTCTTCATAGAATTTTTGTATAATTTCCTATTATTTATTCATTTACTTATTTAATTAGTTATTGAACTGAGATTTTATTTTCTAAGTTATGTCTTAATGCTAGAAGTTTCCCTCTAAGTTCTGTTTCTGTTGTATCCACACATTCTGATATATGATATTTTCATATTAATTTAGTTCAAAATATTTTTGAATTTCTCTTGACACATTTTATTTGAACATCTGTTACTTATAATTGTGTGGTTTGATTTCAAATATTTTGGGATATTTCCTAGCTCAATTCCTTTATTTCTAGTTAAATTCTATTTTGATCTGAGAACATACATGGTATAATTTAAATACTTTAAAATATGTGAAGGTATGTTTTATGACCCAAAATTTGGTTTATCTTAGTAACTGGTTCCTCCAAGTTTGAGAAAAATGTGTATTCTCCAGTGTGGCATGAACTGTTCTATGAATGTCAGAAAGATCAGACTGATTCATCAGATTGATACATAGCAATATGTATTCTTACACTTGCTCTGCTGCTGTATCTACCAGTTACTAGCAGAAAAGCATTAAAGTCAGACTATAATAGTAGTTTTTATTTATTTCTCCTTTCAGTTCAGTTTTTGCCTCATGTATTTGAGGCAAAACTATGATCTGCTGGTAGGCACGTATACATTGAAGATTGTTTTGTCTTCCTGAAGAATTGATTTTTTTTATTTTTGTGTAATGCATCTCTTGTAATCTTCCTTGTTCTGAGCTTAACTTTATTTGAAACTAAAACAGTTACCACAGATTTCTTTTGACTACTGTTAGCCTCATATAATAATATTACTTTCTTCATCTCTTTAATGTTTTTAACTGAACGATCTTTTTCAGTTTTTCACCAATGGCTGTATCATTACCAAAAAGCCTTACATGTTAACTAATTTTCAAAACTAATTTGATGAAAATATTTCTTATACAAAATAATTAATCATCTCCATTTATTCCTTCTCTAGTCATTTTCCTTTACATAGGTACAAGTTTTGGACCTACATACATTATCCTATCACTGAAGAAGTCGTTCAGCTTTTATTGCAGAGCATATCTATTGGCAATACATTTCCTTAGGTTTATTTATTTATTATTTTTTGTTTGAGAAAAATCTTTAGTTTATTCTTCACTTTTGAAAGATAATTTTGCTGGGTGTGAAATTCTAGCTTCATGTGTTTTTTCCCTGACTACATTGATTGTTTTGCTTCAGTGTCTTCCCGTTTGCATGTTTTCTGAAAAGAAGTCCATCGTATAATAATTTGTATCTTTATTCTTATATTAGTAAGTGTCCCTATTCCCACTTCATTGGTCTGGTTTCTTTCAAGGTTTTCTTTTTCTGTGTTTACTTTTTCGACATTTGAATATTAAATTTCTAGGTGTAGTTTTTGTTGACGTTTGCTTCTTTTTTTTTTTTTTTTTTTCTATCTACCTGTTTGCTTTTCATAGAGCTTTCTTGATCTGTGGTTTTGTGTCTGCCATTAACTTGGGAAAGTTCTTGGCCATTATTATTTTAAATAAATCCTCTATTTTGCTATCTCTTCCCCTTATGGCATTACAACATGCATATATTTTACTTTTTGATATTGTCCCATAGTTCTTGGATGCTGTTTTTAAAAAGCATTATTCCTTTTTCTTTGAGTTTCATTTTGAGAGATTTCTATTGACCTATCTTTGATTCTTACCTTGACTGACTCGAGCTTATTTCACAGAATTTTAATCTGTCCATATACATTACCCAAATATTCTTGAAAGTTGACTGCTCTTTCCATTGAAATTCTTACCATATTGATCAAGGTCATTTTAAATTCCCTGTCCAATAATGTCAGCATTTATGTCCTGTCTCAATTTTATAGCTTCAGACTGTTTTTTATTGGCGTTTAGCATGCCTTATAATTTTTTTTTTGTTAAAATTTGTATATTTTATATCAGATAATAGGAATTAGTGTGAGATATTACGTGAAACTAGATAGAAATTCAGTTGTGTTTAATTTTTACTACAGCCAGATGATTCAATTCTAGTTTTTTGTGTTGTTTTTATGTTTCCCAATGACTTTTGTATTCCTTAAATATTTTTTTTTCCTCAAGGTAAGGCTGTATCTTACAGTTCTTCTGGCAATAATCAACTGTAATCAACTGTTAGTACATTGGAGCCTTCTTGGGCTTTAAAACGTGGAGCAAAGTGTGCGTTCTATAATTCCCTGATTAAATTTCAGTGTTTTAGTGGGCCTAGTCCCAGGACTGTGGTATTCACAAGTGTTTCTCTAGTGGACTTCGGCCCTCTACTCCCCTTTATGTCTTCAGTGTTCTCAATAGACTTCCCTGACCTGACTCCTGTGGACTACATTTTTCATGCTTTGGTGAGAGAAAAATCTTGAGCAGACTTGATTGGAAGGAATTCCCCTTTAACAGCTGGGACAAGGCACTGGCAAAGTGTTCTTACCTGGAGAATAAGATTTTGTCATGGAGAAGATTGCAGCAGCATTTTATAATGATTATTCTCCCCTTTTCTCCTGCCATAGCCACCTGGGTATCTTTCTTGGCTAGGCTCTATGAATCTGGTGGGATTGCTGGAATTTAAGTTCAGCAAAGTAAAAGTGTGGGGCCCACATAAGATTGTGAATCACTAGAACTTTCTCACTATCAGGCTAGTTCACTGTCAGCCTTCAGTAATTCATCAAAATTACCATTTAGGTGTTCTTACCAGTTTATGGCTTATGTGACTTCTTTTCTGTCTAAGCAAATATCAACTTTGTCTCTCCGTATATATTTATTTGTTCAGATTTCAGGACGGTGATTTGCCTTGTGACCTCAGTTCTCTGTGGGATCCAACAAAATCACTGAGTTTCAGTTTGCCCAGATTTTTCTTAAGTTAGGGAGTGATTCTTCTATCACTAAGCTTAACCTTCCATTTTTTAAATGTAAAATTAAACAATTCATCTTGACTTCATATTATACAAAATTAGTCAATTTTTAGTCTTACATATGCCATTCTCTTACTATTTACTTTGCCTTCCAACTTGTGCCAGTGATGTTATTGCTTTGTTTTATAAATATACATATATGTACACATATATATAGATATGTATATATGTATATATTCTGTATCCAATTAAGGTACATTCAAGTACATGAGGACTATTCTCATTCATGTTGTGCGTATCAGAGTCTTAGCAGGGAAAAGCTAAAACACTCAGATTTGGATAATTAGAGGGGGATTCATTTGCTATATATATATATATAAAATATGCTATATAGTGCTATAGCAGAGCATTTAATTTCTGCTCTGTAATGGTACTACTTTTTTATATCCATAGGTTAATCCTAAACAGGATGGTATTTGTAATATTATGCTCATGTAATTATTATTAACTGCAGAATCAAGTAGTAAAATTGATCTATAGAGAAATGCTACATTTATGGTTATGTGTTACTAAATTTATTTCACTTGAGACAGAATGTTAATGTGTTAAAATGGAAAGGATTCTTTTGCTTATGCTCAATGAATTTCTTAAGATTTTATATATTATATTTTAGTTTGCTTCATGTTTAAACATTATTATTTTTGTACAGAATATAATTGTACCTAAACTTATGTCTTTCTCTTTATTGTTGCTTTCCTTACAGTGTTAGTAAAATTATGAATTTTCTTAAATTACTTATTAAATAACAAATTGACAGATTAAATCTACTCTGTATCTTCCACAATGAGTCTAATTCCACTGTCTCTTGAATTCAGTGTCTTATTTTCTCTTTATTTTTTCATATTTCTCCAAGTACAAATATCACAGTTATATGAGGTAAACTTTCAGAGACACAATATGCCAAATATATTTTGTCTGTCTCTCCAGAGTCCCTCTCTGCTCTTTTAAAACCTGCTTTCTATCCACAAGGAACTAGCCTGTGTGAATTGCATCCAAAGTCTGCACATCATCTAGCTTTCTTCTGGGTTCAGTCCATAAGAAGTTCTGACAGGAGATTAGAAGAAGAAAGAAAAGGTTAGGATATTTCATCCCTGGTTCCCTCCCTGCAAGGGCTTCTCACCATGGATTGGATATTTACTTTGACCAAAGGTCAGATTGAGTGATTTATCTAAATGTCTGTCTTTCAATGTTTCAATGTTCCACTAACTATCCTCTTCTGTTACTAGTCAGAGTTCTCCAGAGAAACAGAACCAACATGATATATATGTGTGTGTGTGTGTGTGTGTGTGTGTGTGTGTGTGTGTGTGTGTGTGTGTATACGGAGGTACAATTTGTTATGAAAACCGGCTTACGTGAATTTCGAGGCCAAGAAGTTCCACCATCTGCCATTTGCAAGCTGGAAAACCCGGAAAGCTAGTGGTATCCTTCAGTCTGAGGTTGAAGGCAGGAAAACCTGGGAGGGAAGCAGCGAGGTGGTACTGGTGGGGTCCAGAGGCTGAAGGCCCTCAAACAGGATGGCAGGAGAAGATAGGTGTCTCAGCTCCCCAGCTCAAGACTGCAGTAATAGAGAATTTACCCTTCCTCCACATTTTTGTTGTCTTTGAAACCTCAGGGGATTGGATGAAACCTGTCCACACGGGTGGGGGTAGGTATTTTTTGCTCAGTCTACTACTGATTCAAACACTGTTCTGTCCCTGAAACACTCTCACAGGCACATCCAGAAATGTTTGCCCAGTTATCTGGGCATCCTTTAGTGCAGTCAAGTTGACAAATACAATTAACCACCCACCCTCTGTTGCAAAGAAACCCTCCTCTATCCAAATTTGAGCATTCCAGCTTTTTCCTGCTATGACTCTGATACTCAGAACATGAATGAAAATATTCCTTATGTACTTGAATGTACCTTAATTGGGCACAGAATTCTAATTTCAAAACCATTTTCAAATCAAAAGCACTAAAAACATTACACTATGGAGCTTAACTATTCTTTGTTTTTACAGAGGAACCTGGAATGGGCATGCTTCTCATCAATTGGTAATAAAACATATTTCTGAAAAATTTCAGGTGTTTATCTTTGATATTTGGACATTAAACAAGGAAAAATCAAAGCATGAAGTCTTTGTCATTTATTCTCTTCAACCCTTCATAAGGTCTTTCCTACTGACAAAAAATAGGTTTCTCACTTTGGGAGGCCGAGACGGGCGGATCACGAGGTCAGGAGATCGAGACCATCCTGGCTAATACAGTGAAACCCCGTCTCTACTAAAAAATATAAAAAACTAGCCGGGCGAGGTGGCGGGCGCCTGTAGTCCCAGCTACTCGGGAGGCTGAGGCAGGAGAATGGCATAAACCCGGGTGTCAGAGCTTGCAGTGAGCTGAGATCCGGCCACTGCACTCCAGCCCGGGCAACAGAGCAAGACTCCGTCTCAAAAAAAAAAAAAAAAAAAAAAAAAAAAAAAAGGGGTTTCTCACCTCTAAGAAATATCATTCTTAAAGTCCTTTGATTGGTCCCCTCCCCTGACACACACATACACAAACATTCTCTATTTTATTTTATTTTTCTAGGACTCATTTGATAAATGTTGGCACCCCTGGATTGCTAATCTAGATTAACATCTCCTTAGTATTTCATATTTCTTGTCTTTTCTGGTTCAACTTTTTTAAAGAATTGTCTTTCTTAGAGCTTTCATGTTAAATTTTAAATGGCGGCAATTTAGAAATCTCCATGAATTCTTTGTTGCTGTCTGGTTCCCCTTTTTCCTGCTTTAAAAAAAGTTATTTACTATTATATTCTTAAATATATCTGAAGACTTGAAGACCTGAATATAATAACTGAATTGTAAAAATTACCTTTTTGGTTTTTATGGTTTTTGAAGTATCTCTTTTTTCTACAGTTAGCTTTGCCATTTGCTCATCTTAGTATTTGTTTTCTGTGCTGTTGATGTTCTCAACTGTTTGATTATTCTTTTTCTCTTCTATCTCAAGCTGGTCATCTTCTTTTTTTTATTTTGCTCCATTTTTTATTCGGAATACACACACACACACACACACATATTTTCACATTTATATTCCAAATATATAACACAATATATATTTTCAAAATATCTCTCTATAAGATTTAGATATGGTCCAAATGTCCACTATGTTTTCATATGTTCAGTTTTCCAACACACACACACACACACACACACACACACACACACACTCTCACGCAGAGACAGCATCCTTTCATTTTCTCTGCACTTAAAAACAACTTCTGTGAAAGATTGTTGCCAGTACCCGTTTTATATATAATTCCCTCCCAAGACACATACAAACAGCCCCCATTGCATGTATAATAGATATTATGGAGATCATAACCTTCCCATGCTTTCCAGGAATTGTGTGGGATGGAAAACTTAACTCATTCTGCTGTTCACAGGTAGTCCTTGCATCAATTATCTCAATGTCTGAACAAATTCTCATCCATTTCTCAGATCTGGAATCGGTATCTGGTGATAGCAGGCATGACCAAATGATATTTTATTTCACCTTTTCATACTCTGGAAGAGCCAGCCTAATTCTATACATATGGCATGGATTCATTTAGCTTATCCTGCTATTGTGAGACAGCAGCTTTTCCTAATGGCTTTATCTAACTTGCTTAAATAAAGTAGTAGTTAACATCCGTACATCCCAGTATTCATTCCTGCCAAAGATTTGCCTGTTCTCTGTTCCCTTCCTCTGAATGAGTAGCAGCTTTGAAAACTTTCACCATAGGATATGATGGCTTTCCACAGCATCTATTCTTTCCTGCTCGATTGTTTTCTTCACTATCACTACATGGAGGTAGAAATATGGTTAAAGGAGAAATCTGAGTAGGGGATGTTGTTATGAAATACTGCCTTCCAAATGAAATGATATGATGCCTTCATGAGAAAGCATCATCATTGTGCAAAAATACCTCTACCGTAGTCATAAAAATATTTTTAGAAGTTGGAAGAAACTAATTTGTAGGCTATGTTCTGATACCATTTTAAAGAGTTATGTGTTATATTTTAATCAGGATTTGAAAAAAAATGTATAATCAATTGAAGGAACAAAAATAAGTCCCGTGTAGATACTAGAGAAAGTAAAGAAGCTCATTTACATATGGTCAGTTTTCTAAATTCAATGTATACATTCGACGTTTGGACTTCCAATTAAGAGAATATATATGTGTATATATAGAATATATATAAAGAGAATATATATAATATATATTAAGAGAATATATGTGTGTGTGTGTTAATTATATGTATTAATTTGTTACATCATGAGTGTTTTGATGGCAAACTATAGATCAGGGAAAATAGAAGATCCAAAAATTGTAGTTTATCATACTTTTAAGAGATTGCAAACATAGGGATCTTTGCCTCTAGTCTCTTAATGGGGCAGTCTCAGAGAGAATAAAGAGCAAGTCTGTGCCTGTCAGGTGGAAATAGGAAGCAGAGCTAATCATTTCAGGAAGTCTCAAGACAGCCTAGATTTTGTAAAAGTAGCAAAATAAACCTCAAACAAATTGTGTCCAAGAGAGAAATTTCTCACCCCTAATGAAAAAGTTTTGTTTCAATAGCAACAACATTTATTCTTTTTTATTAAAATTGATTATCTTGTTTTTTATGTGAATTAAAGTTTCAGGTATTTTCTTGCATTGATTTCTCAGATAAAGTACTTAGTTCTACTAGGTCTACCAGAGTCGTTCATACTGCTATTGATCAATAAGTACATTGGGATAAAATCAATCACCTAAACTTCTTTAGACAAATATTTATCTACCAAATTATATAGGACAAGGAATCTTTAAATGATTTAGTTAAATGCAGCTTATCATATTTATTAATATTGATTGTTTTCTGGATTATATCATTTAAGTTTTTTCTAATTTTCTTTTAAAATGTATCATTTAAATATAGATTTTGACTGGTCAAAATAATTTGCATGTTTTTTTCTTTAAAAAAATAGACGATGAATTCTAATCAATTGCACAGTGCTTTAATTATGACAGAAAAGTGAGATGAGACTATGGAATCATTATTTTGAACTTTTTGGGGAAAGTTATAATAGTTAAACCTTCTCTATTTTATAAATACTATTGGGAGAATTAAATTATTTTTAATATAGTAATGAAACCTAACATTTATTTACTGCTATGGTAGCATAGCCACTGTATGAATCTCTTTATTTGGATAAGTTAAATTCACCTGAAAATAAGCAAAAATAACAGAAATAAGTATGAAGCATTTCTGTAATTATCTCTACTTTACAGATGGAAAATTTGAAACTCAGAGAACTTGAGAAACAGGTTAATGGTCGCTTATCCTGCTGCTGGCAGGAGTAATCTCTACCTGATCCCAGATCCAAGCAAGAGTCTCAGTCTCTCTCTCTCTCTCTCTCTCTCTCTCTCTCTCTCTCTCTCAGTGTGTGTGTGTGTGTGTGTGTGTGTGTGTGTGACTATGATTCAGTTCTATCTGAAGTCAGAAGTACCCACAATTAAAATTGAAGTGTTAAATTATGAGGTATCATCTTAAGCCATAGAGTTGAGGGCTAAAATTCGAGCCATAATTACATTCCCACTAACAAAATGCCAAGGGTGGATGTTTCACTTTAGATCAGATGGTGGCCATGTGAAAGACAAAACTAGCCTGGGTTCATTCAAAGCTTCCCTGGGTAAGCAACATGTAAGCTAAAAGCTGGAGTTAAGGAGGTGAGAGATGAAAATTTAGGGTTAAAAGGAAAGCATCTGTAAAATTTGTGTTCGAGAAATCATGGGGGACATGAAGAAATGGAGAAAGATCACTGGTGCTGGAGCAGAAAAAGTGGAGGTGGCATGGTTTTAAAAGAAATTAGACAAGTAGGTAGAGACCGAACCATGCAGGTCTTTGTAGGCCTCATTCAGGACTGTTCTCCTAAGAAAAAGGTACAGGAAAGCCACTGAGATGTACATATCAAACGGTTAAACATAAACCGTACTATGTTTCCTATCTCCCAAACACGTCTGTCATATATGAAACTGAATATCAAACGAAGTCCAAAATTTCTTCTCTTCTACAGTCTTTGCCTATTAATTAGCTTAAGTAGATGCTCTCAAATTGTACTGTGTTTAAAGATCTTTCTAGTCTCTTGGTCTCTCGACCACTTCAGCAAATATGACTCTGTGGATATTGGCAATGAAAATTCCAATTACCATTTTTATTGTGACAAAAATGACATGCTTGCCCTTAAATTTTTATTGTTATTTTCTAATTTCCATTTGCCCATTAGTTGGTTAAAAAATAAGCAATATATAGACTGCCAGTTGTGCAAAGATAAAGAAAGGCAAAATAATGTGGACTCTATTTTTCCTTTTTTTTTTTTTCCTGGTAACCATTTTCTTTTAATTGACCGGCTAGAATTGATTGAAGTTTTGGAAGAGAAAGAGAACTATGTTATTTGCAGAACTCAGGGTATTTATCAAATAAGGAGGGAGCTGTTTGAGGAGTTGAAAGAAAAATGTTGGTTGTCTGGGGAGATGTTTACAGAGAAGATCCTCAGAGTACAGGATATGTGCATCAAGTACATTGATAGTTTGGGAGTTGCTAAAAATAGAATATCACTACTATAAAACATAAGATAATAGTTTAGGTATATTAATTGTCAGTATAAAAGAACAAGGTCTATTGTTCCCTGATGTGGTCTTAAGTCTACTAATTTTTTTTAATGTATATAATCAAGATTTTAAACTCTCAACATTCTTTTAAGGCATATCTAACCTGCACAAGTTTAGGGCATGTGACATTATTGAGATCTCTATTTCTCATTACTTAGAGAAAAAAATAAACTTATAGAAAAGAAGATTCCTAGCATACTATTAGAAATAAATCAACAAACTAAATTAAGTTCTCTAGACATACAAAGTATAATCAATCCACCAGTAATGATATAACACTATTTCATGACTGTAATTTATTTCTCATAATAATAAAAATTCCTGTGAACATACATATGCTGCATGGTCAAGTTGGCTAGAGAGCTGTTTTTAAAATATGAAAATAAAAAATTCATGTAATTAAAGATAAAATGGCATTTCAAATTCTCAGAACCTCAACTCCATTGCTGCAGGACAACTGATTGGACACTGATGACTCTGAGATTCTACCTCTCTTGATAAGGGTCCTGTAATTTAGTAACACAAGACTTCCCTGAAATTTACACAGCTATGATATTTTTTTTTGCTTCCATAGTATTATTACCTACTCAAAAAATAGTACTTCACATAAAGACATATGTTTTAATTTACATATTGTAAAATTAGCATGCAGTGTACATATACATATATCAAGTACTCAATTTTATAATACTCCTTACATTATATGATATGATGATGCTTTAAATAAACTCATTAAATTAAATGAAATGTTTTATTATTAACCATCAAATGGTTAGATTCAAACAAATGATCCAATATATAGCTTAGAGAATATAAGCCTATAAAAAGAATTTTGTAAAGAAGTTTATTTGTGCCTACTTAAAATTATATCATTTTCATTATAAGCGGCAAAGAATTCATCCTACAGAGATACTCAAATGAGAGCATTAAATCCCCAGACATAATGACAACAACAAAATAATGTATCAAATTGGAAATTAAAATATATTAAGAGAATTATTCATAGAAATTCTGATTTTCCCTTTCAGTTCTTCCTCCTTGAGCGTTTGGTAGTGACCATTGTCCAACATGACTAAGAAAATAGTTTCAGTAACTGATGTTCTTGGCTCTTTCAACTCTTTTAATACATTTTTGTCAAATAGCATCTTTCTCTATTTCCATTGTACTGGGATATTACATTCCCTTCTTTAAGTGCCTTAGTATGGCTTAGTATTTACATCTACAAATGTATTCTAAGTTCATTTTATATACTGAATTATAAAATAACATATACCTATAAAGAAATTGGATTTACAAAAATTATGCAAAATGTTGATTGTCTATTTGATAATTAAAGTAGCTGCCTAATCTTGAAAGTCTTTGTATTTCTTTCCTGAATTGATTGAGTCAGAGTTTTCTCTGCCTTTATTTTTAACCTGCCTTAGAAGTAAATTTTCTTCATGGTCAGAGTTCTCAGAGTCAGAAGCAAAAATACTTTTAATGCTATGGGGCTTCTATGTGTGATGAAGAGTGCTAATTGTTCATCAAAATCTATTCTTCTTTAATAGTAGACATTCTCAAGGATTAGTTCAGTACATAACTATCTCTATGGAGTATGTGTGTGTATAAAATTATATATAAAATAATAATACATAAATGGGTTTAAAATTTAGAGATAATTAAAATTCACAACAATAATAGCATATATGTTAGTAGATAGTGAACAGATATAAACTGTGCTAAGTTCATCTAAGAAATAAAAGCAGTAATTTGTATTAAACTTACATAGCTCAAAGATAAAAATGGGAATATTTAACTACTAAAATTTAATCAAAAGAACCTAGCTAGTTATGCCATGCAAAGATACGTAAAGTATTTAAAGAATAAGTAAGAAACAAAGAACAAATAATATTTATTTATCAGAAAAATATGAAGTCCTCATAAATGTTGATAAATAGAGCCCAAATTCTTAGAGGGGAAGAGAAATTACAAAATTGTTCATGACAGTGAAATCACTTTATCTACCACTTTAGCAATTTACCCAGATATCTATTACTGTAGTAATAGATACCCATATTTAGGGGATGAACACATATTTCTGTAATACTAAAAATACATTTATTCAAATTCAGAATAAAATAGAATTCAATTGCAACAAATTTTCATCAGTTCAAAAGTTAACCAGTATACCTACATTTGCTTAAATCAGAACAATTCAAAATGTAGAGCTAAGTTGTGTCGTATCGAACTTCAAAAATATCACTAATTCTATAATTTTAGGAACCACTATATGCATATGTGAGTTAAAATAAAGCCAATGTGCAGATCAAAAAAGCACAATAATTTCACTTAACCATCCACAGTTACTTGTACCCTGAAAGAACTAAATGCCAAAAGTGATAATGGATTTGCCCTTACTGTTTGCCATGGGGAAGTGGATGCTTTGTGCAGTGAACTACTTGACAGACTGCTGTGTTTCTCAGTGCCTGGAGAAGCAATCTTTCTCCCCCAGGATTACTGCTAATAAACTGGCACCAGTCAATCTCCTTTTTATATTTTAACATCACTTTTTTTTACACTGACATCTTACTTTTCCTTGAGTTTTTAATTAATTTTTATTAAAATGTTTCTTCCCTGTCAATACCCCTAATGAGCAATTTTTTTCTTATCTTTGCTTATTTACTTCTCTTCCAGTCCACACCATTTTCCCTTAGTAGTTTAATTCAGAAACAAAAATTATATTTTTTACATAAAATATGATATTCAAGAATCTATAAACTTAAGACTATTCAAAAACATACTTAAAGTACTATGCTTTTTATTTGGTTCTCCAATCTTTACTTATTTATCAATGCATTATTTACCACCAAAACAGTGAGTGCTGTGTTAATATATTTATGAAATTTTAAGGGGAAAACAAATGTCCAAGAATCCATACATGAAAATGTTTCATCATTCAAAGTTTAAAAACACAGGAGTCTATGTATTTTAATGTTACTATTAAAACATTCTTAGAAAGTTTAGTTTGTATTATTTATAAAGCTATTCTGAAGTGAGCATGTAACTAAATAATTTTTGCTTTTAGTTGCACATTTGTGTTTCTCTCCTTCTTCCCTACCTGTTCCCTCTCAAGCAAGTAGGAAGTATTGTTCCTTAGAGAAAGTAAGCAGCAGAATTTAGTTAGTAGTTCTCAAGACTTCGTTCTTTTTTTTTTTTTAAACGTTCCAGGAAGTCATTTATTTACTGTATTCAAATGAATCCAAGTGTAACACTGCATTGAATTCTAGATATTTATGTACCAGATACTGGGAACTCTACCCACTCCTTTCAAGAAACCCCTCCTACAAGTACTCTATGTTTGGCTATGTGACTTGTTTTGTTTTTATCTTTTGAGGATTCTTAAAATCATATTGAGGTCTCTTTTTCAGCAGAGAAAATACTTGATGAATATTTTCATCAACTCTTAACCATTGATGAATGGTTTCTTAAATTTTTTTTATTATTCTTTAAGTCCTGGTATACATGTGCAGAAAGTGCAGGTTTGTTACATAAGTGTACACATGCCATGGTGGTTTGCTGCATCCATCAACCCATCATCTAGATTATATATTTCTCCTAAGCTCTCCCTCCCCTAGCCCCACAACCCCCGACAGGCATCGGTGTGTGATGTTCCCCTGCCTGTGTCCATGAGTTCTCATTGTTCAGCTCCCACTTATGAGACAGAAAATGCGGTGTTTGGTTTTCTGTTCCTGTATTAGTTTGCTGAGAATAATGGTTTCCAGCTTCATCCATGTCCCTGCAAAGGACATGAACTCATCGTTTTTTTATGGCTCCATAGTATTCAGTGGTGTATATGTGCCACGTTTTCTTTATCCAGTCTATCATTGATGGGCATTTGGGTTGGTTCCAAGTATTTGCTATTGTGAATAGTGCTGCAGTAAACATACATGTGCATGTATCTCTATAGTAGAATGATTTATAATCCTTTGTGTATATACTCTTATACTCACCAAAAAGTCTTAACACTATTGAAGGGAACAGAGTTTGAAGAGAGAGTTTCTGGAGACTGGAAATGTATTTTAAATTCTCCTAAGTTAGAAGTAGAAAATTCAATGATTGTAGGAGAAACAGCATTTGGTTGTTTGATTTGAATCAGTTCTCCAAAGAAGAAAGTGAAACCTCAGAGAGAAACTGACAAAATAGTACATCTAAGAGAGAAGAGGCAGGAGTGTATATCAGGATTATCAAAGTCATAAAACTCCTCAAACTTGAATGAGAGCAGCAGAACCAGAAGACCTAATAAAAACATCTCAGTGGTAACCACACTGAGCTGAGAGGACACGCTTCTCCCCTTTACATCTTTGCACTGAGTTAAAAATCTCAAAAACTTGGCACATACAGCCAGAGGAAGCCTAAGTATTATGAGTTTTCAAATTTCTTTTAGTCTGTTCAGATGGAGGTTCTGAATGAAAACTAGCCTGATATTGAAATGAACAACAATAGCAAATAACCGTGAAATGCCTTGAACTTAAATTTGACCCTGATTTATAACTACTACAAACCTATAACTTTTAGTTTTATTTCTAATCAAATGAAATAATGCATGCTTCTATCAGATGAATAAGATAATGTTGAGAGTGGGACTGTATCTTTTTGTGGCAGATTCTTGCTGTACTGGCTTTGATTTATTTGCATCTTCCTCTACCTACTCCTTTCAAGAAACCCCTCCTACAAGTATTCTGTGTTTGGCTACGTGACTTGTTTCGGTCAATGAGGCCGGAAAATCTGTGAAGCAAGCCGACTTGAAACATGCTTGTTCCTTGGGGTTTAACCTCTCTTGCTCCATTTTGGAAATTTGGAACTGCCGTGTGAAATGGTTACCCAAAGGAGGCTTACGTACATCTGCTGGACATACAAGCGAGGCCACCTTACATGCTACAGGCTGGTTTTGCCAGCCCAGAAAAACTGATAAATTTAAAACCATCCAGCCAACTTATAGAAGATGAGATAAGACGCTCTTATCGTTTCAAGGTACTACATTTTGGAGCAGGTTTTATGCAGCAAAACTAACTGGTGCGATATTCCAAAGTTACTGGCAAAGACGGTTAATTATTATTAGTGCTCCTTTTCATTTTTGAACATCCAGGTTTGAATGGTGAATTATATATTTACCCTAATTAATGGAAACAAGAATGAATATTCCAAGGTGCAATAAAAAGCAATTTGTTATGTGTGAAGTTTGAGAAGTCCCTGTATACAACTCTTCTCTTCATGAATTCAGAACTAAGAGATAGATGTAGAAATCAAACAAATGTAAACATAAATATCAGATTTGTCATTTGCAAATGCTATTTTAGAAAATGTGGTTTACAAATTTTGAAGCAATGGGTTAGCTAACCCTTCACTTCAAAGTAAAATTTACCCACTCAGTCATAAATAGAGTAGAAAAACTACAGAATCACAAGAGCTATAAAATATATTAAATAAAATGGAAGAGGGCATATGTGGCCCATGTTTATAGTTTGCCATTAGCCCACAATTAATTCAATTCTTGGCATCTGTAGTCCAATTAAGGCTAATAAGAATTATAATAAGAAAAAGTCTTTAATATATATTGCCTGGTACATTGAAAACTTTGATTATATGTTAGTTATAGCTCTTTAAAAGAATATCTCCTTATAAAGACAAAGAAGCAGAAAATTCCCTAAAGTAAATAATAAAAAGCCTAGGCAGGCAACTTTTGTAACAGCAGATCACATGTAGATGCCCTTCATACTGTTAATAGCTGGTCTATTTACTTTACCTTCACACCTCTTATTTGTACTTATACAAGATTGGTTAGATTGGCTCTCTTCCTAGACTATGCTACTTGCTTGAACTTTGATGACCCTGAACTTTATTGGCTTGCTGTAATTCAATATAATTGCAATACTCTGTGAACATCAAGTTACTGAGATACTAGATTATCAATTTCCAAATCTTTCTTATTAGGAAAACAAGAAAAAACTTGACTTGAATATCAAGCCCCTCAAGCTTCTGCTATGTCTGTTTAACGTCATAGCCAGCTTCTCTCTGACTTATTTCTTTATCACACATGCCAGTCTATCTTTCAGCCTCATTGTACCACCAAATGAGAACTTGAAAATTACTGGAGACTTTTGGATCAGTAAAGCTAATTAACTTTTATCATTCTTCATTTTCCTATCTAAGCAGCTCTTCTAATTTCTCTCTTACCTCTCTGACTTCTCATTTTTGGTCAGTTTAAGGTTTATTTTATTTTGCTCCACCCTTACATATTAAAATGTCTCAAGGTGCTGCCATAGACCATGTCTCTTCTCACTGTGCTAAAATCTCTTTCATGCTTATAACTTAACAATGAGAACCCTCAGATTTATATCTCTAGTCTAGACCTCTCCACTAAGTTTCAAGTGCCTATAAATTCGTATTTTCTAGACTGTTTACTTGAAAGTTCTCAAAAGAAACTAAGACTTTATGCATTTAAAACTAACCCTATAATCTTATCCAAATCTTGTCTTTCTCTATTATTATTTCCAACTCAGTAAATGGATCTACCATCCATCCATGTTTCAAGCCAGAAACCCAACAGTTATCTTTGAAACTGTTTATCCTGTATGATACTTAATTATTCGTGTTCAGTTTACTAATAAAAAATGTTTAACTTGGTCATTTGTTCTCTATGTCTTTTACCACTCTAATGCAATCCCAATTACCAAAATAATGCATTTACCACTCTAATTCAATCCCAATTACAAAAATAATGCAAATAACATTTTTTAGTAAACTTTAACAGCATTGTGTATCTCTACCTAAATTACTTTAACAAATTGTTGTAAGCAGAAATCTAAGATGCTCCCCCATAATCCCTGTAACCTAAAGTTTATTCACTGTATAATGCTGCCCCTGTAGTTTCTCTCTCTCTCTCTCTCTCTCTCTCTCTCTCTCTCTCTCTCTCTCTCTCGTGTGTGTATGTGTGTGTGTGTGTGTGTGTGTGTGTGTGTGTGTGTGTGTGTGGTGGGCGGCTGTTGGGGGGAGCCCATTACCTACCACTGGTCAAAAGAATATAACAAACATGAAGGAATTTTGCAAATATTCTTACATTACAGTTCAGGCTTATTCAGAGTTAATTAGCAGGAAGACAGTCTTGCATGGTCTGACTCAATCAGGTGAAATGCCTTAAACAGGGGACTTACTCAGGTTAAAGTTTTAAAAGAATTCAAAGACTCTTACAGGTTTAATTAACAAAGAGGCCATGCTAGAGAATTTCATCTGATGATGAATTGTAAACAGCCTCTAGGACCCCAGGGCTGCTTTCAGCTGACAGGCAGCAAAAGTCAGGGTTCTAGTAACACAGCTGCATGGAAACAAATTTGCCAAAAGCTTAAAAAGTTTGCAAGTGGATTTTTCCCCAGACAAGCCTCCAAGTGAGAGTACAGTCTCAACAAAAGTCATTTGCAGCCTTGGGAGATGCTGAGCAGAAGACCTAGCTAAGCTGTGCCTGGATGCCTGACCCACAGAAACAGTGAGATAATACATGGGTATTGGCTTAAGTTTCTAGATTTGTGTTCATTTCTAATGCAGCTGTAGCAACATAAGAGAGTAATTATTTTTATATCTGTGAAGTAGTCTGAATAAATCAGGTTTTGTTCCAGAAACAAACTACCCTCAATCTCAAGAGTTTAGCATATTATATGTTTACTTTTTCCTTGAATTCAGTAGGTTACAGGTTCTGGTACACATGTGATGATTTTGGCCTTATATATGAGTAGAATCAATTCATTCACTACCATAAAATAAAAGGCAGAATATATGGATACAGAAATAGGTAGAGTCGTTTTTGAGTATAAATTCTTATCAGATTTTTACATTTCTTGGGGAAATTAGAAGCAAGCAAAATAAGAATAGAATGAAGAATAGGTAAGAAATAGTCATCTCAGAAAGTAAGAGAGCAAATTTCTTTGAGAAATACCGTACTATTGCCAAGCAGTCTGGAGGACTCATTGAGGTTTGTGATAGCACATTTAACACAAGGTCATTTTGCATGGTTATGTTTTTTTCTCCAATCATGTTCAGTTACTTGGGAGAAGACATGGAGTAGGAAAAAAAAATCATATATTTAACCACACCTGAGGAATTTCAGAAAAAAAAAAAAG
The DNA here is from genome assembly GCF_024542745.1 of Macaca thibetana thibetana. NCBI lineage: Eukaryota > Metazoa > Chordata > Mammalia > Primates > Cercopithecidae > Macaca > Macaca thibetana. The sequence goes on along the minus strand of NC_065588.1, from coordinate 69,586,263 downwards.
GAGAAAGAAAGAATAAGGGAATTGAGATGTGTGGGATTGAGTAATTTCCATCATGTGGCATGAAAGCAAGTTGAGTAAAAAAGGACAATGAGGCTATGGAGGGGATAATGGATGTGAAAAGGTAAGGAGTCACTGGATAGGAGGTACTCGCAGGGTTGAGGAACTGTTGAACTAAGGGTACAAGAAATCCAATGCTGGAATTATAAAGCAATGCCCAGAGAGTGGACTCTGGGGATTCTTGAAATTGAGGCTCATAGAAATGGAAACGATTGTTGATAATGACAATTTGACAGGATTAGTGTGGTGACCAAAGGAGGTAATGGAGTGAAATATAAAATTATTTGAAGCAAAAACATCAACAGGATCAGGATGCATAATCCAGAATAAAAGAAATTATCAAGGCTTCTGACAGGAGTAGTGGCTATGAGACAATGTTGCAAATGTTGAAATCTTAAGAAAATGAGAAGCAGAGTGATAAATAATTGCAACACAGAGGGAATGTATATGATGTAATCTGAGGGCATGTGCTTCAGATCCTAGAGCTATTATTATTATTATTATTATTATTATTATTATTTTATTTTGCCTGGCTTGGAAATGGCAGTGAAGTCACGTTACATACTTACTAGAGCTTGTGGTCAAGTTTTCGTGTGAGTTACATACTTACTAGAGCTTGTGGTCAAGTTTTCGTGTGAAGAGTAGGAGAAATAAAAGCCACTGCTTGAGACATCTGCTGGAATTCAAAGAACCCATCAGAGCAATTCAGAGTTTGGCCACTTCTCATAGCTGCTGCTGTGTTGTTCATATAGCCAGAGAAGGTGTATTCTTATCAGTAACAGTGCCCTGGTTCAAGGTTTCATCACTTTTTCCTTGATATTGCTTTTTTTTGTCATTTTAATTTTATTATTGGTTATTCTTTTATTTTTTTAATTATACTTTAAGTTCTAGGGTACATGTGCACAACGTGCAGGTTTGTTACAAATGTATACATGTGCCATGTTGGTGTGCTGCACCCATCAACTCATCAGCACCCATCAACTCATCATTTACATAAGGTATAACCCCCAATGCCATCCCTCCCCTCTCCCCCTTCCCCATAATAGGCTCTGGTGTGTGATGTTCCCCCTCCCGTGTCCAAGTGATCTCATTGTCCAATTCCCACCTATAAGTGAGAACATGCGGTGTTTGGTTTTCTGTTCTTGCCATAGTTTGCTGAGAATTATGGTTTCCAGCTGCATCCATGTCCCTACAAAGGACACAAACTCATCCTTTTTTATGGCTGCATAGTATTCCATGGTGTATATGTGCCACTTTTTCTTAATCCAGTCTGTCACTGATGGACATTTGGGTTGATTCCAAGTCTTTGCTATTGTAAATAGTGCCGCAATGAACGTACGTGTGCATGTGTCTTTATAGCAGCATGATTTATAACCCTTTGGGTATATACCCAATAATGGGATGGCTGGGTCATATGGTATTTCTAGTTCTAGATCCTTAAGGAATCGCCATACTGTTTTCCATAATGGTTGAACTAGTTTACAATCCCACCAACAGTGTAAAAGTGTTCCTATTTCTCCACATCCTCTCCAGCACCTGTTGTTTCCTGACTTTTTAATGATTGCCATTCTAACTGGTGTGGGATGGTATCTCATTGTGGTTTTGATTTGCATTTCTCTGATGGCCAGTGATGACGAGCATTTTTTCATGTGTCTGTTGGCTGCATGAATGTCTTCTTTTGAGAAATGTCTGTTCATATCCTTTGCCCATTTTTTGATGGGGTTGTTTGTTTTTATCTTGTAAATTTGTTTGAGTTCTTTGTAGGTTCTGGATATTAGCCCTTTGTCAGATGAGTAGATTGCAAAAATTTTCTCCCATTCAGTAGGTTGCCTGTTCACTCTGATGGTAGTTTCTTTTGCTGTGCAGAAGCTCTTTAGTTTAATTAGATCCCATTTGTCAATTTTGGCTTTTATTGCCATTGCTTTTGGTGTTTTAGACATGAAGTCCTTGCCCATGCCTATATCCTGAATGGTATTACCTAGGTTTTCTTCTAGGGTTTTTAGGTCTAACATTTAAGTCTCTAACCCATCTTGAATTAATTTTTGTATAAGGAGTAAGGAAAGGATCCAGTTTCAGCTTTCTACTTATGGCTAGTCAATTTTCCCAGCACCATTTATTAAATAGGGAATCCTTACCACATTTCTTGTTTTTGTCAGGTTTGTCAAAGATCAGATGGCTGTAGATGTGTGGTATTATTTCTGAGGACTCTGTTCTGTTCCATTGGTCTCTATCTCTGTTTTGGTACCAGTACCATGTTGTTTTGGTTACTGTAGCCTTGTAGTATAGTTTGAAGTCAGGTAGCGTGATGCCTCCAGCTTTGTTCTTTTGACTTAGGATTGTCTTGGCAATGCGGGCTCTTTTTTGATTCCATATGAACTTTAAAGTAGTTTTTTTCCAATTCTGTGAAGAAAGTAATTGGTAGCTTGATTAGGATAGCATTGAATCTATAAATTATCTTGGGCAGTATGGCCATTTTCACGATATTGATTCTTCCTATCCATGAGCATGGTATGTTCTTCCATTTGTTTGTGTCCTCTCTTATTTCGTTGAGCAGTGGTTTGTATTTCCTTATAGCTGCTACGATACTTCCACATATGTACTCTTACTTGAAGCCCTGGTCATGCTATATGATTAATTGTCTACATGTTACCTAGAGTAGAAAGACTCTCTTTTGTAGGAAAATAAATAAATAAATAAATAAATAAATAAAAAACTATTGAATTTTCTTGGAGTCTAAGTAATCAAGGAAATAGCAAACAGTTACATACCACTTACACTGTGCCTAGTACCCTACTAAATGCGTTGAAAATGTTATCTCATTTAACACTCACAAAATGTTATAAGAAAAATGATTAACCTCATTTTATATATAAATAAACAAAGGCTTTGAAAGTGCAAAATCCCAACCAACTGACATCAAGAGACTGGAGCTGTGCCTCCATGTATGACGGTTCAGGTTGATGACCACACACGCGTGTCTGGCAATTGTTATATATCAGTGTTGAAATCATGTTCTGGCAAGACATGCATTCTCATGCTGGTTTTTTTTTTTTTTTTTTTCTACCAAAGAGGACGAGATGCCATTACATAATTTTCAACAAAAACAAGCTTTATAGAAACATAATGTCCCTGGAAGAGGGAAGAGGACATGGAATTACAATCAGGAAGTAAAGCATTTAAGAAGTACCTGAGCATAAGCCAACATTAATACATAGGTTATATGCGATTAGATCTTAAGAACACAGAAATATACATCAGCATTAAAATATCAAATGTTTTCTGGGCTAATATGAGAGCTCAGAAATTTAACTTTTATCCTAAAAGTTTGGAAGATTCATTGAATAAGCAAGGAATGATAAGACATTTTGGACTTGAAAAATGTATCTGTCTACAATACGGAGTATAGAGAAAAAGAAACCATCTCTGGAGGCAGAGAGTTCCATTATGACGCTATAGAGCTAATTAAAATAACAAGAAAGGAAAAAAAAGAAACAAAGGAAGAAAATAAGAAAGGAGGGAGAAATGGAGGGAGAAAGAGAGAAAGAAAGAGAAAAAGTGCTCCAACCTCAACCAAGGCAGAATTCCTAGTCAAACCACTCCTCTCTGAGCTTCAAGACCACCACAGCAAGATTTAAGGGAAGCCCATGAAGCTCTGAAAGCCTCTAGCAGGAACATGTGTCTCCCAATATACTCCAGAAATTTTCCCATATGCCACTGGGTTGGCCTGTGACCGCTTTGACAAATTGTATACAGTAAAAGTAATGCTATTCCAATTCTGGCCCTAGTCTTTCAGAGGATGAGCGTGGTTTCCATCTTGCTTCTCTTAGAATGCTATCCTGGGTTCAACCAGCCAGAATGGAAGAAGTTTGACTGCCATGAGGCCACTTTGATCTGAGGAAGTTGACAATGGCCATGTGGAGAGACCGCATGGAAGGAAAGTAATGCTAACCAGCCCAGGCACCAGTGAAGAAGCTATTTTAGACATGTCACCACCAGTGAATTCCAAATGAAGATCTGAAGCCTTGACATATGAGCCAAGTTGAAGTATCTAAAACCTTCCCAGATATTTAATCTAGCTCAGCTCATGCCCCAGATACCACATAGCAAAGACAAGCCACCTTACCTAAACTCCTAACCTCACAGTTGTGAATATCAGAAAATAGTTGTGAAGTCTTAATTGTGATGAAGATGTGTTCTGCAGCAATAGATAATTAAGGTAATTTTTGATTTATCTATTTAGTATTTGTCCACCTTCTCATAAGCTTCGTGAATACCAAGATTTCTCTATTTTTTTTCTCATTAAGTATCAATACCTTCTAGAACATACTAATAGTTATTGGAGAAACAAATAAATATGGATTAAAAACAATACAAAACAGCTCTTTGCAGAGCAGAATCTATAGTTCTTATTGACTGACAGGATACAGTTGTGGGCAAAGAAAATAGAAGCTATGATTGGCCTCTGGGTTCTCGATGTGGACAACTGGATTGACAGTGGTACCATCCATAAAAACAGATACATCAAGAGACAGAATTGGCTAGGTATTATAAAGAGTGATTCATTTGATATATATGGGGATTCAGCTATTATGACATTGCAGGAAATGGCAGATAATAAGTTTGATATAAACTCTTGGATATTAGCATGTTGTATCCTTAATACTAAACGAGTAGAATTTCAATAAAGAAGGGATACCAGTAACCCATTATTATGTGAGTAAAACTAGAAAGAAAGCTAAAACATATTGAAGCTTATTTGGTTTTATGTGCTGGAGGCCATTTGTAAACTAAATAAGAACAAATTCAATGAAATTTGACAAAACTAATCTAATAGTAGTAGGCTGAGGTATGAATAAAAATGTAAGAATTGGAAACACTGATTATAAACTGCTTTTTAAAGAAAACTAAGGAAAATACAAAAAAAATAAAATGATAAGAATAAGAGTTCCAGAAGATGACTATGATTCTATAATTTGACATAGAATGTAAGAGTAGCTGAAAGAAGGAAGATAAAAACAATATGTAAGTACTCCTAAAGTATAAAATTGAAAAGATGATGGCATCTTTCAATATTAAAAAAGCAGAAGTCGTGAGGATAGGTGAGAGTATGATTGGGGAAAACTTTTAATTACTGATCAAGTTTAAAACGACATTGTGACTGTTTGAAAAATTCCATATACTTGCTTAAAGCAATATGTAATAATTCTAAGACATGTTTTATGTCTACAGTATCTAAAACTGATATACATATAAATAAAGTAATAGTTATTTTTTACAAAAGATATTTATCTCCAGATTTCAAATAAATTGTTAATAATAATCAAAAGTCTAATAAAAATTCCATTTATAAAGCAGTGAGCAGCAGGTATTCAAACTGTCTAAGCAGAGAACAGACCATTAAGTCAAGCTAATTATTATACTGTTTTTTCTTAAAGCATCAATAATATTATCTCATGAGTCACTGCATTATTCTGTCTAATATTAGCCAATGCTTATAATATTCTGCTTTTACTAGGTAAGTAAATGTAAATATGATAGATAAAGTGCTTATATATTTATAAATCAAAATATAAATGTATGAAGGAGAATCAGGGCCACATTATGAGCTTTATAATTCTGAGAAGATAATAGACATTTGAAACAGTCTGGAAATATGTGTCCCTTTTGATTATTTCAATTTGATCTCATCACATATAGAACATTAAATACTTAAAGTTGTTCCGTTTACAATTAAAAAATAAGTGAAGGACTTGAGATATAAAAGTCTGTTAGATTTAAAATAAAAACAATAGTAAAAGCTAACTCCCTGAAATGTCCAAGAGGGTAAGAACAAGGGAGAGAGAATGAGAGGGAGAAAGAGAGAACATGTTTGGCTGTAGAGGAGAGAGATTGATAGCTACAAACCTGATATATTTCAAGATTTGTTACCTTCACCAGACAATAGCCTAAAAGATTAACTTCCAGGCTATGGTATCTTAGGAGGAAGGAAGGAATATAACAATAGATTAGTATCAAAGATTTTCCTCAGCTTTCCAGTCTTCACTTAGAAGAAAACTGCTAGGCATGATAGTTCTCTGCACTAGATTACCCTTTACCTGCAAGGTGCAAGTACTTATGGTTGATTCATATATAACAAAGATTCATATATCTTTGTTTTCTTAGATATTATAATTCACAAAGTATGCCATGACTGATAGTGATATCTTCCATGAGCACAGAGTGGAAAGTGATGGGATATACCACACATACAGTTCATCTGGAGACTACAATCTTTTAAAATATTGTAAAGCATTCTCGCTGTGCCTTGATTTTTACTATATACATATCATCAGAGTAACAGTATCTGTCCCACATAACCCAAGAGGATATTTTGAGAACTTAACAAAACAAAGAGTGTAAACCAAACAAAAAGCTTTATGAACTGTAAAGTGAAATGTCAATGCTGTATCTATTTATTTAAAGAAACCTCATTTATATGATTAAATTAATTTTAATAGAGGTAATAGGATGCAGGCAGAAAAAACAGAAGGTGGTGTATCTTGTTATTCAGATTTTAAAATTTCTCTGTTGCTATATAAAAACTCTCATTTTTAGAATATTGTCAGGTCAGTATATGGCTGCTCATACAAGTCACCTGAGAAAACTGAGATCATTCAGCTGGTCTTACTCTGATTTGCTATGTTTTCTTGCCATGCTTAGTCTCACCTCTATGAAGCCTGTGGGACCCAGGCTTGCCTTGGCAAAAAAATAATATAATAGTAAGTTCAGGGTTCAGTAAGGTAATAGATGTCTGAAGTGAAGCTAGGTTGGGGGAAATCTTTTTGCTAGAATCAACGCACATCACACTCCATTGGCCAGTGATTGGGTATGACAGGTAATGAGAAAGAAATCCCAAACTTTTCAGTATGAAATAAAAAGTGTATAAACCACCTATGCACTGATGGTGGTGAAATGAGGCTTTCAAAGTGTTAAAATACTGAGTAATTCTAACCATACTGAAAATACTGAGCTATTCATCACTCATTTTTAGGTGTAATACAATATAGGTGTTAGATGCACACCTATCTAATATCAATATGATACACAATGCACATCCTCTCCTGTTAATTTGAGTAAACAAATTACTGTGAATGAAAAGTATGCTGATTAAAGCTTATCCAAGAAAAGCTATGTACAAACAATTTAATAAGAAATCATGCAAATGGTCAAATTATATTTTGTTAATAATTTAAATATGATTATTAAACAAAACTAAGTTTATGAAGTTTTCATCAAGTTAGTTTTCTTTTTTCTATGATTATGATGATTATGTTTTTCTAAACCCTTTACTGGAAAACAGAAATGAATAAAAGGCCATAAAATAGGTCAAATGATTGTTAATCAAGATGTATGTCAGAAAATATTTGATTATTTAATAACATGCAAATTAAATACAGTTTCAGCGTGTGGAATACTAATTCACTACCATTATTTTACTTGTCATTGAATGAAGCAAAAAAAGTTCATCACATTCTCTTATATTCTTTTAATAGATCATAACTTTTTATGTTTATTGAAAAGAAGTATTGCAGTACTGAGAGAGCTATAGAAACCACTTCAAGTGATGAAAAACAAAAATTTTCCATAATAGATGTTGGCTAAAAAGTCAGACATGCTTCTGAGCATGAAACATACAAAACTGTGGTAAGATTAGACGAAGAAATGCCAAATTTATTTTTTTGCTGACACTGAATTTCAGAGTTCCTTGTAAAAGCTTCCCAAAATTGAAGAAGATATTTCAAAATGCATGGCTGTGTCTGTCTATATGTGATATAGTATACTGCTTATAGATGTAAATATTTTGCTACGTGCAATAAACCAGTCACAAAAAGCAAAATACTGTATAATACTGTATGATTTCACTTGTATGAGGTATTTAGTGTAGTCAAAAATCATAGAAACAAAATGTGCAATGATGGTTGCTGGAGACTGGACAGGAAATGGGGTAAAGGAGAAGGCAGAGAATGAGAATTCATTGTTTAATAGGGACTGTTTCCGTTTTGCAAGATGAAGAGTTCTGGAGATGAATAGTGGTGATGGTTGAACAATATAAATTTACTTAATACTACTGAACTGTACATTTAGAAGTGGTTAAAATGATAGAATTTTTGTCTATTTTACCACAATTTTAAAAAAAAGTCATGATGAGATTCTTTTTTAGGTGTGGAATATCTTATTATTGATGTAATTGGCCATCTACATTACATAAAATACCTATAATCACTGCGCTTGTGGACTTGACCCCAGCTGGTGTGACAGTTGGCTTCTAATTATTGACAGGTACTATTTTTTCCGGAGTATTTTCCCTGGCCAAACAGGAGCTCATCAATTGCTCAAGTAAGAGATTATCTGGACAGCCACTCTTAGCCATCAACAACTAAAGACTTTCTCACCTGAGGACTTCTTTCAAGGAGAAGCTGACTCCCTTACCTTAAAATGAAAACTACTCTTAGCTTCAATTGGTGCTACAGATGTCCCTGTGAGATCTTGCTAAAGCAAGTCTCTGGGTAAAACCAAATTCTCATTTGGCTTTTTTCCATGGTTTGTGCTTCTCCTTCCACTCCTTTCTCCTGAAAGCCCTCTTAAATAAATAACTTCCCCAGGTATCATCTCTGGTTCCAGGGAACCAAACCTAAACAATAGCAAGTATAGCACCGATTTACTAAAAAAATCTCTGGAAACTCAGGATTATCAAATGAGTGAACATACCAGACCTCTCTATATTAAATCTAACAGGCCTCTTTTTCAGCATAATTATGATCTTAAAATTCAAATCTGACTATATATTCAGTGCTTTGGAAGTACCTGTTGCAAACTCATGTGAAAAATTGATAACTTTGGAAGTATTGTCCAGAATATTTCAGGTCTGGTAAAACAGATTGTTACCATTTAAAAAATCTTTCCTATTGTGGAAGAGAAGTCCAGATGGATGTCATAGGAAATAGCTATGGACCTGATGTTAACAATGTATTAATTTTATTATGAGTAGGTTGGCTGAAAAAGTAAAAGAAACTAAAAAAAGCCTTATGGGCATATGGGAACACCCGGGCATCTCTTACAATGGTGAATAGTGTTTTGCTGAAATATGATTGCAGGGCTATTTCCAGTAACCTCTGCCAGGAAGTATTAAACGGAATACATCATGGCTATTTGAGCTCATGAAATGGTGCAAAGGAAGAGAATGGGCTACCATATTTTGGCAAGAATTCAACAAAGGAATTGATGAAAAAGTAGCTTCTTGTTTGTTGTGCCAACTCTTATAGCATGAAAATATGAAAGAGATACTAATGAGAAAAGCAGCAGCTGTTATACTGTGAGAACAAGTTGGCACATGAAAGGAAACAGTTATTACTACTGTTATTAGAGACTTGGAATTGTCATTTTATAGTCTGGAACCACTAACATAAAAAGAGGTGAGTATGAAACACAGCATAGTCAATATTCATATAGAATTAATAATAGCAAGTATAAAAATGTAGAATATGAATTTTGACAAACTATAGTGTTCATGAGTATGCAACTAATTTTGAAATATGCATAATTTGTAAATTAATTTATGTAAAAAATTAGAGAATTAACTTACTCAAAGAGTGTCCTTTGGGGAAATTATTTACTAAATTTATTTTTTTTCAAATTAATTAGTCATATGTAAGATATTCATTTTGTTAAATGATCTGTCAATTACAAGTTGGATCCTGATAAAATATGGAGAATCACATAAAAACACTCAAATTTTAAAATGTTAATGTAGTCTTTAAAAACATATAGCATATAAATGCTGAAAGTATTACTCAAGCCAAAGAGAGTAGATCAAATAATGAACCCTCTAAATTATCATAAATTTTCTTCTTGGGTAAGTAATTCACCTATGATCTTTTACACACATCTGTGAACAGGCTGATTTATCTGCATGTGAATTATAACAAACACTGTATATACTTTACGTGGAATTTTTTATCACATTTTGGGATTGATTCATTTATCAATATAAGATCAATGTTTACTTTTTACTGATATTATCACTAATAAATTTGAATTTTTAAAAATATAGCACATAAATGACATTAAAACCCATTATCATCACAATTCAGACCAAATAGACCACAAATTTTTGGACGTTTATTAACTCTTGTGACACAATGATTTACTGTGCTTACTATATATTTTGGGATATAGTAAGCACATTGTTAGATACCATTGTTAAACATGTAGAATGCTATTCATGTATATCTGAATTTCTAAACCAATGACACAGCAAAATTAAAGTAAGTGAAATAAATGCATTATAAACTTTAAAAACATAAAACTCTATTCAAGTCATTTGTGATTTCTTTCATTACACAAAAATTTTGATAGAGATTATTAGATCCAAACTATCTTAAACTTTACTATTGCCAAAGATAATTACATTATATACACCATACAACAAAATCCATTATAACAATATTTAAATTTAAATTGACCTTGGGTTGAGTACAGGATTTTACATATGATGCTGGGCAAATCACATAATCATTATGTTCCCAATTATAAGACATGAAATTATTTTCTATTGTGGTCTCCCGTATAAGATAATCATAAGTTTAAATGGTTAAAGCACCATAAATATGAAAGATTTTATTATTTTGTTAGCAACCAACATATTTAGGGAGTATTCTCAACTAAACATTTAATGTTTCCCAGTGGTAAACTAATCATAATATTATGGCCCTTGAAGAAATAATCTGAGGTTATTAAATCAATTTCTCTGTTTCTTCTTTTTTATTTAACTCCTGAACTCAAGTTGAAAAATGAATGACCAAGAGACAAAAATCATGGACAGACTTAAGCTGTTACATTTCTATCTTTCAAGTATTTATCCCCTGGAGAATATCTGCCATTTGGAACATGAAACAGAATGCTTTATTTCATCTTTCCAAGTACTAGGATGTTCTCAGTAGAAATCATGTGTTACTAAAAATCCTGGCCAAAGGCGGGGGAGGAGGAGGAGAGAAAAACATTATCACCTAAGCGACATTAATCAGAATGTAAGCTCCATGAGGGCAGAAATGTTTAAATATTTTGCTAATTTTTATAATCTCATGAATATTTTTAAATGCCAGCACATAGGATGTAAAAAGAATATTTGTTTCTTTTGCTGTTCAGAAGCTCTTTAGTTTAATTAGATCCCATTTGTCAATTTTGGCTTTTGCTGCCATTGCTTTTGGTGTTTTAGTCATGAAGTCCTTGCCGATGCCTATGTCCTGAATGGTATTGCCTAGGTTTTCTTTTTCTTTTTTTTTTTTTTTTTTTTTTTTTTTGAGATGGAGTCTCGCTCTGGTGCCCAGGCTGGAGTGCAGTGGTGCAAACTTGGCTCACCGGAAGTTCCACCTCCCGGGTTCACCTCATTCTCCTGCCTCAGCCTCCCGAGTAGTTGGGACTACAGGTGCACGCCACCATGCCTGGCTAGTTTTTGTATTTTTAGTAGAGATGGGGTTTCACCGTGTTAGCCAGGATAGTCTTGATCTCCTGAACTCATGATCTGCCCACTTCGGCCTCCCAAAGTGCTGTGATTATAGGCATGAGCCACCACGCCCAGCTGGTATTGCCTAGGTTTTCTTCTAGGGTTTTCATGGTGTTAGGTCTAACATTTAAGTCTTTAATCCATCTTGAGTTAATTTTTATATAAGATATAAGGAAGGGATCCAGTTTCAGCTTTCTACATATGGCTAGCCACTTTTCCCAGCACCATTTATTAAATAGGAAATCCTTACCACATTTCTTGCTTTTGTCAGGTTTGTCAAAGATAAGATGGTTGTAGATGTGTGGTATTATTTCTGAGGACTCTGTTCTGTTCCATTCGTTTATATCTCTGTTTTGGTACCAGTACCATGCTGTTTTGGTTACTGTAGCCTTGTAGTATAGTATGAAGTCAGGTAGCATGATGCCTCCAGCTTTTTTCTTTTGGCTTAGGATTGTCTTGGCAATGCGGGCTCTTTTTTGGTTCCATATGAACTTTAAAGTAGTTTTTTTCCAATTCTGTGAAGAAAGTCATTGGTAGCTTGATGAGGACGGCATAGAATCTATAAATTACCTTGGGCAATATGGCCATTTTCACGATCCAACCCAAATGTTCATCAATGATTGACTGGATTAAGAAAATATGGCACATATACACCATGGAATACTATGCAACTATAATAAAGGATGAGTTCATGTCCTTCGTAGGGACATGAATGAAGCTGGAAACCATCATTCTGAGCAAACTATCACAAAGACAGAAAATCAAACACTGCATGTTCTCACTCATAGGTGGGAATTGAACAATGAGAACACTTGGACACAGGAAGGGGAACATCACACACCGGGGCCTGTCGTGGGGTGGGGGGAGGGGGGAGGGATAGCATTAGGAGATATACCTAATGTAAATGACGAGTTATTGGGTGCAGCACATCAACATGGCACATGTATACATATGTAACAAACCTGTACGTTGTGCACATGTACCCTAGAACTTAAAGTATAATGATTTTTTTAAAAATGAATATTCATGTCTGAGTTCAGAGAAGAGTAATCCAAAATACGCCTCCTGAAAGGTCACTCTGACTTTTTTGCCCCTCTTTCTTCTGTCTCCCTCTCTCCCCACAAAGCAAGTCATAGAATTTAGAATTCCTATCCCCTAAAGAAAGGTCACTTTCTGCCTTCTTCTCTCTCCTTTTGAAGATTCTCATATGACAGGTGTCCTGCCCCATATCTGGAGGGAAGAAATGTCATAGAGATAGGAAAGAATCTGAACAAACAGGCCTTGCTGAGTTCCCCCAGTTTATTACCGTTAGATCATACCCATTTTTGTCCAATCATGTTTCTCCACCATTACTCACTTCTTTCATCAGACTTAGCTTAAAAATACAGTTTTCTCTGTGTCTTTGGGTCTTCATTCTGAAGGCTCCAATGTCACATAAGACTTTGGTTGAATAAATTTATTCTGCTTTTCTGTTGTAAATCTGTGTTGTTATAGGGGTGTCAGCCATGAACCTTGTGATGGGTAATAAAAAGATTTAACTTTTTCTCCCCTACATTGCATAAATAAATGACTTGTTTGCATTTGGTTTGCATTTAGGAAGTGTTTAAAGTAGGCAAATTCATAGAGATAGAAAGTAGATTAAAATTACCTGGGGCTGGGGGAAGAAGGGATAATGACAAAGTTTTAAAAATAGTCATTGCCTAACATCATGAATGTGATTAATGCCACAAAATTTTACATATGAAATGGTTAAAATGGCAATTTTTTTAGTATATGTTCTAGAGCAATACAAATATTTTTAAAGAACTGTTACTCTAATATGGAAAAACTTACCATTTTAGAAATAAGTAGATAAAATCACCCAAGGAACCCAGAAAAAGTGAGCATTTATGATCCTAAAGTACCTATCTTAAAGTATACTATTAATAATATATAGTTTTCAATAAAAATTATATAATGATAAATGAACATATCTTAAGTGGAGAATTGCTAAGTTTTGATAAATATATGCATCCATGAAACTATCATTCCTGTTAAGACATAGAACATTGCCAACACCTCAGAAAGTTGCCTCTTCCAAGGATTTGCTGAAGATGCCTTATAAAAATTTGCAAGAGAAGATTGATAAATTTTCAGGAATTTTATGAACTATTTGTTAGACACAAGTTTTATTAAAATAATTAAGCTTACAAAATACATTATATTAAAAACAAAATAGATGTATAATAAAATTATATCTTACTAATAATTATTTTACTATATATTACTGTTCTCTTTTGCTCATGAAGTTACTTCTGCTTCTGAATGTTAGAAATATTAGATTTTGTTATACTACTGCAACTTCCTGATTCTGTATTCAGGGACTTCAACTTACCAATGGTTGTTTGAAATATACAAATTGTAAATTTTGTGAATTAGGGTTTTTCCCTTCCACAGAGAAGTTTTTGAACACATACTTGTACCCCAATGTTCATACACCTTTTCAGCCATTCACTGTTCCCCAGAGATCACCTATGTTTTTCATCTCTAACCATAGTTTAATTTTGTCTGTTCTTGAATTTCACATGAATGGAATCATAAAAGATATTATTTTGTGCTTCTACATTTTTGAAATATTTTCCATATTTCCATGTATATCAGTATCTTATTCTTTTTCGCTGTTAAGGTGTAACAGGAATATACTGCAATTTATTTATCCAGCCTTCTTATGACAATATGTGAGCTATTTAAAATTTGGTGTTATTTTGAATTAAGCTGCTACAAATATTCTTGCACAGTCTTTTGTGGAGATATATATATATTAATTTTTCTTAAGTAAATATTTTTCTTAAGTAAATATCTAAAAGCAGAATTGATGAATCATGGGTCTTCAAATACTTTTAATTTTAAAGAAGATGGCAAATAGTTTTGCAGAGTGTGTACCATTTCATGTTCCCACCAGCAGTATGGGAAAGTTCTAATAGCTATATTTCTTTCTCTTTATTTATTTATTTATTTTTGAGATGGAGTCTCGCTCTGTTGCCCAGGCTGGAGTGCAGTGGCAGGATCTCTGCTCACTGCAAGCTCCACCTCCCAGGTTAATGCCATTCTCCTGCCTCGTCCCACTCCCCGAGCAGCTGGGACCGCAGGTGCTTGCCAACAACCACAACCGGCCAATCTTCTGGATTTTTAGCAGAGATGGGGTTTCACTGTGTGAGCCAGGATGGTCTTGATCTCCCGACCTCGTGATTCTGCCCACCTTGACCTCCCAAAATACTGGGATTACAGGCGTGAGCCACTTCGTCAGGTTTTTTTTTTTTTTTTTTTTTTTTTTTTTTTTTTTTTTTTTTTTTTTTTTTAATGGACTTTTTGCTCTTGTTGCCAGGCTGGAGTGCAATGGCACAATCTCGGCTCACCACAACCTCTGCCTCCAAGGTTCATGTGATTCTCCTACATCAGCCTCCTCAGTAGCTGGAATTACAGTCATGTGCTACCAGGCCCGGATGATTTTGTATTTTTAGTAGAGATGGGGTTTCTCCATGTTGGTTAGGCTGGTCTCGAACTCCCGACCTCAGGTGATCCACCCACCTCGGCCTCCCAAAGTTCTGGGATTACAGGTGTAAGCCACCATGCCCGGCTATAGCTATATTTCTTACCAAATATATAGTATACATGTATTTTAATTTTTAGTAATTCTAGAAATTTTGAAATGATATCACATTATGATTTTAATTTGATGATTAATGATACTGATCATCCTTATGTGATTGTTAGCCAGCTATCTGTACATCTTCACTTGTAAAGTGTCTATTCATGTGTCTTACTCAATTTCTCTTGAGTTGTATTTTGCTATTGTTTTGTATGAGTTCTTTTTATTGCTGATACATATGCTTTGTCAAATGCATGTATTACAAATATTATATCTGACTTACCTTTTTCTTTATTTGAAAGTCAGATTTGATGAGCATAAATTCTAATTTTAATAAATTCTTTCCCACCTTCCCCCAGACCGAGTCTTGCTCTATTGCCCAGGCTGGAGTGCTGTGGCAAGATCTCAGCTCACCTCAACTTCCGCCTTCCAGGTTTAAGCAATTCTCATGCCTCAGTCTCCGGAGTAGCTGGGATTACAGGCACCCACAACCATGCCCAGCTAATTTTTGTATTTTTAGTAGAGATGGGGTTTTACCATGTTAGGCAGGCTGGTCTCGAACATCTGACCTTGTGATCCACCTTCCTTGGCCCCCCAAAGTGCTGAGATTATAGGCGTGAGCCCTGCGCCTGGCCTGAATTCTAATAAATTCTAGTCTATTTTCTATATTGGTTGGTACATTTTGTTCTTTCTAAAAAATCCTCTTCTATTCCAAGGTTATTAGGATGTCCTTCTATGATTTCTCCTAGAACACTTCACTTTAAATATATGTTTCATCTTACATAAATTTTTGCATGTAACTTCAGGTAGGTGTTGATGTTAGTTTTCTTTTCTGTGTGGATATCCAGCAGTTCTAAGACCACTTTTTGAAAAATATTCTTTCTCTATTGAATTGCGTTTGTGTTTTGTCAGAAAGCAACTTACCTTATATGTGTACCTCCTTCCCTTCTATTGATTTCTTTTTCTGGATATACTCAAGAAAACACTATCTTAATCACTGTAACTTCACAGTAAGGAATATTAAGACTTGAAACAAGTAGTGTGGAGCCTTTCAACTGTTTTTTTTTTTTTTTTTTTTTTTTTTTTTTTTTTTTAACCCAACATTATTTTAGGCTGCGAAAGTTATTTTAAATACCAATACACGGGCGGAGCAAGATGGCCGAATAGGAACAGCTCCAGTCTCCAACTCCCAGCACGAGCCACACAGAAGACCGGTGATTTCTGCATTTTCAACTGAGGTACTGGGTTCATCTCACTAGGGAGTGCCGGACAATCGGTGATGGTCAGCTGCTGCAGCCCGACCAGCGAGAGCTGAAGCAGGGCGAGGCATCGCCTCACCTGGGAAGCGCAAGGGGGAAGGGAATCCCTTTTCCTAGCCAGGGGAACTGAGACACACAACACTTGGAAAATTGGGTAACTCCCACCCCAATACTGCGCTTTAAGCTAACGGGCACACCAGGAGATTATATCCCACACCTGGCTGGGAGGGGCCCACGCCCATGGAGCCTCCCTCATTGCTAGCACAGCAGTCTGAGATCTACCAGCAAGGCAGCAGCGAGGCTGGGGGAGGGGCGCCCGCCATCGCTGAGGCTTAAGTAGGTAAACAAAGCCGCTGGGAAGCTCGAACTGGAAGCTCAAACTGGGTGCAGCTCACAGCAGCTCAAGGAAACCTGCCTGTCTCTGTAGACTCCACCTCCGGGGACAGGGCACAGTAAACAATAACAAACGCAGCAGAAACCTCTGCAGACGAAAACGACTCTGTCTGACAGCTTAGAAGAGAGCAGTGGATCTCCCAACACGGAGGTTGAGTGCTGAGAAGGGACAGACTGCCTGCTCAAGTGGGTCCCTGACCCCTGAGTAGCCTAACTGGGAGACATCCCCCACTAGGGGCAGTCTGACACCCCACACCTCACAGGGTGGAGTACACCCCTGAGAGGAAGCTTCCAAAGCAAGAATCAGACAGGTACACTCGCTGTTCAGCAATATTCTATCTTCTGCAGCCTCTGCTGCTGATACCCAGGCAAACAGGGTCTGGAGTGGACCTCAAGCAATCTCCAACAGACCCACAGCTGAGGGTCCTGACTGTTAGAAGGAAAACTACCAAACAGGAAGGACACCTACACCAAATCCCCATCAGTACGTCACCATCATCAAAGACCAGAGGCATATAAAACCACAAAGATGGGGAAAAAGCAGGGCAGAAAAGCTGGCAATTCAAAAAATAAGAGCACATCTCCCCCGGCAAAGGAGCGCAGCTCATCGCCAGCAACGGATCAAAGCTGGACAGAGAATGACTTTGACGAGATGAGAGAAGAAGACTTCAGTCCATCAAATTTCTCAGAGCTAAAGGAAGAATTACGTACCCAGCGCAAAGAAACTAAAAATCTTGAAAAAAAAGGGGAAGAATTGATGGCTAGAGTAATTAATGCAGAGAAGGTCATAAACGAAATGAAAGAGATGAAAACCATGACACGAGAAATACGTGACAAATGCACAAGCTTCAGTAACCGACTCGATCAACTGGAAGAAAGAGTATCTGCGATTGAGGATCAAATGAATGAAATGAAGCGAGAAGAGAAACCAAAAGAAAAAAGAAGAAAAAGAAATGAACAAAGCCTGCAAGAAGTATGGGATTATGTAAAAAGACCAAATCTACGTCTGATTGGGGTGCCTGAAAGTGAGGGGGAAAATGGAACCAAGTTGGAAAACACTCTTCAGGATATCATCCAGGAGAACTTCCCCAACCTAGTAGGGCAGGCAAACATTCAAATCCAGGAAATACAGAGAACGCCACAAAGATACTCCTCGAGAAGAGCAACTCCAAGACACATAATTGCCAGATTCACCAAAGTTGAAATGAAGGAAAAAATCTTAAGGGCAGCCAGAGAGAAAGGTCGGGTCACCCACAAAGGGAAGCCCATCAGACTAACAGCAGATCTCTCGGCAGAAACTCTCCAAGCCAGAAGAGAGTGGGGGCCAATATTCAACATTCTTAAAGAAAAGAATTTTAAACCCAGAATTTCATATCCAGCCAAACTAAGTTTCATAAGTGAAGGAGAAATAAAATCCTTTACAGATAAGCAAATGCTTATAGATTTTGTCACCACTAGGCCTGCCTTACAAGAGACCGTGAAGGAAGCACTCAACATGGAAAGGAACAACCGGTACCAGCCATTGCAAAAACATGCCAAAA
Source organism: Macaca thibetana thibetana (assembly GCF_024542745.1). Classification (NCBI taxonomy): domain Eukaryota; kingdom Metazoa; phylum Chordata; class Mammalia; order Primates; family Cercopithecidae; genus Macaca; species Macaca thibetana. The sequence goes on along the minus strand of NC_065588.1, from coordinate 69,567,843 downwards.
TGTAAAGACCATTGAGGCTAGGAAGAAACTGCATCAACTAACGAGCAAAATAACTAGTTAATATCATAATGGTAGGATCAAGTTCACACATAACAATATTAACCTTAAATGTAAATGGACTAAATGCTCCAATTAAAAGACACAGACTGGCAAACTGGATAAAGAGTCAAGACCCATCAGTCTGTTGTATTCAGGAGACCCATCTCACATGCAGAGACATACATAGGCTCAAAATAAAGGGATGGAGGAAGATCTACCAAGCAAATGGAGAACAAAAAAAAGCAGGGGTTGCAATACTAGTCTCTGATAAAACAGACTGTAAACCATCAAAGATCAAAAGAGACAAAGAAGGCAATTACATAATGGTAAAGGGATCAATTCAACAGGAAGAGCTAACTATCCTAAATATATATGCACCGAATACAGCAGCACCCAGATACATAAAGCAAGTCCTTAGAGACTTACAAAGAGACTTAGACTCCCATACAATAATAATGGGAGACTTCAACACTCCACTGTCAACATTAGACAGATCAATGAGACAGAAAGTTAACAAGGATATCCAGGAATTGAACTCATCTCTGCAGCAAGCAGACCTAATAGACATCTATAGAACTCTCCACCCCAAATCAACAGAATATACATTCTTCTCAGCACCACATCACACTTACTCCAAAATTGACCACATAATTGGAAGTAAAGCACCCCTCAGCAAATGTAAAAAGAACAGAAATTATAACAAACTGTCTCTCAGACCACAGTGCAATCAAACTAGAACTCAGGATTAAGAAACTCAATCAAAACTGCTCAACTACATGGAAACTGAAGAACCTGCTCCTGAATGACTATTGGGTACATAACGAAATGAAGGCAGAAATAAAGATGTTCTTTGAAACCAATGAGAACAAAGATACAACATACCAGAATCTCTGGGACACATTTAAAGCAGTGTGTAGAGGGAAATTTATAGCACTAAATGCCCACAAGAGAAAGCAGGAAAGATCTAAAATTGACACTCTAACATCGCATTTAAAAGAACTAGAGAAGCAAGAGCAAACACATTCGAAAGCTAGCAGAAGGCAAGAAATAACTAAAATCAGAGCAGAACTGAAGGAGATAGAGACACAAAAAACCCTCCAAAAAATCAATGAATCCAGGAGTTGTTTTTTGAAAAGATCAACAAAATTGACAGACCGCTAGCAAGACTAATAAAGAAGAAAAGAGAGAAGAATCAAATTGACGCAATAAAAAATGATAAAGGGGATATCACCACTGACCCCACAGAAATACAAACTACCATCAGAGAATACGATAAACACCTCTACGCAAATAAACTGGAAAATCTAGAAGAAATGGATAATTTCCTGGACACTTACACTCTTCCAAGACTAAACCAGGAAGAAGTTGAATCCCTGAATAGACCAATAGCAGGCTCTGAAATTGAGGCAATAATTAATAGCCTACCAACCAAAAAAAGTCCAGGACCAGATGGATTCACAGCTGAATTCTACCAGAGGTACAAGGAGGAGCTGGTACCATTCCTTCTGAAACTATTCCAATCAATAGAAAAAGAGGGAATCCTCCCTAACTCATTTTATGAGGCCAACATCATCCTGATACCAAAGCCTGGCAGAGACACAACAAAAAAAGAGAATTTTAGACCAATATCCCTGATGAACATCGATGCAAAAATCCTCAATAAAATACTGGCAAACCGGATTCAGCAACACATCAAAAAGCTTATCCACCATGATCAAGTGGGCTTCATCCCTGGGATGCAAGGCTGGTTCAACATTCGCAAATCAATAAACATAATCCAGCATATAAACAGAACTAAAGACAAGAACCACATGATTATCTCAATAGATGCAGAAAAGGCTTTTGACAAAATTCAACAGCCCTTCATGCTAAAAACGCTCAATAAATTCGGTATTGATGGAACGTACCTCAAAATAATAAGAGCTATTTATGACAAACCCACAGCCAATATCATACTGAATGGGCAAAAACTGGAAAAACTCCCTTTGAAAACTGGCACAAGACAGGGATGCCCTCTCTCACCACTCCTATTCAACATAGTTTTGGAAGTTCTGGCCAGGGCAATCAGGCAAGAGAAAGAAATCAAGGGTATTCAGTTAGGAAAAGAAGAAGTCAAATTGTCCCTGTTTGCAGATGACATGATTGTATATTTAGAAAACCCCATTGTCTCAGCTCAAAATCTCCTTAAGCTGATAAGCAACTTCAGCAAAGTCTCAGGATACAAAATTAATGTGCAAAAATCACAAGCATTCTTATACACCAGTAACAGACAAACAGAGAGCCAAATCATGAATGAACTTCCATTCACAATTGCTTCAAAGAGAATAAAATACCTAGGAATCCAACTTCCAAGGGATGTAAAGGACCTCTTCAAGGAGAACTACAAACCACTGCTCAGTGAAATAAAAGAGGACACAAACAAATGGAAGAACATACCATGCTCATGGATAGGAAGAATCAATATCGTGAAAATGGCCATACTGCCCAAGGTAATTTATAGATTCAATGCCATCCCCATCCGGCTACCAATGAGTTGCTTCACAGAATTGGAAAAAACTGCTTTAAAGTTCATATGGAACCAAAAAAGAGCCCGCATCTCCAAGACAATCCTAAGTCAAAAGAACAAAGCTGGAGTCATCACGCTACCTGACTTCAAACTATACTACAAGGCTACAGTAACCAAAACAACATGGTACTGGTACCAAAACAGAGATAGAGACCAATGGAACAGAACAGAGTCCTCAGAAATAATACCACACATCTACAGCCATCTGATCTTTGACAAACCTGAGAGAAACAAGAAATGGGGAAAAGATTCCCTATTTAATAAATGGTGTTGGGAAAATTGGCTAGCCATAAGTAGAAAGCTGAAACTGGATCCTTTCCTTACTCCTTATACGAAAATCAATTCAAGATGGATTAGAGACTTAAATGTTAGACCTAATACCATAAAAACCCTAGAGGAAAACCTAGGTAGTACCATTCAGTACATAGGCATGGGCAAAGACTTCATGTCTAAAACACCAAAAGCAATGGCAATAAAAGCCAAAATTGACAAATGGGATCTAATTAAACTAAAGAGCTTCTGCACAGCAAAAGGAACTACCATCAGAGTGAACAGGCAACCTACAGAATGGGAGAAAATTTTTGCAATCTGCTCATCTGACAAAGGGCTAATATCCAGAACCTACAAAGAACTCAAACAAATTTACAAGAAAAAAACAAACAACCCCATCAAAAAGTGGACAAAGGATATGAACAGACATTTCTCAAAAGAAGACATTCACATAGCTAACAGGCACATGAAAAAATGCTCATCATCACTGGCCATCAGAGAAATGCAAATCAAAACCACAATGAGATACCATCTCACACCAGTTAGAATGGCGATCATTAAAAAGTCAGGAAACAACAGGTGCTGGAGAGGATGTGGAGAAATAGGAACACTTTTACACTGTTGGTGGGATTGTAAACTAGTTCAACCATTATGGACAACAGTATGGCTATTCCTCAAGGATCTAGAACTAGATGTACCATATGACCCAGCCATCCCATTACTGGGTATATACCCAAAGGATTATAAATCATGCTGCTATAAAGACACATGCACACGTATGTTTATTGCAGCACTATTCACAATAGCAAAGACTTGGAATCAACCCAAATGTCTATCAGTGACAGACTGGATTAAGAAAATGTGGCACATATACACCATGGAATAATATGCAGCCATCAAAAAGGATGAGTTTGTGTCCTTTGTAGGGACATGGATGCAGCTGGAAACCATCATTCTTAGCAAACTATGGCAAGAACAGAAAACCAAATACCGCCTGTTCTCACTCATAGGTGGGAACTGAACAATGAGATCACTTGGACTCAGGAAGGGGAACATCACACACTGGGGCCTGTCATGGGGAGGGGGTAGTGGGGAGGGATTGAATTGGGAGTTATACCTGATGTAAATGACGAGTTGATGGGTGCTGACGAGTTGATGGTTGCAGCACACCAACATGGCACAAGTATACATATGTAACAATCCTGCACGTTATGCACATGTACCCTAGAACTCAAAGTATAATAATAAAAAAAAATTAAATAAATAAATAAATAAATACCTATACACATTTTATTCACAACTCATCAATTATTACAAGAAACCATTTTGTTGGAACTTTGACTTGAATCACTTCTTATTTTTTTAGATCAGTTGAAATCCTAGCAATATTTGGCTATTTAATTAATGAACATGATACATGTCCTCATTTATTTAGGTCATCTTTAATTTCCTGTAGCAATCTCGTGCAGGTTTCTTTTCTTTTCTTTTTTTTTTTTTTTTTTTTTTTTTTTTTTTGGTTGGTGTGGCAGGGGATAGTCTCCCTCTGTTGCCCAGGCTGGAGTGCAAGTGCATTAGTGGCCTGATCTCAGTTTACTACAACCTCTGCCTCCCAGGTTCTAGTGATTCACATGCCTCAGCCTCCCAAGTAGTTGGGGCAACTGGTGCATGCCACCAGTCCAGTGTTTTATTACAGTTAAGTTTAGGTTATAGATTATGATGCATCTGTTAAGTTGCTGATAGCTGACTTTGAACTTGTCAAGGCCTGATTTTGTACTTCGTAAGGCACACTTTGGAAAACTTAAGGTTTTTGTTAAGCACCTTTAATTTGGCAAGACTCAAACTCCAAACTTTGCTTTCTACCCTACCAGGCTTTGGCAGAGCCTGGACTCTCTTCTGGGTCTTTCAGTCCTTTGGTTTTTATTTTTAGTTTATTTGTTTTGTTTTATTTGCTTGATTTTTTTACTTGACTCTTTGTACTCTCTCACATGTCTAGGCAGCTTAGGAGTAAGTCATGTCATTAAGAGGAGTATATAGATACATTTTGGGTTGACTCAGCTTTGACTTCCTTCTTTCTAGAACTTACCTCTTTACTTTCCAGCCACTTGGGTTACCTAAAATTCTTTTTTGTGAAAGCTTAAGCTGATAGCACAACCTCATTTTGCTTGAGTTCTAACCGCCATACTGGTGAATATTTGGAAATATCAGCAGTGGAAAGACATGGATACTTGGATCTCATCCTGTTGAATTACACTGTGGAGAATTGAATTCTCTAAAGCATATTCCTAACTTAAATAGCTCTCTAATGCTTTCTTACAACTGTTTCCCACACCCCCGTCCCCCAGAGTTTATAAGTGTTATCTTTGATCTGGCTATTTCAAAACGAGCCACTCTGCTATTTCTGGAATTGGAAATCACTAATTTATTTTAAAAGTACAATGTAAAAGCATTGCTATGACGTTTACTTACCATATCTCTAACTTGAGTTTTTACCAAACAGACATATAGAGTTTGATAAACCATGGGAAACATATATTAAAGATTGAATTTCAAGAAACTGTTCAAAAAAAAGTTTAGTGGTAATGCATTCAATTGCTATGTGACATATGTGTAGTTGAATTCACTGTCAATTTCTCTAAAAACTAGCTTTAAAAGTCAATTTATATTTTAATGTTATTCAGACTTTAAAGTTTAGCTACTTGAGATCTAAAATTTAAAAGACCATGAAATGATAACAGCTAGTTCTCACACTTATAGAATATCTATGATATCCTATATACTTGGGTCCTATGTTCATAATACATTCAGAAATAATCTTAGAAAAATTAATTCATATAAAGAAAAACACCACCAAAACCAAAACACCACCAAAACCAAAACACCAGAAATAGGTTTGCTAAACACAAGGGGCTTGTAAAACATCAGTGATGTCTATTAAAAAATTTATAAAACATATTCAATAACAACAAAAAAATGAGTCTTACAATTTAGCATCAAAAAAGTACAGATAAGTTACTTATTTCTTCTTTTTTTTTTTTTTTTTTTTTTTTTTTTTTTTTTTGATGTAGTCTCACTTTGTCTCCCAGACTGGAGTGCAGTGGCGTGATCTTGGCTCACTGGAGCCTCCACCTCCCAGGTTCCAGTGATTCCCGTGCCTCAGCCTCTCGAGTAGGAGGGATTAAAGTGCACACCACCATGCCCAGGTAATTTTTGGTATTTTTAGTATAGAAGGGGTTTCACCATGTTAGCCAGATTGCTCTTGAACTCCTAACCTCAAGTGATTCAGTCGCCTCGGCCCCCAAAGTTCTGGGATGACAGGAGAAGTCATTGTTTCTTTTTCTCTCGAGAAAGTGAATGGTTGAAGAGAGTTACAATTTCTCATGCAGTGTATTTTGTCAACTACAGATATTCCTCCTCCTGAAAGATCTAAAAAATGTATGAAAAGTGAAAGATGGTAAACTTGGTTGAGTAAAATTTCTTATCAGTGTCATTTCAAATGGATTCATTCTCAAACAGGCTCTCTTCTTATTATTGCACAGTGGCTGGAGAAGCTCCAGACCTCAAAACCTCTCACATCTTTCCTGGCAGTAGGAGGAAAATCCATTTTTCTAAATTATAAGCAAAAGTCGTTGTTTATAATAGACTCTTATTGATCATATGAACATCTCGATCTAGTTATAGAAGTCAGAAGTTTATGATGGACTGATTCCAAGACACATTGTTCACATAAAACCTTTCTTTTCAAAAAGGATGTGGAACTCCACCTAATATACACAACAGAGAATGGTACAAATGTGATTTTTTTAAAGGAAAATTATAAGAACAATCATTATTGGAGGGCTACGATGTAACTAATGTCTACTAAATACTCAATATAGTGTAATGGGTTTTCTTTCTCTTTAGACCTTACCTAGGAATATTTATCACCAACTTTATTAAGGATGTAATTTTAGTTGGAACGTGTTCCCACACCCTGGATCCTACAAGTAAGTCTACCAAGGTCTAATCAAATTCATATTTATGTTCATGAAAGAAAAGAAAAGAAAAGCATTGTCAAGAAATAAAGAGAGAGAGAGAAAGAAAGAAGGGAAGAGAAGAGGAGAAGAGAAGAGAAGAGAAGAGAAGAGAAGAGAAGAGAAGAGAAGAGAAGAGAAGAGAAGAGAAGAGAAGAGAAGAGAAGAGAAAACGAGAAGAGAAAAGAGGAAAAGGAAAAAGGAAAAGAAAACCACTGTCCCAGCTTTCACAGCCAGTGAGGTAAAGATAGAAACCTTCTATTAATAATAAGACTCGCATTTTGTTCCATGTAAGTATTTTCCTTTTTTCATACATATTAAGCTTCTCAAACTGTGCCTAACAAAAGATCCCCACAACAAAAATGCAGGTAATGATCAATATGCAATTCTCTTCTGTATATTTTCTCTTTGATGTGTGCAGGTTGGACTGGGGGATGGAGAAGCTCATGGTTGAGTTATTTTGAGGTATTTTTGAGCTGCTTATTAGCAGGTTCTCATTAGCAGTTTCTTATTACCAGCTTTCCCAGGCAGTTGTGACATGTTTTGAAGACAACTCTTTTGTTCCATTGAAATCATAATGCCTACTTTAATCAGCAATGAATTCTAAAAAAGAGAAGAAAAGGCCAATTAAATTATAAAATACCTCAAAAGTCCTTGTTATATATCGGTAGCTTTTACACCTTAGACAATATTAAATTACAGAGTCTTGAGTGAAAAAGTATATTTTACTTTGAAACCAGTCTGGCAGCAATAATATGTGCTTCCACATAATAATAGGCACCAGAAAAATAAGCAATGCCAATAATCCCTTTAGAGCCGAAAGGAACCCTTAAATAAAATAACTTTAGAGAGGCTGCTGTTTACTATAAGTGCCTTCATTAAAAGAGGGATCATATATCAATGTGTCAAACACTTTGGTGACAATTTATTGTGATGTAATATCAGTGTACCAGGTATTACAGAATTTTGTTTTTTTTTCCTTATTGGTTAATGTAAGACGTTATATGATACTAACTATGCTACAGTCATAAGCACATATGTAATTGCACTTTTAATTCTTAAAATGAGGAAAGTACTGTTACTATTCCCATTTTACTGTGAAGATGCTGAGGCATGAAGAGGTAACAAACTTATCCACTGTTCCATAGTTATAACAAATATGATCTGGCTGCTAAAGCAGACAGTCTAATTCTGGTGTTCAATCTATTCACCCCCTAGGCTAGACTAACCCTGTTTTAAGGATAATATGTGTGTTTCTGAACCTTCTTGTGTAAACCTCATCTTCTATCTCCTTTCCTCAGATCTCTCTGTTGGCCCCACTTAGCAATGTTTTTCTTTAATTTGGCCAGGTTTCTTACTAACATTGCCACAGAAATTTTACATCTCCTTCCTCCCCCATACTGTGACTTTGTTCATACTATTCTCAATTACTTAAATAACTTGCATTCTTCAGCACACATTTAACAGTTCCCTATTTAATGATCTAGATACTGTGTAACTCCTATTAACAAATCTATCCTAGTTTGTTCCCTCAAGATTTGGTTTATGAATCACTTTCTCTGGGAAGTAATATATAATATCCTTTCCTCAAATGAATCATTCCTTACTTAATGTTTTATTATTGCAATTCACATGGAGTACTGTGGATTTCCATTCATTTCTAATTCAAATCCACAGGATTTTGTGGTGAAATGCGCCTGGGATTCAGCATAAGAAGATAAAAACTAAAGCCAAGTATTATTTGCCAAGTCATTTATTGTAGTTGACATTCCTTCTTGTTACCAAAATGTTAATAATAGCAATTATAATGCGATTTAATTCATAGGATTATTAGGAGGATCCAATATGATGATCCAAATAGTCATGCTCTATAAAACCATATAAGATAAATATTTTAGTTTCTTAACCCAAACCTGGTTCCAACTCACGCCCACATTGTCCTTAATATTTAACTAGTCATTTGCAATCAACCATGTCTGGTCCATAAATCAATGCTATTCTAGCCTGACAGACATTCTAGGGGCATTTTGCTAACTTTAGCTAGTGTGGTCTATAAATTAGTCTCAGGCTATGTGTGTCAAAAAGATTGCATAGGGAGGTTTTTTTTTTTTTTTTTTTTTTTTTTTTTTTTTTTTTTTTTTTTTTGAGACGGAGTCTCGCTCTGTCGCCCAGCCCAGGCTGGAGTGCAGTGGCGCGATCTCGGCTCACTGCAAGCTCCGCCTCCCGGGTTCACGCCATTCTCCTGTCTCAGCCTCCCGAGTAGCTGGGACTACAGGCGCCCACAACCGCGCCCGGCTAATTTTTTGTATTTTTAGTAGAGACGGGGTTTCACCGTGGTCTCGATCTCCTGACCTTGTGATCCGCCCGCCTCGGCCTCCCAAAGTGCTGGGATTACAGGCGTGAGCCACCGCGCCCGGCCTATTTTTTTTTTAAACTAGATAAAGCAAGTGATTATTGAGCTGCTGCAGTTTCTCCTCCTTCTCATCCTACTTATCCTTCTTGTTTTTCAATTTCTTCACAGGTTTATTAAAGTATAATTGCTATACATTAAATTGCACATTTAACATATGCAATTTTTTGGCATATATACACATCCATAAAATCACCACCATAATGATGGTAATGAATACATATATAGACCGCCCACATGTTTCCTCATGCCTCTTTGTTATCCATTCTTCCCTCCTCAGTTCCTCTGTCCCTAGGCAACCATTAATCTGTTTTCTGTCACTGTAGACCTTTTTTGCATTTACTAGCTTTCACATAAGTTGAAACCATATCAAATGTCCTCTTTTCTGTCTGATATCTTTCACTTAAAATTATTTTGAAATTTCTTCACATTGTTGTAAATATTATTAGTTAATTCCTTTTTATTGTTGTGTAGAATTCCATTATATGAATACACCAGAGTGGGTTTATTCATTCGCCTGTTGATAGCCAGTAGGGTTGTTTCAAGTTTGCGGTTAATATAAATGATATGCTATAAGCATTTGCTTACCAGTCTCTTGTGAGCATATACTTTCAATTCTTATGGATAAATGTGTAGAAATGAAATGGCTATCATAAAATAGGTGTACATTTACCTTTATAAGAAACTGCCAAACTGTTGAACAAAGCAGTAGTGTCAGTTGTGTCAGCACTCTATCAGAGTTCAGGTTTTGCTTCATCTCCTCAACAACACTTGCTCTACCAGTCATTTTTATTTTTTTTCTTCATGTGGTCTTTTGTCCTATTTAAAATATTTTTGCCTCACGCCTGTAATCCTAGTACTTTGGGAGGCCAGGATGGGTGGATCCCTTGAGTCCAGGAGTTCCAGATCAGCCCGAGCAACATGACGAAAACCCGTCTCTACAAAAAAATACAAAAATTAGCTGGGTGTGGTGATGTGCTCATGATCATGTCACTGCACTCTAGCCTGGGTGACAGAGGGAGACCCTGTTTCAAAAAAAAAAAACAAAACCAAAACCAAAAACAAAAACAAAAATAACATCTTACCAAACCTAAGTTTACTAAAATTAGCCTACTTTTTAATAAGTTTCATAATTTTAGTACTTAACATTTAAGTATATGATTCATTTCAAGTTTTTTGTATCTTTAAAAAATCTGATGATGTAGCTTTTTATCTGGTTGGCATCTTTTTTGAAGAAAGCTTTTCAATTATCTTAGTACTGTTCTTTTAGAAAAGATAATGATTTCTTCAGTAATTTGCTTTGGCAACATTTTGATAATGTAACTGACTAGAGAGTATATGTCTATTTCTGGTCTCTCTCTTCTATACAATCTATATGACTATCTTTTTGCCAGTCTCACAGTGTTTTCTTATAGTAGCCTTGTAATAAATATAAACATCAGAGAGTGGAAGTCCTCCAAAATTGTTCTTATTCTTCCAAATTTGTTTTGATCATTTTTGTTTCTTTGCATTTCCATATAAATTTTAGAATTAGCCTGCAAAATTGTATTTATAAAAGCTTTTTGGGATGTTGATTAGGATTGTGTTAAATTTAAAGATTAATTTGGGAAAAAATGACATCTTAATATAGACTTTTTTATACCTGTGAAAATGGTATAACTCTGCATTTACTTAGGTCTTTTTAAATTTATCTCAGTGGTATTTTGTTGTTTTCACTATATTTACCATGCACATGTTTGTCAAAATTTCCTAAATATTATATATTTTTGATGTTATTAATGATTGCATTTTGGTATATCTTATCATTTTAAATTCTGATTTTTTATTAGTAATATTTAGATTCACTGATTCATCTTCTATCCTGAAAATTTTCCAAAACTATTAGTTCTACTGAAATGTTTATGGGTTCCTTACGATTTTCTATAGAGATAAATCATATTGCAAGAATGAAAGAATTTTTTTTTCATCCATTCGAATCTGAATGACATACATTTCTTTTGCTTCCCTATTGCACTCTCTAGAAACTCCGGTTAATACATTGACTAGAAATAGGGAGAATTAACATCCTGGATTTATTTTTGATTGTGGGGGGAAAGTACTCTTTCACTGCTAAGTATGATGTGAACTGTATGCTTTTCTGTATAAGCCGTTTATGGCACTGACAAAGCACCTTGTATTTGTAGGTAGCTGAGAGATTTTTGTCATTTATGGGTATTGAATTTGTCAAATATTTTCCTTCACTGATTGAGATGATCACATATATTTTAGTCTGTAATTAGGTGTATTACTTTACAAAATGTTAAACAAATATCTCAGATATTTTATGCTATATCTGGCATTTCAAACAAATAAAATATTTTCTCATTTGCTCAGTTAGATCTTCCTCTAACTTTGACTTGCATCTATAATCAGACAAGTTGATCACCTTCAATATGAATTATAAAAATAGAGTTGCGATTTTGTCCCTATTGAGGAAAAAACTTCAATTTTATTATTATTTTTCTTTTTACCTGCTGGTTTTCTTAGAATGGCTAAGTCTAGAATATTTTGAAATCAATTAATATTAATTAATATTTTCTCAGTAAACAAATTTTAAATATAGCTAGTAACAGGATGAACTCCATGGCCTAACCATCTCTGCATAAATACTGAGTCTGTCTCATAGTTGTTATATGAACTTGGCCAAATTATTTAATGACTCTGTGTTTCAGTTTCTTAATCTAGCAAACAGAAATAGTATTATTACTTATTACTTACTTCATAGGATTATTATAATTAAATTTATTGGTGTGTAAGTAACTTAGATCAACTTCTAGCATATAATGAGCATGATATGTGTTAAAAATTTTGTATTTTGAGTAACAAGTAAGTTACTCAATCTCATAACGATGTAATGTTTTTATTTGTTAAAATGGGGTAAATAATAGCAGTTATCTTACAAAATTTTATTCAGTGAAATACTGCGTGTTAAGTAGTTAGCACATAAGTGATGAATTAATCTATTTTGATATTACTATTTTATTCTTTTTGTTTTGTTTTGTTTTTGTTTTGAGACACATCTCACTCTGTCACCCACACTGGAGGGCAGTGGCACAATCATGGCTCACTGCATCCTCAACCTCCTGAACTCAAAGGATCCTCTGCTTCAGCCTCCCAAGTAGCTGGAACTATAGGTGCATGCTACCATACTGGGATGATTTTTTTTTTTTTTTTTTAATGTTGTGGAGATGGGTTCTCACTATGTTACCAAGGCTGGTCTTGAACTCCTGAGCTCAAGTGATCCTCCTGCCTCAACCTCACACAATGTTGGGATTACAGGCGTAAGCCATCCTGCCCAGCCCAGTATTTTTATTCTTTTTTTTTTTTTTTTTTTTTTTTTTTTTTTTTACTTTAAGTTCTGGGATACACGTGCTGAATGTGCAGGTTTATTACATAGGTATACATGTGCCATGGTGGTTTGCTGCACCTATCAACTTGTCATCTAGTTTTAAGCTCCGTGTAAATTAGGTATTTGTCCTAATGCTGTCCCTCCCTTTGCCCCCATCCCCCAACAGGCCCCGGTGTGTGATGTTCCCCTTCCTGTGTCCATGTGTTCTCATTGTTCAACTCCCACTGTTGAGTGAAAACATGAGGTATTTGGTTTTCTGTTCCTGTCTTAGTATGCTGAGAATGATGGTTTCCAGCTTCATCCATGTCCCAACAAAGGATATGAACTCATTCTTTTTTATAGCTGTATAGTATTCCATGGCATATATATGCACATTTTCTTTATCCAGTCTATCATTGACGGGCATTTGGGTTGGTTCCAAGTCTTTGCTATTGTAAGTAGTGCTGCAATAAACATATGTGTGCATGTGTCTTTATGGTAGAATGATTTATAATCCTTTGGGTATATACCCAGTAATAGGATTACTGGGTCAAATGATATTTCTGGTTCTAGGTCTTTGAGGAATCACCATACTGTCTTCCACAATGGTTGAACTAATTTACACTGCCACCAACAGTGTAAAAGTATTTCTATTTCTTCACATCCTCACCAGCATCTGTTGTTTCCAGACTTTTTAATAATCACCATTCTAACTGGCATGAGTAGGTATCTCATTGTGGCTTTGATTTGCATTTCTCTAATGATCAGTGATGATGAGATTTTTTTCGTATGTTTCTTGGCCACATAAATGTCTTCTTTTGAGAAGTGTCTGTTCATATCCTTTGCCCATTTTTTGATGGGGTTGTTTTTTTCTTGTAAATTTGTTTAAGTTCCTTGTAGATTCTGGATATTAGACCTCTGTCAGATGGATAGATTGCAAAAATTTTCTTTCATTGCCTGTTCACTATGATGATAGTTTATTTTGCTGAGCAGAAGCCGTTTAGTTTAATTAGAATCCATTTGTCAATTTCAGCTTTGTTGCCATTGCTTTTGGTGTTTTATTCTTGAAATCTTTGCCCATGTCTATGTCCTGAATGTTATTGCCTAGATTTTCTTCTAGGGTTTTTATGGTTTTAAGTTTATGTTTAAGTCTTTAACGCATCTTGAGTTAATTTTTGTGTAAGGTATAAGGAACGGTTCCAGTTTCTGTTTTCTGCATATGGCTAGCCAGTTTTCCCAGTACGATTTGCTGAATAGGGAATCCTTTCCCCATTGCTTATTTTTGTCAAGTTTGTCAAAGATCAGATGGTTGTAGATGTGTGGTGTTATTTCTGAGTTCTCTGTTCTATTCTATTGGTCTATATATGTTTTGGTACCAGTACTGTGCTTTTATTATTACTGTAGCTTTTTAGTATAGTTTGAAGTCAAGTAGCATGATGCCTCCAGCTTTGTTCTTTCTGCTTAGGGTTGTCTTATCTATGTGGGCTCTTTTTTGGTTCCATATGAAATTTAAAGTAATTTTTTCTAGTTCTGTGAAGAAAGTCAATGGTAGCTTGTAGGAATATTTCATCCAATTTTCCAAAGCTTACATGAAATAATTTTTTGAAAGAGTGCATGAGTAATCAAGGAATAGAATTTCCCTAGCCTGATTTAATAGAGACAGCCAAGAGTAATAGGAAAGGATCTCTGAAACAAGCTCTATACTACCTTTCTCTTTTTGAATGTTCCAGATGGATTTGTGTGTTGGTAAAGTGGCTAAATGAACAATTAAGCATGAGAAATGGTGATTTTACGTGGTACAAGGAATATCTTCCTAAGGGATGTTTGCTTTGTAATAGTGAAGATGAAATGTGCTTGAGACTGAGAGAGAGAGAGGAGTCACAGTTAAATCCCAGAAATTAGCTGATAACTTTGAGAGCAAGAGATTAAAAGATTATTTATTGACTGCTATGTTTTTACAACCATTGGTCTATGTACCTCAACATTATCATGGTAAAAATCCTCTGGAAACTAAGGCATTGCACATTAACCCCTGTTGCTAAGATTTGAGAGTAGTATACATTAAAGCTAAAGAGGTATTCTCCCTTGATCTGCATAGGTTGGCTTTCAAACTATTGGTCTCTGCCATCAAGAAACATTTTCAGCATCAAACCAATATATAGAAGGACTTTTTTCTTAGAACTTTTGGATTGGGTTGGTCTAACCTCTTTTCTCTTTCATTCATGTTATTTAAAAATTACCACAACAAATTTCTTTCTGCTGCTATATTACCTATACTCTCATTCCTATATTTGTCAACTCCACTAGCTGAATAACTCTTTACTAGCTAATTCTTCTGTTCCCTCCTAGAGACTTCATTCAGTTGTGAACAACTTCTCCTTCTTCCTGTCATCCCCTCCAATCTTATGACTTCCTTGCTGACCTCTGGCTGGATAACATCAAAATTTTCATCTCCATGTTACCTTCAGGCCTGGAAGTGAATTTCAAATTGCCTACAGAGTCATGAAAGATTTACAGTGAAGCTAAGGACATCTTAATAAAGACTTGAGTTTGAGAACTCCTCATTTGATTTAATATCTTCCAAGGACTCTAGAAATATGTCCATACAGTTTTGTAAAAATTGTAGTAATTTAGTATTTGATTAAAATCAATTATGACCACTTTCACTTAAGATTCACTTTTGTGGTACAATTTAATATTTGTATTTTTTTTTTTTACTTAGGGAGGACCTCTAAAATTATATAAATGTCAGATGCCACAGAACCTGTATTGTCATTGTTAATACACAAATAAAAAATGTCTTATTTAAAAATTAACGGGAATAATTGTTTGATCTAAGAAATTTTCTACTTGTCACCTAGGTCATTCTGATACACCTCACAAAGTGTGTGCTAAAATACTGTAAATCAATTGCAGAAATCACCTTAGTAAATCATGCTTAATAAGGTGGAAAAAGAAGTATTCTATTGCACTGAAAAAATATGATATATTTTGAATTAACTATGGATCCGTATTATCTCATTCTTTGTTCCCCTTTATTGACATAGATAATGAAATGTTGGCAATATATTTAATTCTGTTCTCTTTGGGCAGAAGTAAGTGTACCTTTATCAGGTTGCAAGGTTTTACCCATACAGTGAAAACTTTTTAACACTGAGTTAGAAATTATGGGCTGATACCTGACACAGATTGACAAAAATTCAGCAAAGTTTTCCCTCCAACCTTTGACTTTTTTTTTCATTTATTTATTTATTATTTTTATTATTTTTTTTTGAGACGGAGTGTCGCTCTGTCGCCCAGGCTGGAGTGCAGTGGCGCGATCTCGGCTCACTGCAAGCTCCGCCTCCCGGGCTCACGTCATTCTTCTGCCTCAACCTCCTGAGGAGTAGCTGTGACTACAGGCACCCGCCACCACGCCCAGCTAATTATTTTTATTTTTATTTATTTTTTATTTTTAGTAGAGACGGGGTTTCAGCATGTTAGCCAGGATGGTCTCAATTTCCTGACCTCCTGATCCGTCCACCTCGGCCTCCCAAAGTGCTGGGATTACAAGTGTGAGCCACCACGCCCGGCCACTTTGACTTTTTTGGGACGGATGGGGAGATGTTGAGTGTTGAGTATCATTTGATCCATAGCAAAGGTTTTCATCTAACAATGCTATTTGATTGCTTAAACAACAAATACCCATGTCTCACAGTTCTAGAAGCTAAAAGTCCTAGACTATAGTGCCAGCATGGTGAAGTCAATGGTGAAGGCCTTCTTCCTGGTTTGCAGGTGGCCATCGTCTCGTGGTATTCTTCTAGTTGTGTTCTCAAATGGTGGAGAGCAGAGAGAGGGAGCAGGCTCTGTTGTGTTTCTTCTCATAAGGATAATAGTTCCTGGCTGGGCGCGGTGGCTCAAGCCTGTAATCCCAGCACTTTGGGAGGCCGAGACGGGCGGATCACGAGGTCAGGAGATTGAGACTAGCCTGGCTAACACGGTGAAACCCCGTCTCTACTAAAAAAATACAAAAAACTAGCCGGGCGAGGTGGCGGGCGCCTGTAGTCCCAGCTACTGGGGAGGCTGAGGCAGGAGAATGGCGTAGACCCGGGAGGCGGAGCTTGCAGTGAGCTGAGATCCGGCCACTGCACTCCAGCCTGGGCGACAGAGCGAGACTCCGTCTCAAAAAAAAAAAAAAAAAAAGGATGATAGTTCCTTAAAAGCACTTTACTTTTTTTCATTACAAAGTGAAGAGAGTTATGCATTTTACGTTGGAACACTTCACTGATAGCCTGTGTCAGGGTATTTCATAATAAAGTAAATAAAGAACTATGAGATGAATGCTTGAATAATTTATCCATTATTTCATATTTAAAATATGGGTCTCCATAAAGAATATATATATAGTAAGTTTCATATCACAATTATTTTTAAATAAGCCTGCATAATGAGTATCTGTTTATTAGAAATACTATACATGTTTCTAATTGATTATTATATCTGAAACTTAATACATGTAGAAAAAAATTGTTTGACATTAGGATGGTGCTAAAAGGAGACATAGTTTAATGAAAAACTCCTACTGTGTAGTAACATTTAGTATACATATATAGATTATTTTCTATCTCCTATATTTCAGGATATTTTGTTTATATTTTATATAAATATCCCTTGAGACATGCTAGTTTATATACTCTGTCTCGATACTTGCCTGATTTTAACTCTCCAAAATGATTACCCCATTTTAAAACCTAATATTGCCTTTTCATTTAAAAAAGAATGTCAAATATTTTTATATTACCTCTTAAGATTTTAGTACTTTTTTCTAAGCATTTAACAATGATAACAAGGAAAATATAGTGCCAATAGTATGTAAATAGTGGAGTTTATTTAGTGTAAATTGATATTCTTGGCAAAAGGGTAAAAATCAAAACTTGAGAGAATGTACAGCTAAAATTAGTCAGAACTTTATGTGATTCATAAAAGTTAATATATTAT
The DNA here is from genome assembly GCF_024542745.1 of Macaca thibetana thibetana. NCBI lineage: Eukaryota > Metazoa > Chordata > Mammalia > Primates > Cercopithecidae > Macaca > Macaca thibetana. The sequence continues at coordinate 69,550,204 of NC_065588.1, read as the reverse complement.
TATCATATTCTTATTTATCACCATGATAATATGGTTTGAAATGATTTTTCATTTACAATCCCCTCTTTATTTCTGGATTGGTACCAAAAGCTATGCAGCAAAAGTCTCCGAAACTTTATGAGACTCTCTTAACCTCTAATTTATTCAGTTTATTTTAGCCAATCCAATCCAGTCCTGTTTAGCACAATAGTATATATTGTAAAAGATTTGGTATAACTTACAAATGAGCACCTTTAGTTTTATTTTAGCTTTCTATAAACTTCAGGGTCTTCTGAAGCAGAAGCATGTATAAGTTTACATTGTATTAAGAAGCTGAAAATAAAATAAATATATACTTACTTTTAAATTGTGAATCTGTGCAATCAGTCTAGTAAATTCTTGGTCTCAACATTTATCTCCTTAACATATCTTGTTCATTTATCTGACAATGTTGATTTTGCTAAAAAACTGATTATGTTTATAAAAAGACAAATTATTTTGTAAAAACCAACACTTACAAAATATTGGACCTGAATTGCTACTTGCAGGTCACCTGAAAAATGTCTGGTCAGAACTTAACCTCAGAGTGACTTTCAAAGTCAAACACTGAGAAGCTGCATGATGGAGTGGAATATAAACAAGCTAGAAATGTAGACACTTGGCTCAAGTAGGAACTCTATTAGGTAATTTCTTAAATAGTTACTCTACTATCTGGATTGCTCTAGCCAGCTTTAACCATTCCTAAGATTACATAAGTACAAATAAACATTACTTTGTAAATTAGGTAAATTTATTTTAATTGTATATTGGTAAACCAATGTTGAATGTAATACTTCAGGTAAATCCTATTATAATTTTAAAAAGAATATTACTGCATGAATAGATGTTTTCTAGTTTGTTTTTTTAACATCTGTATTGGTATGCACTTGATTTCCTTAAAAAGGGTTACACAGCCTAATAATTTTATCTGATTTCACTATATTTCTTTGGTTTTCTCTTACATGATCACAATTTTATATTGCAAAGGTCACCCAGATTATGAGTTCTTAAAGAAAAAGTACATATTGTCTAAAAATGTATTTACAGGTGCTAGGTTGGGAGATTTGAAAACATATTTAAGGCCAAGCGCAGTGGCTCATGCCTGTAATCCCAGCACTTTGGGAGGCCGAGGCAGGAGAATAGCTTGAACCCAGGAAGTGAAAGTTGCAGTGAGCCAAGGTCGTGAGATTGCGTGATTGCACTTCAGCATAGGTGACAGAATGAGACTTTGTCTCAGAAACAGAAAAACAAACAAACAAACAAACAAAACCCAAAAACAACAACAACAAAAAAACATATTTAAAACCCAAAGACGATTTTTAAAAAATCAGGGTAATTCAATTTCGACATTGTAACTTTAACGTAATAATATATTGCTCATTTATTTTAATGAAAAAGGTTGCTAATATATACTTCTTTATAAGATTGTTTCTAAAAGAAAATCTTAGGGTTTTACTTTAGTAGAGAAGCATCCATATTATTTTTGATGCTTTCAAAGCACCATGATGTGATGTTTAGAGCCTATGTGCATTTAACCTGTGTTGATTCCTCCTTCAAAAATGTTTATTCCGCATCAACTCTGCATTTTTAAATCCAATAAATATTTCAACAACCAACTTAGGTGCACCCTCCTGCCTGCCTGTAGGGTTTTTTAGAACCATTAATTAAAATCAATTAATTTAATTCATAGTAATTAATATCTAAATTTTAACTTTTGATCTCATTTTCTTCTCATAGTTATTCAGTTTTATCTGTCTCAGTCATTATGGTGACTTGAGGGCAAAGATTTGATGAAGAGGTATACTAACACGAGATTGTGTTATGGCGAGCAATTGTGATTATATCTGATCAGCTTTTTTCTTTTTTACTTTTTTTGGGGGGTGCAGGAGAATTCATAGTTATGGCTTCATAGTTTGGTGGTCAGCCAATGACACCGGTGGATGTTATGTTTACAAACCTCAAGTCTATAATGCTTCTAACTTTAGCAAACCAAGCTGTGTGGCTTAAGAAACTTCTTCAAAGTCAAAGCCAGTTCTCAAATTTTCCTTGGCTTCTATTTTTTGCAGAGAACTCCCAGATTTCTCTATATGTGCACAATTGAGAAATCAGTCACAAATATTTGCAGCTTTTATATCAGTATTTCTATTTTTTATCTCACTTATAGATCTTCCTGTGAAATTCTGGCTGTTCTTTCTCTCAACCCACACTTGTCCTGTAACCTCAGGATTGAAAAACTGTAAGTTTTTTTCTAGTAGTTACAAAGCTAGTCGTACATTTAACCAGAAAAGCCATGGGATTTTGCTACATCCTACTACCCCGAAGCTTTCCATTGTGCCTTTCATCTCTTATTTCAAAGTCACTAGGTTTAGTCATCAACCACAAACAGTGAAAGCTGTAGTTTTCTCTAATTAAGCTGGTGAGTAGGATGGCAATAGCCTCAAACAAGAAAGCTACAGATTTGCCACCATTCTAACCTAATAATATTGGAGTTTTGAAAAATTAGTTGTTTCTCAATTTATTGTTTGTAATTGTTTTCTCATATTCTAAATTATGATATTTTGATTTTTTTAGTTTTGTATTTGTTTTCTGCTGAAGGGATAACTCAAGCCCCTCATATTGTAATAATCAGAATGTCTGATAAAGTTTTTTTAAGGAATTCTTACTAAAACCCAACACAAATGTGGAAAAAATATAAAGATGCAGAGGATATCATTCCTTAGCTGGGTACTACTGCATCAAATAGAAATTATAAACAAAATAATACCTAATAACATTTAGGTATCATTGAATATCCACATACCTGAGTTCTGTGAGCATACATGAGTGTGTGCAATATTTTAGCAGACCAAATAATGCAAAGGTATATTACTTAAGGTAAAATAGTTACATGTATTATAAAATAATGGTGACATACTTCTCCAGAACAAGAAATTACATTCATCTGACCTCAAACCAGAGGAAAACTGGAAGTGGAAATTATGTGTTGAAAAGAAACCAATTGTCATCTTCTGAACAAAGATCCTACCCCCCCAAAAAAAGTCATTTTTTTGTTAATTCTTAAAAAGCATCAAGTTAAGTCAAGTGCTGCTTTAACTGGAGTATACTGTAAGATTTACGACCCAATTTCTTTTACAAAAAAAAAAAGTAGTGTTGAATAGTTTCAAAAGTATCTTGTACTTAATGAGCTAAAGATATTAGACAGCCTTTTTAACTTGCAAAACCAGAGCATCTCTTTCTCTCCAAAGGAGCACAATCCTCTCCTCGGCAGCAAGGGAACAAAACTGGATGGAGAATGAGTTTGACAAATTGACAGAAGTAGACTTCAGAAGGTGAGTAATAACAAACTCCTCCGAGCTAAAGGAACATGTTCTAACCCAATGCAAGGAAGCTAAGAACCTTAAAAGAAGGTTAGACAAACTGCTAACTAGACTAACCAGTTTAGAGAAAAACATAAATGACCAGATGGAGCGGAAAAACAGAGCGTGAGAACTTCATGAAGGATAAACAAGTATCGGTAGCTGAATCGATCAAGCGGAAGAAAGGATATCAGAGATTGCAGATCACCTTAATGAAATAAAGTGTTAAGACAAGCTTAGAGAAAAAAATAATGAAAAGAAATGAACAAAGACTTCAAGAAATATGGGACTATGTGAAATAACCAAACCTGTGTTTGATTGGTGTACCTAAAAGTGAAGGGGAGAATGGAACCAAGTTGGAAAACACCCTTCAGCCAAGTTGGAAAACACCCTATTATCCAGGAGAACTTCCCCAACTTAGAAAGACAGGTCAACATTCAAATTCAGGCAGAGAACACCACAAAGATATTCCTCGAGAAAGGCATCAGATTCAACAAGTTTGAAATGAGGAAAAAATGTTAAGAGCAGCCAGAGAGAAAGGTCAGGTTACCCACAAAGGGAAGCCCATCAAACTAACAGCGGATCTCTCTGCAGGAATCCTACAAGCCAGAGGAGAGTGGGGGCCAATATCCAACATTCTTAAAAAAAAATTTTCAACCCAGAATTTCATATCCAGCCAAACTAAGCTTCATAAGCAAAGGAGAAATAAAATCCTTTACAGACAAACAAATGCTGAGAGATTTTGTCACCACGAGGCCTGCCTTACAAGAGCTCCTGAAGGTTAACAATATTAACCTTAAATGTAAATCAGCTAAATGCCCCAATTAAAAGACACAACTGGCAAATTGGAAAAGAGTCAAAATTCATTGCTGTGCTGTATTCAGAAGACCCATCTCACTTCCAAAGTCACACATAGGCTCAAAATAAAGGGACAGAGGAATATTTACCAAGCAAATAGAAAGAAAAAAAAAAAAAAAAGCAGGGGTTGCAATCCTAGTCTCTGATAAAACTGACTTTAAACCAAAAAAAGATCAAAAGAAACAAAGAAGGCTATTACATAAAGGATAAAGGGATCAATGCAACAAGAAGCGCTAACTATCCTAAATATGTATGAATCCAATACAGGAGCACCCAGATTCATAAAGCAAGTTCTTAGAGACCTAAAAAACACTTAGACTCCCACACAATAATAGTGAGAGACTTGAACACCCTAGTGTCAATATTAGAACAACGAGACACGAAATTAACAAGAATACTCAGGACTTGAACTCAACTCTGAACAAAGCAGACCTAATAGACATCTACAGAATGCTCCACCCAAATCAACAGAATATACATTCTTCTCAGCACCACATCACACTTGTTCAAAAATTGACCACATAATTGAAAGTAAAAGATTCCTCAGCAAATGCATAAGAATGGAAATCATAACAAACAGTCTCTCAGACAACAGTGCAATCAAATTAGAACTCAGGATTAAGAAACTCACTGAAAACCGCAGGACTACGTGGAAATTGAACAACCTGCTCCTGAATGACTGCTGGGTAAATAACAAAATTAAGGCAGAAATAAATAAGTTCCTTGAAAACAGTGAGAATAAAGACACAATGTACCAGAATCTATGGGACACAGCTAAAGCAGTGTTTAGAGGGAAATTTACACCACCAAATGCCCACAAGAGGAAGCAGGAAAGATCTAAAATTGACACCCTAACATCACAATGAAAAGAAATAAAGAGGCAAGAGCAAACAAATTCAAAAGCTACCAGAAGACAATAAATAACTAAGATCAGAGCAGAACTGAAGGAGATAGAGACATGAAAACGCCTTCAAAAAATCAAGGAAGTCAGGAGCTGGTTTTTTGAAAGGATTAACAAAATACCTAGATCGCTAGCCAGACTAAATAAGAGAGAAGAATCAAATAGACACAATATAAGTGATAAAAGGGAGATCACCAGTGATCCCACAGAAATATGAACTAACATCAGAGAATACTAAAAAGACCACTATGCAAATAAACTAGAAAATCTAGAAGAAAATAATAAATTCCTGAAAACATACACCCTCCCAAGTCTAAACCAGGAAGAAGTCGAATCCCTGAAAAGACCAATAACAAGTTCTGAAATTGAGGCAGTAACTAATAGCCTACCAAACAGAAAAAAGCCCAGGACCAGATGGATTCACAGCCGAATTTTACCAGATGTACAAATTCTGAAACTATTCCAAACAATAGAAAAAGAGGGAATCCTCCCTCACTCATAATATGAGGCCAGCATCATCATGATACCAAAGCCTGACAGAGACACAATAAAAAAAGAAAAATTCAGGCCAATATCCCTGATGAACGTCAATGCAAAAATCCTCAATAAAATACTGGCAAACCGAATCCAGCAGCACATCAAAAAGCTTATCCACCATGATCAAATCAGCTTCATCCCTGGGATGCAAGGCTGGTTCAACATACGCAAATCAATAAACATAATCCATCATATAAACAGAACCAAAGACAAAAACCACATGATTATCTCAACAGATGTGGAAAAGGACTTCGACAAAATTCAGCAACCCTCATGCTAAAATCTCTCAATAAGCTAGGTATTGATGGGAAGTATCTCAAAATAATAAGAGCTATGTATGACAAACCCACAGCCAATATCACATGGAATGGGCAAAAACTGGCAGCATTCCCTTTGAAAATCAGCACAAGAGAGGGATGCCCTCTCTCACCACTCCTATTCAGCATAGTTATGGAAGTTCTGGCCAGGGCAATCAGGCAAGAGAAAGAAATAAAGAGTATCCAAATAGGAAGAGAGGGAGTCAAATTGTGTCTGTTTGCAGATGACATTATTGTGTATTTAGAAAACTCCAGCATCTCAGCCCCAAATCTCCTTAATCTGATAAGCAACTTCAGCAAATTCTCAGGATACAAAATCAATGTGCAAAAATCACAGGCATTCCTATACACCAATAATAGATAAACAGCCAAATCATGAGTGAACTCCGATTCACAATTGTTACAAAGAGAATAAAATACCTAGGAATACAGCTTACAAGGGATGTGAAGGACCTTTTCAAGGAGAACTACAAACCACTGCTCAAGGAAATAAGAGAGGACACAAACAAATGGAAAAACATTTCATTCTCATGGATAGGAAGAATCAATATTGTGAAAATGACCATACTGCCAAAAGTAATTTATACAATAAATGCTATCCCTATCAAGCTACCATTGACTTTCTTCACAGAATTAGAAGAATCTACTTTAAATTTCACATGGAATCAAAAAAGAGCTCACATAGCCATGACAATTCTAAGCAAAAAGAATAAAGCTGGAGGCATCATGCTACCTGACTTCAAACTCTACTACAAGGCTACAGTAACCAAAAAAAGCATGGTAGTGGTACAAAATAGATATATAGACCAAAGGAAGAGAACAGAGAACTCAGCAATAACACCACACATCTACAACCATCTCATCTTTGACAAACCTGACAAAAACAAGCAATGGGGAAAGGATTCCCTGTTTAACAAATGGTGCTGGGAAAACTAGCTAGCCATATGCAGAAAACTGAAACTGGATCCCTTCCTTATACCTTATACAAAAATTAATTCAATATGGATGAAAGACCTAAATGTAAGACCTAAAACCACACAAATACTAGAAGAAAACCTAGGCAATACCATTCAGGACATAGGCATGGGCAAACTCTTTATTACTAAAACACCAAAACCAATGGCAACAAAAGCCAAAATTGACAAATGAGATTTAATTAAACTGTGCTTCTCTGGAGGCATCACGCTACCTGACTTCAAACTATACTACAAGGCTACAGTAACCAAAACAGCATGGTACTGGTACCAAAACAGAGATATAGACCAATGGAACAGAACAGAGTCCTCAGAAATAATACCACACATCTACAGCCATCTGATCTTTGACAAACCTGACAAAAACAAGAAATGGGGGAAGGATTCCCTATTTAATGGATGGTGCTGGGAAAATTGGCTAGCCATAGGTAGAAAGCTGAAACTGGATCCTTTCCTTGCTCCTTATATGAAAATTAATTCAAGATGGATTAGAGACTTAAATGTTAGACCTAATGCCATGAAAACCCTAGAGGAAAACCTAGGTAATACCATTCAGGACATAGGCATGGGCAAGGACTTCATGTCTAAAACACCAAAAGCAATGGCAATAAAAGCCAAAATTGACAAATGGGATCTAATTAAACTAAAGAGCTTCTGCACAGCAAAAGAAACTACCATCAGAATGAACAGACAACCTACAGAATGGGAGAAAGTTTTTGCAATCTACTCATCTGACAAAGGGCTAATATCCAGAACCTACAAAGAACTCAAACAAATTTACAAGAAAAAAACAAACAACCCCATCAAAAAGTGGACAAAGGATATGAACAGACATTTCTCAAAAGAAGACATGCATACAGCCAACAGACACATGAAAAAATGCTCATCATCACTGGCCATCAGAGAAATGCAAATCAAAACCACAATGAGATACCATCTCACACCAGTTAGAATGGCGATCATTAAAAAGTCAGGAAACAACAGGTGCTGGAGAGGATGTGGAGAAATAGGAACACTTTTACACTGTTGGTGGGATTGTAAACTAGTTCAACCATTATGGAAAACAGTATGGCGATTCCTTAAGGATCTAGAACTAGAAGTACTATATGACGCAGCCATCCCATTACTGGGTATATACCCAAAGGATTATAAATCATGCTGCTATAAAGACACATGCACACGTATGTTTATTGCGGCACTATTCACAATAGCAAAGACTTGGAATCAACCCAAATGTCCATCAGTGACAGACTGGATTAAGAAAATGTGGCACATATACACCATGGAATACTATGCAGCCATAAAAAAGGATGAGTTTGTGTCCTTTGTAGGGACATGGATGCAGCTGGAAACCGTCCTTCTCAGCAAACTATGGCAAGAACAGAAAACCAAATACCGCATGTTCTCACTCATAGGTGGGAACTGAACAATGAGATCACTTGGACTCTTGAAGGGGAACAGCACACTGTGGGGCCTATTATGGGGAGGGGGAGGGGGGAGGGATAGCATTGGGAGTTATACCTGATGTAAATGATGAGTTGATGGGTGCTGATGAGTTGATGGGTGCAGCACACCAACATGGCACAAGTATACATATGTAACAAACCTGCACGTTATGCACATGTACCCTAGAACTTAAACTATAATAATAATAATAATAATAAATCATTGCCAAGACCAATGTCAAGAAACTTTTCCTCTATGTTTTATTCTAATAATTTTATGGTTTTGGGTTTTGTTTTGGGTCTGTAATCCATTTTGAGCTGATGTGTGTGTATGGTGTAGGATAAGGGTCCAGTTTCACTCTTTTGCTTGTGGATATCAAGTGTTTTGGCACCATTTATTAAACAGACTGTCCTTTAAAAAATAAATAAATAAATAAATAAATAAATAAATAAATAAACAAACAAACTGTGCTTCTACACAGGAAAAGAGACCATCATCAGAGTGAACAGGAAACCTACAGAATGGGAGTCAATTTTTGTGCTCCATCCATCTGACAACGGGCTAATATCCAGAAACAAGGAACTTAAACAAATTTACAAGAAAAAAATAGCCCCAACAAAAAGTGGGCAAAGGATATGAACAGACTTTTCTCAAAAGATGACATTTATGCAGCCAATAAACATATGAAAAAAACCTCATCATCACTCGTCTTTAGAGAAATGCAAATCAAAATAACAATGAGATACCATACTATGCCAGTTAGAATGGAGATCATTAAAAAGTCAGGAATTAACAGATGCTGGAGAGGATGTGAAGAAATAGGAACACTTTTACATCGTTAATGGGAGTGTAAATTGGTTCAACCATTGTGCAAGACAATGTGGCAACTCCTCAAGGATCTAGGACAAAAAATACCATTTGACCCAGAAATCTCATTACTGGCTATATACGCAAAGGATTATAAATCATTCTACTGTAAACACACATGTATTTGTATGTTTATTGCAGCACTGTTCACAATAGCAAAGAATGGGAACCAACCCAAATGCCCATCTATGATACACTGGATAAAGAAAATGTGGCACATATATGCCATGGAATACATGGAGCCATAAAAAAGAATGAGTTCATGTCCTTTGTAGGGACATGGATGAAGCTGGAAACCATCATTCTTAGCAAACTAACACAGGGACAGAAAACCAAACACTACATATTCTTACTCATAAGTGGGAGTTGAACAATAAGGACACATGGCACAGGGAGGGAAACATCACACACTGGGGCCTGTTGGGGGTTGAGGGGCTAGAGTAGGGATAGCATTAGGAGAAATACCTAATGTAGATGACCGGTTGATGGGTGCAGCAAATCACCATGGCATGTGTATACTTATGTAACAAACCCGCTTGTTCTGCACATGTATCCCAGAACTTGACATATAATAAAAAAAAAATTCAAAACAAAGATATTGGACATGCCATGTCATGACATGAACAGTCTTATTTGAATAGGATATACAAAATTTTATATAGGTATTTATAATGTTGTGATTTACTGTCTCTATGGTACCAGTATGATCCTTAGATTTGGTGCTTCTAATAGAACTAATATATTTAACGTTATTATTTATATCTCATTTCTTCTATAACTCAGAACATCAAAGCCCATCAATTTCTTCAAGCTAGTGCCTGAGAGTAAGAGTGTTAAATTAGTTTTATCCTGTACTCTCTCTATGCTAGTCCAGGCTACAGATATCTGTTACACAAGTCTGGACTTTATTTGCAATTACCCTTTATTTAAAAGCCTAATTGCAACACTGATTTTAGTTTTTTGTGTTTACATTTTGAGACCTCAACAAGTTATTTAAATATCCAGTTCTCAATGTCAAGAAATATGTGCTTAATAATTTACCTAACTTTTTTTTAAATAAAAGTAAAACTTTTTAAAAAATTGTCAGCGTATAAGAGATTATTAAAATTATCTGGGTAATCCCAGCTACTCAGGAGGCTGAGGCAGGAGAATCACTTGAACCTGGGATGTGGAGGTTGAGGTGAGCCGAGATTGGGCCACTGCACTCCAGCCTGGGCAACAGAGTGAGACCCCTTCTGAATAAAAGGAAATAAAATAAGCGATTATTAAATTATTCCTTGCTATTTTGTTGAGAAAAATTTAAAGTTAAATCCATGCAGTTAAGCCTAGAGAACAAATCAAATCCATCATTTAATATAAGTTGGCATTTTTTATCTGACTAAAATGGAAGAAGGGGATTTAAAAACTTTCTCTCATTTCAAACACTATGAAGCTCCTTTGTATGGGGAGAGATATGAATACATCATTATTTTCTTTTTTTTAACCTAGAAAGACATGAGTTGTCATTTGAAAAACTACTTATTTTTTAAGCACCTGTGGAAAAAAATAAAAATAAGAAAAAGAAAAAAATTAGCTTCAAATCCCTTTTAGACACGTGATTCCATAAATCTTTCGTATCTGATTATCAGATGGAGGAGAATGAGATAAACCTCAACAATTTTAAAAGACTAGTTTTCTTCCCATTGGAAACTGTCTGATACAATAAAGACCCTCAGAGGAAAGGTCTGACTCTGAAAAAGACTTGACCTTGGAGGCAGACTAGATAATTTGTTAACACTCTTACCTAGAATGTATTCTGTTCAGGTGTCATTGCTGAACCTCTGTGCTCAGTGAGTGCGCAGTCACACAGGACTTGATTCTCATGAGCCAGGATTCGTATAAAGAAATTGACTTTGATATGAAGTCACCACTTCCAGGAATATCGCTTTCAAGTCTATTCAGGTGGGAGACATAAATTTAAAAATATGTTTGGGAGAAATTTGATCAGTAGAGTAGAAATAAACATAACATTTGCTTTTACTGTCAAGCAAGGAATTTGGAAAATATACATGTGCCGGCTGAAAGGGAACTTGAGAAACACCTCATGGGAAATTGATGGGAAATGAAAATAGCTTGAGGAAAATCAGCAGCTTTGACAATATGTGAGTCAATTTCAAACAAATGAACTCTAAAAGTTCAAGATCTTAAATGGTTCTTTACACTTTCACTTGCTAGAGGGGCAAATAATTTATCAGAATTCTAAATTTAATTATTTCTTAGTATATCTATTCAAAAGATATTCTGTATAGAGAACTCACAAAAGAGAAAAGTGAGGAGAGTTGACTTATGTTCTTGTAAAGAACAGAGGGATTTTTAAAAAGTGTATAACTAGAAAGGGACAGTCACACTGAAAATAAATGTAATTTCATGGTACTTTCTCCCATAATTTAACTTGTAGAAAAATTCATTAAGAGTTTGTGTTTGCATAGCAATGAACATATTTCTAACTATTTTAAAGTGCATGTTGTCAGTTTTTATCAACAATGACAATGATTGGAAAAACTAACTTTTAAAAATTATGAATCTTGAATGTCTTCCCTTTGAATAATGAATCAGAATGGAGAGGATAGATAAGCAAACTTGACATTATCTAACCTCAAAAGTGAATGATATTAGGGAAATATATTTGCTGTATATCTGTGTACATTTTTTTATGTACAGTGGTGATAGCGGGTATTGACAGCTGGCTGGGGTAATGTAACACCTGTTAATAAGCTACAGCACCTGGGAAGGCTCTAGAATAGGTATGAAAAATTATATAAATTGATTTTAATTTAGTTCTCCTTAGTCAAGTTTAGGATGTTCTGTAAATCTGCAGTTGGCTCAGTGACATTTTGAAAGGTGAGTCTTTGTTTTAGGCCAGTAATAAATATTTACACATGGGAAAAGAAATTTACACTGAGATTTGGCTTTAAGTTTTGCAAAATTTCAACCTTGCAAATTACATGTATGGCAAAATGCACATCATGTGAAAGCAAAATTGTTGAAGTAAGCATGTCCTGAATTTATTCATTGGCCTGCAATATTTGCATAATTTGACTCTTGTATTTGCAGCCCACAATTATCACGGTGCAAAGAGAGGAGCTGAGGCAGGAAAAACAATAGAAATATAATAGAATTGATCACTTTTCCAAATATAGTCAGTCTAGGTCCCAGGAAGTAAGTTTTCTAAGTAGCAAAGCCATTTATGTGATTATAAATCTGGTACTTGTCACAATGTCTCCTTTTCCCACATGTATCTTTATGTTTGAGCTGAACTCTCTAATTAACCTAACAAAAGGAGCCCCTACTTTGAAACTCTGTCTCTTCTTCCTGTGCATTTACATGCCACATATTTGAAGATTTGCCTTATTTTTCCAAATTGTATTATAAATTTACCCCTTGAACAGAGTAAACTCTTTTTAATATCTAACAAATTATATTTTTTGTTCTATTGTGTTTCTCAAAGAAACATTTAGCTCAAATTTAAAGTGCTAGTATGTAAACTGAACTGTTCTTTTTTTTATCACTTTCATGTTGAAACATACTCTCATGGAGAAGAAAAAAATAATTATGAAACATGCCTGAATTCAGGTGGCTAAACTCATATGAAATAAAGAGAGACAATTCAAGTAATCATAATGTAACACGGAACAATGTGATTAACACAACATAAATACAAACAGAGTGCTCTGGAGATGCTTAAAAAAAATTGAACTTTTTAAATTATACTTTAAGTTCTGGAATACATGTGCAGTAAGGGAGGTTTGTTATGCATGTGCCACGGTGGTTTGCTGCACCCATCAACCCGTCATCTACATTAGGTATTTTTCCTGATGCTATGCCTCCCCATGCTCCCACACCCCAACAGGCCCCAGTGTGTCATGTTCCCCTCCCTGTGCCATGTGTCCTCATTGTTCAACTCCCACTTATGAGTAAGTAGATGTAGTGTTTGGTTTTCTGTCCCTGTGTTAGTTTGCTGAGAATGATGGTTTCCAGCTTCATCCATGTCTCTACAAAGGACATGAACTCATTCTTTTTTATGGCTCCATAGTATTCCATAGTGTATATGTGCCACATTTTCTTTATCCAGTGTATTATATATGGGCATTTGGGTTGGTTCCCATTCTTTGCTATTGTGAACAGTGCCACAATAAACATACATGTGCATGTATGTTTATAGTAGAATGATTTATAATCCTCTGGGTGTATACCCAGTAATGGGATTGCTGGGTCAAATGGTATTTCTGGTTCTAGATCCTTGAGGAATCTCCACACTGTCTTCTATATGGTTGAACTAATTTACACCCCTACCAGCAGTGTAAAAGTGTTCCTATTTCTTTACATCCTCTCCAGCATCTGTTGTTTCCTGACTTTTTAATGATTGCCATTCTAACTAAAGTGATATGATACCTCATTTGGTTTTGATTTGTATTTCTCTAATGACCAGTGGTAATTAGCTATTTTTCATATGTTTGTTGGCTGCATAAATGTCATATTTTGAGAAGTGTCTGTTCATATCCTTTGCCCACTTTATAATGGGGTTATTTGATTTTTTTCTTGTAATTTTGTTTAAGTTTCCTGTAGATTCTGGATATTAGCCCTTTGTCAGATGGATAGATTGCAAAAATTTCTACTATTCTCTAGGTTGCGGGTTCACTCTGATGATAGTTTCTTTTGCTGTGCAGAAGGTCTTTAGTTTAATTAGACCCCATTTGTTAATTTTGGCTTTTGTTGCAATTGCTTTTGGTGTTTTAGTCATGAACTCAACAAGACAGAAAATTAACACGGATATTTTGGACTTGAATTCATCTCTGGACCAAGAGGACCTAATAGACATCTGAAGAACTCTCAACCTCAAATCAACAGAACATACAGTCTTCTCAGCACCACATAGCACTTATTCTAAAATGAACCACATAATTGAAAGTAAAACACTCCTCAGCAAATGCAAAAGGACAGAAATCATTTAAAAAAAAAAAAGTCTCAGATCACAGTGCAATCAAATTAGAACTCAGGATTAAGAAACTCACTCAAAACCACACAACTACATGGAAACTGAACAACCTACTTCAGAATGACTACTGTTTAAATAACAAAATTAAGGCGGAAATAAATAAGTTCTTTGAAACCAATGAGAACAAACACCAAATGTACCAGAATCTCTGGGACACTGCTAAAGCAGTGTGTAGAGGGAAATTTATAACACTATATGCCCACAGGAGAAACTGGGAAACATCTAAAATCAACACCTTAACATCACTATTAAAGGAACTAAAGAAGCAAGAGCAAACAAATTAAAAAGCTAGCAATAGACAAGAAATAACTAAGATCAGAGCAGAACTGAAGGAGATAGAGACACGAAAAACTCTTCAGAAAATCAACGAGTTCAGAAGCTGGTTTTTTGAAAAAGATGAACAAAATAGATAGATCACTAGCCAGACTAATAAAGAAGAAAAAAGAGAAGAATCAAATAGACACAATAAAAAATGATAAAGAGATCACCACTGATCCTACAGAAATACAAACTACCATCAGAGAATACCATAAACATCTCTATGCAAACAAACTAGAAAATCTAGAAGAAACAAATAAATTTCTGTACACAAACACCCTCCCAGGACTAAACCAGGAAGAAGTCAATCCCTGAAGAGACCAATAACAAGTTCTGAAATTGAGGCAGTAATTAATAGCCTACCAACCAGAAAAAGACCAGGACCAGATGGATTCACAGCCGAATTCTACCAGAGCTACAAAGAGGAACTGGTACCATTTCTTCTTAAACTACTCCATACAACAGAAAAAGAGGATATCCTCCCTAACTCATTTTATGAGGCCAGCATCATCATGATACCAAAACCTGGCAGAGACACAACAACAACAAAAAAGAAAATTTCAGGCCAATATCCCTGATGAACATCAATACAAAAATCCTCAATAAAATACTGGCAAACTGAATCCTGCAGCATATTAAAAGGCTTATTGACCACAATCAAGTAGGCTTCATCTCTGGGATGCAAGGCTGGTTCAACATGTGCAAATCAATAAACATAATCCATCACATAAGCAGAACCAATGACAAAAAGCCATTAATAGATGCAGAAAAGGCCTTCAACAAAATTCAAAAC
Organism: Macaca thibetana thibetana; assembly: GCF_024542745.1. Taxonomy (NCBI): domain Eukaryota; kingdom Metazoa; phylum Chordata; class Mammalia; order Primates; family Cercopithecidae; genus Macaca; species Macaca thibetana. The sequence goes on along the minus strand of NC_065588.1, from coordinate 69,534,784 downwards.
CCCTTCATGCTAAAAACACTCAATAAACTAGGTATTGATTAACATATCTCAAAATAATAAGAGCTATTTATGACAAACTCACAGCCAATATCATACTGAATGGGCAAATGCTGGCCACATTCCCTTTGAAAACCAGTGCAAGACAAGGATGTCCTCTCTCACCACTCCTATTCAACATAGTACTGGAAGTTCTGGCCATGGCAATCAGGCAAGAGAAAGAAATAAAGAGTATTCAAATAGGAAGAGAGGAAGTCAAACTGTTTCTGTTTGCAGATGTCATGATTGTATATTTAGAAAGCTCCATCGTCTCAGCCCAAAAACTCCTTAAGCTGATAAAAGAAACTTCGGCAAAGTCTCAGGATACAAAATCAATGGGCAAAAATCACAGGCATTCCTATACACCAATAATAGACAAACAGAGAGTCAAATCATGAGTGAACTCCCACTCACAATTGTTACAAAGAGAATAAAACACCTAGGAATACAACTTACAAGGGATGTAAAGGACCTCTTCAAGGAAAATTGCAAACCAATACTCAAGGAAATAAGAGAGGACACAAACAAATGGAAACACATTCCAGGTTCATGGATAGGAAGTATCAATGCTGTGAAAATGGCCATACTGGCGTGAACCCGGGAGGCAGAGCTTGCAGTGAGCCAAGATTGCGCCACTGCACTCCAGCCTGGGCGACAGAGCAAGACTCCGTCTCAAAAAAAAAAAAAAAAAAAAAAAAAAAAAAAAAAGAAAGTAGCCATCAAGTTACCACTGGCTTTCTTCACAGAATTAAAGAAAAACTACTTTAAATTTCATGTGGAACCAAAAAAGAGCCCACATAGCCAAGACAATCTGAAGCAAAAAGAACAAAGCTGGAGGCATCACACTACCTGACTTCAAACTGTACTAAAAGGCTAGAGTAATCAAAACAGCCTGGTACTGGTACCAAAACAGATATTTAGTCCAATGGAACAGAACAGAGGTCTCAGAAATAACACCACACATCTACAACCATCTGATCTTTAACAAACCTGACAAATACAGGCAATGGGGAAAGGATACCCTATTTAATAAATGGTGCTGGGAAAACTGACTAGCCATATGCTGAAAACTGAAACTGGACCCCTTCCTTACACCTTATATAAAAATTAACTCAAGATGGATAAAAGATTTAAACATTTGACCTAAAACCATACAAACTCTAGAAGAAAACCTAGGCAATACCATTCAGGACACAGGCATGGGAAAATTGAACATTTAAAAGTAAAAATCAAACAAGAATCATAACATCAATATATCATTATTAACTGGTAGCTAGTATGCTACAGAGATAGAGACTACAATAGGTAGTTGTAAGTGAATATGACTGCAGTGTTTGTATTGCCATGGTTTGTAACTACAAGGAATATTTTATAGTATCTTGGTTTTAAAATTGAAAAATTTTACCATTTTACTGAGGTGTAATTGATATACAAATAACTGCATATATTTAATGTATACAAGTTGATAAGTTTGTACATAATGCATACACCTGTGACAACATCACCACAATCAAAGTAATAAACATATTCATCATCTCCAAAAGTTTCCTTGTGTCTCTTTGTGGTCTTTGTGTATGTGTGTGTGTGCACGTGTGTATGTGTGGTGGTAAGAACGTTTAACAAAAGATCAGCTTTCCTAAAAAATGTCCAATACTGTATGTTTATTTCTAGGTACTCTCTGTAGTATGAGAGATCTCTAGAAATTATTTCTTGTTTAACTGTAATTTTACACCCATTGAACAACAAATTCCCATTTCTCCTCCCCCTGTCCCCACTAAAAGAACTATTTTCTGCTTTTGTAAGTTTGACTATTTTAGATTCTTCATATTAGTGGAATCATGCAATGTTTGTCCTTCTGTGACTAACTTATTTCACTTAACCTAATGTCTTCCAGGTCGTTTCATGTTGTTGCAATTCCTTCCATTACATATATATAATTTTATTTATCCATTCTTTCAGTGAATATTTAGGTTGTTTCCATGTCTCTTGGTTACCGTGAATAATGCTGCAATGAACATGAGAGTGCACAAACTCTTTAAAACCCTAACTTCTGGGTATATATATACACAGAATTGGAAATGATAGATCATATGGTAGTTCTATTTTTAAGTTTTCAAGGAGCTTCTATACTGGTTTCCATAACAGCTAAACCATTTAACATTTCCACCAACAGTGTACAAGTGTTCCAATTTCTCCACAATTTTATCAACACTTGTTATCTTTGTGTTTTGCTTTTTAAAATAATAGTTATTCTAACAGGTGTTACGTGATATCTCATTGTGGTTATAATTTGCATTTCCCTGAAGATTAGTGATGTGGAGCAACTTTTCTTATACTGGTAGGCCATTTGTATGTCTTCTTTAGAGAAATGTCTATCCAAGTCCTTTACCCTTTTAAAAATCAGTTTTTGTTTTTGTTTTGTTTTTGCTATTGAGTTGTGCAAGTTCTTTACATATTTTGGAAATTAGCTGCTTATCAGATACATAGTTTACAAATATTATCTCCCATTGCATAGATTGCCTTTTCATTCTATTGATTGTTTCTTTTGATATGTAGAAGCTTTTTAGTTTGATGTAGTCTCATTTGTCTTTTTTTGCATTTGTTGCCTGAGCTTTTTGTCTCATATCCATGAAATTACAGCTATGACCAATTTTACGAACATTTTAACATATTCTCTTTTAGGGGTTTTATGGTTTCAGGTTTTATGATTAAGTCATTAATCCATTTTGAATTGATGTTTGTGTATGGTGTAAGATAAAGGTCCAATTTCTTTCATTTGCAGGTAGAATTTTTAAAATTTAGTCTTTGTGTGTATATGTATGTGTGTGTTTTCAATTCTTTGGAGGCAGTAACTAGAAGTGTTTTAAGATTTTAGTTTCGGCCGGGCACAGTGGCTCACACCTGTAATCCCAGCACTTTGGGAGGCCGAGGTGGGCGGATCACGAGGTCAGGAGATCGAGACCATGGTGAAACCCCATCTCTACTTAAAATACAAAAAATTAGCCAGGCGTGGTGGCGGGCGCCTGTAGTCCCAGCTACTGGGGAGGCTGAGGCAGGAGAATGGCGTGAACCCAGTAGGCGGAGCTTGCAGTGAGCCGAAATCGCGCCACTGCACTCCAGCCTGGGCGACAGAGCCAGACTCCATCTCAAAGAAAAAAAAAAAAATTATAGTTTTTGTTGATTCGAGTTTAAGATGAATCCAGAACATTGTGAAAATTTGAGTTTTTTGAAACATGAATATTTCTGATGAGCTTACCTTGACAAGATATTTTCACCTACTTTGTTCTCTGCTTCAGTAGGGAATATGAAATTTTTAATTTTATATGTCCAGGTGGAAAAGTAAGACAACCAAGTTTTTCTGCCTGAATGAAGCCCTTTCCAACCTTTGTCTCGGGTAGTAGTTCAATAGTCCATAAACACTGTTACGACCCTCTGAAAACTATGCAGTGTTTCCATATGGAGCTTGATTTGTGGAGGCGATGGGGAAATCCATTCAAACATATAATATTTATTTTAATTTTAGAGAAGTCAGAGATCCTATGATCTCATTCTCAAACCCCAGATACAGAATACCTAATCTAGAGCCTTTTCACATTCAAATATATTTCACTAAAAACAGTATTAATTGTCATACATTTATTAAACCTCAGAAAAAAAGAAGTTTGACATTTGACTAAAAAATCAACTATATGAATCAGAATTGGAATTTTGTTGTGATTATCACTTAATTTAAAAACAAACACGGGGTTCATGCTATAAATTTTTTTTATTATTTTTTTAAAGGAAGGTGCATTTAGGTTAAAATTTTTTTATTTTGGGGAAATTGTGATTTTTTTCTAGAACTTTTGGAAGAACATTATTGTTATATTCCATTGTGGCTTTTTGAGCTGGAAGCATGACTATTTTGTAAATATGCAATTCATTGAAATTTTTAAATTTAAATTTTGTCATAAAACAAGAGGATAAATAATACTTAAAATTCCCTGGGTCATTCTCTCTTCCATTTACCCTATACTTCCTTAGTATTGAAGATAATATTTTTTAGAGAACCACATAGACATTGTTCCATTATAAAATTTGGAATAATTAACATGACACGTCTATATACTTACTCTTTTATTTTCACCAGTGATTGATACTAAGATTTCGAATTCTGAATGTTCTTGGTACTCAGCTCTCATAAAAAAAACCCAATGTTTAATTAATGTAGCCAGAATACCCAATGATCCAAAACTCCCTGTTGAACCTTCTTAGAGATAAATAGCTTTGTGCAATCATAAAAATTCAGAAGCACAAACCTTCACAATTCCGATAGTTGCTACCATTCTCAGTAGATTATTACTTCCAGGATTCAAGGATTCATGGATGAAAATGTTCCAAATAAGACTCTATTTTTAAGCCAGAGGTGTTTACCCTTTGAAATTTATTTAAGGCCAGATAATTCTTTATTTTCAGGAGCTGTCCTGTGTATTGTAGGATGTTTGCAGCATCTCTGATCTTTCTCCACTAATTACCAGTAGCATCTGCCTTACCTCTGGCACCAAAAATGTCTCCAGACATTGTCAAATGCCTCTCAAGGGCAAAATAGAACCCCATCGAGAACCACTGTCCCAAATAACATTTTATCTAAGAATGTTGGCCTTCTCTGACACATGAGATCCATCTTCTGATTTACATAGTCTGAGATGGAAAATAAGTTTTGCCTGATAAGTGTGACTTGAGGGTCAAAACTCATTGTTGTGACCCCTTAAAAGTCAGACATGTATCTGAAATGTAAGCGAGACTCTCACATCATCTCCATTTGAAGTCCTCAGTTTTTACTTTATAGGTATCACTCACCTTATCAGAAACTCCAGTCTCCCTCAATGATCGGATAGAAATTGTCATTACTCTTCTGAAGTCAAAAAACATTCTTGTTCTCAAGGACATAGAACTAAATGGCAACTGTCTAATGTCAATCTCTTGGAGAGCTTTGCAAGATGTGGTGTTTATATGGCTTCATTCCACATTTTGTGTGCCATTCCTCTGTCACTTTTTCACTAATAAAGACCAAACTATTAGCAGGTAAGCTGAACTCCAAAATCATCCTGCTATATTTACACACTGATAAAACATTTCTTTACTTAGGAAGTTAAGCATGACCTATCTCAGTCTTTTCTGTCCCCTTTTATCTGGCCAAGTACTGAGAAGTTACTAAAGTGACTGCCATAATTATATAAACATTCAATAACCTTCATGCAAAAAAAAATCCCTTGTCTCCTAGTGATGACTGCTCCATATCCCCTAAGTTAGATATTGCAGTCAGATCTACTGTAGTCCTTAATTCACTTTTAAGGCATGTGAAGCCTGGGATCTCTATAATTTATCTCAAGGTAACTCCTAACTTTCTCTCTTCTTTAAATTATATACAGAATTTTACTAAGGATATGACCACTAAAGTCTGACCTCCTGAGTTTGAATCCTGAATCAACACTTACGAGTTATATGACCATAGGCAAGTTTCTTAAGGTTTTCTGTTTGTTTGTTTTTGTTTTTGAGGTGGAGTCTCACTCTGTAGCCCAGGCTGGAGTTCAGTGGCATGATCTCAGCTCACTGAAAGCTCCGCCTCCCAAGTTCACACCACTCTCCTGCCTCAGCCTCCCGAGTAGCTGGGACTACAGATGCCCGACACCGCACCCGGCTAATTTTTTGTATTTTTAGTACAGATGGGTTTCACTGTGTTAGCCAGGATGGTCTCAATCTCCTGACCTCGTGATCCGCCTGCCTCGGTTACTTAAGTTTTTAACCCTACACTCAAGATGTGAAGTATGATAGTGTCTATTACTAGGGTTACTATTATGATTTAGTGAGAAAATTTATGCAGAATGCTTAGGACAGGACTTACTAAATAATGATGACAGAAAGTGTTAGCTATTATTAATCCCAGTTTACTCTTGCTTGCTAAATCTAAAATTTGAAATGACAGGCTCTGGAAATTATTTAAAATAATAATTTTTAGCTTTCCTTCTTTACACAGCACTTCAACCTCAAAGATCTACCATCCTAAAGTCGTAAAATCTTTGTACATGTATTTAACAAATAGTATATCCCTCTCACCTATTTGCAAACTTTGCAAATTTTAACTATTATGAGTGAGAGACATGGCTTACCTTACAGAACATGGGAAAAGACAAAGCTATAAAGAGATTATCACTTCTTAGCCAGGACTAAAGCAACTCTTCTCAAATACTTTTTCATCTTCTTCATCTCTGTATAAACACATAGATAGGTAGATAGGTAGGTAAATAGATTTTTGTTCATGCACACAAGTGCACATATACACATGCACACACACACCAACTTCTCTATGAGTTTAAATGTATTTGCTACAAGCAAAATGAGCACTGTTGAATGTCTTAGAAGGCACTCTGATTCAGAAGTAAGTTAAAATCTTCAGCACTGTGTATTTTGATGGCAGATGTTAGATTGGTATAATAATAAGTTATATTTTAAAATGAAAGCCATAGCAAAACAGAGAGCATAAACTTTAAGAATAACAAGAACCAAAGAAATTAGACTACTGAAAATATCATTCAAAATTCAAGTATGTTTAAAATATTTCATTATATGTGTGAAAATGTAAGCACTGACAAGAAGCATTAAGTTGATGAAAGAGTCTCTTACTCTTCCTTGTAAATTTGTCTATGTGGGCAGCACTTCTGTAATTATAGCCTAGATCACTCTTAAACTGGCAGGAACTCTTGTTCACTGAAAATCCTACTGACGATCTATTGTTCTCTTTGATCTGTGGAGCCAACCTTTTGAATTGCATTGCATCTCTGTAAAGTGCACTTACCTGGGAATTCATATTTACTTATGTGATTGGCTCATTTCACTTTTGGTCTTTAATATACTCATCCTCTATATCTGGGTATGTCAAGGCATGGGATGGCATTTTATTTCCTTCACTCTAACTTATTTTTTTATTTTACTATAAATTCTGGGATGCATGTGCAGAACGTGCAGGTTTTTTACATAGGTATACATGTGCCATGCTGGTTTGCTGAAACTATCAACCAGTCATCTAGGTTTTAAGCCCTGTGTGCATTAGGTATTTGTCCTACTGCTCTCCCTCCCATTCAGAGACCCCCACCCCCAAACAGGCCCCGGTGTGTGATGTTCCCCTCCCTGTGTCCATGTGTTTTCATTGTTCGACTCCCACTTATGAGTGAGAACATCTAACTTCTAATTAAACGGAAATGAGGTGGGACAGTAGAGTGACTGAAAAAGTACTCCTAGGTACAGAAGGTTATAAAGTGTGCCAAAAGGTACTATAAAAAGCTTACCAGTAAATAAGACGTATTCAAATGGTCTAGACTACCATTGTTAGTAGAAAAAATAATAATAATGGAAGATTGTAAAATGACATACTTGATTCTGAGGACATTCTTTTTTCATTTATTTAAGAAATGTTTATTAAGCAACTACTGGGAAATACACTGGAGTTTCATAAGTAAACAAAAATAAAGTATACACATAAATAAGCAATCCCTATGCGATGAGATACTTAATGAAAAAGTGTGATTGCAAGCACATAAGAAGAACACTAGGTAGCTTTAATTTGAAAAACATAGTGTAGACCATTTATAACAAATGCAGTTAGTACCCTACTTACATTTCTTTAACCTTACCACTTGAATGACTGTTGTCCGACTTGCAACTAATGGTGTCTGAATCCTTTGACTAGAAAACTTACAAGGGGAGGAAAACCATTGTGGCAAGTGCCTATCAAGCCAAAAATACCAGAAAATTAACAACACGCCCTCATTCCTGCAGAAGTAGCCCTCAGTCAATGACTAACAGGATTTAGAGGTTAAAGACCCCAGTTTATTTGTCTCTTTTGTGAAATAACTCTGAGACTTGTATGTTATATAATTTCCCAAAGTTTTCTGCAGATTTGAGCTCCAGTCACCCATAAGAGTTGCTGACTTCTGTTTCCTTCCCTTCTTTGCCTCACCACTTTCCTCCAAGTGTTTCTTGGATCTCTCAAATAAGCTATTCTCCCTCCAATCTTCATTTCAAGGTCTGCTTCTGGAAAATGCAAACTAAACCACCATCTAATCTAACAATTTCAAAAGTGGTGGAACCTCTTTTATAATAGGAATTATAGCAGTTACATGTTTTTTAAAAACCCTACTAAATATTTGTATGATCTAAAGCTAGCAATCTCTCCTTCTCTTTGTCTTATATCCTGAGTCTGCTGATGTTTTCTCTTACTTCTGTGTGATAATGAAACTCTGAGCCAGAAGATAGTATCTTTTTGAAAGTTCAAAACAGCAAGACAAAAAAGGTATATCTGGGTCATTTTTAGGAATGACTTAACAGCCAACTAGATTCTCAAAGTTGTTCCTTACAAAAAAAAAAGAGAGAGATGTTCTTAACTTGGGGATTTTAAAAATAAGAACTTGAATTTTCTTTCTTTTAGCTAAATCTTCATAACCCAGTGCTTTTCAACAATGATTAAGTAACACCAAGATTATCTTGTTATTGTAAATGTTATCATGAAATGTTTTGATGGAAAAAACAAAATATATTCAAGTAACTTTCTAAATATTTGGGTGCAATAGGGACATTTCAATATAAAAAGGGAGAGAAAACTTAGAAGTTGTATGATTCTATCCTTTACTTACTCTGCACACCTCTAGCAAATATATGAAAAACTCGGATACTTAGATTATGTCACTTTATAACCTATTCTACTCTCAGAGGAACAATATTGAAATGTCTATCAATTGCTCTCACTCTCCCCCCAATTAGCTATATTAAACACTGCATCTTCTTTTCTGGCATTGCAACTGAATACTCTGAAGAAAGTCACTTAAATTCCATCCAAGGCTTTTTGGTGTGACTAAATATCATAAATATGTGAAACTAGAAAACAATGAGAATTATAGACACTGATATAAAATACGTGTGTGTGTATATATAATATATATAGTCTACAATCTTATTAAGAAAAAAAGTGTTACTCTGTCACTAGGTGAAAATCTTCCTTCTGCAAGCCCCTCAAGTCCTTGTTGAACTGAGGATCATATTATTTGCTAAAATATAACTTTATAAATTTCCCCAAATATGCCTGGGATTGCTGAAATGCACATATTAAAATCGTATACACTTAAGAGGCTTTAATACTTCTTTGTGCATATTTATGTTGCATAAAGAAAAATGTAGGGAGAAGAAAAGAATTATATTACCACTGTCAAATGTACACTGCAGTGAAAAAAGAACTTATCTGCAAACTTGTGCTTCATCTCTACAATAAGATGGATATTTTTCTAGATGACTCAAATGGTTTTCAGCAGTTTTAAGAACTTCCTCTTATTAATATAGGGCACATGGATACTGAGTGCCCGAATAATAACGAGAGCAGCAGCAGCAACAGCAACAATAATAAAAATAACTTCCATTTTTTGAACTCTAAATATGTGCCAGAGAATGTTCTAAGCCCTGTACCTCTGTATATCTACTAACACATTTCATCCCCAAAACAGAGATAAATACAATTAATATCTGCATTATTCATGAGGAAAGTGAGACACAGAAGGATTCATTAACTTGCCCAAAGACACATAGCTCTAAGTGACAAAGCTAAGATTCGAATGCAGGCAGTATGAATTATGACCATTGTGCTACTCTAAATGCAGTTATATTACAATAATTTCAAGGGTATAAACATTATAGCAAAATTTTTACAATAAGGCATAATATTGAGCAATAGCCTTAACCCATTATCCCTTTTCTCTGGAGTGACTGGATATGAAAATGTGAAAAGAATAATACAAACACTTACAGTTACTTTGGAGGAACGGAAAGTAAGTTTGCTTGGCAGAATGTTACCTTGTCAGCATACTAGAGACAGGACAGAGCCTCCTGAGGACTAGGATGTGCAAAAATGTTCCACCTTTGGCTTTAAAAGATGAGGTTTTCAAATAGGCGTTTGAACACACAGTAAATGCATGTTTCTCAGATTTGATGTTATTCATTAATGATGAAACAAAGATACTAGTAGAAGAAATGTACTTTTACGAATTATCAGAGGTAAGAAACCTAAGATCATAAATCTGACTGTATTCAAAATATGACAGAAACTAGAAACATTTCATGAGATGAATAAAAGAGATTTTATTAAAATTAATGAGTCTTATCCCAATGTTGAAAGAACTGAGGTTTTGTCTATTAGAGTTATAGCTAAGTTGATCTATTTTTCCCTACTCTTGAAGTATTATCAGTTATCATGGCTAAATGTATCCCCCAACACATCCTTACTGACATTTGTGGACCAGCAATGCCACAGTCAATTCATCACTCTACTCTCATATGGTCTAAATGCTGAACCTATGATCAAAAGGGGAAAAAATAAAATAAAATATTGACAATATTGATAGTGTTTCTGTCCTAAGCTGTTTTTAAAATAGAAAAATAATATATGTCATAAAAATCTTTTTCCTCTTCAAAATACAGACATATTGAAATAGACTTTCACAGTGGCAAGGATATGAGAACAGGGAACAAATGAAAGGGTGGCACAAAGTACTGTGTTCAGGGGTCAACACTGTCTGTCAATCAATATGGACTTGTTTAATGAATTCTCAAATGTCATTATTAAGAGAAATGAGCATTTTTTATTTCAGTATGTAAAATGAATTAATTCTCTGTCAATCCAGGAGAGCTCTGACAACTCTCATTTTTAGCCCTATCATTATTATACACACTGATGTCAGAAAAAGGCATATTTTCACTTTAAGCAATGCATCTACAGACATACATAGTAAGTGCCTCTCTCTGGCTGGCATGCACAGTCCATTTTTACTATAAATTCTTCTTGATTTTTGATACAAGTATTGCATTACCTTGGTAAGCAAGCTCATTTAATGTTACTAAAAATAAACCCAACAGACTTGGTTGAAATAAGTTACTTCAGGGCAGGAAAGGCAGAGGCACAATGTAACTGAAAGGCTATAGGCTTTGCTGTCAGAGAAACTAGGATTTCTATGTGATACTGAGCTAGTTATTTAACCATGAGATTAAGTTTACTCAACTAGAAAATAGAGGTAACATGTATCTCATAACAGATATTGTGGAGATTGAATGATATTCATATACCAAAGCTGTATGTGTTGTTAAATTACGTTTAACCTAAAACTGCCTCATTACATACTTTAAGTTTGACCTAAAGGTTTCTCCATACATAGTGAACAGTGACCTAACTGAATATGTAAACAAACTGTAATGTACTCATGTAATAAGTAGCCAAGTCTCAGCCAATCACAGCAGCTGAGTTTTGGCCAATCACAGGCAGCCAACTGTTCAAACCATGTTCAAAGAAGGCAAATACCCAGCACTAACCAATCCAGATATTTCTGTACCTCGTTTCCATTTTCTGTACGTCACTTTCATTTTTTTGTCCATAAATTTTATTTGACCATGTGGTAACCCTAGAATCACTCTGAATCTATTCTGGTTCTAGGGACTGTGCAAATTTCAATTTTTTTTTTTAATTAAACTATGTTACATTTGTCCAAAGTTTTTCTTTTAATACTGTTCAACATTTTATGTTAAACAGACTTGGGAATGATAAAATTGATAATGATTGAATAATCAAATTAAAATTTAAAGCTTTATTATATTGTGAGTGGAACGAAGAGAGATGTTTTAGCCAGCCCCCAACAGAGCTATTTCTTAACATTCCTTATAACTTTGTATATAATTTTCAAAATGTAAAAAGGAAACTCAATTAGAAAAAAAATCTGACCTAATGAAATCTAATTATATCTAAAATTCAACATACTGAAATAATACTTTTGTTTGTCTACCAAGTTCAGATAGAAGTTAGGATGGCCTATCGTGTAAATCTGCATTGCAGAAAGACATAGCACATATTTAAGTTCATGACAGTGTTAGAAAACTTTTTCTAAATGAATGGTAATTTTTATCAGTGTAATTCACACACATACTTTAAAATGAAATAACACCATAAAGAAAATTCTACAGAGGAAAAAACTGGCTTTCAATGTCATGTCTCAGCATTACTACCATGCCACCAACTGCCTTGCATTTGATGAGTTCCCAGAATTCCTTAGAGTGACTTTGTCTCAGTTCTCTTAACTTGTCCCCTCTCCCTGTGCCTGCTCATTCAGCATGTTATTTCCAAGTACTTGGTGAAGTCCTGAATATATTAAATAGCAGTTAATACAATCTTGCTCTGTGGCTAGAGGTCCTTGGGATTTTAATGCTTGAACCACACTCAACTAAAAGAAGTTAAAATTTTTAACTGATTTCTTGCTACCCCATTCTATGGCAATTTTTCTTCCTGTTGCTGCTTCACCAAGGACACCAACAATTATTATTTTTAGAAGAGGGTTGCATATTCTGCATTTTAGTTAATTTGGATTTCTTCTCTTTGGCTTTCTGATATATTCAAGAAGACTATAATGTTACATCTTTTACAGATTTTACTCTGTGTTAGGGTGCAATTGATGGTAACTTGCTATTTTTATGTCTACATCCTAACCATAAAAATAATACTTATCTTCATTTTAAAGATTATTTTCACTGAAAGTAGGATTTAATTCAGCAATGTAATCCCCCATCTTCCTTCATCATTTATTCTGACAAATTATTTGTCATTGTTATTTTTTTCTCCCATGAAAGGAAGTCTTTTTTTCCTCCTGGCTGCCTGCAAAGTTTACTCTTTTTTTTTTTCTCTTGGCAATATTATTATGGTGTGTCTTAATGTGGTTTATCATTTCTTTTTTTTTTTTTTTTCATGCAGCACATGATCTACAGTTCTTCATGAATCTCTGAGTTCATGTCTTTCAACAGTTTGGGACGATTTTTAGACATTTAATATTCTATCCCATTTGCTCTCTCCCTTTTTTCTAGGATTGCCTTTTACTATGAGAAAAAAGGATATATATTTTCACTTTTTTCAAAATTCCTCATAATCTATTTTATACATTTGTATTCTTCCTAGATTTTCAGATTTATAACTTATATTAGTGTGTCTTCTATTACACCACTTCGGTTTCTCTTAAATATAGTTTGCTTTTAGTAATTTTAGTAATTATATTGTTCAGGTCTGAAATTTTCATTTGATTAATTTTTAGATTCACATTTTCTAGTGACATTCTCAAGTTTTCATCTTTCTCCATTATTTTTTCTAGATTTTTAAGTATATCAGTCATAGTTATTTTAAAGAACTGAGTCTGATAACTTTCTTATGAGTATTAACTTAGAGTCTATTTATATTCTGATATGGTCATATGTCCCTGCCTCTGTGCGGTGCTAGTCACCTGTATTAAAATTAAAAATATAATCTTAAAATAATTTCTTCTCTAAGAGAATGTTTCCTCATCCTATCCCCAGGTGATAGTTTATTTCTTGAATTCAATCTAGAACTAAAATAAATCACATCTTGGTAGGAGCTTTAATAAATCTTTATCTTCCTTGGGTTTGCCAACTATCTACTTTAGGGCTTCTCCTTCTACCTCTTATCCCTCTGTTTAAAAGTAAAAAACAAACACATTCTTGGATTTGTTTGGGTTATTTCATTGCAGGTGTACAGAACCCAGTTCTAATTAACCTAGTAAGAAACATGTAATTTCTTGCAGAATTAAGGAACAGATGAAAGAACAGGTTTATAACAAATGATAGGCAACATTTCATGAAATAGGTTAGTGCTGGGTGGATAAATTAATTAACAGTCGGATTCAAGTTTCTTGTCATGAGTCTATTAAAATACAATTTATTATTTTTCTAACTTTTTAATTTTTTATTAGATAGCAATTTCTCAGATTTTTTTAAAAAGCCCAATTTTATTACTTGGGATAATTTACTAACAAGTTCAGTAGAACGTGGAACCTCCAAGAACATAAGGAAAGCCATGTAAATTTGGCTTCTGACTAAAAAATGTTTCTTATAAATAAGTACAAGGTAAAAGCCCAAATATTAATATTTCCTAGTATTATCTCATAATACAAACGTCATTGTTTACAAAAAACCATTTTACATTCCGGACACAAAAACAGAAAATGAAATATCTGTTATCTGAAGCCAACAGAAACACCTAAATTTATTTCCAGGATAGCTAGTTATTTTGGGTATTTCTAGAAGACTCACTAAGATCCAAAATTTTATGACTAAGGTTTATTTTAAAAGATTTATTTGAAACATAAGATACATTGAATTCAAATAATTCATGTTTTTTTATGTGATACATTTGAGTTAATCTAGAAAAATTATAATGTGAATAAATAGCACTGATATTTAGAAATGTTAAGAAACATTTACTTTCTGTGGTATGAATCACTGAATGTTATAGCTGAAGGGGACATTAGAGGTCAGATAAACTTAACATACTATTTTATATGAATTATTCTGCATGAAAGTGCTGAGTCAGTAAGAACTGTGTATGGCAATGATTCACCTTTGGTTTTACAGATTCTGAGATTGTTGGGCCTTAGGTCATGGCTCATGATATATTTATTTAATCAAATAATTATAATTAGTAAGATAATTTTTTAAAATATATTTAATAGGCCTATTATGTGAATTATCTTTTTTATATGGCTCTAGAGACCCATGGAGAAAGCAGTTGAGCACTATCACTAGGAATTAGTTGATATTCATGCCAATGCTTTCTAAGACAATGACAAAATGCATGTTAAATACTTATAAATAATATAAACTTTTACACAGAAACAGGATAGGGTTAGCATTCTAAATGTTAAAGTTGAATAACCTGTATGTCACTGCCACCAAACTTAGCCTTAAGGAACTTCTCTGCTGGCAGAACTTTAGACTTTTTCATTAGAATAACAGCAATTGCCACAGAAAATATCAGGTTATTTGTTCAAGATCTCACACTATAAGTTAAATGGCAGATCTAGGAAGAGTACTTACTCTCATATCCGAACACTGTGATATTCTGCACAAATTTAATGTAACTCTCATGGGAGGGACAGTTTTTTAACAAGGGGTATTTGCATTGTTGTGTATATTAATGGTGTGTTTTAAGGAGCACTTTATTCCTGTCCTTGAAGAGCTTATCATCTAGTTGTCAGATAACACGCAAATTTGAAATGTTTTTAAATTATTCAATGTACATGCATATTGGCTTAGTAAAAAGTGATTATGTGAGAATTGGCAAATTATGTAGGGTTAATCTGGTACTTTGTGAAGACAAATTTTAAATCAGGCTTTGACAATGATCAAGATGAATGAGTGGAGATATTAGGAGAAAAGTCTGCTTAAAAACACAAAGGTGAGAATACATGAGTGTTCCTTGGAGCTCAGTAAAAATTGTTTCATAGATGAGGACAGACAAGTGGAGAGGCAGTTATTGGGGAACTAGAATGCTACTCATAAGGCCTTATATTTGTCGAATTAGGAAATACTAAAACAAAACCACTGTAGTTTCCTTAGGAGGAACATTGTACAATGAAAATAGATCAGGAAAAGAGTATTTCAACTATAATAAATGTCATATTTTAAGAAAAAACCAGAGCATTCGCATAGCAAATATCAATTTTTAATTCAATATTCTCATTATTCTTCACAACTACCATTTTTGGCTTTAAGTACTAGTTCTCTTACATTTATAGTCTTTTTTTCCCCGTTAGTAATAGAACCTCTAAGTTTTAGTTACAAGATGATAACCTAGCAAGATATATTTCTTAGTCTTTCTTTAGTGTAGATGTGTCCATGTACTCACTTTGGGTCAATGGTATATGCAAGAATATATGAGCAAGCTCTGGATCATGAATTTTCTTCTTTACCTTTTCCTGGTCTGGAAGGTGGATATGGATGCAAGTCAGCATTAATGATGTGATCAAGAACACAACATTTGGAGATGATAGAGTAAAGAGAAAAGAACCTGGATTCCTAAATGTTTTTATGGGTCAGATCGTTTTCACCAGCCCTGAACAATTCACTTTTATACTGGTTCGTGTAAAATTTCAGCAGTATAGCTTGGACACTAAAACACTAATTCAGAAATTAGTACCTAGAAGTGGGGTTTTGCAGCAATAAAAGTTTAAAATATCTGACATTGTCTTGGTGTTGTGACAGCAGGCAGAGAAAGGGTATACCACATGCCGATATGCCAGTGACACTTGCCATGTGGAAAAACACTTGAACTATAAGCAGTGATAATTGGGAGTCATATTAAATGCTTTGGAACTTGTAGCTGTATGAGAAGAGGCTAGAAAAACAGTGCTCCATTTCTTGCTAATTTTAGCAAAATCCTATAAGAAAAAGAGAAGCCCAAGCAAGAAACTGCCAGTTTGCAAGCAAGGTGGAATCAAGGTTCTCTCTACCTGTGGCCTGTAATCTATGTTACTGAGAACCAGAGACTCAGAGACATGGAAAAGCCAATCTTTCTGTATTTTAAACAGCAGAAGATAAGATTGTCACTCAAAGCCTTTCCTGGTCAGACATGGTCAGCCTAGACTTAAAAAAAAAAAAAAAAACAGATTTAGGGTACTATCCTTCCATTTGAATCTATTGTTTCATTTGGCAATCACTCCTGAATTGTGGGAGACAAGGAGGAGGAACTTAAAGGTGTGATTATGGCTGCCCAATGTAATTAATTCCCTCACTAAAGACAACAACAACATCAAAAGTAGGTAAAATGGGGAGGCAAGAAGGAGCACTGAAGATCCGCAAGAATGTTCCTGGACCAAACTGAGGGTTGAACTACTATTTTTTGTGGCCCATTAATGAGATGCAGATAAACTGGAGAAGAAGAGAGTTGTCATTTCTGTAATTGGTTACAGAGAGAAGGCCTGGAAATTATTGGCAGGCCAACTCAAAATTACAAAGATTTCTGGAGCTTATATACATTCTAAGCTATATGTCTATGTGTAAGTGTGCATTTATCTAAAGACATAAGTGATTAACTTCTTTTAGTCTATAACTAAGGTGTGAGTTGTGAAGACCTTCCTCTGGAGCCGCAGTAAATTTATTTAATCTAAATGGGTCCAGGTACTGGGGTGATTACCCTTTATCTTGTCTCCTGCTAAATCATGGAGGTTTGAGGAGTTTCTTTAGACCCCCAATAAACATGTTTGTGGAGGCCTGGGGAGTTTCTTCAGACCCACAATAAAACCTGTATAATTCTAAATGGGTCCTGTTAAGAATTCCTTCCTTATTTTGTCATGCTTTAAGGCCCAGGAAAGGCCCAGGCAAAACTCTTGACGGGCTTTTGTTACAGACCAGCCTTTGTATAAGGATAATGGCTTTTAATATTTAACTTAACCACTCAGTACTGAAACAGTTGTTAGTGAGACTTGATCTGCCACAAGGACAATGGGGGTATCCTAGCTGATTTTTGACTAAAATCCTGTAACCAGAATACAATATCAGAAAACAAAAATAGGTTTTCTGGTTGCTTTTTCGTTCTAAAAACTATGTTTCATTGTTTGAACCTTGTTTTGTCACATGTGCTCTAGAAACCCTCTTCATCAGAGCCACTTTAAGGGCTGGGTAAATCAAATCTTGGGTCTCCCCTCCTAATACCTAACAAGTCAGATCACTGCTGGTGGACTGTGAAAACTTTTGTTAAAAAATAAACACTCCAGTTGATTGTTATGCACATTAAAGCTTTGAAACAACTTTCTTTTTTATTAAAAATAAGAATATTAAATATAAGCCACATGTCTGTTTTATTTTTCTTTACATGGCAATAAACACTGTCAATGACAAGCAGATACTGAGCAGACACTGAGACTGAAAACAGAAATAACAGTTATTTTAAAATATCTATTATTCACACAGGCATATGACTATTAATCTACAGGCTGTCAAATAACTCTATGACTGTATCTATTTTCTTTTTTCTAACTTTTAAGGCAGTGTACATGTGCAAGTTTATTATATAGTTATATATAATATATAGTATATATAACATGTGTATAACAATATGTAAACTTGTGTCATGAGGGTTTGTTGTGGAGATTATTTTGTCACACAGATATTAAGTCTAGTACCCATTAGTTATTTTTCCTGATCCTCTCTCTCCTCCCATCCTTCGCCTTCTGATAGGGCCCAGTGTGTGTTGTTCCCTTCTATATGTCCATATGTTTTCATCATTTAGCTCCCACTTATAAGTGAGAACATGTGGTATTTGGTTTTCTGTCCCTGCGTTAGTTTGCTAAGAATAATGAATGGCCTCCTTCTCCATCCATGTTCCTGCAAAGGACATGATTCCTTCGTTTTTATGACTGCATAGTATTCTACAAAATATATATATATATATATATATATATATATATATATCACATTTTTATCCAGTCTACCATTGATGGGCATTTAGGTTGATTCCACATCTTTGTTATAATGAATTGTGCTACGATGAACACACACCTGCATGTCTCTTTATAATAGAGTGATTCATATTCCTTTGGATATAACCTAGTACTGGGATTGCCTGGTTGAATGGTATATCTCTTTATAGGTCTTGGAGGAATCGCCACACTGTCTTTCACAATGATTGAACTAATTTACACTCCCACCAATGGTATATAAACATTCCTTTTGCTCTGCAACTTCACCAGCATGTTATTTTGTTCTTTTAATAATAGATATTCTGACTGGTATGAGATGGTATTTCATTGTGGTTTTGATAGATTTCTTTTTTCATATGATTTTTGGCCACATGCATGCCTTCTTTTGAGAAGTATCTGTTCATGTTCTTTGACCTTTGCCAGATGCATAGTTTGCAAAACTTTTCTCCCATTCTGTAGGTTGTCTGTTTACTCTGTTGCTAGTTCCCTTTGCTGTGCAGAATCTCTTTACTTCAGCTAGATCTCATTTGTTGTTTTGCTTTTGTGGAAATTGCTTTTGACATCTTCATCATTAAATTTTTGCCCGTTCCTGTGTACTGAATGGTATTGCTTAGGTTGTCTTCTAGGGTTTTCATAATTTGGGGTTTCACATTTAAGTATTTAATCCATCTTAAGTTAATTTTTGTATATAGTATAAGGGAGGGGTCCAGTTTCAATCTTCTGCATGTGGCTAGCCAGTTATCTCAGCACTATTTATTAAATAGGGAATCCTTTCCCCTTTGCTGGTTTTTGTCAGGTTTTTCAAAGATCAGAGAGTTGTAGGTGTGAGGCCTTATTTCTGGGTTCTCTATTCTCTTTCATTGGTCTATATGTATTTTTTTGTACCAAATATGTTTGGGCTACTGCAGTCCTGTAGTATAGTTTGAAATAAGGTGATGCATCCAGCTTTGTTCTTTTGGTTTAGGATTGCCTTGACCATTCTGGGTCTATTTTGGTTTCATATGAATTTTTGAATAGTTTTTTCTAGTTCTGTGAAGAATACCAATGATAGTTTAATATGGATAGCATTGAATCTATAAATTGCTTTAAGCAGTATGGTTATTTTACAGTATCGATTCTTCCTGTTCACCAGCATGGAATGTTTTTCCATTTGTTGTGACATCTCTGATTTCTTTGAGCAGTGTTTTTAGTTCTCCTTGTAAAGACCTTTCAACTCCCTTGCTAGCTGTATCCTGGGTATTTTATTCTATTTGTGGCAATTTTGAATGAGAGTGCCTTTCTGATCTGACTCTCAACTTGACTGTTTTTGGTGTTTAAGAACATTAGTCATTTACATAAATGACGAGTTGATGGGTGCTGATGAGTTGATGGGTGCAGCACACCAACATGGCACAAGTATACATATGTAACAGACCTGCACATTGTGCACATGTACCCTAGAACTTAAAGTATTAAAAAAAAAAAAGAACATTAGTGACTTTTGGACATTGATTTTGTATCCTGAGACTTTGCTGAAGTTGTTCATTAGCTTAAAAAGCTTTTGGGCTGAGACAATGGGCCTTTCTAGATACAGGATTATGTCATCTGTAAACAGGATATTTTGACTTCCTCTCTTTCTGTTTAGATGCCCTTTCTTTTTCTTGCCTGATTGTCTTGGCCAGGATTTCCAATCATATGTTAAATAGGAGTGATGAGAAAGGGCATTCTTATCTTGTGCTGGTTTTTAAAGGGGAATGCTTCCAGCTCTGGCCCATTCAGTATGATGTTGGCTGTGGGTTCATCATAGATGGCTCTTATTATTTTGAGGTATGTTCCTTCAATACCAAGTTAATTAAAAATTTTTAACATGAAGGGATGTTAAATGTTATTAGAAATATTTTCTGCACTATTGATATAATCATGTGGTTTTTGTTTTTAGTTCTGTTTATGTGATGAATCACATTTATTAACTTATATATGTTGAACAAAACTTGCATCTCAGGGATAAAGGCTACTTGTTTATAGTAAATAAGCTTTTTGATGTGCTGCTGGATTTGGTTTGCCAATATTGAGAATTTTTGCATTGATGTTTATAAAAACTATTGGTCTGAAGTTTTCTTTTTCTGTTACATCTCTGCCAAGTTTTGATATCAGGATGATGATGGCCTTGTAGAATGAGTTAGCAAGTTCCTTCCTTCCCTCAATATTCTGGAGTCATTCCAGCAGGAATGGTATCAGCTCTTCTTTGTACAGGTGGTATAATTTAGCTGTGAATCCACCTGATTTTGAGCTTTTTCTGGTTGGTAGGCTATTTATTCTTGACTTTATTTGTGAGTTCATTATTGGTCTGTTCAGGGATTTAATTTCTTCCTGATTCAGTCTTGGCAGAGTGTATATATCCAGGAATTTATCCATTTCTTCTTGATTTTTCAGTTTATGTGCAGAGAGGTATTCATAATATTATCTGATGGTTGTTTGCATTTCTGTGCAGTCAGTGGGAATATTCCCCTGTCGTTTCTGACTGACTTTATTTGAATCTTCTCCCTTTTCTTCTTTGTTAGTCTTGGTAATTGAGATCCTTCTAGGTTTCTGATGTGGGCATTTACTACTATAAATTACCCTCTTAATATTGCCTCAGCTGTGTCCCAGACATTCTGGTATGTTGTATCTTTGTTCTCACTAGTTTCAAATAACTTCTTGATATCTGCCTTAATTTCCTTATTTACCCAAAGTCATTCAGGAACAGGTTATTTAATTTCCATATGATTGTATGGTTTTGAGTGAATTTCTTAATCTTGATAACTAATTTGATTGCACTGTGATCAAAGAGTGTTTATTATGATTTCAGCTATTTTGTATTTGCTGAGGAATGTTTTACTTTTATGATTGATTTTATAGTATCTGCCATGTGGCAATGAGATGAATATATATTCTGTTGTTTTGGGATGGCAATTTGTATAGGTATCTGTCAGGTCTATTTGATCCAGTGCTGAGTTCAGTTCCTGAATATCTTTGTTAATTTACTGTCTTGATGATCTCTCTAATATTGTCAGTGGGGTGTTAAAGTCTTTGACTATTATTGTGGGGGAGTCTAAGTCTTTTTGAAGGTCCCTAAGAGCTTTGTGAATCTGGGTTCTCCTGTGTTGGATGCATACAGATTTAATTAAGTTAGATATACTTGTTGAATTGAACCTTTTATTATTATGTAATGACCTTCTTTGTCTCTTTGATATTTGTTGGGTTAAAGTCTGTTTTGTCGGTAACTAGGATTGCAACCTCTGCTTTTTTCTATTTTCAATTTGCTTGGGATATTTTTCCCCATCCCTTTATTTTGAGCCTATATGTGTCTTTGCATGTGAGATGTCCCTTGAAGACAGCATACCAATGGGTCTTGGTTGTTTATCCAGCTCGCCATTCTTTGTCTTTTAATTGAGGTATTTAGCCCGTTTAAATTTAAGGTTACTATTGATATGTATGGATTTTATCCTGTCATCATTATGTTAGCTAATTATTTTGCAGACTTGTTTATGTGGTTGCTTCATAGTGATACTGGTCTGTGTATTTCCGTGTGTTTTTGTAGTGGCTGTTAATGGTCTTTTCTTCCCATATTTAGTTCTTTTTTTCAGGAGCCCTTGTAAGGCAGGTCTAGTGGCAACAAATTTCCTCAGGATTTGCCTATCTGAAAAGACTTTCATTTGCCTTTCACTGATGAAGCTTGGTTTGCCCAAATATGAGATTCTGGGTTGAAATTTATTTTCTTTAAGAATGTCCAGTATTGGGCAGGGTACAGTGGCTCATGCCTGTATTCCTAGCACTTTGGGAGGCTGAGGTGGGGTGGATCACTTGAGCTCAGGAGTTTGAGCACAGCCTGGGCAACATGGCAAAACTCCATCTCTACAAAAAATACAAAAGAAAAATAAATAGTCCCACACAACTGTAGTCCCAGCTACTTGAGGGGCTGAGGCAAGAGGATTGCTTGAACCCAAGTGGTAAATACTACAGTGAGCTAAGATCATGTCACTGCACTACAGCTTGGATGACAAAGTGAGATCCTGTTTTAAGGAAAAAAGTTCAATATTGGGCTTCAATCTCTTCTGGTTTGCAGTGTTTCTGCTGAGAGGTCTGCTGTTAGTCTGAAGGGCTTCCCTTTGTAGGTGACCTTACCTTTCTTGCTAGCTACCTTTAACATTTTTTTCTTTCATTTCAACCTTGGAGAATCTGGTGATTATTTGTCTTAAGGATGATATTCTTATACAGTATCTTACTGGGGTTCTCTGCATTTCCTGAATTTGAATGTTGGCCTCTCTAGCTAGGTTGGAGAAGTTCTTATGCATAATGTGTTTTCCAAATTGGTTCCAATCTACCCGTCTCTTTCAGGGACACCAATGAGTCATAGATTCTATTTTTTTACATAATCCCATTTTTTTTGAGTTTTCATTCATTCCTTTTCATTATTTTGTTTCTATTATTGTCTTACTGTCTTATTCAGAAAGGCAGTCTTCACACTCTGAGATTCCCTTCTTCACTTTATCTATTCTATTAATACTTACAATTGCATTATGAAATTCTTGTGGTGTGTTTTTCTACTCTCTCAGGTCAGTTATGTTCTTCTTTATATTGACTATTTTGTCTTTCAGCTCTTGCAATGTTTTTTCATGATTTTTGGCTTCCTCGCATTGGGTTTCAATGTACTCCTGTAGCTGAATTATCTTCCTTCCTATTCATATTCTGAATTCTATTTCTGTCATTTCAGCCCTCTCAGCCCAATTCAGAACCCTTGTTGAAGAGGTGATATGGTCATTTGGAAGAAAGAAGGCACTCTGGCTTTCTGAGTTTTCAGGGTTCTTGTGCTGATTTTTTTCTCATCTTTGTGAGTTCATCTATTAATAGCGTCAATCTTTGAGGTTGCTAACCCTTCGATTTTTTTTTTTTTCCTTTTTGATGACTCTGAGAGTTTGATTGTGGCAAATCACAAATCACACAAAACAAGATGGATTCAGCTGACTAGCTTCATTTCTGAGAGATTTTAGGGGTCCAAAACTCAGCTACCAACACCTGGACTGTGTGCTTTAATTCTGGGGGACTTGTATTGGGCCCCAATTTTGTTCTCTGGCTCCTAGAGATTTGGAGTCCACTACTGCACTGGAGGGGGGTTTGAGATGCAGCAGCTGTGGCAAAGGGCTAATAAGTGGTGGGGTGCCTGCTTTTCTGTGGGTGTTCACCACAATGGCAGAAGTAACAGTTGCAGGAGCACTAGGGGCTACTGCCAGATACTTTGTACATGGTCGGTTGCACTGGAGGTGGTATAGGCTTGGGGATGTGGTGCTGCTGGACACAGTTCTGGGTGGCTTCTCTGTGCACCACAAGCACTCATGATCATTCAACGTCTGGGAAGATCCACTGTTCCCTGTGCAGTATTAGCACAAGGGCAGGGCACTGGCAGAACAGGGTTTGCCAGCTCTGTGCCCACCAAGGTTTCATCTCCAATGGTGTTTGGTGGTGGCAGGGAGCAGACTAGATTCCTGCATGCTGGTGGGGCAAGGAAACAAAATCCTGCGCAGGCAGACATGTACCAGCAAAGTGATATGGGGAGTTGTCATGGGCCCAGGGGAAGCTGCAGTATGGGGAGGAAAGGAGCAGACTTTTCTGTGGCCATCGGGGCTACCTCATTGGCCTCTCTACTGGTCAGGCATGGTCTTCCAGTGCAGAAGCTATGTTGTAGGCCCCAGGGCACCTAAGACTTCCCTGCAAGCAGGCACAGCCAGGCTGGGGTCCCATAAGTTGACTAATAGACCAAAGGATGCTCAGGTCAGCCCTATCTAATGGACAAGACCACCCTGCACAGATGAGGTCTAACTGTTCCCTTAGGGCTAAGGCCTCCTATGGGAGCAAGTCAAATCTAGGGAGATAGCTGTCCCTGGCTGTGTTCTGCTACAGATGCTCCCACATCAACCCTATGGGCTCCACATCAGTTGGATTGCTGCCCTTACTACTTCTCTAAGCAGCTCTCCCTACCAGCTCGAGTGTCCATGGTGGTCAAGGAGTCTTCTCCTGCTGGGGTTCCAGAGGACCATGGTGACAGTGGGTTTCTCCAGTTCAACTCACCTGTTTCTCTGGAGCGGCTGAGGTCCAAAAATGAGTTGTGGTGTGTGGTAGCCCTGTACGGGGTTCCCAGCTTTTCCCCGCTTCAGCTCAGCTTCTGTGTCTTCCCTCTGTCTATTCTCAGTGCCTTCCCTCAAAAGATCTGTTAAAACCATGCTAGTAATCTTAGTCCCTCAGTGGGAGCTCTTCCACATGGCTGCAACTAGTCAGTCATATTAGATCCTACGTCTATTTCCTCAGAAGTACACTCAACAAAATCACTTTCAATTCTAACTTGCCATAGTTTTTAGAATTAAAAATATTATACTTATTTAAAAAACAAATTATTTGGAAAAAACAATGAACACTTTTGAAACATTTGATAAGGAAGTATGCACAGAGGTGGGGGGAGAGAGAGAAAATTTGTATAGCCCTTCCTTATTAAAAATAATAATCTTGTTAATAAATTAATGACAAGAGATGTGACATACTTACAAATGAGTCCTTCAGAAAAGCTTAATTTCTTCTTATTTTCTGAGTTCCTGTCTCAAAAGAAAAAAAAAAAAAGCTTTCATTAAGCTTTAAATAATGATATGAAAGTTAACTTCAATGGTCTTGGTAAATGTTAATTTATGAGCCCTTTTGTTAAATGCAGAATTATCTTTGAATTCAAATAATACTTTATACCAGGAAAGAGTTAAGTTGTAAAAGAACATGGATATGAAACATGTCTTTGAAAGACTGATATTAGTCAGGCATAGTAAATACAAAAATAATCTTTGCTTTTAGCTTTCTATAAATATTTAATAATAATTTTTGCCTTAGCTAATTTTTAACTGCATTAGCATGCCCTTGTGCAATATGTATATTAACCTGCACTGTTAACTCACTTATTAAATCAAATATTACTTGAAATCAAAATATAACTTTTTATAAATAAGACTATATTATACCATAATTAAATATTAAAATGTCATTCAGTTCATTTCCTCAGTGAAAATAACATATGGTAGCTATATTATATATTTAATGGACTAATCATATATCTCAGATCAGTTCTGTATCCTCTATTCTAGTTTAATTGCTATGCTCATTCCCACAAATCATTTTGTAAAAATTATTAGACTGTTAAGATAGTTCTCATCTCTACCAAACTAAGTAAAGCACTTAACACATTTTAGCTGGAATTTATATCCAAATGACCACCTTATTTAAATATCAGTGCATATTATTCTCATATTATAACAAAATTAGCTGGAATTTATATCCAAATGGCCACCTAATTTAAATATGAGTGCATATTAATCTCATATAGTAACTATACTGATAAATTTGATCTATGGGAATGGTAGCATCTGAATCTTGAAGGTTTTATTAATTTTTTAGCAATTTCGTATTATTACAAGACTGAAAACTAAAAGTACTAAAAAAAGTTTCTTCTAAAGAGAAGCAAGTATTCTAAGCTAACTTTATAAGGACATAGATAAAAGTTACCTTATAAGCAAATATGTGCTCAGCCATCAACAGTGGACAAAACTTGTTTCTATGGAAACTAGAATATGTTAATAGCTTCCCTTTCTTCTTTGAAAACAGCGGGAGGAACAGTAATGTCGCATCAATTAACAAACAATAAAAGCAGGACAGGAGGTAAAGAAAGGAGCTAAATTTAAGTTTAAAAATTAATAGATAGCTAGGCACAGTTGCTGACACTTAGAATCCCAGCACTTGGGGAGGCCAAGGTGGGAAAACTGCTTGAGGTCAGGAGTTCAAGGCCAGCCTGGACATTATGGCAAGATCTTGCCTATACAAAAAAAGCAGCTGGGTGTGGTGGTGTGCGCCTATGATCCCAGCTACTTAGGAGGTTGAGGCAGGAGGATAGCTTGAGTGCAGGAGACTGAAGCTGCAGTGAGCTGTGTTCACACCACTGCACTCCAGCCTGGGTGATAGGGCGAGACCCTATCTAAAAAAAATAATAATAATAAAAAAATAAAAGAAGAAAAAGAAATATGTAAAAATGGTAAAAATATAAATTCTTTAATTGAAGAAAAGAAAAAATTAGTCTGGTCAGAATCTCAAATTCAGCAGTGATTTGATTTTTAATGTACATGTTCTGGGGATTGGCAGGAGTGGACAATATATTCCACTCAAAGTGGGCCACCTATTTAAGTCATCTTTGAGGGAGGAACTCAGGGAGGCAGAATTAGATTTTATATCTAGGAACTATTTTTTATTTAAATCTATCATAATTTCTATATTTTGCATAAGATTAGTATTATTTAATGTGGTGATTAAATTTAAAATAATTGAAAAGAACTCTGTTGAAACCTTGAAGTAGACTTAACATACTTTTCAAAAGTATATGTACTCTGAGTGAAAAAACAGTTCTGGACAATTATTTTACTCTCCCATTAAAGGTTTATATTTTTAAAAGCATTAAAGTACACTTTAGAAAGAGATTATATTTACCTATCAATTTTACAAAATCAAGTACTTAACCAAATAATTTTTGGTTTGTATCCAAATGTGATCATTCTAAAGTTTGTACACACTCTAAAATGAAAGCAATTTGGGAGGCCGAGGCGGTTGGATCACGAGGTCAGGAGACAGAGACCATCCTGGCTAACATGCTGAAACCCCGTCTCTACTAAAAATACAAAAAATTAGGCGAGCGTTGTGGCCGGTGCCTGTAGTCCCAGCTACTCGAGAGGCTGAGGCAGGAGAATGGCATGAACCCAGGAGGCAGAGCTTGCAGTGAGCCAAGATTGCACCACTGCACTCCAGCCCGGGCAACAGAAAGAGACTCCACCTAAAAAAAAAAAAGTCAAAAACAGCAGCGACAACAGACGTTGGCAGGGCTGTGGAGAAAAGGAAATGCTTACACACTGTTAGTATGAATGTAAATTGCTTCAGCCACTGTGGAAGGCAGTTTGGAGGTTTCTCGAAGAACTGAAAACAGAATTACTATTAAACCCAGCAATCTCATTACTGGGTATATACCAGAAAGAAAACAATCCTTTTAACCACAAAGACACATGTAGTCACATTTTCATCACAGCACCTTTCGCAATAGCAAAGGAATAGAATCAACCTAGGTGCCCATCAATGGTGAATTAGAGAAAGAAAATGTGGTCTATATGCACTATGGAATACTACACATCTGTAAGAGTGAGGTTATTTCCTTTGCAGCAACACAAATGAAACTGGAGGCCATTGCCCTAAGCAAACTAACACAGAAACAGAAAACCAAATGCCACGTGTTTTCACTTATAAGTGGGATCTAAACAGTGGGTACTCATTGACATAGAGACAAGCACTAGAAACTGGGGACTACTAGATGGGGGCTGTAGGGAGTGGGCAAGGTTTGAAAAACTGCCCTATTGGGTACTATGCTCAGTACTGGGCTCATAGGATCATTCATACCCTCAGCATTAGTAACACAATATGCCCAAGTAAAAATCCTGCACATGTATCTCCTGAATCTAATATGAAAGTTGAAAAAAAGTATAAAATCAGAAAGAAAGAACTGAAAAATGAAAAGAAATAAAGGTGTAGTAGAAGTGACTACTTTTTAATAGGTAAGTTTGTATTTAAATCTCAACTCCACTAGTTCTGGGATAGTAACTATTGTATATCTGAAGAAATCAGAAGAAAATAAATTCTAGAATTTTGTTAATAGCAAGGATTATAGAACAAAGTCCAACCCTGATAGTGTCCTGATAAATGTTTACAATGGTGTTGGTTGAGTGGAGTGTAATTTTATTGTTTGCCAACTTCCATGGTGTAAATACTCCCAATTGTGGTCCATTGTAAGCTACCAACTGTATGGTAAAATACTTGAAAGTTTAATAATCAGCTCTAGTGTTAGGCCAGTGTGAGTCAGTTCTACTACGCATCTGACTCAATCCGTTCATAATGCAGGTGACATCATCTGCAATGCCAAAATGTATATTGTAATAAAAATAGAACTCATTTGTGGATTTCTCCATGATATATATGACAACATGTTTCCTAACATATATTGTCAAATCTTAGTTGCCAATGACTTTTTATCAATAATTTTATGAATTAGCTATTTAGTTCCTAATACTGCCTTCTTCTTGTAAACCCAATTTTGAAAACAATATATGAATTTATATTTATTAATTTGAATTTTAAGCATCATAATGTAATCTAAAATTTTAAGAAAAAATAAATTGGTAGTTTAGAAATAGTTGTCACTTTTTTAATAGTTTGTGATACATTTTGTGGGACTTTTAAATAAACTTGTGAAAATGGCTGTCATTTAAATAATATGGGGGAAATAACTTCAAATACATTCTTAAACATGCAAGTGACTTGAAATATTTATGTTCACAGATAAACATACACAATATTATATTTACTGGGATGAAATTGAGAGTGGCGTCTCATTTAAAAAAAACTCATCAGATTCTGGATTTTCAGATTGAAAGTGAAAGTGGTTTTGCTTCTCTGTTAGGATTAGCAAATGTGGCATTGCTTTCCCATTAGGATTAGCTGTCAACCATCAGCTGTAATAGTAGAAAAATTACAGCTGTTCTCCAAGCAAGCCCAGAAAATGATGCTAGGAAGTTACTATCAGTTTCTATCCAGGTATGCAGAGCCAGCAAAATTTACATGAAGGCAAAATCTGTATTGAGTGTTTAGCATGAAATTGTCTGCATTATACTTCCAGTGAATTTATTACCATCAAACTTATTTCATTGAATGAAACACTCTAAGGTTTTCTTTTTCTTTTTATATAAATTTGCCTCCTCTAGAGATAGAAACATCTAAGGTGATATTGTCTTTAGAAATTCAGAAAAAGATCCCCTAAAACAAAGATGTCATTTCTGTTTAGCATTCTTAGATTTGAAACTCAGTATCTGCTTAAAATATTCGGCATGTGACTGAGAAAGGAAATATCACTCTAGTATTAAATTATATATGAATATGCGTATGAATTTATAAACTTATATCAGTTTATATGTTGACATTTAAATTAACACACATATATATCCACCTTAATATGTTGGATATGGATATATATAAAAATATATACATACAGTGTATATATGTGTTTTCCATGGCTAATTTTTATTCAGCAAACATTTGCTGAGTAGTTAGAATTTTTAAATCATTGTGCTAGGAGCTGAAGGGAAAATAAAGGTGAATAAAACATTCCAGATAAAAAGCAGGATTTTATTTTCTGGTAGAGAAGACAGGCACATGTATAGAAAATAAGGTTGATATACGAGGTGGTAGGAAGGAAAGGAAGAACAGAGTGTAAAGTCACCACACTATAATTCAAGTTATAAGGAATTTATTTAAAATCCTAACTCAGCAGATTGGTTTTGAGCAAACAATTCTACTAGGTCTGGTGAGTGTAAATTGGGAAATTTATGCTTAAATCCTTTTCAGAGAGACGCTTCCTTAGACATGAGTAGGATGTAATATCAGCCATGTGACTAGAAAAGAGATAAAGGTTTTTTTAAGGAAAATTTTCTGATATCTATAAATGTTGTTAATGCTACAATCTTTATTATAACAAATTCACTCCTAGGAACTGCTCCATCCCTTTCCATCCAAGCATAAAAGAAACTTTTTTGTCCTCCTGAGAATATTCAAAAGAACATCATTACAATATGATAAAATTAGAAACCACCTACCTAACTTTCCAAGAGAGAAAAATTGCTAAATGGCATAAATTACATCTATACAATTTAATAGCAGGAAAAAAATAACAATGATTTTGTTTAAAATTGTACTTACTCCTATGAAAAAATGTTCACAATAGATTATCATCATAGAACAGTGTCAGACACAGAGTTAGCACTCCATATAGAACATTTTGCTCTTCCAAGCATGACTTCGTTGCATTTAGAAAGAATTTATTTAAATTTGAACCAAAATACTGCCTACTGATTTTTCCATAGCTGATAAATATTAATTACAACATATGTGCGTTTGTGGTTAATAGCTCATGATTAATATTTCACAAAGTGTATCTATTTTTGTAGTCAATTGGATCCCATGACTATGTGGGTTATAGATGATTTCAAGAATCACACCGTAGCTGCACATAGCAAATACCGGTACCTGCCAAATTATGGTTGTTATTCCGTACCTCTATCACAACTGTGTGTGTGTAAGGAATACAAGAACCCTCTCTAAATTCAGATCAGATTTTCCCTGGTTGATTATTTAGAGCTAAGCATGGTAGGAAGAAAGTAGCCTTAGGTAAGCATTATGTCACATCTTGTTTAAATTGTTAGAATTTCCAAGTACTGAATAAACTGTAATTGAAGTGGTGACTTACCTCTTTTATTCTCCTAAAACAAACAAACAAAAATTTCTCTTCCAACTTTTTTCTTCAATTTTGAACCTTGTTATACTCTCCAGAGCTTTACTTTTCTCTTGGTTATTTCTACAAGCATCTTAAGTCTTTAAGTTGCCTGAGTGAAAGGGGAACATAAAGCAGCAACACTTAGCAATGTAATAGATGAGTGCAATTATTATTTATTGCCTCAAATGAGAGTTGCAGAATTTGCAATGGATTTTTTTTTGTTTGATAATGGATATTTCTATACCCCTAGAGCTTCACTTTAAGCAAACTTACTTTACTATACAAATAGCCCTTTGACTCTCACACTACCACACATCTGATTCTCCATAAATGCCATAAATTTCTTATTACATGCTGAACAAATATGTTTATCTGACATAACTCTAAAACAATGTCAAAAAGAAAATAACTGATGGTTTTGAAAAGTTAACTTGTCACTCTATAATTATTTACGTAGTTCCAAAATCTATCCAAACATACGTTTAATTTACAGACATAGTTGACCTAATTCCTAATTTTTGTAGTAGAAAAGTCTTAAAATGTAGATCTCAATGCCAAATTGTCAATAGAATTCACTTGCATTTGTATTTTGTTCACTTTAATAATTTGAATTTGATTCAGACACTCTATGACATTGACCAGTAAAGTTGGGTATCTCTGAACTAACATCAAAGCAAGGCATTTGCTGTCGTTGCTGAAAATATTCTTCTGAAGTTTTCTAAAATGGTACATTCAGCAAAATTATTTCAATAGCTCCTGGACATGGGTAGCAGTTTTTCTTTCCTTCTATATGTTTTTATCAATCCAACTATCCTCATTTTACATAAGAGAGAAAAAATAAGATTCAACGGTGAGCCACTTTCTACCTGCCAGCAGGGGAATGTGGGATGGCGCCAGAGACAACCAAAAGTTAGCAGGTTCCTTTCAGACCAATTGAACCTGAATGAACTTCTTACATTTAATCCAATTCCCTTTCTACCAGTTCTCCTCTAGGTAGGTAATTCTAATAATGCATTTAATGCATTTAAAACAGGACAATAACTTTATCGAGTAATTGCTACTAATTAGAAAGTCCTTGGTATACATACGTTTTTTTTTTTTTTTTTCCAATTCTTCCCTTTAATAATTTCTGCTTTTCTAGCTGATCTTTTAGGTGACCCCATTAGCAGCATAGCTGAGAATTCACAGTTAGAAGTCTTGTTCAGCCAAATTAATTAAGTGCCCTTTTCCTTCTAGGAGGAAATTAGCTGCTTAGGTAAATATATTATTTGAGTGTTTGTTTCTGTTTATTGTAATCATACTCAGAACCCCTTGGCACAGTTACACCTTGTTCCAAAAATTCTCTTTTAAATAATTCTTTCAGGTATTTTAGTCAGCTTTTGAAAACACCTATAATTTTCTCATTTGTGAACAAATAATTTATATTTCTCTAAATTTACTATGGGATTATTAGCTTTATATCACTTCTTGCCTTTGAAGTAATTTCGGGAGACTGTGGTCTCAGGGTGACTCTGTATAAAATCATTCATTCAAAGCAGGACTTGGCTCAGTTTCTTTAGTTCCTCAAAGTCTGATGACTGACATTACTGAAGGTGATCCCACAATGATGTCCTCAAGTGAGGCCACGTCACAGACACTCTGCTAAAAGATGTAGGGTGTACAAAGATGGATATGCCATGATTCTTATCCTCAAGAGATATAAACCATAAATAACATGAAATAGATGTTAAAATGCATTGAAACGTAAATAAGGCCAGGTGCAGTGGCTCACGCCTGTAATCCCAGCACTTTGGGAGACCAAGGCGGGTGGATCACGAGGTCAGGAGATAAGAGACAATCCTGGCTAACACAGTGAACCCCCGTCTCTACTAAAAATACAAAAAATTAGCCGGCCCTAGTGGCGGACGCCTGTAGTGCCAGCTACTCAGGAGGCTGAGGCAGGAGAATGGCGTAAACTCGGGAGGCGGAGCTTGCAGTGAGCCGAGATCGTGCCACTGCACTCCAGCCTGGGTGACAGAGCAAGACTCTGTCTCAAAAAAAAAAAAAAAAAAAGTAAATAAAAATGTTTCACAGGAGCACTACTAAACATAAATTTGGACAGGTATGTGAGAGGGACGTGTGGTAACTGCATTCAAAATAGAGTGAAGTGTGAGAAATGTAATGACATACTGAACAAATGGCAAAAACATCTATTTTGACTAACATGCCTGCCCTGGGCACCTAAGTGTACACACTGACCACTAAAGATGAAGCGTATACTTGAACCAAGACCCTGTAAAACTTAGTTCCTAGCTGAGAAGTTTGAGTTTTAGCATATCAACATGCCTAAAGACTCCATTACGGAGTCTTAAAAAGTTTGAATTCAATTTAACTGACAATCCTAATTTGTTTTTGGCAACACCAAGAGATAGTTTCTTGAATAGTATCTATTTCCCTCACCTACCATCCTTCATTCATTGCATCATTCAAACATTAAAAAAAAGACATTTATTAGGGGCTTACTGCCATATTTGTAATATAGGTCAATTACCTAATCTGCCATACTATATTAATTACCATGACATACAGTGATGACTCAGATATGATATTATCATTCATAATTCAGAAGGCAAGATAAGAAAGTATATAACTGTAACTGTAGAGTGAATTTCAAGAGAAGTAGAGGATTCAAGAAATAATAATTTAAAAAGTGGCCTAAGCATTGGACTCAGATAAGCTTATCTTTATAGGAGTTATTTTACAAGTTAGAACATCTCAAGGAGAAATAGACATATTGAAAAATAAAATAAATCATTGAATTTGACGGATGCTAACTTAATCTGCTACTCCAAAGTACCTGTCAAAAGACTACAAAGGCTTCTATTTTTCCTTTAGAGAATTCCATTGGCTTATCTCATTGTACTTCAGCTGCATTTGAGTTATCAGGTTGAATGGGTTGTGATAGGTCATGAGAGGAGTAGCTCACCAGTGTGTTACTGAATTTCAGGATGCCTTAGTGTGTTAATTTATCAGATCACATTTTTCCATAAAAGTAATTTAAAACAAGGGGAAATTCAAATTTTGATAACATTGAGATGCCAAAAGATAATGTGGACCATTGCATTAGGGTCAGGAAGATGATAAAATGATTGCATCTAAGACCAGTGGGAAGCATGAACATGGTAGAATAGTAATTCAGAGACCAGGTATGTGGAAGAAGGAAGGAGATCCTGGAAATTATTAAACTAAGGCAACCTTACAGTTTTGCTTACCATTGGTTCTACTCAGCGCTAACATACCCTGGATATGTACCATTGCCTGTTCTGACCTGTCAGTGTCCTTGCGGTATCCACTGTTAAACATTCTACTTCTTTTTAGAACTCACATGGTACCTGTGGTTCATGTGGTACCTCCTGTTAAATATGATAATTATATTCCAAACTTATGTTTAAATTAAATTATTCATGTTAAAACAAAGCATTTTAAAGTACTATTATCTCTTTGATTCAGTCTTTTTTTTTTAACTCTTAAATTCTCATTTGATTCAAAGAAATTATAGAGTAAAGCTCACAACTCTGACTGGCTTTAGTTTCTTAGTCCATCCAATCTTTTCTTCCTAGAGTCTGGTTTGTTTCTCTGTTTCACAGTTCATTGAAGCCCTTTGTGGTCACCGAGTACCATCCATCTTATTTTGGGTTGACTTTGTAAATCTCACACATTTAGAGTAGGTGATAGGGATAAGTGGAATCTGGAAACAAAGGTCTCACACTGGATAGGCAGGTGACACCTAAAAGTAGATTTGACAAAAATGAAAGGAGACAACTTTGGAAGTAATAGATACGATGAATACAGCACATTCTGTGACCTTGCAAAGAAAAGAGTCAATGTTCTTTTTTTTTTTTTCCAGTACAAATAATGTTGATGTACATTTTCAGAATCTTATATTTTTAATGAGTTAATGCATGTCAGCATCTTTTAAAATATTTTTGGTTCCATGTGAGTACTTGAAGTTAATTTTTTCCCCAGCTCATCACCTGTGCTCCTTCATATCTTTCCCTACTTTCCAACTCTATTATAGACTTATCTTTCAGCTTTCATCTCTCTGACTTGTATAACTTCTGATTGCATCTCTTTGGTTTTGTATTTTATACTTAGCACTTATTTAAGGCTTTTAATCTTCAAAGCTCCTAGAGAACATTACCTAATTAAACTTCCCCATAGTATTGTAAGGAAAATCATTATTAGAATTTCTACTTTTTACATGTGGGAAAAATAAGGCAGAGGTTAAACAGCTTACCAAAAATCATAGTGAGAGCGAGTTACAGCTTGTACTGAGACTGTTATGCACAATCCATTTGATCACGTTGCTCTGTTTTTTTTTCCCCTTTTCGGATCTTTTCTCTGGTGTTCTCTAGTATAATCCATTTCATTTAATATTATAAATTTTAATTCTTTGTATTTTAAATCTCTTACAATGAACAGTAAATTTCCTTCCTTTAATAATATTTTTCTGTTAATTATTTTTCATTTTCTCAGTACTAGCTTTTGACTTATTTTTGTGTTTATTTTGAATTTTCTAAGTCTTTCACAATGTCTTCCATATTATTTTTAATTTGTTCCCAGTTTTATATTAATATAATACTTAATTAGCTAATCCACTATTAAAATGGAAAAGGCAACAGCTTTAAAAATCATAATTCAGATGGAATAATTACTCTCATGATTTTTCTGTAGAAGTTGGTCAAATAAATCAATGCCTCTGATTTATGATATCTTTATGTGTTAGAAAAATAGAGGCTGGGTGTGGTGGCTTATGCATGTAATCCCAGCACCTTTGGTGGCTGAGGTGGGCGGATCACGAGGTCAGGAGATGGAGACCATCCTGGCTAACACGGTGAAACCCTGTGTCTACTACAAATACAAAAAAATTAGCTGGGCATGGTGGCTCCCACCTGTAGTCCCAGCTACTCAGAAGAAGGCAGCTGAAGGAGAATTCCTTGAACCCGGGAGTTGGAGGTTGCAGTGAGTCGAGATCCTGCCACTGTACTCCAGCCTGGGTGACAGAGCAAGACTCCATCTCCAAAAACAAACAAACAAAAAAAAGTAAACAAAAGAAAGAAATATATTTCACTGCACTGCTATAAAGATGAAATAGATAACACATGTAGAGTACCCAGCATAGCTCCTGGACATAGTTCTTTCACTTTTCTGTCTTCCTTTTTTTTTTTTTTTTTTTTTTATACTTTATGTTCTAGGGTACATGTGCACAACATGCAGGTTTGTTACATATGTGTACATGTGCCATGTTGGTGTGCTGCACTTGCTAACTCATCATTTACATTAGGTATATCTCCTAATGTTATCTCCCCTCCCCCCACTGCACAACAGTCCCTGGTGTGTGATGTTCCCCTTCCTGTGTCCAAGTGTTCTTGTTGTTCAGTCCCCACCTATGAGTTAGAACACGTGGTGTTTTGTTTTCTGATCTTGCGATAGTTTGCTAAGAATGATGGTTTCCAGCTGCATCCTTGTCCCTACAAAGGACATGAACTCATCCTTTTTTATGGCTGCATAGTATTCCATGGTATATATGTGCCACATTTTCTTAATCCAGTCTATCATTGATGGACATTTGGATTGGATCCAAGTCTTTGCTATTGTGAATAGTGCCGCGATAAACATACATGTGCCTGTGTCTTTATAGTAGCATGATTTATAATCCTTTGGGTGTACACCCAGTAATGAGATGGCTGGGTCAAATGGTGTTTCTAGTTCTAGATCTTGAGGAATTGCCATGCTGTCTTCCACAATGGTTGAACTAGTTTACAGTCCCACCAACAGGGTATAAGTGTTCTATTTCTCCACATCCTCTCCAGTACCTGTTGTTTCCTGACTTTTTAATGATCTCCATTCTAACTGGTGTGAGATGGTATCTCATTGTGGTTTTGATTTGCATTTCTCTGATGGCCAGTGATGATGAGCATTTTTTCATGTGTCTGTTGGCTGCATAAATGTCTTATTTTGAGAAGTGTCTGTTCATAACCTTTGCCCACATTTTGATGGGGTTGATTGTTTTTTCCTTGTAAATTTGTTTGAGTTCTTTGTAGATTCTGGATATTAGCCCATTGTCAGATGAGTAGATTGCAAAAATTTTCTGCCATTCTATAGGTTGCCTGCTCACTCTGATGGTAGTTTCTTTTGCTGTGCAGAAGCTCTTTTATTTAATTAGATCCAATTTCTCAATTTTGGCTTTTGTTGCCGTTGCTTTTGGTGTTTTAGACATGAAGTCCTTGCCCATGCCTATGTCCTGAATGGTATTGCCTAGGTTTTCTTCTAGGGTTTTTAATGGTTTTAGGTCTAACATTAAATCTCTAATCCATCTTGAATTAATTTTTGATAAGGGGTAAGGAACAGATCCAGTTTCAGCTTTCTACTTATGACTTGCCAGTTTTCCAAGCACCATTTACTAAACAGGGAATCATTTCCCCATTTCTTGTTTTTGTCAGATTTGTCAAAAATCAAATGGTTGTAGATGTGTGGTATTATCTCTGAGGGTTGTGTTCTGTTCCATTGGTCTATATCTCCATTTTGGTACCAGTGCCATGCTGCTTTGGTTACTGTAGCCTTGTAGTATAGTTTGAAGTCAGGTAGCATGATGCCTCCAGCTTTGTTCTTTTGGCTTAGGATTGTCTTGGCAATGTCAGCTCTTTCTTGGTTCCATATGAACTTCAAAGTACTTTTTTCCAATTCTGTGAAGAAAGTCATTGGTAGCTTAATGGGGATGACATTGAATCTATAAATTACCTTAGGCAGTATGGCCATTTTCACGATATTGATTTTTCCTATCCATGAACATGGAATGTTCTTCCATTTGTTTGTGTCCTCTTTTATTTCATTGAGCAGTGGTTTGTAGTTCTCCTTGAAGAGGTCCTTCACATCCCTTGTAAGTTGGATTCCTAGGTATTTTATTCTCTTTGAAGCAATTGTGAATGAGACTTCACTCATGAATTGGCTCTCTGTTTGTCTGTTATTGGTGTATAAGAATGCTTCTGATTTTTGCACATTGATTTTGTATCCTGACACTTTACTGATGTTGCTTATCAGCTTAAGGAGATTTGGGGCTGAGATGATTGGGTTTTCTAACTATACAATCATGTCATCTGCAAATAGGGACAATTTGACTTCCTCTCTTCCTATTTGGATACTCTTTATTTCTTTCTCTTGCCTGATTGCCCTGGCCAGAACTTCCAACACTATGTTGAATAGGAGTGGTGAGAGAGGGCATCCCTCTCTTGTGCCAGTTTTCAAGGGGAATGCTTCCAGTTTTTGCCCATTCAGTATGATATTGGCTGTGGGTTTTTTATAAATAGCTCTTATTATTTTGAGATACGTTCCTTCAATACCGAATTGATTGAGAGTTTTTAGCATGGAGGGTTGTTGAATTTCGTCAAAGGCCTTTTCTGCATCTACTGAGACAATCATGTGTTTTTTGTCTTTGGTTCTGTTTATATGCTAGATTACGTTTATTGATTTGCCTATATTGAACCAGCCTTGCATCCCAGAGATGAAGCCCATTTGATCATGGTGGATAAGTTTTTTGATGTGCTGCTGGATTCGGTTTACCAGTATTTTATTGAGGATTTTTGCATTTATGTTCATCAGGTAAATTGCTCTAAAATTCTTTCTTTTTTTGTTGTTGTGTCTCTGCCAGGTTTTGGGATCAGGATGCTGTTGGCCTCATAAAATGAGTTAGGGAGGATTCCCTCTTTTTCTATTGATTGGAATAGTTTCAGAAGGAATGGTACCAGCTCCTCCTTGTACCTCTGGTAGAATTCAGCTGTGAATCCATCTGGTCCTGGCCTTTTTTTGGTTGGTAGGCTATTAATTATTGCCTCAATTTCAGGGATTCAACTTCTTCCTGGTTTAGTCTTGGGAGAGTGTATGTGTCCAGGAATTTATCCATTTCCTCTAGATTTTCTAGTTTATTTGCGTAGAGGTGTTTATAGTATTCTCTTATGGTAGTTTGTATTTCTGTGAAGTTGTTGATAATATCCCCTTTATCATTTTTTATCGCGTCTATTTGATTCTTCTCTCTTTTCTTCTTTATTAGCCTTGCTTGTTGTATATCAATTTTGTTGATCTTTTCATATCAACATTCTTTGATTTTTTGAAGGGTTTTTTGTGTCTCTATCTCCTTCAGTTCTGCTCTGATCTTAGTTATTTCTTGCCTTCTGCTAGCTTTTGAATGTGTTTGCTCTTGCTTCTCTAGTTCTTTTAATTATGATGTTAGGGTGTCAATTTTAGATCTTTCCTGCTTCCTCTTGTGGGCATTTAGTGCTATAAATTTCCCTCTACACTCTATTTTAAATGTGTCCCAGAGATTCTGGTATGTTGTATCTTTGTTCTCATTGGTTTCAAAGAACATCTTTATTTCTGCCTTCATTTCATTATGTACCCAGTAGTCATTCAGGAGCAGGTTGTTCAGTTTCCATGTAGTTGAGCGGTTTTGATTGAGTTTCTTAATCCTGAGTTCTAGTTTGATTGCGCTGTGGTCTGAGAGACAGTTTGTTATAATTGTTGTTCTTTTACATTTGCTGGCGAGTGCTTTACTTCCAACTATGTTGTCAATTTTGGAATAAGTGCGATGTGGTGCTGAGAAGAATGTTTATTCTGTTGATTTTGGGTGGAAAGTTCTGTAGATGTCTATTAGGTCCACTTGGTGCAGAGCTGAGTTCAATTCATGAATATCCTTGTTAACTTTCTGTCTCATTGATCTGTCTAATGTTGACAGTGGGGTGTTAAAGTCTCCCATTATTATTGTGTGGGAGTCTAAGTCTCCAAGGACTTGCTTGATGAATCTGGGTGCTCCTGTATTGGGTGCATATATATTTAGGATAGTTAGCTCTCCTTGTTGAATTGATCCCTTTACCATTATGTAATGGCCTTCTTTGTCTCTTTTGATCTTTGTTGGTTTAAAATCTGTTTTATCAGAGACTAGGATTGCAACCCCTGCCTTTTTTTTTTTTTCCATTTGCTTGGTAGATCTTCCTCCATCCCTTTATTTTGAGTCTGTGTGTGTCTCTGCACATGAGATGGGCCTCCTGAATATAGCAAACTGAAAGGCCTTGACTCTTTATCCAGTTTGCCAGTCTGTGTCTTTTAATTGGAGCATTTATCCCATTTACATTTAAGGTTAACATTGTATGTGTGAACTTGATCTTGTCATTACGATGTTAGCTGATTATTTTGCTCATTAGTTGATGCAGTTTCTTCCTAGCATCGATGGTCTTTATATTTTGGCATGTTTTTGTAGTGGCTGGTACCGGTTGTCCCTTTCCATGTTTAGTGCTTCCTTCAGGATCTCTTGTAGGGCAGGCCTGGTGATGACAAAATCTCTCCGCATTTGCTTGTCTGTAAAGGATTTTATTTCTTCTTCACTTATGAATCTTAGTTTGGCTGTATATGAAATTCTGGGTTGAAAATTCTTTTCTTTAAGAATGTTGAATATTGGCCCCAACTATCTTCTGGCTTGTAGAGTTTCTGCCGAGAGATCTGCTGTTAGTCTGATGGGCTTCCCTTTGTGGGTGACCCAACCTTTCTCTCTGGCTGTCCTTAACAGATTTTCCTTCATTTCAACTTTGGTGAATCTGATAATTATGTGTCTTGGAGTTGCTCTTCTCGAGGAGTATCTTTGTGGCATTCTCTATATTATCTGCATTTGAATGTTGGCCTGCTTTGCTAGGTTAGGGAAGTTCTCCTGGATAATACCTGGCAGCATGTTTTCCAGCATGGTTCCATTCTCCCTGTCACTTTCAGGTACACCAATCAGACGTAGATTTGGTCTTTTCACATAGTCCCATATTTCTTGGAGGCTTTGTTCACTTATTTTTACTCTTTTTTCTCTAAACTTCTCACTTCATTTCATTCATTTGATCTTCAATCACTGATACCCTTTCTTCCAGTTGATTGAGTCAGTTACTGAAGCTTGTGCATTTGTCATGTAGTTCTTCTGTCATGGTTTTTAGCTATATCAGGTCATTTAAGAACTTCTCTACATTGGTTATTCTAGTTAGCCATACGTCAAATCTTTTTCAAGTTTTTTAGCTTATTTGTGATGGGTTTGAAGTGCCTCCTTTAGCTCAGAGAAGTTTGATCGTCTGAAGCCTTCTTCTCTCAACTCGTCAAAGTCATTCTCTGTCCAACTTTGTTCCATTCCTGGTGAGGAGCTGCATTCCGTTGGATGGGAGAAGCACTCTGATTTTTAGAATTTTCAGCTTTTCTGCACTGCTTTTTCCCCAACTTTGTGGTTTTATCTACCTCTGGTCTTTGGTGATGGTGATGTACAGATGGGGTTTTGGTGTGGATGTCCTTTCTGTTTGTTAGTTTTCCTTCTAACAGTCAGGATCTTCACCTGTAGGTCTGTTGGAGTTTGCTCGATGTCCACTACAGACCCTGTTTGCCTGGGTATCAGCAGCGGAGGCTGCAGAAGAGTGAATATTGCTGAACAGCAAATGTTGCTGTCTGATCGTTCCTCTGGAAGCTTCGTCTCATAGGGGTACCCAGCTGTGTGAGATGTGAGGTGTCAGTCTGCCCCTAGTGGGGGGAGTCTGCCAGTTAGGCTACTCGGGGGTCAGGGACCCACTTGAGCAGGCAGTCTGTCCATTCTCAGATCTCAAACTCTGTGCTGGGAGAACCACTACTCTCTTCAAAGCTGCCAGACAGGGACATTTAAATCTGCAGAGGTTTCTGCTGCCTTTTGTTTGGCTATGCCCTGTCCCCAGAGGTGGAGTCTACAGAGGTAGGCAGGCCTCCTTGAGCTGCGGTGCCTCCACCAAGTTCGAGCTTCCATGCAGCTTTGTTTATCTACTCAAGCCTCAACAATGGCAGGTACCTCTCCCCCAGCCTCGCTGCTGCCTTGCAGTTAAATCTCAGATTGCTGTGCTAGCAATGAGGGAGGCTCCATGGCCATGGGAACCTCTGAGCCAGGGCACAGGATATAAACTCCTAGTGTGCCGTTTGCTAAGACCCTTGGTTAAGCGCAGTATTAGGGTGGGAGTGACCCAATTTTCTGGGTGTTGTGTGTCATGGTTTCCCTTGGCTAGGAAAGGGAATTCCTTTTTCCTTACACTTCCCGGGTGAGGCAATGCCTCGCCCTGCTTTGGCTCTCACTCGGTGGGATGCACCCAGTGTCCTGCACCCACTCTCCAACACACCCCAGTGAGATGAACCCCATACCTCAGCTGGAAATGCAGAAATCACCCTTCTTCTGTGTCACTCACGCTGGGAGCTGGAGGCTGGAGCTGTTCATATTCCCAGGTGTTACTGCTTTCTTAAGACTGGAAAAGTTGAGCTCTGTCTTCTTTTTAAAAATCTCTATGGTTTTTCTAAATTCAGGTGTATTTTGCATA
Source organism: Macaca thibetana thibetana (assembly GCF_024542745.1). NCBI lineage: Eukaryota > Metazoa > Chordata > Mammalia > Primates > Cercopithecidae > Macaca > Macaca thibetana. The sequence goes on along the minus strand of NC_065588.1, from coordinate 69,492,638 downwards.
CATTTAAAAGCTAAGATTTTAAGTGTACAGTTTTATAAGTTTTGACAGATGTAAACATTATATGGCTCAAGATATTTCCATCCTCCCTGAAGGTTTTTCAATGACTGCTTCAAGTCAGTACCATCCTTGAGGCAACATTTTTCTGATTATTGTGGTTATTCTAAAATTTCATACAAATAGAATCATCCAGAGTGTATGCTTTTAATCTGTCTTCTTTCAATCATTATGTTTTTTGTTGGATATTGTCTTAACATTAGTAGTTTTTTCTATTCACCTATATTTCTAATTTTCCTGTTGATTTAAGTTGTTTTCAGTTTGGAGCTGTTTTGAGTAAGGCTTCTAAGTACATTATTGGAAAAGATTTTTTATGAACAAATATTTTTATCTTGTGAAAATAGTTAGGAATGGAATTGCTAAGTCATAAAAATAGGTAATGTTTGACACTGTATGATATTGCCAGTCAGGTTTCCATAGTGGTTTTACCATTTTATAGAGGTTTGAGCAATGTACAAAGCTCTTGTTGTCCACATTCTTGCCAATATCTGGTAATAATAGTATTTTAAATATTAGGTAATTTATTAGGTGTATAGTAGTATTTAATTATGGATAATTTTTGTATTTCTTTAATGAGTAATGATGTTGAACAACAATTGGTCCAATTATTTTTCTAGAATACTACTGCTAATGTGTTAGCAATGCTATTACTCCTTAGTAGATTTTTCTTCACATTTAGAATTTTGAATTTATTTTTACAATATTAACTTCACAAAATTTGTTACAATAAAAATTGTTCTATCAAAAGCAAGAAAATATATAGTCAACCCTACTAATTTAATTCTCAATACATTCAATATAACATTGGCAAGAACTACCAATTGTTCTCTTTATGGTAAAATGAGCATTGGATTTTTTTCTGCAGATAGAACAATATTTACATTTTTTAGTTTGATGGAACGTTTTTAGTGAAAATGACAAATAAGTCTGGAAAAACTATAATGGAGCAGTTATTTTCTATAACATTATAGAGCAGATTGAAACGGAAAGCATATCAACAGTTTGGAAGCAATATTTTCATGTTTATTAAAACTATATGGATTAAGTAATTTGAGGAACAATGACTTAGAGAATCAAACTGTAACTCTGCTTATTAAATGTGACTCATCTAAAGATAGGTATCAGAGAGGAGGGGAAAAAAGATCAGGAACCACTCAACCAGAGTTCAAGTTCCTCCTGAGAATAAATTACCAGCATTTGTATTATACCTTCTCTGACTTTGCATCACCTAGCATATTTTTTATGTGAATAGTAGATAAAAAACTATGGTTTTTCTAGTTGTGACTACAAATGTTTTTCTTAAACACGCCTTATTTGAACTTCTTTTTCCACTTGTCATTTATCACTCACTTTAGAAAATATTGAAATATGAGAGTTGTTTTTTAAAATAAGGTTAAAAGTATATATGCCACAGAATAAAGTTCTGCACACGGTATACAGCTGATTGATTTTGGGCTTTTCAGACTGATAACAGCATAGTTGACCAAGCTATCAATCTCAGCTAAATAAACTACTGAACCAAGTCAGCTATTGGTGATATTATTGACTTCTCATTTAGTAGCTTTAAAGAATGAGAAAAATAAAAGTCCATAGGCCAATTAGTCCTTTGATTCTATGACTTGAGATGGCTACATTATATAAGCTATCTGCCTTTCTGCAATAGATAGATGGCAAGTAGATAGAAAGAAAGAGAGAGCTAGCTAGCTAGATAGACAGATACAGGTACATAGATATAATCAAACATTAAATAGGGAATGTTCTCCCTTAGTAACTATATTTGGATTCTCACAAATTAATAATATAAAAATATTATATTAATTGGTTATCTAAAATTTCCAAACACACATAATATTCTGGACACTGAACTCAAAATTAAGTTGAGAATAGGACTAATCAGACATAATGTATGCCTGAATATCTAGCTTTTTTATCCTGACTTCAGAGTTGTCTTGTATGCATGTGAGTGTGTGTGTGTGTGTGTGTGTGTGTGTTGTCCATTACAACAGACTAGGAAATGGATACAACCCCAGGACAAAACCTTTGGAAAGCTGCAGCTGTGGAAAACAAGAGTAAATTTTGTGGTTGATCAAGGTTAGAATGCTGTTAAAGTTTTCAATAATACACCATCTTAGTTTAAGTTCTCTAAAAGCAAACTATGAGATGGGAATTGATGTGCAAGCATTTTATTAAAAAGGTGCTCTCAGGATAAACCAGTAAGAGCGTGGAAGAGGACAGTGAAGGAAAAGCCAAGCAAGGGTGTGACTGTAGATTATTCCACTTTCAATTACCAGGCTAACCTACAAGGAGAATCCTGGAGTTTATGCCTCAGTTTGAGAAATTAATTTGAGGAAATTATACCTCAGTTTGCCCACCTGTGAGTCAATAAAGTTGATCATTCTTACTCCTGTATAGGTCAATCACTGTCTATGAAGCTGCCTCAAGGAAATAAACTTTTTACTATTTCCATCCTCTGGAATCTGCAAAGTTACTCTTCTGATCTATTAATATGCCCTAAGTAAGGACACCAGAAAACAGAAAAGAGAAAAACTTTCCTGACTATAATAGAATAAAATTAAGTCTGCAAAACTGTTTCTGCCCCTAGCCATTACATACATTTTATGTATTTCTGACATTTATGTTGGTCACAGACAAAGACAAACATAAAAACAACAATATGTCAGACAAAGCAAATATTTCACTATCAAGTTTCAAAAAGCCTAAAAATAAGCAAGCTTGAAAAATACATTCCCTGATTTTGGGTTTAGCAATAAAAAAAGAGGGGTGCTTTAGTCTAGGGTTTGAAGCTTTTGGTCTTTCCAAACAGGTAACTAATGATTCTGTGAGTGTTGCAGAAAAACAAATAAGCATACTTTTTACAAAGTCATTAGAAGCAAAGCACAAAAAACTGAGGGTAGATTCAGAGAACTACAAAAATATCCAAAGAGGTCTAGGCAGGGCAGTAACAGTTCTCAATATAACGCTCAATTTGGAAATAAGCTGACTTAGCAGTTTTAAAGGCATCCTGGAGTGTTGGGGGAGTTCTGGGAAAATTTACTAAAGTGAAACTATTCTACCAAACTTGTCAGAGAAGGGAGAGATAACTCTAGTTTTTTAGCATTCATCTCTATGGATGTTGGGAGAAAAACAGAAAGAAAAAGCAGAATAATCATAATTACACAGTGTTAATTACCCCAATAATAGAGACTTCATGGAACATAAGAGAAAATGGTAAAATGTAGAGACCACAAAAGCTCAGTTGAAACTGTCCTTCCCTTCCAACCAGTATACTATGAAATATCTGGTGAAAACGTAATGACTACATAGAAGCGAAGAAGGGTAGAAACAACTACTATGAAGGGATAGAACATACCACTGAACATACCACTCCTGTATTGTCTATAATAGTAACAGGCATACCACTACCAAGTGAGAACTATCCAAAGAGTGGGATTTTATCACATCTTTTATTATTATAGACAATATAGGAGTTGGATGGTATCTTACAATACTAATTTAAATGGTTATATGAACATTCATATACAAGATTTAAAATAAAAGATGAGATGCTTAAAATAATTATGCAAGATGTCTCCAGCAGTTTAGGCTGCTATAACAGAATATCATAGACAGGGTGGCTTAAACAATTTATTTCTCACAGCTCTGGAAGCTGAAAATCTGAGATCGAGATTCCAACATAGTCATTGTATTAGTCTGTTTTCACGCTGCTGATTAAGACAAAGTCAAGACTGGGCAATTTACAAAAGTAAGAGGTTTAATGGATGTACAGTTTCCCGTGGCTAGGGAAGCCTCACAATCTTGGAGAAAGGCAAGGAGGTGCAAGTCATATCTTATATGGATGGCAGCAGACAAAAGAGCTTGTGCAGGGAAACTCCCAGTTTTAAAATTATCACATCTTGTGAGACTCATTCACTATTATGAGAACAGTGCAGGAAGATCCACCTCATGATTCAACCTCCCACCAGGTTCCTCCTACGACACGTGAGAATTGTGGGTGGTTACAATTTGGGTGGGGACACAGCCAAACCATATGATTCTGCCCCTGGCCCCTCCCAAATCTCATGTCCTCACATTTTAAAACCAATCATGCCTTCCCAACCATCTCCCAAAGTCTTAACTCATTTCAACATTAACTCAAAAATCCGCAGTCCAATGTCTCATCTGAGACACAGCAAGCCACTTCCACCTATGAGCCTGGAAAATCAAAAGCAAGTTAGCTACTTCCTAGATACAATAGGGGTGCAGGCATTGAGTAAATACAGCTGTTCTAAATGGGGGAAATTGGCCAAAACAAAGCAGCTACAGGCCCCATGCAAGTGTGAAATCCATCAGGGCAGTCAAATCTTAAAGCTCCAAAATGATCTCCTTTCACTCCAAGTCTCACATCAGGGTCACACTGATGCAAGAGGTGGGTGCCCATGGTCTTGGATACCTCCACCCATATGGCTTTGCAGGGTACATCCTTTCTCCTGGCTGCTGTCATGGGCTGGCGTTGAGTGCTGGGGCTTCTCCAGGTGCACAGTGCAAGGTGTCAGTGGATCTACCATTCTCAGGTCTAGAGGACGATGGTCCTCTTCTCATAGCTCCACTAGGCAGTTCCTCAGTAAGGACTGTGTGTGGGGCCTCCAACCCCACATTTCCCTTCTGCACTGCCCTAGCAGACGTTCTCCATGAGGGGCCTGCCCCTGCAGCAAACTTCTTCCTAGATATCCAGGCATTTCTGTACATCCTCTGAAGTCTAGGCACAGGTTCCCAAACCCCAGTTCTTCACTTCTGTGCACTCACAGGCTCAATACTAAGTGAAATCTTCCAAGGCTTGGAGCTTGCACCCTTTGAAGCCATGGCCTGAGCTCTACATTGGTGCCTTTTAGCCATGGCTAGAGCGGCTGGGATGCAGGGCACCAAGTCCCTAGGCTGCACACAGCACGAGGACCCTGGGCCTGGCCCATGAAACCACTTTTTCTTCCTAAGACTCTAGACATGTGATGGGAGTGGCTGCCGTTAAGGTCTCTGACATGCCCTGGAGACATTTTCTCCATAGTCTTGAGGATTAACACTTGACACCTCATTAATTATGCAAATTTATGAAGCCAGCTTGAATTTTTCCTCAGAAAATGAATTTTTTTTTATTATTGCTTTGTCAGGCTGCAAATTTTCTGAGATTTTATGCTCTGCTTCCCTTTTAAAACTGAATTCCTTTAACAGCACCCAAGTCACCTCTTGAATGCTTTGCTGCTTAGAATTTTATTCTATCAGATACCCTAAATCATCTATCTCAAGTTCAAAGTCCCACCAATCTCTAGGGCAGGGACAAAATGCCACCAGTCTCTTTACTGAAACATAACAAGAGTCACCTTTGCTCCAGTTCCTAACAAGTTCCTCATCTCCATCTGAGACCACCACATCCTGGAAGTTATTGTCCATATCACTATCAGCATTTTAAGCAAAGCCATTCAACAAGTCTCTAGGAAGTTTCAAACTTTCCCACATGTTCCTGTCTTCTTCTGAGCCTTCCAAACTGTTCAAACCCTTTCCTGTTACCCAGTTCCAAAGTTGCTTCCACATTTTCAGGTATCTACAGCAGCACCCAACTCTACTGGTACCAATTTATTGTATTAATTCATGTATCATACTGCTGATAAAGAAATACCCAAGACTGGGCAATTTGCAAAAGAAACAGGTTTCATGGACTTATGGTGCCATGTGGCTGGGGAAGCCTCACAATCATGGTGGAAAGCACAGAGGGGCAAGTCACACCTTACATGGATGGCAGCAGGTGAAGAGAGCTTGTTCAGGGAAACTCCCATTTTTGAAATTATCAGATCTCATGAAACTCATTCACTATCACAAGACCCACCCCCACAATTCAATCACCTCCCACCAGGTTCCTCCCATGACACATGGGAATTGCAGGAGTTACAATTCAAGATGAGATTTGGGTAGGGACACAGCCAAACCACATCAGTTATATTCTTGGTGAGGGCCCTCTCTCTGGTTATGTCCTCACATGACTTTCTTTGATGCATGCATGCAAAAAGAGAGAGAGAGCAAGAGAGAGATGCCCATGTTCCCTCCTCTTTTTATAAAACTATGAATCCCATCACGAGGGTCCCCTCCTTATCACGTCATCTAAACCTAATTACCTCCCAAAGTTCCCACATTCAAATACCATAAAATTAGGGGTTAATATTTCAACATGTGAATCTTAGGGGGACACAAACATTCAGTCCAAAACATAATACCTAGAGGCAAGTTTACTGTGAAGGTAATGGAGGTTAAACTTCAGTGTCCTCACTTGTGTGAGCTCACTTCAAAGTTTTAAGAAAGACTTCAGCAGTATATTCACATGGATATTTACATTTGTAAAAATTTAAGAAAATAAGATTTTAACTCAATTGGTTGTGTACAGTATCTCAATGGTAAATTGTACTTGGTTTTCACCACCCTGCCTCTTCTATCAGATACATTAGAATGGACAAGAGCATTTTAGAATCTGGAGAGTAAATTTGGAGGCAATAGTGTTTGGATTTATTATATCTACTTATGTGAACTGCAGCTATTTTCCTGTGTAGTTAAGTTATTGCTAGTCATTCCGGTGTAAGAATGACTTCCAGAAAAATCCCTACACTCATGTGGTATTTCATCTATTGTTAAGACACAAAGGCACAGATGTGAAGTTGTATCATGATATAAATGTTGCTTATGTTACTTAGTCCTGGAAGTGTGGTTTAGCTGAGGAGAAACAAGATTTGACATGTGTGGGACCAATAGCTAGCTATGTAAATTTCTACCAATCATTAAACTTGTAAAATTGTAAAAAAAGCATTTGTGCCACATATATTTCTGGCTAAAACTATCAACCATTAAAAAAAGACTACTTTAGATTAATCACGTTAGGAAAGATTGATTAATATATTCTTCACTCTAAAGAAAATATTACAAAATTGGCATCATACAAATAGGTAATCAAATGGTATTTAGCCAAAATTTTAGGATAAGTTTATTATCAAAATATGTTAATTACATTTTTTATTGGTTAATTTAATTAGTTAATTTTTAAAATGTTACATTATATTTCTGAATTTTGTGATGCATATGCATCATGCCTTTGGAGCATGAGATTTGTTCTGATTTACTTTGTTGACTCTAATTGTATATCCACTTTCATACCTAATGATATATTTCCAAGTTTTGATCTAACCCTGGTAAGACCTTTATAGAAAGAAAATCCCTTAATAAAACAATGCTAGCAAATGGAAACAATAGAAGAAAATTAAAATACTACATTTTTGAAAAAGATAATTGAATATTATAAAAAGTCAGTTCTACTTTAATTTATCTATAAATTGAATAGAATCTCAACCCAATTACTAAAAGGATTTTTAATCTGACAAAAATATATTAGGTTATATTTGAAAATTAAACATATGAAATCAGTAGGAACATCATAAAATGAGAAGTGTAGAGAAACAGGGAGATAAATCTTACCAGATAATGTATTCATATTTTGAATCTATGTTAATCAAAATCTTTTGGTCTATAAATAATTAGAAAGATAATAAATCCATCAAGCAGAATAGTTCCAGATATAAACTAAAATGTGTGATTTTAATTTATGATGGAGTTAATTTCAATGTAGGATGAAGAGATAAAAACTGACATGGGAGAATGTGCTGATCATGGGGCAAATTATAAATCATGATTCTTAACTTTGCATTACATCAATATAAATTCAGAACATCAACTCTTCAAGCCTAACCTTAAATTTCAATAACAAGGAGTGGCACCATCCTAGCAGATACCTTGGATATCAAAGGACAGTAGGTTGCTGTACCTGGGAAGTGTGCGGGTAAGGTCGCATGGCTTAGAATTAGGGAACACTACAAACCACAAGTTGATCAATTAGTAAATACTTTCATTGTAATCAAATTCTGTTGAGTACTTTTTGTTATTACCCTTAGACTGGTACACATACATTGTTTTGCCCATCATCCATCAGCTAGAGAGCTAAACTTTTTAGTTTAAGTAAAATAAAAATTCCTCTCTTCACAGCTGCAAAACTTGAAAAGCAATATTCTAGTATTGTTAGTTCTATTAGTAGCATGTATTACAAAAGCAGTAATACTACTGAAAAAAATGTTAGAAATTTCTCACATCAACACACCCCAAGCCATCATTGAGTAAAACACACATTTGTATAGTCTCAAATTTTTATAACTATCAAGAGGACTGAGAAGAAATTCAATCACCTCAATCATTTGACACTAACTTATGACTTCGAGATTTTCTTCTATCCATACAGCTGTTTGAGAATCATAACAAACCTTAAAGAGTTAATGGAAAGTAAACTTTACAGAAGTATTCAAGGTCATTGTTCCTTCAGCATGGCTAGATTCAGGACCTCAGTGAATCTCACATGGACTTTTATTTCTCTCCATTTCTTATAGTTGTTCTTGTGTACATTTATTTAACACTCGGTCTTATTTTTCTGCCTTCACATGTTCAAGAAAGATAGTCTTAATTGGATTCAGTAAAAATTATTCAAATTGCTCCTGATTCTAGCAGAACAAACTCTTCTAAGACTAATATAGCTTAGGGAACACTCTGACCATTATTTAAACCTCAGCCCTTTTAGAAATTAATTTTGGCAAGAGTTTTAAGTATTTTAAATGGCTGGCTTGAATCACTTCTCATCTTTGTGTTGTGGATGGCTGTACCATGACTAATATCCCCCAGTGTAAAGATCTGGTAACTTTCTGATTCACTTACTTGGATCAGCCACCATTTACCCTTGTAGTAAAGATAGAATACAATGAGTGACCTTTCAAAATGATATTGGGATAGTAGGTTTCCTAAAGGCGAGAGCAATACAAAGACAAAATTCCTACACTATTTCACTGAAGCTAGAATTCCTTCAATGGAGGAAACACTACCATTTATGTAATACCAAGAAATAAAAGATGCTGCTAATGAAGGTGTTACACTAGCCTTCCACTTGTAGTTTCATTTTATATTAAAATAGATTTTTAGACATAATAATGTTATGCTTTCACTTACATGAAAAGGAAAATATAAGCAAAATATATTTGTTAAAATGTCATTAAAATACTTCAACATTCCGTGTCCAAATCTTCTGAAACGCTTCAACTTAGAGTGTGCATGTGTTTATGTGTGTGTGTGTGTGTGTTTTCACGTATTATTCTCTGCCAGCAGGAGTTTTAGAATTACAGCATTTCTCAAAAGAGTATTCATCATCGTATCTGAAATTTTCTTCCAAACTAGCTGCACTTACAATGCAAGATTTTATGGAATGTGCAGACAAAATGGTGTTTCATGACTGCCACAGAAAAATAGCAATTAAAAGTTCAATCCCAAACTGAAATGTTAAACATTAAAATGTGACAAATTTGCATATTAGGATTTGTAAAATATATTACACTTGTTTTGTGATTGTTATTTGTTTTATTCTTGTGTATTTTGTTTTCAGTGAATGAGTGTATATATATTATGACTATTTTATATATACATATACAGTTTATTAATTTGCTCCACTAAACTTATTTTCCCATACGGTTTCTCTCATTTCTAAGGCTTTCAGAAATCTAATTCTAGGGGTTGGGTAGAGATTGCTTAAGTAGTAAACATTTTTGAACTGACACATTCATAATAACATAAAATAATAGATTAGCAGAGTCCAACATTGCAATAACAAAATATTTGGCTACAGTAATAAATACAGCTACATCCTTCTCAATATGAATTCTGAAAAGTCATTTTATGTTCTGATGTATGTAGAACAATGTTCCCCCAAATATGTCCCTGTCCTAATCCCTGAATCCTATGACTATATTATGGTACACAGCAAAGGAGAATTCAGGTTGCAGGGAGAAATACAAGTTTTAATTAGCTGAACTTGAGATGAGCATATTATTTTGAATTATCTATCCGGGTGAGCCCAATGTAACCACAATGATCCTTATAAGTAAAAGAGGGAGACAGAAGAGTAAGTGTTACTGTAAGACACAGAGTGAAAAACAACTCAACTGGTCATTACTGACTTTAAAGATGGAAAATAATTATGAGCCAAGAAATATGAGTGGCCCCTAGAAGGGGAAAAAGGCAAGGAAACAGATTCTTTCCTACAGCCTCTACAAGAAATGCAGCCTTGAAAACATCTGTACTAGTCTGTTCTCACATTGCTACAGGGAAATACCTGAGTAATTTATAAAGAAAAGAGGTTTAATTGGCTCACGATTCTACAGGCGCTATAGAAAGCATGAAGCTAGCATCTGCTTGGCTTCTGTGAAGGTCTTGGGAAACTTACAATCATGGTGGAAGGCAAAGGGGAACTAAAGATTCCAGATGGTGGGAACAGGAGCAAGAAATGTAGGGAGGGGCTACATACTTGTAAACAACCAGATCTCATGAGTACTCACCTCACTATTGCAAGGACAGTACCAAGAAGGGTGGTTCTAAACCATTCATGAGGAATCTGCCCTCATGATCATTCTACAAGACCCTGTATACAACACTGGCAATTACAATTTGACTTGAGATTTGGTGGGGACATGGATCCAAACTATACCAACGTCTTTCTTTTCTCCCAGTGGGACCAATCCAGATTTCAGACCCCCAAAAGTGTAAAACAATGAATTTATGTTGTTTTCAGCCATGAAGTCTGTTGCAATTTGTTACAGCAGCAACAGAAAACTGATGTAATATTTAAGCTAACATTTCCACTGTTAAGTAAGAGTGATGCTATTAACTAGTTTATATCTGTCATTTGAATTTCACAAAACCAAAATTTTTTTCAATGTCACGTGTCTACAGAAATATCTCAGTGTAAGTCATGAGCAGAACTTGATTCTTCTGAGAATTTAGAGAGGATATCGATCTTGATATCAGGCTAACTAGTTTCATTTTTTATGATTGAAAGGGCGGGAAGCACTCAAATCTTCCTGAGAATTGTCTTGATTGGATAAATCACAGGTTGGTTAATTTGTCAGGTGACCTTTCCAGAGAATCAAGGATCTTATTACTATGAATCTGTTCAGCAAGAACCATTGCCAGTAATTAAATACCAAGACACATTCTGACAGTGGTAATTAATAATACAGATTTCTTTATAGGCCTGTAAAATTATCAGAGTATGTGTTTCCTATTGCAAAAGTATATTTTAAATGAACACACACGCAAAATGACCCATGACAAAGAGTATCATCAAGCATTACATAATATGTAATGATTTGTTGGGATTACATATTATGTAAATAAATTTAACTTATATCCTCTAGGTTACAAAATCAAAAAAGGACACGGGAACAGGAGCAAAGTAATGTTGTATTCTTTTTCAAACAAGTTTTATTTTATGGCTTGTCACAGATGGCTGGGAATATAATAAGCAATAGAAATAGTTAACATAAGGAATCAATATTCTCACTATAATTCTGAGTAGAAATTAACATCTATCTCTTCTCTCATTAACAGTTCTGATGCTTCTATGATAGTGTGTTTTCAGACTCAAAGATGATGTGATACTGTTTGTCATTAGTCCATGCACTCTAAAATATTCAGTGACCAGAAATTGCACAGTAAATGGCAATATAATTCCTAGAAATGGGGCAAGGGTTGGGGGCTGGAAAGTAGGTTCAGGAAATGAATTTGCAGATGTTGTGTGCTTCTTAACAACCTTTCCATAGTTATCCAAAACACAGCACTGTCTCCCCTGCACTGTTTACCCTCTCATTAAACATAATTTTACTCAACAGCAAAGACTAATAGAGGAAAACCCTTGCATGAACTCTTTGAATGCCTTTGGCATTTTCTCAGTAGCCAGTTACTATAACAATTGTACAGTCATAGTGAGCAATCTTAGAGTGTCTAAAAAAGGTAATTATTTATTAACACTATTATAGTGGGTCAATTGAGTGAAATGTAGAGCTGTAACATTCACAGGTTTACTATAGAACATTATAGAAGGTCACTTTACTTTATCTTATCTAAAAATTCCTTTCTGTTTATTGTCATCTATTATAGCACAGGTAACAAGACTTTTCTAGAAGGAAATTGTTTTATTAACAAGCTTTTAAAATGGAAAAATAATGGCAAATGTTGTGTGGTGAAATAATCTGTAATTCTGCAAAAATTAGGCACAAATGTAATCTTTGACTATTATATTATAATTCAATATTTTAAAACACATATATAAACCAGTTACATATGTGCTAGTACATTTTTATATGTCTCTAGAAGTTATATTAGAATTGTTGCCTTTAACAGACATATTAAAGCTCATTGTCACCTTTCCTAATACAGTCCCCAACACATGTCTATCATTCAGTAAATATGTATTAATGACTAAAATTTACTTCCTGCATAATTTAAGGTTTATTCACTAAATTCTCCACTCTGCATTGAAAAATTGCACTTTTTCTTTGATGCATTCTGTGACTGACCAGTCCATTACAGTCATGCAATAATGAGGTACTTGCTTCCTAGGATACACCTAAGCTTGCCTTCCTTGGGAAATAATTGACTCATACACTGAGTTTTATTCTCAATCTCTATGCTTTTTGAAAAACAACCTGCCCTGCATTCCACTATTCCAAATGTTTTCTCAGGTTAGGTGAAAGCTATCTAATCCTGTGTACAATTTCAGGTTCATCAGTGGATGATTATAGCTTAATATCCCACCTCTTACAGGACGATATCAAAGTAAATGTTACCAGGGCTCTGTTTAACATAAATAATAGAAGGAGTAATAGTAATAAAAATAATAATAGCTAAAAATTATGCTTTGGCTTTCATTGCCAAGCAGTAAACTAAAAACCTCACTTGTATGCTCACACATATTTCTCACCACCATCTTCCCATGAAATTTTCACTTATATTCACCCCATCAGTCTTACAAAGGAAGCAGCACAGATTCAGAATGTTTAAGAAACTTGTCAAAATTTGCCCAGTCTGAGCATATAGTACTGAAGATGAAAACCTGAAACTTCTGCTTCCAGAGTTTTAAAATTTAACCTTAATCTTTTGCTTGTACCCTGTTTTAATCCTGAAGAATGATTTAAATTGTACATGTCTATCACCTTAGTAATCTAATGATAGAGATTCTAAGGCAGATACATCACTAACACAAAATCATGCCATGTAGTCCATTGGGTATTGTCCAGTATATGTGGCTGGTACCCAATTTCCAGTAAATTTAACTTTTGTTGAAGTATTCAAAGTGATGGACATGTTAATTAGCTTGATCCAATCATTCCACATTATATACATATATCATATATGTGTAAATATATACAATTATAATTTGTCAATATTCAATTACATTTAAAAAAAGAAAAAAATCACGATCACAGGAAAATATTTGTAAATGAGCCATGATATTGGTTTGGGGTCAGTTATCTATGAAAATAGTCTCTGTTAACTTTAAAAATCAGTTCCACCAAACTACACTGCATGTAATAGATAATCCACAGTTAATGATCAATAACATTATCTGGTTGCTTGCAGATTCTGATTTCCTCACATTTGTCCAGCTGCTGATTTTAAAAGGAATTTGCCTTTCTATTTAGTGAAGCAATATGTGGAAAACTATTTTGTAAATCAATTTCTCAGCTCTTTCCTCCTGCTGGAGATGTAGCTTTTAGGGGCATATGTGAAATACTGGGCTTGCTTCTCATTATCACCTGCTAATTACCTACTGTGAAGAATGTATTACCTGATAATGACACATGGTAAAACTTTGATCAAAGCTTTCCCTGGTACACAGAAGTAACAATGTGAATGTCTTTGTTTTCGGCGACTACGTTGTCACAAAAGGGGGAAAATTTTAGGGGCATCTAATTCCATAAAACCACCATTTCCTCTGTATACCCCCCAAAAACATGTAAGAATCTATTTTTTTTTTCATCTATGAGATCATGAGGCAAAAAATCACCTTCATATGAAATCATTAACAATCTGAAGTAATTAAATAGACATGGCTTTGGAAAATGTTGGGCTGTTTAATTACCTTAGCCAAAAATCATGAGACTCTGCATGGTATTCACACCTGTTGCAGGCTGTATATATGTATGCCTAAGTTAGCATTCATGGTAAGATGCAACAGGCTTATGCCAAAAGATGTTTTACTGAGGCACACATCCGCATGTGGGTATTTGACTACAAACATGGTAGAAGCTACAGAAAATTTTACTCTACTTTCAAAATTAACTTAAGAGAGTCTAGTAAATTCAGATCAAAATGTAAAGACAAATTTAACATAAGACCCTAACTAAATCTGAACTGACAGAACTTAGAACAGTGAAGAGGCTATAGTAACATAGAAGGAAAAAATGTGGTATTGGTGTTTGTAAAGTTTATCATAAGTTAATCATGGTTTTTTTTCATGAATTAATCAACTACTAAAGCAAAGATGTTTCAATAATAACTATTTTTAGAGAAACAAACCAAAAGAAGGATTACTATAATTTCACATTTTTATCAACTTGGAAGTTTCTTATATGTTAGAGTAAGCATCATTCTCCAAGAAAGAATAAATACTGCATGCCACTGCGCTCTAGCCTGCGTGACAGAGCCAGACCCCATCTCTAAAAAAAAAAAGAAAAGAAAAGAATAAGCCCCAGAGTTACCTAAATTAAAAAAAAAAAAAATCCCCTCCCTCCCAGGCCCAGAATATGACTCACTGGATACTGGTACACTGTTGCATCATGTGGCTATGCATATTTACTGCAGGATTCGTAACACTAAAGCTGTTTCTCAAGCTGAAGGGCTTTCACTAATAGAAATGTTTGTCCTCTGAAATAAACTCTGTGGAAGAGGGAATGCCAGTGAAATCTACAAACTTATATTTTATTATTATTCGCCAGGTGTTTGTAGACCTGGGCTCTATGGAGAATCTGTAAATTGTATGTTTTTGCTTTCTCACTTCTTTCTACGTATGGCTCTCTCTTTTCTAGAAAGCAGTTTCATCACTGTGAAAATAAATGAAATTTAAAAACTGTTTGAACCCCAAAACACTTGAAACCTTGAGAGAGTGACTGTGAGCTGAGTCACATAACATGTTTGCTCATCTTCTTCTTAGATTATAGCTTAACTCTCTTCCTCATTGTTCTTGTTCTGTAAATGATTAGAAAAGACCAGAGACAGAACTTCTATATCCAATCACTGATCTTTGTTATAGATTAACTGCTTGCTTTATTGTCCTCTGCCTAACTCAGATCAGGTGTCACCCAAACAGGGTGTAGTGTAGAATGTTAAATATATCTTTCATGAAATAATCAATTAAAAAGATGACTTTGCCTAATCAGATTGTGATAACTATGTATTAGGCCTTACATAAAAAGATACTGAAATTCCGTTAAACTTCCGTTAAGCTTTCTTGAACTTTGCCTATATAAATTGTTAATCAAAAATAAAATTCTAAGCCCTTCAACTATCTGAATGGACCCTTCCTCTTGGCAAAGAGCATTCCAAAGATAACCTGAAAAACTAGCCACGATGGGAAGAGCGGGGTCAGACATAGCTTATTTTACCTTCTTCCCTTTTAGAGTTACTGATAGAATAGACTCTAAGCCTAAAAAGAAATATTTACAATTTATTCTTTCTGAAGCCTGCTACCTGGAGGCTTTGCCTGCACAATAAAACCTTGGTTTCCACAATCCCTTATCTTAACCCAGACTTTCCTAAGTATTTATACAACTTAAACTCTTTCAGCCAATTGCCAATCAGAAAATCTTTGAATCTGCTTAAGATCCACTTCCAGATGTTCCACTTTTCTGGACCAAACCAATGTACATCCTACATGTATTAATGGATGTCTTATGTTTTCCTAAAATACATAAAACCAAGTTTTGGACTGACCACCTTAAGCCCATGTTCTCAGGCTCTCCTAAGGACTGTGTTATGGGCTATTGGTCTGTCATATTTGGTTCAGAACAAATCTCTTCAAATACCTTACAGAATTTGACTTCTTCATTGATAAAACAATCCCAAAATTTCTATTTTTTAGAGCACTGACTTCCATGCTGTGGATCTGTGCTTTCTTGGATGGCTCACCCTCAACCTTTTTGCTAGAATATACTCTTTAAACCAGATTCCTACCTTTTTAATTTTTTAGGTTGACATTATTATTCTATTTAAATGCAAAGAACCTCTATCAGATGAAAAGAACCTCTATCTTTTCTTACACTATTTCTTATTTGAGTCCATTTCTGTTAGTTTTTCTCTCTCTCTCCTCCATAATCTGTGACCACTCATAATTTTATAGGTTATACCTATGTGCATTAAACTTTTCAATCAAAAATAATCTACATTAGTAATTTTCAACTTTCTAATGTTTTAACAAGCATCAGCATGGAGGGCTTGATTAAATTCAGCTTACTTGGCCCCTCATTCAAAATTTCTGATTTAGTAGAATTTGAAGTACTTCCTGAGAAGCTGCATGTCTAACAAATTCACAAGTGATGCTAATGTTACAGGTCTTGGACCTCACATTGAGAACCACTGCTTTAGCATACTAGCATATTTCCCTAACAGAAGAGGTACACAATTTTGACCAATTTTCCTATTCAATGAATTTTTCAAATTCCATTAGGCATTGCTTTTAGGTGAAAACGCTATGAATGCTTAAAGGTGTAAAACTATATATATATATATATATATAGAGAGAGAGAGAGAGAGAGAGAGAGAGAGAGCAACAAAAGAGTTATGGAGTTAAATTTAGGTTTGTTTCATCAATATAACTATAAGCCAAAATATATCTTTTTCCTGTATTCAATGAGTAGAATAAGATTCTACGAAGATTCTTCTAATCAGATTCTATAGTAGTCTTTTCTTTCACCCAATTTTATACGTACATGAAACAACATCATTGCCATCATTTAATTTTTTTTATTCCCAACTTTTATCTTAAGTTCAGGGGTATATGTCAGGATGTGCAGGTTTGTTACATAGGTAAACATTTGCCATGGTGACTTTCTGCACAGATCATCCCAGCACCCAGGTAGTAAGCCCAACATCCACCTGCTATTCTTCCTAATCCTCTCCCTTCTCCAATCCACTGCCCTCCACAGACCCCAATGTGTGTTGTACCCTTACACGCATCCATGTGTTCTCATCATTTACCTCTCTTTATTAAATGAGAACATATAGTATTTGGTTTTCTGTTTCTGCATTAGTTTGCTAAAGACAATGGCCTCCAGCTCCATCCATGTTCCTGCAAGGACATGATCTTGTTCCTTTTATGACTATATATAGTATTCCATAGCATATATTTACCATATTTTCTTTATTCAGTCAACTATTGATGGGTATTTAGCTCGAATCCACATCTTTGCTATTGTGAATAGGGCTGTAATGAACATAAATATTCATGTATCTTTATAACAGAATGATTTATATCCCTTTGGGTATATACCCAGTAATAGGATTGCTGGGGCAAATGGTATGTCTGCCTCTAGGATTTTGAGGAATCAACACACTGTCTTCCACAATGGTTGAACTAAGTTACAAACCACCAACAGTGTACAAGCATTCCTCTTTCTCTACAGCCTCGCCAGCATCTGTTATGTTTTGTCTTTTATATAATAGCCATTCTGAGTGGTGTGAGATGGTATCTCATTGTTTTTGATTTGCATTTCACTAATGATCAGTGATGAGCTTTTTGTCACATGTTTGTTGACCACATGTATGTCTTCTTTTGAAAAGTGTCTGGTTCATGTCCTTTACCCAGTTTTTAATACAGTTGTTTATTTTTTTCTTGTGAATTTATTTAAGTCCCATGTAGATGCAATATATTAGACCTTTTTTCAGATGCATAGTTTCCAAAATTTTTCTCCCATTCTGTAAGTCGTATGATTACTCTGTTGATAGTTTATTTTTGCATTGCAGAAGCTCTTTAGTTTAATTAGATACCATTTGTCAATTTTTGCTTTTGTTGCAATTGCTTTTGGTGTCTTCATCATGAAATCTTTGTCCCTGGCTATATTCTGAATGGTATTGCCTAGGTTTCCTTCTAGGGTTTCTATAGTTTTGGGTTTTATATTTAAGTGTTTAATGCATCTTAGGTGATTTTTTTTTATGTGGTGTAAGGAAGGGGTACAGTTTCAATTTTCTGCATATGGCTAGCCACTTCTCCCAGGAAATCCCTTCACCATTGCTTGTTTTTGTGAGGTTTGTTGAAGATCAGATAGTTGTACGTGTATGATCTTATTTCTGGGTTCTCTATTCTGTTCCATTGGTCTACGTGTCTGTTCTTGTACCAGTACCATGCTGTTTTGGTTACTGTAGTCCCGTAGTATAATTTGAAGTCGAGTAGTATGATGTCTCCAACTTTGTTCTTTTTGCTTAGAATTGCCTTGACTATTCAAGCTCTTTTTGATTTTTACTTAAATTTTATTTTATTTTTTGTAATTCCATAAAGAATGCCATTGGCAGTTTAATGGGAATAGCATTGAATCTGTGCTTTGGGCAGTATGGCCATTTTAACATTAATTCTTCCTATCCATGAGCATGGAATGTTTTTCATTAGTTTGTGTCTTCTATGATTTATTTGAGAAGTTTGTACTTCTCCTTGAAGAGATCCTTCACTTTCCTTGTTAGCTGTATTCCTAGGTATTTTATTCTTTTTGCAGAAATTGTGAATGGGTGTTCATTCATGATTTGACCCTCTCACTTGTTTTTTTTGCATATAGGAAAGTAGTCATTTTTCACACCGTTTTTGTATCCTGAGACTTTGCTAAAGTTGCTTATTAGCTTAAGAAGATTTTGAGCTGAGATGATGAAGTTTTCTAAATATAGGATCATGTCATCTACAAACAGGAATAGTTTGACTTCCTCGCTTCCTATTTTAATGCCATTTACTTCTTTCTCTTGACTGATTGCCCTGGCCAGAACTTCCAATTCTATGTTCATAAGGGGTGGTGAGAGAGGGCAATCTTGTCTTGTTCTGGTTTTCAAAAGGAATGCTTCCAGCTCTTGCCCATTCAGTATAATATTGGCTGTGGGTTTGTCATATATGGCTCATTATTTTGATGCATGTTCATTTAATACCTAGTTAATTAAGAATTTTTAACATGAAGTACGTTGTATTATATTGAATGCCTTTTCTGCATGTATTGAGATAATCATGTGGTTTTCATCCTTATTTCTGTTTATGCGATGAATTACACTTATAGATTTGCATATATTAAACAAACCTTGAATCCCAGGGATGAAGCCTACTTGATCATGGCGTCTAAATTTTTTGACATGCTGCTGGATTTGGTTTGCTAGTATTTTGTTAAAGATTTTCACATTAATGTTTATCAAGGATATTGGCCTGAAGTGTGTTTTATTTTGTTTTGTTTTTTCATGTATCTCTGCCAGGTTTATTAGTGTGATGCTAGCCTCCTAGAAAGAGTTAGGGAGGAGTCCTTCCTTTTCATTTATTTAGGAATAATTTCAGTAGGAATGGTCCCAGCTTTCCTTTGTACTTCTGGAACAATTTAGCTGTGAATCCGTCTGGTCCTGGGCTTTTGTTTAGTTGATAGGCTATTACTGCCTCAATTTCAGAACTCATTATTGGTCTATTCAAAGATTTAATTTATTCCTGTTTCAGTCTTGGGAGGGTGTATGTGTCCAGGAATTTATCCATTTCTTCTAGATTTTCTAGTTTATGTGCATAGAGGTGTTTATAATGTTTTCTGATCGTTGTTTGTATTTCTGTGAGGTGAGTGGTAGTATCCACCTTATCATCTAATTGTGTTAATTTTAATATTCTGTCTTTTCTACTTTATTAGTCTAGCTAGTGGTATATTTATTTTATTGGTTTTTTTTTTCCAAAAAAAAAAAAAAAAGAGAAAACAGCTCCTGGATTGGTTGATTTTTTGAATGGTTTTTCATGTCTCTATTCCTTTCAGTTCAGTTCTGATATTGGTTATTCTTCTCTTCTGGTAGCTTTGGGGTTTCTTTGCTTTTGGTTTTCTAGTTCTTTTAGTTGTGATGTTAGGTTGTTAATTTGAGATCTTTCTAGCTTTTTGATGTGAGGATTTAGTTCTATAAATTTCCTTCTTAACAATACTTTATCTGCATCCCAGAGATTCTGGTACATTGCTTTTTTTGTTCTCATTACTTTCAAATAACTTCTTGATTTCTACTTTAAGTTCATTATTTACCCAAAAGTCATTCAGGAGTAGGTTGTTCAACTTCCACAGACTTCTATAGTTTTAAGTGAATTTCTTAATTTTGAGCTCTAGTTTGATTATGCAGTGGTCTGAGAGACTATTTGTTATTATTTCAGTCATTTTGCATTTCCTGAGGAGAGTTTTAGTTTAGATCAATTTTCAATCAAGTGTCGTGTGGTGATGAGAAGAATGTATATTCTGTTGTTTAGAGGCGAGAATTCTGTAGATATCCACTTGACCTATAACTGAGTTAAGATCCTGAATATTTTTGTTAATTTTTTGTCCTGATACTCTGTCTAATATTGTCATTGGGGTGTTAAAGTCTCTCACTATTATGTAAGAGTCTAAGTATTTTTGAAGATCTCTAAGAACTGTCTTTATGAATCTGAGTGCCCCTTTATTCTGTGCATATATATTTAGAATACTTAGCTCCTCTTGTTGAATTGTTTACCATTATGTAATGCCCTTCTTTGTCTTTTTTGATCTTTATTGGTTTAAAGTCTATTTTTTTCAGAAACTAGGATTGCAACACTTGTTTTTTCTGTTTTCTATTTGTTTAGAAAATTTTCCTCCATTCCTACATTTTGAGACAATGTGTGTCTTTGCATGTGAGGTGGGTCTCTTGAAGACAGCATACTGATGGGTCTCAGTTCTTTATCCAGCTTGCCAGTCTCTGTCTTTTAGTTGAGGCATTTATCCTACTTACTTTTAAGGTTAATATTGATATCTGTGGATTTGATCCTGTCATCATGATGTTAACTGATTATTTTGCAGACCTGTTTATGCGGTTGCTTCATAGTGTCACTGGTCTGTGTACTTCAGTGTGTCTTTGTAGTGGCTGGTAATAGTTTTTGCTCTCCATATTTAGTTTTTCCTTCAGGAGCTCTTGTAAGAAGGTCTGTTGCTAACAAATTCCTTCAACATTTGCTTGCCTGAAAAGGATCTTCTTTCTCCTTTGCTTATGAAGCTTCATTTGGCCAAATATGAAATTCTGGGTTGAAATTTCTTTTCTTTAGGAATGTTGAATATTGGACTTCAATTTCTTCTAGCTTGTAGAGTTTCTGTTGAGTGGTCCACTGTTACTCTGATGGGCTTCCCTTTGCAGTTGACCCCACCTTTCTCTCTGGCTGCCCTTAACAATTTTTTCTCATATTTCAACCTTGGAGAATCTGATGATTATGGGTGTTGGGGAAGACCATCTCCTGATGTATCTTACAGGGGTTCTCTGGATTTCCTGATTTTGGATCTAGCCTATCTAGCTAGGTTGGGGAAGTCCTCTTGGATGATATTCTAAAATATGTTTTCCAACTTAGTTCCATTCAGCCTGCCTCTTTAATAACTCAATCAGTTGTAGATTTGGTCTCTTTACATAATCTCATATTTCTCAGAGATTTTGTTCATTTCTTTTTATTCTTTTTTCTCTATTTTTGTCTACCTGTCTTATTTCAGAAAGACGGTCTTCAAGCTCTGAGATTTTTTCTTCTGTTTGGTCTATTCTGCTATTAATACTTGTGATTGCATTGTGAAATCCCCATAGTGAATTTTTTTAACTCTGTCAGGTTGATTAAATTCCTCTCTATACTGGCTATTTTGTCTGTCAGCTCCTGTATTGTTTTATCATGATTATTAGCTTCTTTACACTGGGTTACAATGTGCTCCTTCAGCACATGAAGTTTGTTTCTATCCACATTCTGAAGCCTACTTCTGTCATTTCAGCCATGTCAGCCTCAGCCCAGTTCTCAATCCTTATTAGGGAGGTGTTCCAGTCATTTGGAGGAAAGGAGGTACTCTGGCTTTTGGAGCTTTCAGCATTTTTGTACTGATTCTTTCTCACCTTTGTGGGCTTATCTACCTTTGATCTTTGAGGTTGCTGACCTCTGGATGGGGTTTTTGTGTGTGTTTTTTGTTGTTACTATTGTTTTTGTTTGTTTGTTTTCCTTTTAACACTCTAGCCATTCTTCCAAAGGGTTGCTGTGGTTTGCTGGAGGTCAGCTGCAGGCTCTAGTCACCTTGGTTTGCCCAGCACCTGAATGTATCACCAGTGAAGGCTATGAAATAGCAAAGATGGCAGCCTTCCCCCCTTTCTCTGGGAGTTCTGTCCCAGGCAGGTACTTACTTGTTCCTGGGCCAAATGCACCATTAGGAGGTTGATGGAAACTCCAACTGGGAGGTCTCACCCAGTCAGCAGGAATGAGATCAGGTACCTACTTAAAGAAGTGATCTAGCTGCGTTTTTGTAGAGCAGCTATGCTGTGTTGGGGATCCTTTAAGCTCCTGATCAGTTTGGCCTCTCCAAGGTCCACTGGCTAGACTGGCTGACATAATTCATATCTGACTGAGATGCCCAAATAGCAAAAGAAAGTTCCCTGGGAACCTCCTCCCAGGGAGAAATTGGAACTCTATCAGCAATAGAGCATTGGTCAGAGTGGCCAGAGGTCCCAGCTGGGAGCACATGCCCAGGGAGAAGGAATGGATCAGGGTACCATTTAAGTCTGGCTATGCATCAACAAGACAGCTGTGCCATGCTGGAGAACCACCTCTGCCCCATTCAACTTGGACTCTCCAAATCCTGCAGGTTGGAATGGCATGTCATTTAAACAACAAAGGTTGTGGCCTGTTCCTCCCCCAAGGCACTCTGACCCAGGCAGAGATATGAATTATGTCTGTAGAACACAGATAGGCATGGCTGGAGACCATGGCTCAGAGGAGGAATGAATTAGACTTCTGCTTACAGAAGCTCTCTGGCCATGTTTTGGTAAAGTAGCTGTGTTGCATTGGAGGGATCTCTTCCTCATCTTGACCACTTGGACTCTCCAAAGCCTGCAGGCTGGAATAGCTGAGTCATGCAAACAGCAAAAGTGGTGGCCCACTCCTCCCCTCAGGAGCTCCATCCCATCTCAGGCAGGTCCTGTTGTGGGTGTCTGGCTGGAATTCCAAGCCAGTGGGTCTTATCTTATGAGGTGCTGTGGAAGTGGGGCCTGTAGACTGACACTGCTCAGACCCCTGGATTCATCTTCCTTATTATCAGTATATATGGAGCTCCTGCCTTGCCTGAGTTGCAGTCACCTTTTGTCAGGTATCCCAAGGCCAGAGTATGTAAAGCTCCTGGGTCCCTGTCAGTGACTGACCAGCTGCTCTGCCTAGACTCCACACAGATCTGTGTGTTGGACCCAAGGCGCTGGTTGAGTGGGCTCAGGAGGGGATGTCCTGATCTGAGGGTTGCAAAGATCAATGGGAGAAGTGTAGTTTCTTGGGGTCACATATTCACTCATGGCTTCCCTTGGGTGGGGTTGGGGGTTCTCTTGGCTCCATGTCTTTTCTGGGTGGGTGATCACCCTGACTAGCTTTTCTTTGTTCTCTGTGAATCACATTGTTTCTCTTATCAGTCTCATTGTGAGTACCTGAATATTTTAGATGAAGGTCCTGTATTTACTCACCCCTTTTGTTCCTCTCTGTGACTGCCACACACCGTAGCTGCTTCTAATCAGCCATCTTGGCCCCCTCCTAGCATTATTTTTAATATTTTTGCCAATAATTCCTGAAAACTGCAAAATTCTTCAACAGGATTTGAAGCTCTTAGCACTTCAGAATAAATCAGTTTATATTAACATATATGTAAACATTCTTTAAACATCTCCTGTTTAAGATGCTAATCAATGCATTGGTCTGACATTAAGATTGTATTTTTAAACCAATGTATACAGATAATTATTGTGGCATTAGATTTCAGTGTATTAACAGACTAGGAGTTTGGGGCATAAAATCACCATCAATATCAATTAGTCCAAGAAACCTATATTAGAGACAAAATTATTAAATTTGAGGCTTGGCCTTGTTGCCCATTTATTGATTATTCTAGGATAATATTTTAGCTGCTCTGAACATCATTTTATTTGTTTGCAAAAAAATGGTATTTTTGTAAGAATTAAAAGGATACATGTGTGTAAATATATATTATAGTAATTATCTCATAATGGAGATTTGCTATGGTTTAAATATTTGTCTCTTCTAAAACTAATGTTAAAATTTAATCCCCAATGTGGGCAGCATTGAGAAGTGGGGTCTTTAAGAGACAATTGGGTCAGGAGAGTTCTGCCTTCATGAATACATTAATTCATTTCTGAATTGTTAGATTAGTAGGTTACTTGATTAATGAGTTATCATGGGAGAACTGGTGGCTTTATAAGAAAAGGAAGAAAGACCAGAGCTAGTACAATCATTCCCCTCTTCATGTGAGGCCTTGTGCTGCTTTGAGAATCTGCAGAGTCCCCTCCAGCAAGAAGGCACTCCCTGAATGCAGCCCTTTGACCTTGGACTTCTCAGCCTCCATCACTGTAAGAAATAAATTATTTTTCCTTATAAATTACCCAGTTTCAGATGTTCTGTTTTGAGCAACAGAAAACGGATTAAGACACCATTCCACAAAACAATGTAATAATAAATGGAATAAAATTAATTAATAAAATAAAAGTTTTTCCCTACCAGTGAGTGGAGAAACTGAGGTTAGAGTTTCGTTCCTCCTCAGGTATATCAGTGATCCTTCTTTTAAGTCTTAGGAAACTCAAAAATCTAAAAAGTTTATCACCTGAAAGAAGAACAAGGTGTTAGACATAGTGATGTGCACCCAGATCCCCATTCAAAGGATGTATTGCCTCAGCTGTCAGTTCCTTCAAGGATAACCTATTCCTCAATGTTACACTTTTCCCTGGGAATCTCACATACAAAAGGTAAAAGATATGGCCAGTTAGGCCAAATTCAGAAAAATATTGAGGGTTCAACTTATTTTGGAGATCCAGGTGTGGGTACCTAAAACTACCATTGACCTACCGTAGAGCTCTACTTCTCCCTTTGCCCTATCCTGTTTCCTTCAATTTGTTTCATTGGCATTGATCCCAAGGGCACTCCCTACAGTCATTCTACTCACAAAACTCCATTGCACAGCTGTCTTTTCAAAGAACTCATCCTCCACCACCGAAACAGGAGCTGAAGCAGTAGCCTCAATAGGAGCATCAACAGTTTCATAAATTCTATGTGTTGATTATCTACCATAGATCATTGCCTATGCTAGACTATTTTATCTCAAAATAATCTTTCATCACAAAAATGTGCCAATTACATTACCCTCACTTTGCCATTCACAACATGGAGGCCCAAAGGTATTAAGCCCAGTGGCAACATCCCATTAAATGAATTTAAAATGGGAAAAGAGTGACAGGATCAAGGAATAGTTGAGAAAGAATAAAGTATTAACTTAGTGGGCAAAGACTTTTCTGGCAAACCCAATTCTCTGTTACCAGGATTGTGTTTTCTCTCACTCTACCTCAAAAAAAAAAAAAAAAAAAAAAAAAAAGTGCTTCTTGATTGGTTGATGAGCTTTCTTTTGCATATGTTCTGTCCTATAACTTTTGTCACTGTAGTAATAGACAATGAAAATCTTCATTTTTTAATTTAATGAACTAACATTTATTCTGCATTTATGATATTCTGGTATTATCCTAGTTATTAGGGTTATGGCATAGAGAGAACAAAAAACACAAGGTTTCTGCTTTTATGGAGCATGCATTTTGATGGTAGAAAATTAAAAAAAAAAAAGTACATAAATAAGCAAATAGATCCTGTATGATAATTCATAAATGCTGTAATGAAAACATATTAGAGGAGTATAAAGTGCAGAGTAATATGTGCAAAATCACACTCAGTGGCCACTTAACCAGTTACATGGTAAAGATATTTTTTTCATCTCTACTGTCAAATAAAATCTGGCTTTTTTCAGTCTTTTGTGCTGAGCATGCTTTTCCTGCAACAGGAGGAAAAAAAAAAAGCAAGCTGTTTCACTGGCTTGGGATGACCTCTTTTCCTTCTTACCCTTCAGATCACAGGTCAATCAACACTGCCACAGAAAAGTTTTGTTTCCCTTAATGATAAGGTTAAACTCCCCTATTAAAGAAGACTGTGACTGGGCCGGGTGCGGTGGCTCACGCCTGTAATCCCAGCACTTTGGGAGGCTAAGGGGGCCGAATCACGAGGTCAGGAGGTCGAGACCATCCTGGCTAACACAGTGAAACACCGTCTCTACTAAAAAAATACAAAAAATTAGCCGGACGTGTTGGCGGGCGCCTGTAGTCCCAGCTACTCTGGAAGCTGAGGCAGGAGAATGGTGTGAACCCAGGAGGCGGAGCTTCCGTGAGCCAAGATGGCGCCACTGCACTCCAGCCTGGGCGACAGAGGGAGACTAGACTCCATCTCAAAAAAAAAAAAAAAAGACTGTGACTGTGTAACATTGCTCATAAACACAGATTACATTTGTTTGAATGTTTATTGTTGCATGTTTATTTGACTAAACTTCAAGCTACAAGAGTAAAGTAGTAATTTTGTTGTTTTTACTTACTTTCATATTTCTAACACCTAAGAAAGTGCCTGGAATATAATAAGAACTCAATCCTTTATGCACTAAGTATTGTATTCAATACTTGGTATACAAAATAATAAACAAATAAGTAAAACTGAGTCCCAGACCTCAATGATCTCACAGTATAACGTGAAACATCAACATATAAGTTCAGCATAAATTAGGTGCTCTGCTAGAGTTAAGTTTTTATACTGAGTACATTTTTGTGTCTAATAATTCTGGACAGTTAGATATTTGGAAGGATCTCTGTATACAAACATATATGCTCTCCTCTATGCCATATTGCAAGATACAGTTAAACCATTAATTTAAAAAATATCTATATAACTATGATGTCAATTGAATAATGTAATTGCTCTTTAAAGTTTATACTTACCTTCTCTTTAATATTTAGTCCATTGACAAAGGTATTTTAAATAGCAGTGATTCATGCAAAGATGTGTAAACTTAACCTTCAAATTTAAATTGTCACTCTTATTGAGAGAAAAGTTAAATTATCCCTCTTTTTCTTCAATTGGACAATAAAAGCATAACTTCAGACTACAAAACAATAAAAATAATTTCTGAAAATATTAGTTGTATGGTCATATAGAAAGCATAACATACAGAGGCTACCAAATCCAGACACAAGAAACAAATCCTATTGTAATCCATCCTACTTCCTTTCAATTGTGTAGCAACTAGATCATATCTTAGGGATGATATGTTTAAATTATTCAGGATGGTGCTTTTCCAGCTAAAATCAAAGTTTAATTCATTCTACACTCTACACACACCAACATCAAGAGATAAATACTTTTTATATTATTTCTTGGAATTTTCATTTTTCACTGCAGCCATCAGAATTTCTCTCTAAATCATTATGACAGTAAATTGTCTTTCTGCAAGTGTCCAACAAAAAAATCAAGGAAGCTTACAAAAGGCATGATTTACTGGCATGTAGGCATAAAATAAATCTACCGTGTTTTCTTTTTTAATGAAACTCAGATGAATATAATGTATCATGGAGTTACAGAAAATGGGAGTAGTAAGTTTCCTTCAGATAAATCTGGTGAGTGTATTGACTAATTGACTTAGTTAACTAAGTAGATCAGCAATTCAATGGCAAAGCTATATGTAAAAGTGATTTCCCTAAACTTGTAATACTCTGCAATTTTACTAACCTGATGGTACTTCCACAAGTATTTATTTCATTGTACTGCAAAAGTCCTTGCAATATTAGGAAAAATATTTTCTATATTTCACATAAAACAAATAATTTGGGGATAGATTAATAGATCCTTAGAGGCAGTGTAAAACACTATTTGAACTTTTTTAAAAATCAAGAACAGTATACTTTCTGTTTCATCTTCTCTAACCTAGTAGCAAATACACTGAGAATTTTTATGAGATCATCACTTCATCCTCTATGAACAAACATCTAAAATTATGTGATATTATGTTTCCTACCAGGCAACAAGACCATTCACAATTGTCAGGATAGTCTCATGCAGAAATGCTGAAATCACAAAAACAAAGCAATGGATATATATCTAGCCATATTAATTTATTTTGTGTTCTTAATTTTTGCCAAAATCTTATTTTTTATTTTCCTGTTAATGTCTACATTAATAGAAAAATTGAAGTTTTTAAGTTCCTTTATAACAAAATTAATGTACATGTTTATACAAAGAGTTTTTGACTCTTTTGATGAGTTTTTTTTTGAAACTTATGAGGATTGATGTCTTCAAAACAAGGTAGTATCATGTCCTAAACATTTACCCATTGAGAAGGGATCATTCAAAAGCCTGTTGGCCTCTCCACTGTTCTGCGAAACCCACTTACAGCACTAAATTAGAAAGTGATGATGGATTAATACATTAGGTTTGTTGTTGTTGTTCATTTGGGAATGCAGTTTAAGTCCTGTTTTCCAGACATTGAATCGGTTTAAAATAATTGGTGGCTTTAGATTTTCACTTAATGGTATGATCAATTAAAAATGTATCTAGATTCATTGTAAGATACATCCAGGCCAGGCGTGGTGGCTCACACCTGTAATCCCAGCACTTTGGGAAGCCAAGGCGAGCAGATTGCCTGAGGTCAGGAGTTTGAGACCAATCTGGCCAACATGGTGAATCCCCATCTCTACTTAAAATAAAAAAAAAAAAAAAAAAAAAAAAAAATAGCCAGGCGTGGTGGCATGCATCTGTAATCCCAGCTACTTGAGAGGCTGAGGCAGGGGAATTACTTGAACCAGGGAGGTGGAGGTTGCAGTGAGCCAAGTTCACACCACTGCACTCCTGCCTGAGCAACAGAGTGAGACTCTATCTCAAAAAAAAAAAAAAGATACATTCACAGTGCAATTTGGGAGAAAGTGGATCTCACCATAATTGCGTTAAATCCTTCTGTTACATGAGTTAAGAGATCATTTTAATAATTGTATATATTTCTGGGTTTAAGTTTTAAATTTGATTTTTAATTAAATACAGGATTGTATGCATTTATTGGGTGCAGCATGTCTTAAAGTATGTAGACATTGTTCAGTGGATAAATTGACAAATGCATTACCTCACATAGTAGTCATTTTTGTGATGCTAAACTTAACATCTACTCTCTTAGCATTTTTACAAATACAATATATCATCATTAACTGTTGTAATCAAGTTATACAAGAGCTCTCTTGAGTCAGTTCCACCTATCTGACTGTAAATAAGTGTCCTTTGACTAACATCTCCCCAAACCTCCCTGCACCTAACCACCTCATCCTCTAGTAACCACCATTTTGCTCTCTCCTTCTGTGAGATCAACTTTAAAATAATTGACGTGGGTGAGATTATGCAGCATTTGTCCTTCTGTGCCTGGCTCATTTCACTTAACATATCCTCCAGGTTCATGTGTGTTGCAAATGACAGGGTTTTCTTCTTTTTTATCATTAAGTAGTATTGCAGTACCTATAGACCATAGTTTCTTTATTCATTTATTTGTTGATGGGCACTTAGGTTGATTCCATATCCTAATTATTGTGAATAGTACTGCAATATACATGGGGTGCAGATATTTTTGGACATACTAATTTTATTTACTTTGGATATAAGTGAGATTGCTGGGTTATATCATGGTTCTATTTTTAAATTTTAGAGATACTTTATACTCTTTTTCACAATGACTGTACTAATTTACATTTCAACCAACAGTGTGCAAGAGTTTCCACATTCTCTTCAACACTTATCTTTTGTATTTTTGATAACCATTTTAGCAGGTGTGCGGTGATGTTTCATTGTGATTTTGATGTATGTTTCTCTACTGAATAATAATATTGAGGATTTTCTCATATATTTGCTGGTTTTCTGTATGTATTTTTTTGAGAAATGATTACTCAGGTCTTTTGTCTACTTTTTAATTGGGCTATTTGTGTTTTGTTATTGAATTGTCTGAGTGCTTTATGCATTTTGAATGTTAACCCCTTACAGGAGTACAGTTTGCTAATATTTTCTCCCATTCTTTAGGTTGTCTCTTCACTTTCTTAAATCATTTTCTTTGCTAGGAAGAAACTCTTTAGATTGATGTAATCATGTTTGTCCATTTCTGCTTTTATTGCTGGAATGTGTGAAGTCGTTTGCGGAAAAAAATATTGTTTATACCAATGTCATGGAGACTTTTCCCCTATGTTTTATTTTAGTAGTTTCAAGTCTTACACTTAAGTCATTAATCCCCTTTGAATTGATTTTTATATATGGTGAGAAATGAGTGCTTCATTCCATTCTTGCACGTATGGATACCCAGTTTTCCTAACACTATTTATTGAAGATATTTTCCTTTCCCGATTGTGTATACTTGACAATTATGCAAAAGTTAGTTGGCTCTAAATGCGTGAATTTACTTCTGAAATCTCTATTCTATTACATTGTTCTGTATGTCTGTTTTGATGCCAGTATCATTCTGTTTTGGTTACTATAGCTTTGTGATATATTTTGAAGTCAGGAATGATGCCTTCAGCTTTGTTAGTTTTGCTCAAGAATGCTTTGGATATTCAAGGTCTTTTGTGGTTACATACAAACTTTGGGACTTTTTTTTTTAATTTCTGTGAAGAATGACATTGGTATTGTGACATGGATTGCATTGAATCTGTAGATCACTTTGGGTAGTAGCAATATTTTAACAATATTAATTTTTTCAATCCATGTCATCTTCAATTTCTTTCATTAATGTCTCATAGTTTTCAGTGAGAAGATATTTCAACTCTTTGATTACATTCATTTTTAAGTATTTTTATAGCTATTGTAAATGTGTTTGTTTTCAGGATTTCTTTTTCAGATAGTTCATAATTAGTGTATAGAATTCTACTAATTTTGGTATGTTGATTTGTATCCTGCAACTTTACTCTATTCATTTATTTGTTCTAAGCGTTTTTTTAGTGAAGTCTTTAGGGTTTTCTATAGATAGATCATGCCATATCCAAACAGAGAAAATTTAGCTTCTTCTTTTCCAATTTGGATGCTCTTTTTTTTTTTTTTTCCCTTGCCTAACTGTTTTGGCTAGAATTTCTAGTACTGTGCTAAATAAAAGTCTTGAAGGTGAGCATCCTTATATTTCAACATATCTTAGAGAAAAGGCTTTCAGCTTTTTCTGTTGATTATGATGTTAGCTGTGGGTTACTCATATGAGGCCTTTATTGTGTTGAAGTAAATTTCTTCTCTCTATGATTTGATGTAAGTTTTTAAGGTGAAGGAATGTTGAATTTTGTTCAATGCTTTCTCTCTGCATATATTAAAGCAATCATATGATATCTTGTACTTCATTCTGTTAATACCATGTATTGTGATTATAGATTTGCATGTGTTGAACCATCTTTCCATTCCTAGAATAGATCCCCCTTGATCATAGTGAATTATCTTTTTTGAAAATGCTGTTGAATTTGGATTAATAGTATTTTGTTGGGGATTTTTTAAAAAATCTATGTTTATCATGGATACTGGCCTGTATTTGCCTTTTTTGTTGTTGTGTCTTTGGTTTTGGTGTCACGTGAATGCTGGCGTGGAAAATGAGTTCAGAAACATAACTTTTGCTTTAATTTTTTGGAAACATTTAAAAATAATTGGTGTTAGCTTTTTAAAAAAATGTTTGGTAGAACTCAGCAGTAAAGCAATCAGATCCTGGACTTTTCTCTAATGGTAGAGCTTTCATTACCTATTCAATCTCCTTACCTGTTGTTGATCTGTTCAAATTTTCTATTTTTTCATAATTCAATTTTTATAGGTTGTACATGTCCAGGAGTTTTTCCATTTTGTCCATTTTTTTGGTATTCAACTGTTTCTAATAGTTTTTTATAATCTTTTTTCATTTCTATGGTCACAGTTTTAATGTCTCATGTCTCATTTTTCAACTCTGATTTTACTTATTTCAATGTTCTTTTTGTCTTATGTAACTAAAATTTGTTAATTTTGTTTACTTTTACAAAAAACAGTTGTTTATTTTGTTGATATTTTATATTAATTTTCTAGTCTCTATTTCATTTATTTCTACTCTGATATTATTTCCATCCTTGTAGTAATTTTTGACTTAGTTTGCTATGGTTTCTCCAGTTCTATGAAGTGCATTGTTAGGTTGTTTATTTGAGATCTTTCTTCTTTTTATGATATAGGTATTTATTTGCATAAACTTTCTAGTTAGGATTGCTTCTGTTGTATACCACAGGTTGCACTATGTTGTGTTTTAATTTTCATTTATCTCAAAACATTTCTAAATTACCTTTTTAATTACTTTATTGACCCATTGATTATTCAAAAGCATGTCACTTAATTTTCATGTATTTGTGGATTTTCTAAGTTTCTCCTGTTGTTACTAGTTTTACTTCTTGGTGGTCAGAAAATATATTTGATATAATTTCAATATTCCTAAATTTGTTAAGATTTGTGCCTTAACGTGTATTAGTCAGGGTTCTCTAGAGGGACAGAACTAATACGATAGTTATATACATATATATGTAAAGGAGGGGTCATTAAGGACTTATTAACTCACACGATCACAAGGTCCCACAATAGGCTGTCTGCAAGCTGAGGAGCAAAGAAGCCAGTCCAAGCTCCAAAGCTGAAGAACTTGGAGTCCAGTGTTTGAGGACAGGAAGCATCCAGCACAGGAGAAAGATGTAGCCTTTCTGCTACAAGGATAAGCCAGTCTGCTATTTTCACATTCTTCTGCTTGCTTTTTATTCTGGCCATCCTGAAAGCTGATTAGATTTTGCCTACACAGAATAAGGGTAGGTCTACCTTCCTGAGCCCACTGACTCAAATGTTAATCTCCTCTGGCAACACTCTAACAGACACACCCAGGATTAATACTTTGCATCCTCCAATCCAATCAAGTTGACACTCAGTGTTAATCATCACAAGTCCACCCCTTGTCAACTTGAACCCATACACATCTCCTGAGATCATACACAATCTTCAAATAAATACAATGATAAGATCTTAACTATGATTAACATAATACAGCTATCCTTTGTACAACTGGAACATAACAATCCCCAATCCAAATGCTATTACATAGTTAACACTTAAATGCTAATATGAAGTCAATAAGTCTTATGTTATACGATAAGGATAAAGGAAATAAAATGAAGATATTTTCTTAGTACAAGTATATACATTCACAAACATGTTTATAACAAAAGAAGAAGGAAATACTTATGACAATTACAGTCCTCATTTGTACAGCTGGTTATGTGATCGGAACTGGTATTGATGACTACCTTCTTCTACTACCCATTCTGATTCCCTTTGCTTTCAGCAAGCACCTCAGCAAGTCCTGGCTTTTTTCCTGGTGGAGTGACCCAAACATTATTTCTTGAAGGGTCTGGGCTATTTGTAGTCCTGCCTGGATTAGGGTGTTGTAATTTCCCATTGACCTTAATCACAGAATGGTAATACTAAGAGACTACCCAAGGGATCTCCTGTATTCCACGCATACTCTTTCTTACCTCCCTTGTGAAGTAGTGGACTAATTTCACCTTGATAGTCCAGGTCAGTCACCTCAGCCAACACTGTAACTCCCTTCTTAGCTTGTTGACTTAAAGGTAAGAGGAGCCCAAATTGTCCAGGTGGCAATATTAACTTCCAGTTTAATGGAATTGTTGTTGTGTTCCCTGGTGACAGCATTCCTCCCTCTGGAACTAAAACCTCTAGACTAGCAGAACATAATGTTGTGGGAACAGGAAGCAAAAGTTTTGCTAGCGGATCACTAGCGGTGATGGTGAGTGGTGCCACTTCCACTTCCATCCATCGATTCCTGGACCCGTGAAACCTGGATAAGGGAGAAACAGTACCATATAGTGTACATTGATTTGGAGCATACACAGACTTTTGGAGAACTTTGTCCCAGCCTTGCAAAGTATTGTTACCTAGTTGGCGCTGTAATTGTGACTTAAAAAGGCCATTCCACCGTTTTATCAATCCAGATGCTTCAGGATGATGGGGAATATGGTAAGACCAGGGAATTCCACGAGGATAAGCCCACTGCTGCACTTCTTTAGCCATAAAGTGAGTGCCTTGTTCAGAGGCAATGATGTGTGGAATACCATGATGGTGGATAAGGCATTCCATGAGTCCACGGATAGTAGTCTTGGCAGAAGCATTGCATGCAGGATAGGTAAACCCATATCCAGAGTAACAGTCTATTCCAGTGAGGATGAACCTCTGTCCTTTCCATGATGGAACAGATCCAATATAATCAACCTACCACTAAGTAGCTGGCTGATCTTCCCAAGGAATGGTGCCATATCAAGGGCTCAGTGTTGGACTTTGCTGCTGACAAATTGGGCACTCAGCAGTGGCTGTAGCATAGTCAGTCTTGCGGAATGAAAGTCCGTGTTGCTGAGCCAATGAGTAACCTCCATTCCTGCCACTCTGGCCACTTTGTTCATGGGCCCATTGGGCAATGACAGAGGTGGCTGGGGAGAGGCTGAGTGGTGTCCATAGAATGAGTCCTCCTATGCACTTGATTATTACAGTCGTCTCTGCTGAGGTCCCCCTTTGGTGAGCATTCACACGGGATAAAAATCTTCACAGTTTTTCATCACTCAAAGATGTTCATCCTCAAACCTCTTCTCCAAATTTATTATTTATTTATTTTTACCAATTTTCCAATCCTGCTTTTTCCAAGTCTGTGACTAATCAGCCAAACTATTGGCTAGCGTCCATGATTCAGTATATAATCTTGCATCTGACCATCCTTCCATGCAAAGTGCACAACTAGGTGTACTTCTTGAAGTTCTGCCCACTTGGAAGATTTCCCATCACCTCTGTTCTTCAGGGATGTCCTAGAAAGGGGCTGTAGTGCTGCAGCTGTCCATTATCAAGGGTAGCGCCTGCATATTGTGCAGAACCATCTGTGAACCAGGCCCTAGTCGTCTCTTCCTCTGTCAATGGATCATAGAGAACACCCCATGAAGCCATCTTCACAGGGTAGGGGAGAGAAGTCAGAGTGGCAGGAGCAGAGACTGTGGACATTTGAGCCACTTCCTCATGTAACTTATTTGTGCCTTCAGGACCTGCTCAACTCTGATCTCATATATACTACTTCCATTTGATGATGCAATGTTGCTGTGCACAACTCAGTTTATGGCTTGATGGGTCAGAAAGCACTCAGTTCACAATAGACAGTTCAGGTCACGTGATGACCCTTAGTCAAATGTTCAGTTTCTACCAAAGCCCAGTAACAAGCCAAGAGCTGTCTCTCAAAAGGAGAGTAGTTATCTGCAGAAGATGGCAGGGCCTTGCTCCAAAATCCTAGAGGCCTCCACTGTGATTCACCTATAGGGGACTGCCAAAGGCTCAAAACAGTTTCCCTATCTGCCACTGCCACCTCAAGTACCATTGGATTTTCTGGGTCATATGGCCCAAGTGGCAGAGCAGCCTGCACAGCAGCCTGGACCTGTTGCAGAACCTTCTTCTGTTCTGGACCCCATCAAAACTGGCAGCCCTGAAAGGGTCACTCAATAAATGAGCCAGAGGAACACACCCAAATGAGGAATGTGTTGCCTCCAAAATTCAAATAGTCCCATTGGGTGTGTGCCTCTTTCTTGGTTGTAGTAGGGGCCAAATACAGCAACTTATCCCTCACCTTAGAAGAAATATCTCAACAGGCCCCACACCATGAGATAACCTAAACATTTTACTGAGGTAGAAGGTCCCTGAATTTTAGTCAGATTTTTCCCCATCCTCTGGCATGCAAATCTCTCACCAAAAATTCAGTGTGTTTCCAATTTCTTGCTCACTGGATCCAGTCAGCATAATGTCATCAATTTAGTGAACCAGTGTGATATCCTGTGGAAGTGAAAAGAGATTAAGTTTTCTTCAAAGATTATGAAACAAAGCGGAGAGTTGATATACTCCTGAGGTAGGACAGTAAAGGTATTTTGGTGGCCTTGCCAGCTGAAGGCAAATTGCTTGTGGTGGGCCTTATGGACAGGAATGGAGAAAAAGGCATTTGTCAAGTCAGTGACTGTGTACCAGGTATCAGGAGATGTGTTAATTTGCTCAAGCAATGAAACGACATCTGTTACAACAGCTGCAATTGGAGTCATCACTTGGATAAATGTATGATAACCCACTGTCATTCTCCAAGATCCATCTGTCTTCTGCACAGGCCAAATAGGAGAGTTGAATGGGAAGTTGTGGGGATCACCACCCCTGAATCTTTCAAGTATTTGATGGTGACACTAATCTCTACAGTCCCTTCAGGGATGTGATATTGTTTTTTATTTATTATTTTTCTAGGTGGAGGAAGCTCTAATAACCTTCAATTGACCTTTCCTACCATAATAGCCCTTGGCTTACCAGTTAGAAAGCCAACTGAGGGGGGTGGGGGTTCTGCCTGTTGCTAAATATGTCTATGCCAATTATACATTCTGGTACTGGGCAAATGACCACAGGATGAGTCTGGGGATGCACCGGACCCACTGTAAGTCGAACCTAAAACTTCATTAATTATCTGACCTCCATAATCCCCTCCTTTAATTGGAAGACCACAGTGATGTTTTGGGTCCCCAGGAATCAATATCAGCTCAGAGCCTGTATCCGGTAGTCTCTGAAATGTCTGATCATTTTCCTTTTCCCACTGCACAGTTATTCTGGTAAAAGGCTGGAGGTCCCATTGGGGAAGGATGGGAAAAAGATTAACAGCATAAATTGTCATAGGGTAGTGGGATCCTTCCTCAAGGGGAATTGGCCTCCCCTTCAATCAAGAGGTTCTGGGTCTGTAAACTGACTCAAGTCTGGAAATTGATTGAAGGGCTATGATTCTCTTTTCTTATAATTCAAAATAGTATTTCATCCACTCAACCTGGAAGTATTCTGCTTATATAAATTAAGTAGGAATGCAGTAGGCTTCCATTCTAGGAATACTGTGATTAATTAGCCAATGCCAGAGTCCTACACTATTATGTGATTGCTGCCTTGCCTTTGCTGTCCATTACAGTAGCTACACCCTCCTTGCCTTTGACAGTTGAGTCCCAGCACTTGGCCTCTACCACCTTGGGATTCAATTATTCCCATTGCATTTAAATTTTGTAGTTGAGTGACTGCAGTTCTTACTGTTAGATCAGACATACAGAGAAGAGCAATTACAGAGCTCTTCAAAGATGCAGGTGCTGCTCTCATAAATCTATTTAGCAAAGCATTGGTTAAGGGTATATCTTCTGGACCCTCCCAGCTGGGATGAGTAGGTCTAAGTGACTAATCCACTCCCACATCCCAATTTCCCTAAGCTGTTGGATTCCTTCCTCTACATTAAACCAAGGGAGATCAGGCATTTCCAGTTCACAGTGGGCCATCTTTTAATCCATGTTTTAGCTAACCAAGCAAATAAGCTATTAGAACCTTTTTTTAACTCCCCAAGCTGCAACATTAAATGCAGATTCCCTATTGAGTGGGTACAAACCAATAAATTCAGCCTGATCCAATCAATGTCCTCACTTTAACAGTAGACACCTGGCAAGGCTGTACAGGCACATTTTGTTGCAGGTCAGCCACTCACTGATAAGTACTTGTGTCTGTTTTTCCACAATTTCAGCTTTTTTTTCTACAGGAGATAAGACTCTTACTCAGGGCAATGTTAGCAGATTTGAGGCTCAGTGTCTGCTTCTGAAGCTTGGAGTTAGAATCCCTGAGTTTATCATTTTATTTCATCACTTTGTCCAGTGAACTTAAGAGTAACCATCCAACTTCATTATGTTCCTTGGTTCTCTACATATAGTCGAAAATATTATATAGAGAGTCACTAAACTCCTTGCCTCTTATGAGTGGTGAATCAGGAGTGCCAGATGCATTTATTTTGCATAAATCTCTTAGCAGTTTACCCCAAGGACTATCAGTGTTCTCCATACTATTAGAGGTAGAGTCCTTAGCATTTTGGGGTCTAATCGTATTAACCAGTCAACTCCAGAAACCCCAAAACCAATCAAAGAACTTTTTCTTTTATATTCTGTTCCTCTAGAACCACTCCTGGTACCAAAGTCTGTATCAGTCAGGATTCTCTAGAAGAATAAAACTAAAAGGATATATATATATATATATATATAGTGATATCAAGTTTATTAAGGAGTATTAGGTCACAGGATCACAAGGTACAACAATAGGCCATCTGCAAGTTGAGGAGCAAAGAAGCCAGTCCAAATCTCAAAACTGAAGAATTGGAGTCCGATATTTGAAGCAGGTAGCATCCAGAATGGGAGAAAGATGTAGGCTGGGGAGATAAGTCAGTCTGGTCTTTTCATGTTCTTCTGCCTGCTTTTTACTCTGGCCACAATGGCAGCTGACTAGATTATGTCCACCCAGGTTAAGGATGGGTCTGTGTTTCCCAGCCCACTGACTTAAATGTTAATCTCCTTGGCAACACCTGCAGAGACACAGCCAGGATCAATACTTTGCAGCCTTCAAACCAATCAAGTTGACATTCAGTATTAACCATCATAGTATGTGATCTATCCTGGAGAATGTTGCATGTGCAGTTGAGAAGAATGTGTATTTTGCAGCTGCTGGATGGAATGTTCTGTATATGCCTATTAAGTCTATTTGTTCTAGAGTGTAGCTTGTGTCTGGTGTTTTCTTGTCAATTTTCTGTCTGCATAATCCATTTATTGCTAAAACTGGAGTGTTGAAGTACCATAGTATTATTGTATTGTAGTCAATCTCTTCTTTTAGAGCTGTTAATATTTACTTTATACATTTAGGTGTTCTGATGTTGGGTGGATTTATGATGTTGGGTGTTCCTGATGTTGGGTGTTATATCCTCTTCTGTAATGACCCCTTCATCATTGTATAATGAACTTCTTTGTCTCTCTTTGCAGTTTTTGACTAAAAGACTATTTTGTATGATATGAATATAGCTCCTCCTGCACATATCCAGGTTTTTTATTTGCAGGAAATATTTTTTCCATCACTTCACATTCATTCTATGCGTGTCTTTACAGTTGAAGTGAATCTTTTGTAGGCAGCATATAGTTGGGTCTTGTTTTTTGTTTGTTTGTTTTAATCTATTTAGCCAGTCTATGTCTTTAATTGAAAAACTGAATTTATCTACATTCAAGGTAATTATTGCTAGGTAATTACTTAATTGCTGCCATTATGTTAATTGTTTTCCAGTTGTTTTGTAGATGCTTTCTCCTTATTTTCCTCTCACTGTCTTCCTTGTGGTTAAGTGATTTTTCTGTAGTTGTATGTTTTGACTCCTTGATCTTTTTTTGTAGGCATCTATTATGGGTTTTTTACTTTGCAGTGCCTTAAGGCTTACAAAAAATATCTTATAGCTGTAACAGTTTATTTTCAGGTGATAATGATGTGTCAATATAGGCTCAATGTACTGATACTGTAACACATATATCACTCTGGATAGTGATAGTAGAGTGAGGCTGTGCATGTGTGGGAAGGTGAGTATATGGGAACTCTCTGTACTTACCACTCAATTTTACTGTGAATCTAAATCCAAACCTTCTTTCAAAAATAAAGTAAAAAATAAGTTCATACATACTTTTAATAGTATTTTTGAGAAACAGAGAATATCAACCTATTTTCAATAAATACACATTACATAATTATCACAATATAAGCTAATTTATTTAAATGAATTTCTTTTATTCTTGTACATATATATGCATCATTGCAATGAACATGTTTATATCTAGGGTAAATTCCTAGAGGTAGAACTATTAAGTCAGAAAATTGCATATTCTAATCTTTTGATACATACTGCTCAATTTTTTCTACAGCATTTATTTATAAGACTCAGTTCAAGCTTTATACTTATCTTATTTTGTACTGTTATAATTATTTGTTAGAATTGCTTATAAGATTGACAACATTCTAGACATTGTATTCATTTCTTTATTCCTTCAACTAAAATGTCTAGCACTGGTGTATGACTAGTGGTGTCATGTAACCTATATCCGGCCACAAACAAAAGCAACATAAACTGCTATCCTCATAGAACTTATACTGTAGTAAAGGGAAAAGCAATTAAAAAAATAAACAAAATACAAAGTATGTTAATTGATATGGTTTGGCTGTGTCCCCACCCAAATATCATCTTGAATTGTAGCTCCCATAATTCCAAAGTGTTGTGGGAGGAAACTGGTGGGAGATAATTGAATCATGGAGGCAGTTTTCCCCATACTGCTTTCATGGTAGTGAATAAGTCTCATGAGAGCTGATGGTTTTATAAGGGGAAACCCCTTTCACATGGTTCTCATTTTCCTTTGCCTTCCATGATGTAAGATATGCTTTTTGCCTTCCACCATGATTGTGAGGCCTCCCCAGTCACGTGGAACTGTGAGTCATTAAAGCTTTTTTTTCCATTATAAATTACCCAGTCTTGGGTATGTCTTTATCAACAGCATGAAAATGGACCAATACAGTAAACTGGTACCAGTAGAGGGGGGAACTGCTGAAAAGATATGTGAAAATGTGGAAGTGACTTTGGAACTGAGGAATAAGCAGAGGTTGGAACAGTTTGGAGGGCTCAGAAGAAGACAGGAAAATGTGGGAAAGTTTGGAACTTCCTAGAGACTTGTTGAATGCCTTTGACCAAAATGCTGATAATGATAGGGACAATGAAATCTAGGCTGAGGTGGTCTCTGATGGAGAGGAGGAACTTGAGGAAGAGAGTAAAGGTGACTCTTGCTATATTTAAGCAAAGAGACTGGCAGCATTTTGCCTCTGCCTTAGAAATCTGTGTAACTTTGAACTTGTGGTCTATGATTTAAGGTATCTAGCAGAAGAAATTTCTAAGCAGCAAAACATTCAAGATGTGACTTGGGTGCTGTTAAAGGCGTTCAGATTTTAAAGGGAAGCAGAGCATAAACATTTATAAAATTTGCAGCTTGATGATGGGATAGAAAAGAAAAACCTTTTGCTGAGGAGAAATTCAAGTTGGTTGCAGAAATTTGCATAAGTAACAAGGAGTCAAATGTTAATTGCCAAGAAGATTTTTAAAAATGTCTCCAGGGCATGTCAGAGACCTTTGTGTCAGCCCCTCTAATCACAGGCCTGGTGGCCTAAGAGAAAAAAGAAATTGGTTTCTGGGGCTGGGCCCAGGTCCCCCTGCTGTGTGCAACTTTTGTTGGTGTCCTGTATCCCAGGCACTCTAGCCATGGCTGAAAGGAACCAAGGTACAGCTCGAGCCATGGCTTCAGAGGGTGCAAGACAAAAGCCTTGGCAGCTTCCATGTGGTGTCAAGCCTGCAGGTGCACAGAAGTCAAGAATTAAAGTTTGGAAACCTCTGCCTAAATTTCGGAGGATGTATGGAAATGCCTGGATATACAGGCAAAAGTTTGCTGCAGGGCAGCACTCTCATGGAGAACATCTACTAGAGCAGCATGGAAGGGAAATGTGGGGTTGAAGCCGCCACAGAGTCACTACTGAGGCACTGCCCACTGGAGCTATGAAAACAGGGCCACAGTCCTCCAGACCTCATAATGGGAGATCCATTGACAGTTTGCATCGTGCACCTAGAAAAGCCACAGCCACTCAATGTTGGCTGGTGAAAAAAGCTGGAAGGGAGGCTGTACTCTATAAAGCCACAGGAGTGGAACTGCTCAAGACCATGAGAACCCACCTCTTTCATCAGCATGACCGGGATGTGAGACATGGAGTCAAAGGAGATCATTGTGGAGATTTAAGATTTGACTACCCCACTGGATATCAGACTTCAATGGGGCCTTTAGCCACTTTGTTTTGGCCAAGTTCTCCCATTTGGAATGGGTGTATTTATCCAATGCTTGTACCCCCATTGTATCTAGGAACTAACTAACTTGCTTTTGATTTGACAGGCTTATAGGAGGAATCGACTGGCTTTGTCTCAGATGAGACTTTGAACTGTGGACTTTTGAGTTAATGCTGAAATGAATTAAGACTTCGGGGAATGGCTGGTAAGGCATGATTGGTTTTGAAATGTGAGGGCATGAGATTTGGGAGGGGCCAGAGGCAAAATAATATGGTTTGGCTGTGTCCCGCCCAAATCTCATTTTGAATTGTAGTTCCCATAATTCCTACATGTTTTGGGAAGGAAACAATGGGAGATAGTTGAATAATGGGGGTGCTTTTCCCCATACTGT
Source organism: Macaca thibetana thibetana (assembly GCF_024542745.1). Taxonomy (NCBI): domain Eukaryota; kingdom Metazoa; phylum Chordata; class Mammalia; order Primates; family Cercopithecidae; genus Macaca; species Macaca thibetana. The sequence continues at coordinate 69,450,404 of NC_065588.1, read as the reverse complement.
TCTCATGGTAGTGAATAAGTCTCATGGACTTGATGGTTTTGTAACTCTTTCACTTGGTTCTCATTCTCCCTTGTCTGCCGCCATGTAAGATGTGTTCTTCACCTTCCAGCATGATTGCAAGGCCTCCCTAGCCACGTGGAATTGTGAGTCAATTAAACCTTTTTTTCTTTATAAATTACTACGTGATTGGTATGGTATGTCTTTATCATCAAACACAAGTGATTTTTAAATGAAAAAGAAAATATATAGCATGGAAGGGAAATATTCAGATGTGATGATTGTTAAAGTTTTGCATATGATAGTCAGTGAAGACTCACAGAGAAGATGACATTTGAACATATATTTGAGGCATCTGGTGCCATGATCCAAGAAGATAAAACAGAGTGGTGAGAAGGGTTCAGATTGTAATATGATTAAAGGCAAAGTCAGTGAGGTTTGTAGACAAGTGGATAAGGATGTTAGGAATGAGAGAGACAGGAATTAAAGATAACCCCAGAATTATTTGGTCCAAGAAAGTAGAAAGATAAAGTTACCGTTTATTTAACGATGAAAAAGATGCTAAGAGTAGGTATAGGAACAAAAATGTGGATTTAAAGTGTTACATTCCAATGCCTATGAGACATCAGATGAAAATGGAATAAAATCAGTTAAGTGTATGAATTTAGTGGAAGGTAGTCTGGGCTTAAAATATGTAATTGGTGATCTCTAGTATATCAATTATAATTAAAACCATAAAGTTGTAGCAAAGACAAAAACATGGGGGAAATGAGCACAGATAAAGTAAAGAAGAGTGGCAAAGACTGGGTCCTCGGACATCTTTAACATTTAGAGGTTGGAGCAATATTAAATGTGACTAAAAAATAGCAAAGTGAAGTAGGGCAGCCAACAGATTGTGACAGTATGGAAGAATAGTGAACATAGTGTTTTATGGCTGAGAGTGAACAACTTGATCAGATGTTGTAAAGGGGTCTAGAAAAATAAAATTTGAGAATTGACAAATAGATTTAGTGTCATTGTGCCATAGATAAGCAATTTCATTGAAGCAATGAAGGCCAAAACCTGACTAGAAAGGTCAAAGAGACAAAGGCAAAAAATGAATAAGAGAATAACGGGTATAAATAACTATTTCAGGAAGATTTTCTATAGAAAGAAATAGAATAATGGAGAAGTATTATGACCTAAAGATGTAAAATTTAAATACGTTATTTTTAATGAAAATGACCATAGTCTTTGAGTGTTGTGATGGGCATATTCAGTTGGGGAAGGTAGGTGGAGAATTGATGATATTGGAGATAAAGGGGAGAGCTAATGGAGCTGTTGAGTAAGAAAGCAGGATTAGTATCTACTGTACAAATGCAGGTGTTCATCTTACATAGCAGTAAAAGCCATGTTTCCAAGAAGACAAGAAAGACAACAGAATATGTACATATAGTGGCAGGAAGGTTGGTAGATGTGTTGATGAAAACAGATTTTTTTTTTTTTTTTTTTTACTCATTGCTTTTTAGTGAAACATGTATTATGTTGGTGCAAAAGTAATTGCTATTTTTACCATTAAAACTAATGATAGGAGAAGAGGGTTTGAAGGTGTCAGGAGAGAGAAAGTACAAAATTGTCTTTTAGGAATGCAAAATTATGAATCAACAAAGGAATTTAGCATAACTGGAAACAAACATGGGGCCCTTTTGTGATCATTAATATAAATTGAGAGGCATCAGTATGCCTGTACATGCCTGTGTGTGTGTGTGAGTGTGTGTGTGTGTGTGTGTGTGTGTGTGTGTGGTGTGTGTGTGTGTATTTTCAATCATGTTCATCTGGCTGTGGGTGTTTCAGAAAATGGTAGGGAGAGAAATCTATTAAATCAAAGTTATTATTTTCACAGAGAAGTTCAGTAAAAGACGTACTAGACTCAAAGAGCTTGAGTATGTAAGCTAAGAAATGACTAAAATGATAAAACAAAGAAAAATAAGCTAGATTAAGAGGGAAGTGATAAAATGACAATGATGGGGACAGTACAAATTTGGTAAGATTGATGTGTGGTAGTTGCCAGTGGAGTATAAAAAGTGGAGTGAACTGAAAATATAGTGGTTGTTGTTCACAGTGGCTAAAACTGAGAATTTTGGAGATAAATTGACTTAACTGTTTTATGACCATGAGAGTAAGTGTTTAACTTGAAGGAATACATAATATTCAGAGAAACAAAAGAGAGATCAAGTAATTGAAAAAGTATTAGAAGGATCATCAATATGGATATCAACGTATTTTAAAATTAGGGCACAAATAGGTAAAATTTCTATGACTATAAGTCTCCAACAGACGAATTAAGGTAACGTTTACATAGAAAATGGCAGCAAGAAAGGTGATGATTGATATAGTTTAATGACAACAGTCCAAGCTGCAGTTTCAGAGAAGAGGCAACAACAATGTACGGAAAAGAGGTCAGTCACCCATCTCCTACTCTGTGACTAGAAATACGAAGAGAGAGGGTAAAAAAATAGTCACTACTTCAGATGACAACAGTGTATACCATGTCTCAGTACTAAGGCAATTTTAATAAATGTAAGAATTAGGAAAGAATTTCCCAAAAAAGGAGTGTGAGGTTATTAAGACATTTGTTAATGGATTGCAGAGTACAGAAAAAATCTGTATGTTTTAGGAAGAGACCACAATATAAAATGGAAAAGGAAATGTACAGATCCAATATAAGTATTAGAATCTGGAGGTTGAAGGATTGCTGGTGAGTTCTAGATTTCTTGTGGTGACTATCAAGTTCAGTTCAATTCAACAAATACTTTTTGAGGCTCACCAACATCCTAGTCACTCTTCTCATCCATAAGAAAAACAAACACAAATTATTACTTTAAGAATCTACAACCCAGGGCTAAAAGCTAAATTGAGATTAGACTTGATCTCAAGTGGAATGTTCATGAAGCTATGAGTTTAGAGGAAAGGAACAGAGGAGGATGACTATATGAAAATGCAGATTTTGTAACCAGTGTTTTACTCTTTCTATTGTTCATGTGAATTCCAAGTGAGAGGTTTTCTTTACCAAAGTGCCTAGATATTCGAAGTTCTCTTCTAATTTCCAAGTAGAGCTAATTCTCGCATTTTTTCAGAATTCCTTCTAATTGAGCTATGAAGATATTTTGTTCTCTGGAACCTGAATTCTGGGGATTGTACACATAGTGTCTCAATTTTAAACAATGTTATTTTAGTTATCAAATTGATTTAAAAGAGTCCCTGTTAGATTAAGAGAACTAAAATATAGGATATATACATTGCAAGTGACTTTCCCTCTTTATTTCCCATCAAAAGAATTTTAAAAATATATTTGGCTTTTTAAAATGTTACTAAATCTTTTTCAACTTCTATTTTAAGTTCAGGAGTACATGTGCAGATTTGTTACATAGGTAAGCTTGTGTCGTGGTAGTTTGTTGTACAGGTTATTTCATCACCCAGGTATCAGGCCTAATACCCATTAGTTATTTTTCTTGATCCTCTCTCTCCTCCCATCCTCTACCCTCCGATAAGCCCCAGTGTGTATTGTTTTTCTCTATTTGTTCATGCGTTCTCATTCTTAATTGATCTTTTGCTCCATGTTTTCTGCTTTAGTATTAAATATGGGATATTTTCTTTTTGCTAAAATATATGTAAAAGTTTTCTTTATGCTTACATGTTTCGGTTTTAAATTTTAACATTGAAAGAGTTTATCTGCTGAACTTCATTTTAATATTGGGGAGTGAGTCTCAAATCTCTCTAACAAAGAAACTTGACAGAAGGATGTTGCATGTTATCTTCTGGGCATCTGAGGGCAAAGCCTGAAGCAGCTGATGACTTAATTAAAATGTCTTTGAAGTCTTATGTTTAATCTTCAAGAGTAAGGCAACACTTTTACCACAGTCTTGTAACATAGAAGTATCTTCAATGCAAAATTAATTTTAAATAAATCAACATTAAATTTTAGAAAGATGTACCATATTTATTCTTGACTTCAAGAATCAGATAATATATAAATTATAACCTGCAGTGTATTGCCATTTATAAATTAAAATAAAAGATCATTAGGTAAGGATATAACTTTACTTATTGTTTAAACTTTATGGAATTTTAGAATATATGCAATAAAATCCATAGATCTTATTATAGGTATATAATTTAATGAATTATTCATAGTGAGCACACTATTGCAACCACTACCAAATTAAACATATGATAGTTTATCATAATTGCAAAGTATTCTCCGTGCAAGTTTCCAGTGGTTATCAATCCTAAAGATAACTACTGTTCTCAATTCTTAGACCGTAAACTAGCTTTGCTTAAATAGATACTGTACATTAAAAGTTTTTTCACCATGTACTCTCTTGAACACATCTTTTTTCATTGCATTTCATGCCTATGAGAATTATTCATTATTGGGCCTCTTGATCTTCTCCATTACTGTGTAGTATTTCATGACTTCATTGCATAATGTATTTATTCATTTTACTCTTGACAGATATTTGGATTATTTCACTTTCAATCTCTAACAACAAATACTCCTGTAATCACTCTTGCATATATCTTTTGTTTCACTCATGTACATATTTCTATTATACATGAGTGATGGTAACTGCTGAGTTATAAAGCATGCTTTAGTAAATACTGCCAAAGGTCCAAAGAGGCTGAGTTCATTTATATTCCTATCAGTAACATATCATTTAATTTAATGTGATGGTTAACTTTATGTGTCAAGTTTTCTAGGTAATGACACCTAGTTGTTCAGTCAAAAACGAGTCTAAATGTTGCCATTAAGGTATATTTTAGATGTGATTAATGTTTGAATAAGTAGGCTTTGAGTAAAGCAGATTACCCTCCACAGTGTGGGTGCACATTATCCATTAAGTTCAGGACCTTAACCAGAAAGACTGAAGTCCCCTGGACAAGAATGCTTGCTCTCCAAATATTAGATTGCCAGGCCAAACTGTAACATAAACCAAATCTCTCTCTCTTTCTCTCCAACACCACACACACACACACACACACACACACACACACACACACACTCTATTGGTTCTTTTTCTAAAGTGTATTAACTGACGAATGCACTTCGCATTGTCATTTGGTTTTTGGCGGTAGACATTTTCTGGGTGCTATTGTCTGAAAGTTTGTATCTTCCCCATATTCATATGTTGAAATCTAACCCCCCCCCCAATTCATATATTAATAGTATTGGAGGAGGGACCCTTGGTAGGTGAGAAGATTATAAAGCCAGCCCTCATGAAAAGGATTAATGCCCTTATAAAAGAAGCTTGAGAGAACTCCTTCAGCCCTTCCACCAAATGATTACACTAAGAACCAGAAACCTCAGGATACCATATCTGTTGGTACTTTAATCTTAGACTTAAAAATGTCTATTCGTTATAAGTTAACCAGTTTATGGTATTTTGTTACAGCAGTCTGAAGGGACCAAAACAGTGGATATCCAGTGTTAGCTCATGATTTTATTTTTTAACTTTCCTGGTAATCACTGGTCATCAGAGAAATGCAAATCAAAACCACAATGAGATACTTTCTCATGCCAGTTAGAATGAGGATTATTAAAAAGTCAGGAAACAACAGATGCTGGAGAGGATGTGGAGACATAGGGATGCTTTTAAAATGTTGGTAGGAGTGTAAATTAGTTCACCCGTTAGGGAAAAATAGTGTGGCAATTCCTCAAGGATCTAGAACCAGAAATACCATTTAACCAAGCAATCCCACTACTAAGTGTATACCCGAAGAATTATAAATCATTCTACCAAAAAGGCATATGCACACACGTTTACTGCAGCACTATTCACAATAGCAAAGACTTGGAATCAACACAAATGCCCATCAATGATAGACTAAAGTTGCGTACCTTTTTTTTTTTTTTTTTTAGAACATATATATTTTTTTAAATTATGCTTTAAGTTCTGGGATACATGTGCAGAACCTGCAGGCTTGTTACATAAGTATACACATGACATGGTGGTTCGCTGCACACAACAACCTGTCAACATTAGGAATTTCTCCTACTGCTATCCCTCCTACTGCTCCCCTGGCCCCACCACCCTCCGATAGACCTCGGTGTGTGATGTTCCCCTCCCTGGGTCCATGTGTTCTCATTGTTCAATTCTCACTTATGAGTAAGAACATGCGGTGTTGGGTTTTCTGTTCCTGTGTTAGTTTGCTGAGAATAATGGTTTCCAGCTTCATCTATGTCCCCGCAAAGGACATGAACTCATCTTTTTTATGGCTGCATAGTATTCCGCAGTGTATATGTGCCACATTTTCTTTATCCAGTCTATCACTGATGGGCATCTGGGTTGCTTTCAAGTCTTTGCTGTTATGAATAGTACTGCAATGAACATACGTGTGCACGTGTCTTTATATTTGAATGATTTATATTCCTTTGGGTATATACCTATAACCAAAGGTATAGGTATTCCTCAAGGACCTAGAACCAGAAAGTTGTTTAGTGGTCACTTAAATAATACCCTTTCTGAAGTGACTTTCAAGTCTTTTGACTACCACATGTAAAATTTGTCTGCTTTTGTTATATATCTGTAGAAATTCTTTATAACTTTGGAAATAAATACTTTGTCAAACGTATAGTAGAAATATATTCTCCTCCTTTGATTTCCTAAATAGAGTCTTGTCATAATAGAAATTCTTAATTTTAATAAAGTCCAATATTTCCATCTTTCCCTTAGGGATGGATACAGTTTGTTTCTTATTTAAGAAAAATTTTCCACCACACTTACATGAAGGTATTATCTCACATGTTCTTCTAGAAGTTCTATTGTTTTGTCTTACACTTTTTTACCTGTGACCTAACTGAAGTTTATTTTTGTATCAAGTGTGAAGTAGGAGTCAAAGTTTATTTCAACAGAAATATGCAGCTGATCCAGCAACATATACTGAAAATATTCTATTTGACCCACACAATTTCAGTGAAATACTCTATAAATCAGGTGACCATATATTTATGGGTCCATTTCTGTTCTTAGACCATTTTATTTATTTGTATTTTTGATTTATTAGTATCAGTACATTTTTAATTACTCTAGCTAAATAATAAGCATAAATTTTAGGCAGAGAAAGTTTTTTCACCTTTTTATTCTTCTCCTGGAGTGCATTAACTATTTCTGGTCCTTTTCATTTTCAGGTAAAATTTCGAAAGAACATTTACTTTCCACAAATAAGCCAAATAGAATTTGAATAGGACTGTAACGAGTCCCACTTTGAAGATTGGACACTATTTTTACAATAATGGGTCTCCCAATGTGTTGGTAAATTCCACTATTTATTTTTTTCTTTAATTTCTCTCAATTTGTTTTCTGTGTATAGGTCTTACACATTTTAATAGGTCTATATTTCAGTGTTTGAGGTTTTTTACATTATCATAAACATTTACTTTCTCTAAAATTTTACTTCTGGATTGCTCATGGCTCATTTATTTAACAATAAATTACATATTACATTTATATTTTTATGTTTATTATTTTAATATTTTTTATTTGTATAAATTTTAGAGGTACACATGCAGTTTTGTCACACAGATACCTTGTGTCATGGTGAAGTCTAGGTTTTTAATGGAACTATCACCCAAATGATATACATTGTACCCATTAAGTAATTTCTCATTCCTCATGTCTTCCACACTCTTACCCTTCCAGGTCTCCAGTGTCTAACATTCCACACTCCACATCCATATGTACACATTGTTTACCTCCCACTTGTAAGTGAAAAAGTAAAAAAATACTTAACTTTAAATTTCTAATTTGTTTTACTTAAGATAATGGCCTCCAGTTCCATCCATGCTCCTGCAACAGACATATTTTCATTCTTTTTTATGACTGAATAGTATTCTATTGCATATGCACACATAAACAACCCCCCTTATTCAATCATGCACTGATGGACAATTAGGTTGATTTCGTATCTTTGCTATTGTGAACAGTATTGTGATAAATGTATGATGTGGGTATTTTTTTAATCTAATTATTTCTTTTTCTTTGGACATATACCCAATAGTGAGATAGCTGGATCAAATGGTAGCTCAATTCTTAGTCCTTTGTGAAATCCCATATTGCTTTACTTAACATACTTTTAGTACATTTACATTTAATGATGATGCTCAATTTAGTTATTAATTCAAACAGCATGTGTATAGATGTTTTAAATTTTATATGATAATCTTTGAATAATATCCAGTTTTATTTCTTCTTGCATAATATCACTAAATAATGTATAATCAGCGTTTCTTAAGTCTCTCTCAACCCCCTTTCAGCCATCACTTTTCTTTGAGAATAATTTAATACCCTGAGTTTTAAATGTAAGTATGGCTATGCCTAATTTGAAATTCATATAAAAGGAACAGCACAGGATACTGTGTTTTGTGTCCAACATCTTTCACCCAATATTATGGTTATGATATTTTTTGAAAATATCATTGAAGTTGTATTTCATTTATAATCATTATAGTATAATATTCCATTATGTAAACAGACCATAATTTTCTGTTCGATTGGATTTTCCCCTATTATTTTTAACTGACATATAATAATTATACCTATTTATGTGATACAAAGTAATATTTCAATAAATATACACAATATGCAATTACCAAATCAGGACAATTAGCATATCCTTCACTTCAAACATTTGTTATTATTTTGTGTTGCGAACATTCAAAATTTTCTCTTCTAGCTTTGTGAAAATATATACTACATTATTGTTAACCATATTCAGCCTACAGTGCTACAGAACACTAGTATTTCTACCTCAAATCTAGCTATAACTTCGTATCTGTTAACCAACTTCTATCTATCCTTTCCTTTCCCCTACCTTCCCCAGTCTCTAATAACCACAGTTCTACTCTCTGCATTCATGAGTTCATTTTTTTAGCTTCCACATATCAGTGAAATATGTGGTATATATTTTTCTGTACATGAGTTATTTAACTTAACATAATGTCCTCCAAGCTCATATATGTTGCCATGAATAACAAGATTTCATTCTTTTTTGTAGCTACATTATATTGTAAACATAAATATGGGGCACAGGTATCTATTTCATATATTGATTTTCTTTCCCTTGGATAAATCCCCAGTACTGGGATTTTTGGGTAATATGGTAATTCTATTTTTAGTTTAATGAGAAACCTACATGCTGTTTTCCATAAGAGCTATCCTAATTTATGTCCCCACCAACAGTATATAAGAGTTCCCTTTCCCTGCATCTACCCCAGCATTTGTTTTGTTTTGTTTTCTTTTTAATAATAGCCATTCTAACTGTGGTGAGATGGGATCTCACTGTGGTATTATTTTGTGTTTACCTGATGATTAGCGATATTGAGCAGTGTTTCATGTACTTATTGGCTGTTTATATGTCTTCTCTTGAGTAATGTCTATTCAGATCATATGCCCAGTTTTTCATCAGATTATTTACTTTCCTGCTCTTTTCCATTTTGAGTGACTTGTTTATTTCTTTTTCCTAATTGCCCCAGCTTAGACTTTTAGTACTATGTAAAATAAAAGTGATGAAAGCGGCCATCCTTGTCTTGTTCCAGTTCCTAATTGCCCCAGCTTAGACTTTTAGTACTATGTAAAATAAAAGCGATGAAAGCGGCCATCCTTGTCTTGTTCCAGTTCTTAGAAGAATATCTTTCAGCTCTTTCCCATTCAGTATGATTTTAGCTGTGGGTTTTTCACATATAGCCTTTATTGTGTGGAGGTATGTTCCTTCTGAATCTAATGTTTTGAGAGTTTTTATCATATACAGATGCTGAATTTCATCAAATGCTTTTTCTATATCCATGAAAATAATCATATAGTATTTGTACTTTATTATGTTGATGTGAAGTACTACATTTATGGATTTGCATATGTTGAAAGTCTTTGTATTCCTGTGAAATACTCCGATTGGTCATCACATATTATCTTTTTGATATGTTGCTGGATTTGGTTTTTCCGCAATTTGTTGAGGATTTTTGCATCCATATTTATCAGGGATATTGGCCTGTAGTTTTCTTTTCTTGTTTTGTCCATGTCTTGTTTAGGTATCAGGGAAATGCTGGCCTTGTAGAGTGATTTAGGAAGAATTTTCTCTTCAATTTATTGGAATATGTTGAGAGGAATTTGTGTTAGTTCTTCTTTAAAAGTTTGACAGAAACCATCAAGTTCTGGGCTGTTCTTTGTTGGGAGACTATTAATGATTCAATCTTATTACTGGTTATTGATCTTTTCTAATCTTCTATTTCTTCCTTTTTCAATATTGGTATATTACATGTGTCTAAAAATCTATCCATTTCCTCTGGGTTTTCCAATTTATTGGCACATAGATGCTCATAATTGTCTCAAATGATCATTTGCATTTCTGTGGTATCAGTTGTAATGTCTTCTTTTTCATTTCTGATTTTATTTTGGTTTTCTATGTTTATTTCTTAGTGTAGCTAACAACTTGTTTATCTTTTCAAAAAACATTTGTGGATTTGTTGACCTTTTGTATTTTTTGTCTCCATTTTGTATAGTTCTGCTCTGATTTTATTATTTCTTTTTTTCTTCTAATTTGGGATGTTGTTTATTCTTTCTAGTTTCTTGAGGTGTATCACTAGGTTTTTTGTTTGAAATCTTTCTACTTTTTAAAATGTAGACATTTATTGCTCTAAATGTGCATTTTAGTACTTTTTTTTTCTGTAGCCCATGGATTTTGTATGTCATTTTTCTATTTTTCTCTATTTCAGGATTTTTTTCATTTCCTTCTTCATTTCTTTATTAATCCAATGGTCATCCAGGTGCACGTTATTTAATTTCTATGTGTTTTTGCTGTTTTCAGATTTTTTTCTTGTTATCAATCTTTTATTGTGGTCTGAGAAGATACTTGATATTGTTTTGATTTTTAATTATTTTTTGCAATGTGTTTTTGTACTAACCTATAAGATATTCTGTATAATGTTTCATGTATGGATAAGAAGAATGTGGATTCTGCATTTGTGGGGTGAAAGGTTCTGAAAATGTTTGTTAGGTCCATTTGGTCTACAGTGCAGTTTAATCCTAGTGTTTCTTTGTTCATTTTTTTAATAGATGATCTGCCAATGCTGAAAGCGGGATGGTAAAATATCCAACTATTATTACGCTGAAGTCTAACTCTCTCTTTATCTCTGATGATATTTGTGATGGGAGCAGCCTCCCGGAGGGTGCTGGCTGCAGCTGGGGAGGCACGGCTGGTGTTGCAGGCTCCACAGGGCAATAGGAGCTGGGATCAGGCAGGAGCCTCTCCCGCTACTGAGACAGTGAGGTGGGAGCCCTGTGCTCCCAGGCACAGCAGCAGCCACACAGTCACAGCTCCCTACCTGGGCATCCTTGAGCTCTCGGGGGTCTGGGAAGCCCCTCTGCCCACACAGGGTCATAAGTGCCTGCTTCCTCTCACTGGCCTCTCTCTGCTCCTGGTGACCGCTCCAATTTTGGAGCAAAGTTGTTGCCAAGCCCAGGCACTGTCACAACCTGGCCAGGTGTGCACACACTCAGGGCAGCACTGACACGCTAGCACCCTCCCACCCCCATCTAGTCCCCTCCAGACCTTGGGTGCTGACAAGTGTAGGAGGGAGGCCTGTGGGGTGCTGAGTGCAGCTCAGTGTGAGCCTGCAGGTGACCCTTAGCACAAACAACCTGGGTGCCATGGATGACATTTTAATGGCAGCAGGAGTCAGACAGATTCTTGGACAGAAAGGGGTGGGTCCCCTGTGAAGCCCCACCTTCAAGTCAGTGTTCACCTAAAGCCCAGAGGCTAGGCTCTCAGTTCCAGATGGAGTCCACGATCTGGAGTGAGAACTTAGGGTGCTTTTTTATGGACCCGCCTATGATTGTCCATGGACCAATCAGCACATACTTCCTCCCTTCTGAGCCCCGAAAAATCCTGAACTCGGCTAGACTCAGACAGACATTGGGACTATCAGCTGCAGGAGGGAGCTACACACTTCAGGTCTCCTCTACTCTTCAGGACGACCTGCCTGTAGAAAGGAGCTGCCCACCATAGGTCTCCTCTCTGCTGAGAGCTGGACACTTGTTGGGATGAACTGATCCATTTGAGTCTCCTGAGAGCTGTTCTGTTGCTCAATGAAGCTCTTCTCCACGTTGCTCACTCTCCAGTTGTTCACATACCTCATTCTTTCTGGATGTGGGACAAGAACTTAGGGCTCACCAAATGGTGGGAGTGAATGAGCTGTAATGCGAACAGGGTGAAACGCACTCCCCACTTGCCACGTGTAGGCAACAAGAAAGAAGAGCTACCGCCCTTAGGGAAGCCCAGACCTAGGGGCTTCCTGAGTCAGGGCTGTGAAACCCTCTTTGGGGCTTTGTGGTTCCTGGCATCGCCAAGCTTCCAGGCACCACCACATTCCCCAGTGCCCAGAGTGGAAGCTGTTTGTGGTACGCCGGGTTCAGCTGCAGCCTTGAATGAAGCCAGCACCTATGCTGGACCCTGGAGCTGCCCACCCTGCTGCAGCCGGCGTGCCTAGCACAGTGGCTGGACCCCATGGTTGTTCACATACCCCTTGCTGCTCCGCGCCTGGCTCGCCCTTGACGAGTGTGGGATCTGAGCCAGTAGCATAAGCTGAGCACAAGCTGCCAGGCTGAATAGGCAGAATAAACACAGGGAATTGAGCAAAACTTGGGCAAAGGTGCCACCAGACCCAGAGGTTTCTGGCTGGAAAAGCAACACCCTACAGATCCTGTGACATTTTTTTGACATATCTGGGTTCTCCAGCTTTGGGTGCATATGTATTAATAACTATTATATCTTCTTGCTCAATTAATCCATTGATCATTCTATAATGGCCTGTAGTAACCTTCTTTTTCTATTTTTATGTTGTTGTTTTTTTTTAAAGTCATTTTATATGATTCCTATTCCTGCACACTTTTGCTTTCTGTTTATATGGAGTATCTTTTCCATCCCATCACCTTTAGTCTGTGGGTATCTTTGCACTTGAAGTAAATCTCTTGTAGGCAGCATATAGTCTTATTTTTTTGCTTTTGTTTTGGTTTTGGTTTGTTTGTTTTGTTTTTCCTTTCAGGCACTCTATATTTTTTGAATTGGAGAACTTAAATTATTTACATCCAAGGTTGCTATTGATAGGTGTGAACTTCTATTATTTTAACTAATTTCTTATTGTTTTGTGTATCCTTTGTTTCCTTCTTTTTTCTCTCATTGTCTTTCTGTGTAGTTTTGTTGTTTTCATTTGATTTCTTTCCCTTCCTCATTTGTGTATCTGCTTCACCACTGAGTTTTATACCTCTGTGTGTTTTCATCATGGTATGTACTGTTCTTTTACTTCAAGATGTAGTACCCCCTTAAGGATTTCTTGTAAGGCCAGTCTAGTGGTACTAAATTATCTTGGTTTGTCCTTGTCTAGGGAAAACTTTTTTTCTCCTTTATTTTTGAAGGTTATCTTCGCTGGGTATGGTATTCTTGACTGGCATTTTTTTTTCTTTCAGCACTTCCAATATATCACTCCATTCTTTTCCAATCTGTAATGTTTCCACTGTGAAATCTGCTGTCAGTTTGATGAAGAGTTCCTTATATGTGATTTGACACTTGTCTCTTGCTGTTTTTAGAATTTGTCCTTTGTCTTTGGCTTGTTATATTTAACTTCAGTAGCCCTCAAAGAAAACCTTTTTGGTTGAATTTATTGCAGCATTTTGGAGTTTCTCGTATCTGGATATTTATATATTTTCTATAACTTAGGAAGTTTTCAAGTATTATCTTTTTTTTTTTTTCTTTTCTTTTTTTTTTTTTTGAGGCAGAGTCTCTCTCTGTCGCCCAGGCTGGAGTGCAGTGGCCCTATCTTGGCTCATTGCAAGCTCCGCCTCCCGGGTTCATGCCATTCTCCTGCCCCAGCCTCCAGAGAAGCTGGGACTACAGGCACCCACCACCACGCCTGGCTAATTTTTTTATATTTTTAGTAGATACGGGGTTTCACCGTGTTAGCCAGGATGGTCTCAATCTCCTGACCTCGTGATCCACCCACCTCGGCCTCCCAAAGTGCTGGGGTTACAGGCGTGAGTCATTGCGCCCAGCCTCAAGTATTATCTTATTAATTTGTCTGTCTTTCCCTATATCTTCTCCTTCTGGAACTCCGAAAATCCAAATATTTGTTCACTTGATAGTGTCTCATATGTCACATAGGTTTTCATTTATTAAAATATTATTTTTTGTCTAACTGAATTATTTCAGAAAACTTGTTTTCCTGTTCAGAATTTTTTTCTTCTGCTTGATCTATTGTTGAAATATTTGATCGTATTTATGTTTATTTTATTCATTGAATTATTCAGTTCCAGTGTTTTCCTCCGTGGCTCAGTGACCCGGGCTGGAGTGAAGTGGTGTGATCTTGGATCATTGCAACTTCTGCCTCCTGGGTTCAAGCAGTTCTCATGCCTCAGCCACCTGAGTAGCTGGGACCACAGGTGCACATCACTACACCCAGATAATTTTTGTATTTTTAGTAGAGATGAGGTTTTGCCATGTTGTCTAAGCTGGTCTTGAACTCCAGACCTCAACTCCTGCCTCAACCTCTCAAGGTACTGGGATTACAGGCACATGCCACCATGCCTGGCCACTGTTTGGTTGTTTTTCATAATATATATCTTTTAATTAAATTTCTCATTCAGATAATGAATTATTTTTCTGATTTCTTTATATCATCTATCTAGGTTATCTTGAATGTTGCTATGTTTCCTTAATATCATTTTTTATCAATTCTTTTTTAGGCATTTCATAGGTTTCTTTTTCTTTGCAGTCTGATACTGGAGAATTATTGTGTTCATTTAGAGGTATGTTTCCTTGTTTTTTCATGTTTCTTGAATCCTTATGCTGATATTTGTGCATCTGGTGTCACAGTTGCTTCTTCCACTTTTAGGAACCGCTTTTGTAGAAAACAACCTTTTCCTGTGTATGTATCCATAGTGCCATCTGGGTAGGGTATTTTTGCTTTGGTTCTGAGTGGCTACCATAGTGGAATCATCATGTAATTTCTTCAGCTGTAATCAATGCAAGCTGTATCTGCAAGTTCCTCAGGGGCTTAGGTGCCAGTTGTTTGTGGTGTCTATATTGAGGCTTTGCTGGGGACTAGGGCACTAGGTGGGCCAGCCCTCAGCCCTCTGAGTGGTGTACAGGGGCACCCTCAGTGGGGACCGAGGGTACCAGGCAGACAGGCTCTTAGCCCCTTAAGTGGCTTATATGGGTCCTAGAAGTGCTGGTGGTGGGCTGGGCAGGCCAGTCCTTGGGACTCCTGACACCATGCATGAGTGCCTGCAGTAGCAGCTGTAGCCCAATCAGGCAGTATTTTGGGTCCCTGGCTGGTGATCACAGGTGCACTGCGCCCCTGCTGCTAGAGCAGGTAGGATTGCTGGCAGTGCTGATGGCCCTGAGAAAGGTGGCTCTCAGACTCTGGGAAGCAAAGGCTTTGACTCCCTATGTCCTGGGAGCAATCTCTCTCATGTGCTGGATCATCTATTCCTTAGAGAATAGAGCACTGCATGAGCCAAGCTCAATGATGCTATTTTTATTTTTTTTAATTATTTTTGTTGTGTGCTTCTTTTTGGATTGTTTTTATTGCTGTATCTTAAAGTTTACTTATCTTTTGTTCCATAATGTTTATTATACCCCAAATTGTATCTAGTGTATCTTTTATCTCAGGTGCATCCCTAGGTGGGGATATGGTTGCACTACTAGGTCCAGCTGGTGCCACAACACTGCAGTACCCTGAGTGGATGTTGGGAAATGTCAGGCCCCCAGTGATGCAGGGGTTATTGAGCAGGATGTAGCCTGGCGTTGGGTCCACTCTCAAAATGTCGTCATATTGCAACACCCTGGCTCCACGGGTATGGGGTGGATATCCAGTGTGAATTCTCTCTTTGCGACAGTGTAGTTACATGGATTCTATACACCTAGTTGTTTTAGACTCAGGTACTATCAGAGGGCTGGGAGGCTGTCCAGTTGCAATTTCGGGTTTCTATGGTGAGAATATTTACTGTAGGGATCTTTAACTTACCTCTTCTTACAGTAGGGAGCCTTCCTGCCTGCTTCACTTCCTTCTCTATACTGCCATCTTTTGTGTCCATGACTGAGAGGGGCATGTCATTTCCCTGCTGAATACCAATACTCTTCCTTAGACACGGTATTTGATGTGTAGTTATCTACTCACTGCTTTGGTTCTTCTTTGTGGAGGAGATAAGCTCTGCATGACTCTAGTCAACCACGGTGGTGACATCTTCTACTGCTTGACTGCTGATTGAACTCTGTTTGAGGCTCTTTTGAAAAGTGGTGTTATGCATATTCTAGTACATATATTTTAAGCTATTTTATTATAATGTGCCTTGGTATAGTTATATTTTAGTTTCTTGTTCTTGATTTTTCTTAAGTTTCTTGAATCTGTGGGTTCATAATTTTTATCAATATTGGAAAATTTTAGGTTATTATTTCTTCAAATAATTTTCTGTATCCTCTTCTTACTCTTCTCCTTAAGAAACTCAAATTATGATTATGTTAAGCAACTGGGATTTGTTTCATAGCTCAAAAATGTTATTTTTATTTTTTTAAACATATTTTTTCTGTGTTTCTTTTTTGATTAATTTTATTGCTATACCTTAAAGTTTACTTATCTTTTCTTCCATAATGTTTATTCTACCCTGAATTCTATCTAGTGTATCTTTTACCTCAGACATTGTGGTTTTCATGTCCACACAATTGATTTATATATATTTTACATGTCTTGTCTTTCCCTAATATTAATGAACATAAGGAATGGTTATGATAACTATTTTGTTGTTCTTTTCTCTTAATTTTAAGTTTTATGCTCATTCTGTTTTATTACTTTTTCACCTTATATTTTGCATTTCTCTGCCTTTCTGTATGCTTGTTAATCTTATTGGATGCCAGACATTGTAAACTTTACCTTGTTGAGTGCTAGATATTTTTGTTTCTCTATGACTATTTTAAACCTTATCCTTTTGGGTAATTTCCTATGATTTGTTAGGGAGGTCTAAAGTATTGTTCAGAATAGTAGGTCTAAAGTATTTCTCAGTTTAGGGCTGTTTCTTATTATTAAGGTAAGGCCTTTATTTGAATTACAAGTGTGGTAGGTTGGGACCTGGCCCTGTGATAACCCCGGAGATGGTTCTGTTTAGTCTTTTTGGATGGTTGTTCTCAACTGTCGAGCAGTTTCTTTATCAGCCTGTACCTATAAGTACTCAAGAGATAAAGTCCAAAGATCTCTGGAGTGGTCTTTCTATGCTCCACTCTTCTCTTTTTAATTTTGATGGATTTAAATGACATTTTAACTGTCATAATGAACTGCTTAGGACATCCAATATAGTGTTGAATGCAAGCAATGAGAGCATTCAAGCATGTTATACCTTTTAAGGTGGGAAGCTTCTACAATTTCTTATATATATATATATATTTTATATATATATATACTTTAAGTTCTAGGGTACATGTGCACAACATGCAGGTTTGTTACATATGTATACTTGTGCCATGTTGGTGTGCTGCACCCATTAGCTCATCATTTACATTAGGTATATCTCCTATGCTATCCCTCCCCATTCCCCCACAATAGGACCCAGTGTGTAATGACCGCTTCCTGTGTCCAAGTGATCTCATTGTTCAATTCCCACCTATCAATGAGAACATGCGGTGTTTGGTTTTCTGTTCTTGCGATAGTTTGCTGAGAATGATGGTTTCCAGCTGCATGCATGTCCCTACAAAGGACATGTACTCATCCTTTTTTACGGCTGCATAGTATTCCATAGTGTGTATATGTGCCACATTTTCTTAATCCAGTCTGTCACTGATGGACATTTGTGTTGATTCCAAGTCTTTGCTATTGTGAATAGTGCTGCAATAAACATACATGTGCACATGTCTTTATAGCAGCATGACTTATAATCCTTTGGGTATATCCCCAGTAGCGGGATGGCTGAGTCAAATGGTATTTCTAGTTCTAGATCCTTGAGGAATTGCCGCACTGTTTTCCACAATGGTTGAACTAGTTTACAGTCCCACCAACAGTGTAAAAGTGTTCCTATTTCTCCACATCTTCTCCAGCACCTGTTGTTTCCTGATATTTTAATGATCGCCATTCTAACTGGTGTGAGATGGTATCGCATTGTGGTTTTGATTTGCATTTCAATGATGATGAGTGATGACGAGCATTTTTTCATGTGTCTGTTGGCTGTATGAATGTCTTCTTTTGAGAAGTTCTGTTCATATACTTTGCCCACTTTTTGATGGGATTGTTTGCTTTTTTTTCTGGTAAATTTGATTGAGTTCTTTACAGGTTCTGGATATTAGCCTTTTGTCAAATGAGTAGAACGCAAAAATTTTCTCCCATTCTGTAGGTTGCCTGCTCACTCTGATGGTAGTTTCTTTTGCTGTGCAGAAGCTCTTTAGTTTAATTAGATCCCATTCATAAATTTTGGCTTTTGTTGCCATTGCTTTTGATGTTTTCGACACGAAGTCCTTGCCCATACCTATGTCCTGAATGGTATTACCTAGGTTTTCTTCTAGGGTTTTTATGGTTTTAGGTCTAACATTTAAGTCTCTAATCCATCTTGAATGAATTTTCGTATAAGGAGTAAGGAAAGGATCCAGTTTCAGCTTTCTACTTATGGCTAGCCAATTTTCCCAGCACCATTTATTAAAGAGGGAATCCTTTCCCCATTTCTTGTTTTTCTGAGGTTTGTCAAAGATCAGCTGGCTGTAGATGTGTGGTATTATTTCTGAGGACTCTGTTCTGTTCCATTGGTCTATATCTCTGTTTTGGTACCAGTCCCATGCTGCTTTGGTTACTCTAGCCTTGTAGTATAGTTTGAAGTCAGGTAGCGTGATGCCTCCAGTTTTGTTCTTTTCACTTAGGATTGTCTTGGCAATGCAGTCTCTTTTTTGGTTCCATATGAACTTTAAAGCAGTTTTTTTCCAATTCTGTGAAGAAAGTCTTTGGTAGCTTAATGGGGATGGCATTGAATCTATAAATTACCTAGGGCAGTATGGCCATTTTCACAATATTGATTCTTCCTATCCATGAGCATGGTACGTTCTTCCATTTGTTTGTGTCCTCTTTTATTTCACTGAGCAGTAGTTTGTAGTTCTCCTTGAAGAGGTCCTTTACATCCCTTGTAAGTTGGATTCCTAGGTATTTTATTCTCTTTGAAGCTATTGTGAATGGGATTTCATTCATGATTTGGCTCTCTGTTTGTCTGTTACTGGTGTCTAAGAACGCTTGTGATTTTTCACATTGATTTTGTATCCTGAGACTTTGCTGAAGTTGCTTATCAGCTCAAGGAGATTTTGGGCTCTGATAATGGGGTTTTCTAAATCTACAATCATGTCATCTGCAAACAGGGACAATTTGACTTTTCTTTTCCTAACTGAATACCCTTTATTTCTTTTTCTTGCCTGATCGACCTAGCCAGAACTTCCAACACTATGTTGAATAGGAGTTGTGAGAGAGGGCATCCCTGTATGATATCTAACTTATTTAATAAATGCCAAATTATTCAGAATTTTTATTTACTTTTTTGTCATTTTTGGTAAATTGATTTACAAAAGATTTTTTTTAATTGAATTTCAATTGTCAAATATATTATTATAACATAGTTTGTACATACATATTTTGTACCTACAAATTTGTACTACAAATTTTACTTTAAGCACTTTTGTTTAACTTTAATACTACTGCTTTTGATAAGACCCATATATGTGACTTGATTAAGAATAGCTCTCTGTCTGATATGGTTTGGCTGTGTCCCCACCTAAAATCTCATCTTGAATTGTCATCCCCATAATCTCCATAATCCCCATGTGTCAAGGGGGAGAGAAGGTGGAGGTAATTTGATCATGGGGGCAGTTTCTCCCATACTGTTCTCATGATAGTGAGTGAGTCTCACAGGATCTGATGTTTTTATAAGCATCTGGCATTTCCCCTGCTTGCACTCACCCCTCCTGCCTCTCTATGAGGAAAGTGCCTGCTTCTTCTTTGCCTTCTGCAATGACTGTAAGTTTCCTGAGGCCTCCCCAGGAATGCAGAACTGTGAGTCAATTAAACGTCTTTCCTTTATAAATGATCTGGCCGTGAGTATTTCTTCATAGTAGTGTGTGACAGACTAATCAGATTTATAATTGGAAATCTGATCTTTTTAAGAAATGCAAAGCTCAATATAAGTCCAATAGCTAACTCACAAAGAAATGTCTTTTTCAGAGCACATTAATTTTAATAAAGCCATGTGCTGTCATACTGCCAAGGATAAATACACATTTAAGAAAAAATTATAATGTAATAAATAGTAATAAAAACAAAATAAAACAATAATTTATAATATATCAACTATGCAAAGTCAAAAAATAATTTAAAGAAGAGAGAGAATATGAAAGGTAATTCGTTTCCTTAGAAAAGTAAGCTATAATATTGTAATCTTGAAAGAAAAATGAATTAAATTGTTTAAAAACTTAAAATATAACAGAACGAATTAAGAGTTGGAAAATAAAGGAGATTTTCTTGAAAGTATAGCCAAAGAGAAAGCAACAGAAATTACGAAATCAAACACTTAAAAATAAACAACAACCTAGGTACAATCAATTTCAGGAGTTTAAATCCCAGAAAACGAAAAGACTAGAAGTCAAAGAGAGAAGATGGAAGAGCTAATTCAAAGCTAATTCAAAAAAATCCTTGAACTAAATGAAGTTTTCAGACTGAAATGAATTAGCAAGACCATCTCACCTTGGATGAAAATAGACCTATAACAAGACACATTTTCATATTTCAAAATACCAAACAGGGAGATGTTTCTGCAATTATGCAAAAGGAAAAAGACAAAGAGAGGAAGGTTTTATTCAGTGAAAAAAATCAAAATGACACTAATTTTCTTTATAGCAATATTGAAAATTGTAAGACAGTAGAGCTTCACTTTTTAAATTCTGAAGGAAAATTATTTCCAACTTAAAATTTCATCCAGTTTTCACCTAAGCATTTCAGGTAGAATCAACATATTTATAGACATGGCAAGGTGTATAATTTTACCTTCCTTAGAGTGTGCTTTGTAATAACAAGAGATTAAAATAACAAATAAGTTAATATATGATTCAAGTAACAGAGAATCTAATCTAAGAAAAAAAGCAGAGAATGTTTAGGAAAATTGTGAAGGAATATGTCCACGCACCAGGCCTAAAGAATAGCCGGATAAGACTAAACTCAATCAGAATCATCTGGGAGAAGGTTCTCAGATGATTACATTGATGGATGATCTAAAGTTTTCTAGTGTAGTGAGATAATAAATTTAGGGTTAATTTTGTGAACAGAACATAGAAAATAAAACAAAGGAATTATAAGACATTATTGGTTTAGCTATAAATAGCCATGTAACTATAAATACTGAATTTCTATGTAATCAAAATTAAAATATAACTTTTGGGATGGTGGGAGGTGTAAATAAAATAGGAGTCTGGGAGTACATGAAAGAGGATTAAATTCTGATCTTCCATAGCAAGAAGTCAATAGACAATATCTCAAACTGAAAAACTAGGAAAAATGATATAAGAATATTATTTAGAGATATGGAAGTAAACCTTTGAAAGTAAGTTGAAAATTGTCATTGCCCTGCTGTGTGCCTAGCAGCATGTGTGAATCCAATTGACTCTTTAAATCATGGTACCTGGATAAGTTTGATAAAAATAAAAACTAGGTTTAAAATTTAATACAATGCACTCTTTACTAGAGGCAACATTATAAGTAAATCTTATAAAAATCACATGGAGTGAATGAAGCTCAAAGTAGTAGACTGTATATATATATATATATATATATATATATATATGTATACACACACACACACACACATATAAATATATACCCCTTATATAAAGTACAAAAAGACACAATTAATGTATAGTGTTAGAAGTCATGACAGGCTAGTGTTTTCTGCTGAAACATAATTCGAGCATTTTTACTACCCATTATAAAATACTTAGGTTCTCTAAGTTCAGTTTTTGTCTCTTGTAATATAATCCACTAAATGTGTAGGTGTCAGCTGGCTTTCCTCATGTCATCTTTTAGTAATTTAGGCTTAGAAAGTTGGTGCTAAACAATGATGGTACTGTGGCTACTGCTGTTGAAATCTTTATCTCTGACCCAAAAGTCTGATGTTTTCTGCCAAGATCCATGAAATGATGGCAGGCTAACTTGTTTATTCACAGGTAAGGTAAAATGTCAAACCCTTTACAGTCCCTAACAATAATATAGTTATAAATATAAGTTAAACAAATATTTGACCCAGGAATTCTAATGCTAGTTATATATACCCAAACTCTATGTATCCAGGAACACCAGGAGAAATGCACATAAATCTTTATAACAAAATTATTTATACTAGCCTAAATATGCAAAAATATCATTTGCTTCATAATAGAATAAACAAATTGTGATATATTCAAACAATGAATCATCTTGTATCAAGGGAAAAAACTATAGCTACCTATTTTTAAAAAGCATAAGTAAATTTTTAAAACATAATGTTGAATGATATTAGCCAAATACAAAAGAATACATTCCAAATATATGATTAAAATCAGACAAAATTATGTGTCTTTAAAGATGATTATTTAAATATTCAACTGTCGGTAAAAGCAAACAGGTGAAAAACTTTAAATTAGTAAGTTGTTTAAGTTTGTGAATGAAGGGGTTTGTGATTGACAGGGATTCTGAGGTGCTGGCATGTTGTTTTTCTAACATGGTATGATGTACATTTTAGATGTCAGTTTGATTGGATTAAAAAATATCTAGAGAACTGGTAAAGCATTGTTTCTGCTGCATCTGTAAGGGTGTTTCCAGAGGAGATTGGCATGTGAGTCAGAGGACTGAGTGAGGAAGATTCGTCTTCAATGTGGGCAGGCATTATCTAATCTTTTTATTCTAATTGGGTTCTAGTAGAACAAAAAAGTCAAGAAAAAGGCAATCTTCCCCCCCCAACACTACCCCCACACATAGACACCGTCCCCCCCACCCCCAACCCCTGTGTCCTTGCCTGCTGGAGCTAGGACATTCTTCTTCCTTTGCACATCAGAACTCCCGGTTTGCCTGCCTTTGAACTCCAGGACTTATACCAACATCACCCACTACCTGGGATTCTCAGGCCTTTGGCCTCAGACTGAGAATTACACCATCAGCCTCCACAGTCCTGAAGCTTTTGGCCTTGGACTAAGCCATGGTACCACATATCCCAGGGCCTCTAGCTTACAGAAGGCCTGTCATGGGATCTCTCAGCCTCTATAATTGTATGAGCCAATTTCCGTAATAAATCACCTCCTATCTATCTATCTATCTATCTATCTATCTATCTATCTATCTCCTCTTAGTTCTGCCTCTTTGAAGAACCTAATACATGTGGGTTTAATTACACATGTCTATGCTTTATGCAATATTATTAAGTTGTTTACTTTTTGTTTTGTATATTTTGCTTTTTGTGTTTTATACTTTATAATTGAGATGGTTACATTTAAAAACTATAATTAGTATCTTAATGAAGGGGCTATGTATCAGATGTGATAGGCATAACTCATTTTCAATAAGCCAGAAAATGAATCTGATATGAAATTACCTAGAATGCCAAATAGACTCCACAACTAATGCAAAATATTTAAAATAATTTAAAAATCATGGAGAATAAGTGACAAGCTCTAACATATATCTAATTTGTTACCAATGGTAAGAAACAGAAAGAAACGATGAACAAAGAAAATAGTAAACTTTAGCACATTTAAACCAATATTTTATTTTTAAAATAAAAATAATGATGACTGAAAAGAATGAGAAACTAAATAGTGAACATCAATAGGACAGATTCAAATATGGGGTAATACAAATTTGAACATTAGTATGGTCACCTTATCTACAATGAGGACATATTGATGAAATGTATGGTTTTTGAAGTTATATAAACATTTAAAAATCTCTAAGTAACCACTAAGTAAATATAGTGTAATTAAAATTTAAATAGAAAGACATAAGGAAAAACAGATGTAAAAAACAAAAGAGAAGTGTATAACAAGCTGGAAGAAATTATTCTAAATAATACGATAGGCACAATTATGTAAATGAACTAAATTTCTAGTTAAAATACATTTGTCAAACAGGATAAAAAACACAATTTAGCTATTTACAAGATATGCGCTTGAACAATAAAAACAGGAAAATTGAAAGTAAATATTTGAAATACTATATATCATGTATTGTTAACCCAAAGTAAAATCTAACAAAAGAAAACTTAAGGAAAAATGTGTTTTACTATCCTTGAAAACTAAATATTGGCAAAATGGTTAGATGACCAGGAAAATATAACAATTCTAAACCTGTGTGTACCTACAAATGTGACTTCAATAGATGTAAAGTAAAAATTAATGAAATTATAAGCAGAATGACAAGTTTATTATTTTAGAAAATGTCTACCATCTTTTTTAGAAATGTTGTATCAGTATACTTTTTAAAAAGAATATAGAAGACGTGAACAACATAATTAATCAACCTGAACTTAATAGACATAAATAGAATACTGCACCTAAAAATTAAAATCTCTTCAAGTATGTTTGAATTATTAATGAAAAAAAATTTCCAACAAATTTCAAATAAGCATTGCTGTACATAACACATACTCTGACCTCAGTACAAATAAGTTAAACCTTAATAACAAAAAACATTAAAATTAACATTTGTATATTTTTAAAACTACTTCTAAATAAATTGCGATGACAGTGGCACAATTATAAATTTGATACACATCATAATTAGTTCATCCTATCTCTTGTATGTGTGAAATGTATTTTATTATATATAAATTATATCTCAGTAAAGCTGTTAACAAAGTAGTTCCCATCATGTTATCAAGAAATGATCAATTCAATGCAAAAATAGCCCAAAAATATAATTACTTTACGGCATAGAAATCACCAATAAATATGTGAAAAGTGTCTCACCCTCATTAGAAATCAGAGAAAGGCAAAATATAAACAAACTGGGAAATCATTTTATGTCCAAACTTCACAAAATGTGAAAAGTCTGGCAATACTCTTTAAAGAATAGCATGGAAGATAACAGGAACCATCATACACTGCTGCTAGGAATCTAAATAGACAAAATTATCCTGGGCAAAATGGTGTTATCTAGTGAAGTGTAAATTTTTCCTTTCACCCAGTAATTTCAAGTGAGTGTTTGTATATGTGTGCATGTGTGTGGTGCATAAATAATAGCAGGAACAACAAAAAGAAACCTAGAAACATTTAAAATTTCCAACAACAGAAATATGGATGAATAAACTGTGATGTATTTATACAATGAAACATGTAAAGGAGTGAAAACTGAACAAATTACTGCCAAACATACCAACATAAGCAAATTTCAAGATCCCAAGACTGAGTAAATAAATGTCATTGAAATATAGAAAGAGCATAATTTCGTTTATAGCAATAGAAAAAAGAAAATGAAATCATAGATGGTTCTCAATATATATGTATATATACGTGTGTGTATGTATGTACATATATATGGTAAAATAGTTTAAAGGGATGGAAAAAACTTTCACAATATTTAGAATAATGGTAACCTCTGGCAAGAAGGCAGATATAACCAAGGAAGGGTTCATGAACACTCTTGAAGTCTCTGATTATTTTGTATTTATTTTCCATGTAGGAACATATGCATGTCTCATTTATTCTTCTTCAAATTGGACCAAAATATCATTGTATAACCTTCTCTATTTTATTTCTTAAAATGTTTATTATAAATATATGTCTATTCTATGAAAATCTTTTTTTCCCTTTACATAAAGACTCTATAGAGCCATGTCATTTGATAATATGGTCAGTTTTTTTGTTTGTTTGTTTGTTTTTTAGTTTACCTTAACTCAGGAAGTTGCTTTTGGCTTTATCTCATCTTTTAAAAAATGCATATCTTATTATTACTTCTGTAATTTCTTTGAAAACATTAAGTAGATGATATTTAAAATAGCTTCAGTTTTCAAAAGAAAATGTTAAGTATGTATTCTTCCCAAATTGCTTTGTTTACTAAGTTTTTCCACTTTGGAGATTATTTTTGGTACTCTGTGTTTTGTTTTGATTGGTTATTGCTGGTATTGTCTTTACTTATTCTACATTGAAAAGGCATATACCCTTTATTCTGAAGTCATGCTAAATTATTACAAATGAATAACTATTATTTCTCCTTATTATTCACTAATTAGAATTTCTATTTTCCTCTCAGAAATCTAAAATCAATTATAAATTCATAATTAAATTCTCATTAGAATGAAAAAATAAGCAATACACATAGAACAAAATTCTTCCGAGGCCACCTACTTCTCCAATAGTTGCCCACTCCCTAGATGCAGTTAACATGTTTTCTCCAAATTATTCTATTAATGTATTATAAATCTAATCAGTTTAAACATGAAGTTATTTTTTAAATTTGATGACTTAATTTTAAAAACTAATACATAGAAATGTGGACTTTTATATATTTAGTTTAGACAGCTACTTTATTAAACTATCTCTTTCCTTTTGATTAGCTGTTTCTAGGTATATAATTCTATTCTCCATTAATAATGATACTTTTTGTTCGCTTTGTAATGACTAACATGCTTCAAGTTCTGTGAATGACAATGCAGACAGAACCCATTCTTAGTCTAGCTACAATTATAGTAATTTGTCATTAAATGATGATGTTGGTGTTTGAGACCTAAAATGATTAATTTTATTCATTTTAATACTTTATGTTACAGTACAGTAATGACGATGATGATAGCTAACAGTTATTGAGAAGCCCAAGCAATGTATCATATATCAATGTAACTACTTTACATTCCTTATCTCACTTTGTCTTTCTAAGAACCCATGGCATAATGCAGAAACTAACTTTAGAGGACTGATCAGCTAGCTCGCAGTAGAAGTAGAACTCAAACTTAGTCTATAGTAATGCAAACTATTCATTATTTTAATTACTATGCTATTTATTTAATAATAGTTTTAAATAGTCTTAAACCTATTAAAAATCAATTCCTAAAGCAGGTATATTTAAGTATACTAAAATGTTAATGATTCAAGTGACAGGTCATAAAAGGTAAATTCATTATCTTTTAAAAACCAAAGCAAGATTTGTTGAACTTTTCTTCCCTTCTTCACTATTTCTTTTTTTTCCCCTGTGTTTCTCTGTTCCATCTGTTTCACTTAAATTACACTTCAAACAAAACAGAATTGTAAACCTCTGGGCACATGAAGTATATAACCTTTGAGCTGAGTTCATTGCCTTGCCTGTGGGCCACTACACATTTGACCATCACCTGTATTTTCACTACATTGCATGGTCATTTAAAGTTCTGTGCTTGTTTTAACTTGTTTACAAGTTGTCCTAGGGCTTAATTTTGCAAGTAATTCAAACCTTAACCTTCTCTTTTACCCGACTTATTTAACATATTTTTGTCAGACCAAAATTATATTGATTTTTCATATTATTTCTGATTAGCAAGCAAAGTGAAGAGTAAAACCCAAACACCTTTCCTAGAAATCTAGGAGGCAATTAAAAGAAATCACTAGGGCATTGTGTAATGTCCCTAACACTTACTCCTTTTGATACCCATTGCTTACTTTTTGAACAAGTTTTTTCCTGAACACTGGCATGCAAGAGGCAAATAATATTATCCGTAATAGATTGTGCAGTAGATCCAAGCAGGGCTGGCAAAAAACCAAAGCAAACACAGCATTCATCTTCAGTTGTAGTACAAAAAGACCAGTAATGCCAATTTGTTTCCCAAACAAAATAAAAATAAATGAGGAAATATAGCCTGTGGTGGAGAAGGAAGAATGATATATCCTGAATTTGCAAGACTGACAAAAGTGGAGGGCAAATGCGACTACACAGATATCAGTTATTTGATTTTTCTGCAAATTACTTACATTCTGAGTCAAGCTTCTTCATGTTCAAAATGAGGATAATTCAATTTTGCTAATAGTGTTTATTGTGAATATACACAGTGAATATAAGAAAGACTGAGGTTTCAGTGGCAGCAGTACTTGCCAAAATGGCAAAGATCCAGCTGACTAACGCTCCATGAGATGCACTTTGTCTCTGTAGTACCATATTGGCTGTAGCTTGCCTGTCTAGGATATTCCCCAAGCTTGGTTCTCTAGTTTTCCTACTGATCTTACCCATAGCTCAGCTGAGACCTTTTCAATGAAGTCCTTTTCTGCTTAACTTGCTTCTGTTATTTATAACTGAAAACCATACTATATTATACTCGTTAGTCATTCTATACTAGTCAGTATAGAAATGTGAATGGTGTCCAAGAACAAACCTTCAGCGGCATAGGGAATTCTAGGCTTTGTTCACTGGCATAATTGAGACTGAAGATTATGAACATTCAAATTAACATTGAGAGTTACAACAATCCAATCACATTATTTTATTTTAAAATATACAATTAAGTTATTATTGACTATAGTCACCCTGTTGTGATATCAAATAGCAAGTCTCATTCATTCTTTCTATTTTTTTGTACCCACTAACCATCACCACCCCCTCCGACAGCTCCCCACTTAAAGGATAAATGATTGAGGGGATGGATATACCATTCTCCATGATGAACTTACTTCACATTTCATGCCTGTATCAAAACATCTGATATACCCCACAAATATATACACCTAACATATATCCACAAAAATTAAAAAATAATATAAAAAATTTAAAACACAGGTGGGTGTGGTGGCTCATGCCTGTAATCTCAGCACTTTGGGAGGCCAAGGTGAGTGGATCACCTGAGGTTGGAGGTTCAAGACCAGCCTGACAAACATGGAGCAACACTGTCTCTACTAAAAATACAAAATTAGCCGGGCATGGCGGTGCATGCCTGTAACCCCAGCTACTTGGGAGGCTGAATCAGGAGAATCTCTTGAACCCAGGAGGCATAGGTTGTGGTGAGCCGAGATTGTGCCATTGGCCATTGCACTCCAGCCTGGGCAACAAGAGTGAAACTCTGTCTCAAATAATAATAATAATAATAATAATAATAATAATAATAAAACACAAATTAACAGTAAGAGATAGAAATTTGTCATTCTATGGTAAATCCGTAAGGAATGGGTTATCCAATCCATTTCTACAGCCATCTGAAATAAAGTGCCTGTTGATAAAAATATCTTTGGGATCTGAATGGCAACTGCCATAAATTAGTATGATGAGCATGTGAAAATAAAATGTTTATTTCTACCACACTAAACATAATAAGAAAGACAGCAACAAAATCAGATTTCAAAATTCTCAGCTAAAGGCAAAGATTGAAACTCAAGCCCTTTCTGGGTTCCTTTTTATTATTAATTAATTAATTTATTTATTTACTTTTATACTTTAAGTCCTGGGATACATGTGCAGAACATGCAGATTCATTACATAGGTATACACGTGCTATGGTGGTTTGCTGCACCCATCAACTTGTCATCTATATTAGGTATTTCACCTAATGCCATCCCTCCCCCATCCACAGACCCCCCAACAGGCCTCAGTGTGTGATGTTCCCTTCCCTGTGTCCATGTGTTCTCATTGTTCAACTCCCACTTATGAGTGAGAACATGCAGTGTTTGGTTTTATTGTTCCTGTGTTACCATTCAGGACATAGGCATGAGCAAAGATTTCGTGACTAAAACACCAAAAGCTATGACAACAAAAGCCAAAATTGACAAATGGGATCTAATTAAACTTAAGAGCTTCTGCACAGCAAAATAAACTATCATCAGAATGAACAGACAACTTAACTGAATGGGAGAAAATTTTTGCAATCTATCCATCTGACAAAGGGCTAATATCCAGAATCTACAAAGAACTTAAATGAATTTACAGGAAAAAAACAAATGTCCCTATCGAAAAGTGGGTGAAGGATATGAACAGACACTTCTCAAAAGAAAACATTTATGCAGCCAACAGACATGAATAAAAGCTCATTACAATTGGTCATTAGAGAAATGCAAATCAAAACCACAATGTGATACCATCTCACGCCAGTTAAAATGGTGATCATTAAAAAGTAAGGAAACAACACATGCTGGAGAAGATGTGGAGAAATAGGAAAGCTTTTACACTGTTGGAAAATTAGTTCAACCATTGCGTAAGACAATGTAAATTAGTTCAACCATTGTGGAAGACACTGTGGCAATTCCTCAAGGATCTAGAATCAGAAATACCATTTGACCCAGCAATCCCATTACTGCGTATATACCCAAAGAATTATAAATCATTCTACTATAAAGACACATGCACACATATGTTTATTGAAGCACTATTCATAAGAGCAAAGACTTAGAACCAACTCAAATGCCCATCAATGATAGACTGGATAAAAAAAATGTGGCACACATACACCATGGAATAATATGCAGCCATAAAAAAGGATGAGTTCATGTCCTTTGCAGGGACATGGATGAAACTGGAAGCCATCTGGGTTCCTTTTAAAACCACCCAAGGAGTCTTAGTAAAAGAAGCTAACATTTGCACCAGGACATTATCAAATGAAAAATGAAAATAATTTCCTAGCTTCATAGATCTCTTATGCAAAATTTAGATTATTTGTGGAGAAGGAGTTGGACCATGATAATTGGAAAGGGAGATTAAAGAGAACAAGAATATCCTAAAACCCAAATCAACTGATAAGAGTCTTTCACTGAAGAATTACTCTGCTATCATGAAGATTCTGTAACAACCTTGGCTGATGGAGTTACCCTGAAAAGAGAAGAGAATTTCCTAATGCTTTCCCTCCCCCTTCCTCTTCATCTCTAGCTGATAACTCCAGATATCGTCACTCATCTGGATGAATGATAAAAATACAAACAAATCAAAAAACCTAGCATTGGAACTTTTGTAACACTGAAATAATTATGATTTTTCAGTTACATGACAAAATTACATATTCTCAGGATGGATTCGGTAGGTGCTTGGTCAATGAAAAACTTTTTAAAAAAAACTTAAAAATAGCCAAATTTATGGGCTTTTTTTAATACAGTGAAAACTCCAGTGGAAGGAAAGAAAAGGCTAGAGCAAGTAAGGCCAGTAGCAGCAACACCACCACCAGCAACAACGAGCATTGCTATTCTGAACATGGTGCACTTGCAGTGCTCTCTTGTCTTTGTTTGGCTGTTCTGGTTCCTTTTCAAATCCAGGTTCAATTGATTCTGTGATCTACTGAAAAAACTTCTAATATATTTCTTTTTGGCATAAATTAACCAGTGTTAATTTCTGATTAATACAATAGGTATTACTATTGTATAGGATTAATACAATAGGTATTACTAATTATTGGAATACTTTGTAACATAAATTGGTTATGTTACTATGAATAATAATAAATAAAATTTCTAATGTGAAAATCAAGTTGAATTTGAATTTGCCAGTGTGTAACTGAACCCTAATAAGTAGATTATAGAGTAGCTCTTATATAAATATTCATCAAAGAAAAAATAATTATTCTATAGTTATCACTCTCTCACCTTTCTATAGTTATTATGGAATTAAATCTACAATTTATTTGCACAATTATAATTTTGATTATGATTAGTCTTATATACATATATTTTATAGTAATAGTCAAAATTTTCAAAATCATTCCTCTATGATATGAATAGAAAACAATGCCTAACAATAGAGAAGACATTTTAAATTCATATTTTAAAATGTGGTTACTAGTTTGTGCAATGCTTAATTTTCTCATTGTCCATTCAAACATTCTGCAACTACCTATAAATTACCAGAATTGCAATTTCAATCATCAGCCGTCAATCAAAATGTCAATATAAGGAAAAAAAGCTTCCATCTTTGGCACAGATTAAAATAGTGCTTATTTCACTATGCTACATTAAGAAGTTTGAATTCATTTGTTTTATAAAATTCATTACCCTATGGAGCAATACATATTTTGAAATGCATTTAAGTAATGGATTTTTGTTACTGTTATTAATAACTCTAATAATATTTTCAAAACAAATATTTTAATACTATAAGCATTATTTTTATGATTTTTTTTCAGTGATATGACTTAAAACTTTATTTAGGATTTGACTTAGAAGGGAGGTTTGAGCTGATTTTATTCAGATCTCAAGCAACCAGGTGAGCCTAACATATCTATGTTATACCACTTAACTGTGGGATAGAAGCAAGTCAAGGAAAACACCTCTTTGCTAGTAATGAGGCTGGCCACCATCTGGTTTAAGCATACCTGTCAGGCTTCCCCTTTTGCCACTCTTCACTCCTCTCCTCCACGGACACTTAAAAATGCTACTAAGTATTCTTGGACTTAAACATCTCTATAACTCTGTCTGCGATCTTTTGTTTTTCTGAAATATGTGATGCCCCCTGAAATCATCTTGATGAAATTTAGCTCATGCTTTTAGGATCGGCTCAACTGTCATTTCTGGGAAATCTTCCTAAATTTCCTAACTGTTCTACATCTTTCTAGCTTACTTAATAAACATTCATTTACATGTGCATACAACTTTATAGAGCATTGGAGGGGCAAGAGAATTACTGTAGACTGAAGGCTAGTATAAGACATTCATTAATAATTAATTTTGAAAGTATTTTGACCACCTTATTATGTCAATAATACTGTTCTTAGTATTGAAGAAAGAAATTAATATGGATACAATAAAATTAAAATCAAACTTGGAGAGTAAAGGAGAGAGGAAAGACATGAGAAACATACAATGTGGCATGATGGCAGCAGGTTGGCTCAGGAATGCTGTGAGTCAAACAGGCCTTGGACGAAAAACTTGCACCATCACTTCTTAGTTCGGAACTCATCTGTTAAAAAGGGCTGTTGAGAGGACTGAATGAAATTCATTATTTTTATGATTTTTAACATTTTTTCCCATTCCAAAAATATACCTCATGTAATCTCGCCTACTCTACTCAACAGTTATTGTATTACATTATATTGTTCTCCTTTACATTTTTCAATATTTAAAATTATCATACACCTTTATTTTGTTTAATTGCTGTTTTTAGCCTAAAAATATAATACTGACAAAGTTGTCATTCAGATACTAAAAAGACAAAGAGACATTTTTAGGCAAATAAAAGCCAAGGGAGTTCATTACCACTAGGCCAGCATTACAAAAAAATGCCACAGGGATTTGTTCAAGCTGCAATGAAATGATGTTATTTCATAACATGAGAACATATGAAAATATAAAACTTGCTGATAAGGGAAAGTATGTAGTGAAAATCAGAATAATACTCCAATGATGGTGTGTATCTTGCTTGATGCTATTACAAAGGGTGAAAAAAATATTAAAAATAGGTAAGCTACAATAATTTGTTAACATATGCACGCATGCCAAGATAGAAATTGTGACTTAAATAACATAAAATGTTGGAAGTAAGAGTAAAAATATGGAGTTTTTGTACGTGATTGAAGTTAAGTTGTTATCACTTTATCATAGACTGTTATAAAAATAAGATGTTTTATATAATCTTAAGATAACCATAAGGGAAAAACCTCCAGTAGATATGCAAGAGTTACAAACAAAGGAATCCAAGCATACCACTGAGAAAATAATTAAATCATAAAGACAGAAAGAGTGAAAGAAAGAATGAAAAGCAGTCAGAAAACAATTAACAAAGTGGCAGAATTACACCATTACCTATCAATAATTACTGTAAATGTAAACAGACTCAGTTCTCCAGTCAAGATACATAAAGTGGCTTAATGGATAAAACCAAGATCCACCTATATGCTACCTACAAGAGAACACACAAGATGAAGTGAATGGATGGAAAAATATATTCAAGACAAATAGTAACCAAAAGAGAGCAGACAAAATAGATTAAATTCAAATCTCTCACAAAACACAAGAAGTTTATTAAATAATGATCAAAGGGTTAGCTTAAGAAGAAAATATAACAATTACAAATATGCATGTACCTATCATCAAAACGCCTGAATATATACCAGCATAGATGCAAAATATAAAGCATAAAGCAAAAAAAAAAAAAAAAGTAAAATCTAAAATATAAAGCAAACATTGCTAAATCTGAAAGGAGAAATAAAGAATAATACAGTCACAGTAGAAGACTGAAATACCCCATTCCCCATTACTAGTAGATCATCAGGCAAGATACAAGATACAATAAGCGTACAGCCAAACTGAGCAATACTATAGACCAAATGAACCTAACAAATATAAAAGGAACTTTCTACCCCAAAACAGGAGAATACATATTCTCAAGCACACGTGGAGCATTTTCCAGGGTATAACACATGTTGAATTACAAAGTGAAGTCTCAGTAAATTAAAGCAGACCAAATTCACTCCAGGTATCTTTTCCATCATAATGAAATAAAACTAGAAATCAATAGTAGTAAGGAAAAAGGAACATTTACTAATACGTGGAAACTAAACAAGACACTCTTAAGCAACCCTGGGGTTAAAGAGACAATCAACAGGGAATTAAAAAAAATACCTCAAGATAAATGAAACAAACAAACAAAAAATACATAGCAAAGCTTATAGGATACAACAAAAGCAGTATTAACAGGAAAGTTTATAGCAATAAATGGTTACCTTAAAAAAATATTCAAATAAGTATTAAAACAGGAGAATAAATTAAGCCCAAATATAGCAGAAGAAAAAGAATAAAGATTAGAGCCAAAATAAATCAAAGAGTTTAGAAAAATAATTTTAAAATCAACAAACTATGATTTTTTTTTAAAGTAAACAAAACTGACAAAATCTTTAGCTAGACTAAGGGGAAGGAAGCATTGAATCAAATTAAATCAGATATGAGAGAGAAGATATCATAATAAATATCTCATAATTTTTAAAAAAAATTATAAGAAACTATTATAATTATACATGAAGAAATTGGATAATCTAGAAAATTGATTATTTCCTAGGAATACACAACCTATCAAAGCTAAATCAAGAAATAATGAAAACCTGTACTGACCAATAACACATAGGAAGTTTGAATTAGTAATTAAAAGCTTCCCAACAAAGAAAGACTCACCACCATATATGTCTTCAAGGGTGAATTCTAACAAACATTCAAAAAAGAATTAAACTTTTCCAAAAATTTGAAGAGGGAACGCATTCAAACTCATTTTGTGAGTCTACCTTTAATCTGATACCAAAGTCAGACAAAGGCGCCACATATACAGAAAACTACAGGCCAATATCTCTGATGAATATAGATTCAAAATTTCTCAATATAATATTAGAAAACCAAATTTAGCAGCACATTAAAATGATTACAGAGCATAAGCAAGTGGTATTTATTCCTGGGAGGCAAGGATTGTTCAACATTCACAAACTAATCAATGTGATATGTCACATTAAAAAAAAATAGAAAAAAATATGATCATCTCAATAAATGGAGTAAATGCATTTGAGAAAGCTCCACATACAATCATAATTAAAACTCTCAACAAAATAGGTATATAAGGAAATTACAGTAACATAAGAAAGGCCATAGATGAAAATGCTACAGCTGACTTTATAAAAAATAGGGAAAAACTCAAAATTTTTCTCCCAACATACAGTAGATTTTCAACACTTCTATTCAACATACTATTAGAAATTCTAGTTAAACAATTAGACCATTAAAACAAACAAAAGGTATCCAAATAAGAAAGGAAGAAGTTAAATTAGATCTGTTTGCAGAAGACATGATCATATATATAGAAAACCATAAAGACTGAACCAAAAAAATAAAACCTGTTAGAACTAATAACACATTCAGTAAATTTGTAGGATAAAAAATCAACATAAAAAATCAGACCCATTTATATAAAAAATGATGAACCATTGGAAAATAAAATTAAGAAATACTTTCATTCACAATAACAACAAAATTAAAATACAAAAACTAAACCCAATCAAAAAGTAAAAGACTTTTAAAAATTATAAAACATCAATGGAAATTAAAGAAGATACAGACAAATGGAAAGCCATCCTATACTCTTGGGTTGAAAGATTTAATATTGTTAAAATGTCTATATTACCCAAAGTGATCTAAAGAATCAATGCAATCCCTATCAAAAATCTCAGTAAAATTCTTTACAAAAATAGAAAAAAAAATCTTAAAATTCATGTGGAATCACACAAGACCACAGATAGTTATGCAATTTTGAGCAAGAAGACCAAAACAGGAGGCATCACAAAGCTGGAGCCATTAAAAAATATGGTAATGGAACAAAAAGAGAGATTGATTAATGAAACCGAACAGCACAGAAATACAACCATGTTTCTTGTCAACTGATATTCAACAAGGATGCCAAGAAGACCCAATGGAGAAAGGACAGTCTTGTCAGTAAATAGTGCTGAGAAAACTGAATATCCATATGAAAAGTTTAAAATTGGAACATAATCTTATAAAACATTCTAAAATCGACTCAACTTTGATTAAAGATTAAACTTAAGACCTGAAACCATAGAACTACTAGAAGCACATATAGGGGAAAAGTTTCTTGATATTTGTCTGGGCAATATTTTTTAGATATAAACTCTAAGAACAGATACCCATAGCATATATAGACAAGTCAGACTGTATCAAATAATAGAGCTTCTGCACAGCAAATAAAATCATCAACAGAGTGGAAAGGCAGCTTATGGAATGGGAGAAAATATTTGCAAACCATATGTCTGATAAGGGGTTAATATGCAAAGCATATAAAAAAATGTACACAACTCAATAGCAAAATAATAAATAACCTGATTAATATATGGGCTAGGGACTTGAATAGATATTTCCCAAAAGAATACATAGACATGGACAACAGGTATATGAAACAGTGCTCAAATCACTAATCATCAGGGAAATATTAATGAAAACCAGAATGAGATATTACTTCACATGTGCTTGAAAAGCTATTATCAAAAAGATAAAAGAGAAGCATTGGTTAGGATGTTGAAACAAGGGAATCCTTTCACAACGTTGGTGGGACCATAAATTGGTATTGTCATTGTGAAAAACAGAATGGAAATGCCTCAAAAATGTTTAAAAAATAGAACTACCATATAATCCAGCCATTCCACTTATAGATGTACATGCAAAGGAAAAATCAGTATCCCAAAGAGATAACTGTATCATCATATTCTCTATAGCGTCATTCACAATAACCAAAATGTGGAACCAATCTAAGTGTTCCTGGTAGGAGGAAGAGATTAAAAACATGTTACACACACACACACACACACAAGTGAAATGAAATATTCCACAGTCAAAAGAAGGAAATACTGCCATTTTCAATAACATGGATAAACCTAGAAGACATTATATTAAGTAAAGTAAGCCAGACACAGAAAAACTAATACTGCATAATTTCTCTTACATGTGAAGTCTTAAAAAGTCAAGCTCATAATTGCAGAGAGTAGAACAGTGGTTTCCAAAGCCCAGAGGCTGAGAGAAGTGGGGAAATGTTAATCAAATGGTACAAAACTTTAGTTACACAGAATAATAATTTCTGTAGATCTAATATATAGCACTGTGACTATAGTTAACAACAACATATTGTATATTTGAAATGTGCTAAGAGAGTTGATCTTAGAGAGTTGATCTTATAGAGTTGCTCTTAAGTGTTATCAGTCCAATAACAAGGTATTTGAGGTGATTGATATATTGCTCAGTTTGATTGTGAGCAGTTTATAGTGCATACATATATCATGACATCAGGTTGTACAGCTTAAATATATACTTTTTTTATTTGTCAAATATACCTCAATAAAGTTAGAAAGAAATAGTATGTGAAATTGATTGCCGGTGGTAGCCATGCATTAACATGTCCTCAACAAATTGTATTTTATTCTAATGGACCCGTGGGTTGAATTTAAGCAGTTGTTTAATTAATTATGATTTTTATAATTTTCTCCCTGATCATATTCTCAGGAAAGAAATAAAAATTTAGATTTTCCTTTTGTTCTAAAATGTAAAGTTTCAACAGAACATTGATTCTGTGGTTTGAATGCATCCCCCAGAGTTCATGCATTGGAAACTTAATCCCCAGTGTAATAGGGATGAGAGGTGAGACATTTAAGAGGTGATTAGGTTATCAGGGCTCTGTCATTATGAATAGAGAAATGTCATTATTGCAGGGCAAGGTTTCTTATCATGACAGTGAATTTGTTATCATTTCAAGTTTGGCCTTCCCTTCCTCCTTCTCATGTGTTATCTTACGTTTGCTCTTCTGGTTTTCCATCTTCTGCCACGGGATGACAGAGCAAGAGGGCCCTCATCAGATGTAGACCCTCTATCTCAGACTTCTCAGGCTCCAGAATTATGGGCCAAATAAATTTATGTTTATTATAAATTACTCAGTCTGTGGTATTCTTTTATAGCAGTACACAGTGGACTAAGACAATAGAATACTGTATATGCCCCAAAAGTTGTTTTTCCTATTTTTTCTTTCAGGAAATGTAAATAATTACATATGCTCTATTAAATGTCAAATGACTATGTCCCATATTTGTTTATAGAAAATATTTTTAACCTATCACTCTGAGCAAAATTTACGAAGTGCTGAAATATTTTGAAGTGAAATGGAAACTTAATTTCATATTATTATGGCATCTTGACAATTTGCTAGTTCCAAATTCTAGCAAACTTTTTTTTTTTCCTTCTAAGATTGAGATGTTCTATTAGCAACACTTCAGGAAGGGAGAACCTGTGACTTTCCTCTATTTTGTTGGTAATTATAAGCAGGAGGTAGTCACAGCTCAACTACGTGTTGTAGATGTGTGCTTGGTTTGGGAAGGAGGTTTACTTTGAGGAGAAAAACTAACCTATTATCTATGGAGTAAGAAAATGCCAGCCAGCGCAAATCTAAAAGTTTTTCAATTAAGCCAAGTAATTAGATTTTGGAATGTAGCCAGTGAACTTCCATTAAACAATCTAAATTGTGAAACTCAATGCCATTTCCAAAAAGGTTGTGTAAGAATTATAAATAAAATTGAAACAGAATAGAAACTGTCTGATGCATGCACTTATGACAAATGTGCTCCAGGACCAAAAACAGAAAAATATGCTTTCCAAGTTTCTCATAGCATAATGTGTACTAATGAATTTTACACATGAATCTTATGTGTGAAAGCAGTACATTGAATGAGCATAGTTTTCATAAACATAACCAAGCATCTCTAAAATGGCATCCTCTTTACCCACTATAATATGGCATACCACTGTATGACAGAATGTAGACTCCACAAAATGTATGCCATTGTCTTTTTGAATCGTATTTTTACAGTCATAAAAATAAAATCAGTCTTTTTATTAGGTTAGGTTACAAATCAACATTGAAAAATTACCAGTAAAAAGTAGCATTTTTAATAGAGGTTAAATACAAACTTTGATGAACTTTTCAGATAGTCTAATTTAACTCTCATTACATCTCTAAGAAGTAAAATAGTGAACATGTTATATTTAAGTCACAAATTAAAATAAGAGCTAATTTTAAAAAAATGTTTTTTAAAACTTAACTTTGGAATCATCTCATGCTGCTTATTCTTACATTTTTACCTGCACTTTTTTAATATCGTTTTGCATTTACTTTTTGTCTTGTTTTAGAAGAGAACATAAGAATGTCAAAGTGGTGTGTATATATTTAATTGACCTCCTGCTGCAAATATCTAACATTGTGGAGCTTTATGCTATGAAATAAAATTAATATTGACAATGATGAAAACTATTAGACAAAATAAAGCCATATGTATTTTTATAGCCCAGAAATCTCTGTCATGATGGAATATAAGTGCTGCCTATGCATTTATGAGGACATATGAGACCATTAAAATGAATACATCTCTTCATCATGAAAGACAGCTCTTCAAATACCCCATGTTTATGGATAATGGATTGTTAGGGGTTACAAACAATGTCTAGTGTTCCCTAACCCGCTTCCCACAGACACATAATCGTCCAGAAGATGCCCTATTATTTTTCTGAGTATCTCTTGGGAACAGGAAAGATGTTTCAGAGCCTGTACCTAGAGTGACAATGTAAAATGGTACCTTATACTTACATAGAGTTTTAGTCAAGATATGGGAAGTAGAGGAATTAGATGATAGGTATTACTTTTTACAATGTTGTAAAACATGCCTTTGCACTCCGAAGTGCAAAAATGAAAAAAAAAATGGAATAGAAAAAGAAAATATAAAAGCATCAAACATAGCTATTTTAAATAGAATAGCAAAATGTTTTATTTTTCTTGATAAAAAGACAATGAGAATCTGCCACGGAGCTCTGAAACAAAGTTGATTTTGCATGATGTATATATGCAAGATTGACAATTCAAAGTTCTAGATGAACTAAAAAAATAGAAGGGAAAAAAAAGGCTATTAGTCCCTAGCAAGTTACTCTGCTTACCCTTTTTATCTGATCTCCATTTGAAGATAGATAGTTATAAATTATGAAACTTCTCTATAGAGAACTCTCAAGTGAACTCACTATGTCCTGAAAATAGCTGAATATTCTAGTATCTCATCACTAACCCTGGATCCTTTGGTTCCCAAATGTCCATCCATTTATTATTACTGAGAACCAATGTATTATTATTGAGAATCAGCATGCCTTCTCCCACAATAATACTACAAATCTCTGATCTTTGTTACTTACGAACTGCAAGGTCTGGAAGCCAAGATGTTCATGCCAAGTCCCAGGTGAGGAGCATAGGCTGTGGACCATATCTATCAGTAAGAAGAGTCTTAGTGCAGAGTTACCTCCTTTGTTCAGCAGGAAAGGATGGCAAATTGGAGGAATTCACATTCAGCAGCCAAGTTTGTTCAGACACTGTGAGCCTCTATTTTTTCTACAAAAAGTAGAAAAATTTTGACACCACTTGGAGTCAAAATACCTATGTTTACATATCAACAATAGGACTCACTTCTTGTGTAACTTGGGGATCTCAATGGTAAGTACTGCTCCTAAAATGAGGAAGTTAGTTCAGTGAGATCTAATTCAGGTATTGGATTATTTGTGAGGATTTATTTTATTTTATTTTATTTTATTTTATTATTTTTGAAATGGAGTTTCGCTCTTCTCGCCCAGGCTACAGTGCAATGGCAGAATCTCGGCTCACTGAACCTCCACCTCCCTGTTCAAGCGATTCTCCTGCCTTAGCCTTCCAAGTAGCTGGGGGTTATAGGCACATGCCACCACACCTGGCTACATTTTGTATTGTTGGTAGAGACAAGGTTTTGCCATGTTGGCCAGGCTGGTCTCAAACTCCTGACCTCAGGTGATCCACCTGCCTCAGCCTCCCAAAGTGCGGGGGGAGGGGAGTGATTACAGGCATGAACCACTGCACCCGGTCTCTACAGAATTTAGTAGTTAGCTTTTGAACAACACTTGATACCATACTTAAATATTTTAAACAATAAGGAATCATTAACCAGCATAAAGCATTGAGAATCATGTGTTTCAGATGCTTGTTTCAGAATGTTTCTTGATGGAAAAGTGATGAGAGATGAGAGGTGAGAGCCTGGGTATCAGAAGACTGGTTACAAGAGTGGTGCAATTATCAGGCCACAGATGATGAAGCAGAGAACACATTGAGTGGGTCCAGCATATTCAGTGCAGTTTTCTCTGTGGTGTGAGTTCTCTAGAACTCACAGATAGGTTGCCAGAGAGGGACAAAATCATTAAGGAAACTTCTATTCCATGAGATTGGTGCTCTGTAGAATGGATAGTAATTTTGTCTGGGTTTTCTAGGAACTCTATGCATCATAAGAGCTTAAGGGAAGGGAAAGAAAGAGCAGTTATTCAACTGTGATTTATAAATGGTTTCATAGAACAAATCTAGCACTGGTGGAGCATGCATCTAAACGTAGTGCTACCTAGGGGAAGGAAGAGATCCAGATAAAGTCAACTATCCTAAATGTCTCTGGGGGCAAAACAAACTGACCTAGTATGAACACGATCTATGCTTATCAGTTGGAGGTTATTAAAAATCGTACCCACCCACCACTATTCCTGCCATGGACATATCCAGAAACTGAGATTTAATAATTCCCTTATATAAAAGACTACTGTTAAAGTGTTAATATGCTATTTGAGTGATGTCTGGTATTAATCCATTACCGCCTATTTGTAAGTAGCAAAATCAATACCATCAAGAAAGGGAAACACCTATGAGAAAATGGGAAACAGGCCAGATCAGTTGGGATGGGGCTGTCTTGAAAAACACTACCAAGAAAACTGAGCTGAACCTAGCTAGGACTCCAGAAAAGAAGACTTTTCTCCGTTATGTCATGTATGGTATCAGCATCCTATAGGTACTTGGCATTCCTGTGGTGTGTGCTGTTCCCTCCAAATATAAGGAGGGAACAAATATAAAAACATAAGCCTATGTTTCTATATACTGGAAATTAACTCTAGAAATGAAACTGTTCTCATTTTTTCTTTCTATTTTTCCTGGTGATTAATTATTGTTCTTTCATGGTTTTTTTCTTAAAATCATCCAGTTGATCTATAAAAATTTATTCAAGTTATGGTGTGGAAACACCCTGAGAAGAACAAAGAGAAGTTTAAATAATGAGGACCAGGATACCTGCAAGTGAGCCAATAGTCATTCTTTTCTTCCTTACTAAGGACAGTTTTATTCAGTTTGAAGTTTGAAGGACAGTTTTATTCAGAGTGAAAATGGACCGACTAAGAATTTATCATTTTCTGTCTCTCCCTGGAAGCTAGAAACGTTTATGTAACATAGTTTTGTCCAATCATATATAATAGAGAGAAAACATTTGAGTTTTTTGAGAAAAAAATCTAAAGAGAACTAATCCAGCCAGGATATACACTTTTACCTCCTGCTGCTCTTGTGCTTCTTGCGCAGAATATAACTGTGATGCTGGAAGTAGGACAGCCATTTTGTGGTTTCGGGGTGATATGTCTGAGCTAAAAAAAGCAAATTGAAAATATAAAAACTAGGATATCTGATGGCATTGTGTTTCACATTACTAGTCTCATTAAGTGAGACAAATAAAACTCCATAGCAGAAAGAATTAATTAATTTAGGAGACTCATGTCGATGTCTACGTAAGAAGTAATGA
The DNA here is from genome assembly GCF_024542745.1 of Macaca thibetana thibetana. Lineage (NCBI taxonomy): Eukaryota > Metazoa > Chordata > Mammalia > Primates > Cercopithecidae > Macaca > Macaca thibetana. Next base: position 69,407,289 of record NC_065588.1, on the reverse strand, counting down.
GAACAAGACATCTAAGCTTATAGCTGGACATTCATGTCTTCAAGAATTGCAAGTCTTATTGAAGACATCAGAGATAAGTAGATAATTCTACTTTTGTAAGAGAAATTCTGCAATATTTATGAAACCATGGAGTTACATTTCACTGACTTGGCTTGAGTAAATGTTTTTCAAAGGAGGTAACACTTACAGTTACTTGGAGAATGAGAAGTTTTCCAAGCAGTCTCGGGGAGATATGAAACAAATAGCTGGGGAGGAAATTCAGGCAGAGAGATGAATCTGTGTAAGAGCACAAAGTCTTACTTAAAAGATGGAGAGAGGTGGTTACAAATCTTTTGAGGCAACTGGAGTCTTATTTGCACATCAAAATGGTGGGAAGATGAGCCAAGTCAGAGGGCAGGAGCCTGATGTTGAAGGACAGTATAAGCCATGCTTAGGAGTTTGGGCTTCATCCCATAACCAGGATTTGCAAACTGGCAGCCAGCCTAGAATCCCTGCTTGGTTTGGCAAACACAAAATTTTGTGAGTTTTAAATTAGAATGTTCTAGGTAAAGAGGGCTCTGTATCCTTGAAAAGTACACATATATAGAAATAAGTGGAAGATAGATACTTCACATGAGAAAAGGCTTCATTTCAGACAAACAGAATATGTATGTGTGTGCGTGTGTGTGTGTGTGTGTGTGTATATATATATATATATATATATATATATATGCCAGGAGAAGTGAGAAGTTAAATATCTAATAAACTCTAGCAAATATGGGAGGATGTAAGAAATGGTCCTGTTCAAGAGTTCAGAAAGGACAGCAGAGTAGCCAGGGAAAATATTTATTTCCAATTAGTATTTAATAAATTGAATTTTACAGATAAAATTTTCAGGATTAAAAAATACAGCTATCTAATCCCTTAAAGTCACTAATATATTGGCATCCCAGTCCAAACAATAAATAATTGATTAGTAATTTAATCAACAATAAATATTTAGGAAGTATTTGCCAGATACAGATATAACTCTCTAAACTTTTTGGAAATCTAATATATTTTTGTTTAATAGTCATAACTTCTAAAAATAAGTTGTGGAAACACTATAGATATTCATTATTATAGTAAGAAATAAAGTAGATAGTAAAAAGGAAAATTAACTATTAAAGAATAACAGATTTAAAATGGTCAATTTACAAGGTAATATTAATAAATTATCAAGTTATGCCAAAATATATTATTTAACCCAAGTAGTTTTAACATCTTCAATAATGAGTACACCATATAAAATGCACAAATAGAAAGCCAGAATATATCCTGTGAGCATTTTTACCAGTGCGTTAATGACCTGCTTGAGTTAGTACCTTGGGCTTTGCCTCCAGCCTTAAAATACAGTCAGTTATTACCTGCTCAAATCTATGCCAGCATGTTTTAACTAGACTAAATATACTCTAAAGAGAGGTAAATATTATACTATTTCATTTTCATTCTCAGCTTCTAAAATCACAGCTATTATTCATAATTCAATTGTAGTTTTGAGTATGCTATAATGTACCTGTAAGTGAAAATCATGTACTTGTGAGAGTGTTTAAGTTTTTTGAATCATAAAATTAGAAATATCAGAGTGTGAAGTGGATTTAAAATATGTTCTTATATATCCTTAAACAATGTATTATCATTTTTTTTTCTTTTTTTTCCAAATATAGTTTAGTTATGCCTTCCTTAGGTCATAACTTTTGAGATGACATTAAAATACAGTTTGCAAAATAAACTAAAAATAACCGAGATTTTAAAACCATTGTTAAAGTATAATAGAAACATATGGTATTTAGGGCAAGTTTCATTCATTTAAGTAATTATTGTCAATTTGCTCATTATTTGAACTAACTCCTCCTCCTTCCTCTTGTTCCATAGCCAAAAAGCAATTTGTGCTGTGTTAATTATTCACAGAAATAAAGTATGTGGGAAGGGGGACAATATTTGAAGATTTAAATGGTCAATGCTACTGCTGCATTTCTTGTTCATCCAAAGTAAAACTAGATAATATTTTGTGTAAGCAGCACCTTGTTGGCTGGATAGCTGACAAATTATCATAATTTAAGTCTTCGTTTGCTTGAAGTTTCAATAAGCTTAGGGTCATTATGAAGCATTCCCTTGTCATGAATTTTAAAGATAAAATTCATATTGAGGATGATGATGATAATAACATCCACATATATTAGTTTTAATTAAGCAAATAGAATGTACAAGTACTATATTAAATACTTATTCACAGATTACCTACTTTCATCTTCAAAACAATCCTATACAAAGTAAATGCTGTTATCTTGGTTTTGTAGATACTAATAGCCAGTATTTGTTGAGTTCTAATTATGTGTTCAGTTATCAACATCACAATGAGATAGTTACTAATTATGTGTTCAGTTATCAACATCACAACAAGATAGTTATCAACATTACAATGAGATAGTTTCTAGAAAAGAAAATCCAAACTTAGAATGAGAAAGTGATTTACCTACATTTCCATATGTAGTGATATTGGAACCATGACTCACTTGTAATTTAAAACCTCATGTTCTTAACCACAGTGCTGTGGTTATTATATGTATTATCAGTGTAAGTAACTGTAGATGCTTTAACAGAGAAACTTTGAATTTCATCAGATTGACAAAATAAAGTTTACATAGTTTACTCATGTTATGTATGATCCAAGATTCAATGCTGTTGGAATGTTGAAATGTTGTCTGTCAGTAATGGAATCTGAGAAAGAGACGTAATCGGAGAGAGACGAAAATGTAATAGATTTGGAATAAATAGAACATTTTATCTGCCACACCTTATAAGTAAATCCTGACTTTTCTATGTGAAATTAGAGAACTATTGTATGATTTTAAGCACAGAATATAAATAAATTTCTATTTTAGAATTATGACTATGGTAATATTACAGAGACTAGACTGTACAGAGTTGAATGAGATAAGAAAATATGAAGCTATTTAGGGAAACCAATTTAGATGAGAAATGATGGGAGCAGGAATAATACAGTGGTTACAGGAATTAAGAGAAGAGGTAGGAAAAGCCTCCAAGAGCAATTTGGAGAATAGATTCAAAAAGATTTATTCAATATTGGGTGTAACCAATTAAGCAGAATGGTCAACAATACTCCTGAGATCTTAAGTAGGGAGAACAGCATGGATGGTGGCAGGTATTATAATGTAGAGGTGATTTATCTACATGTATGGAGCAATGTCAAATAGGAGTCGTTTGTCTACTTGGGACACATACTGATTGTGCTGCATATGAGTTTGTTTGCATTTTTATAAGAACTTTCTAACAGCAAAATCAAGAAAAATCAGAAGAGAAAAATCAAATAAATGAACCTGGTTTCATTCATTCAATCATTCATTCAACAAATAAATTTGGACTGTGCATTATTTGTCAAGCAGTGTGCTGGAAATTGTGAGAAATAAAAGACACAATCTCTGGGTTGAGGATATTTAGGTTGAGCAGAAGACAGTTGTTGATAAGGTTTGGCTGTGTCCCCACCCAAATCTCACCTTGAATTGTAATAATCCCTACATGTCAAGGGTGGGGCCGGGGTAGAGATAATTGACTCAGTTTCCCCCATACTCTTTTCTTGGTAGTGTATAAGTCTCACAAGATCTGATGATTTTATAAATAGGAGTTCCCCTGCATAAGCTCTCTCTTGCCTGCTGCAATGTAAGATGTGACTTTGCTTCTTCTTTCCCTTCCACCATAATTGTGGGGCCCCCCCAGCCATGTGGAACTGTGAGTCATTGAAACCTCTTTCCTTTATAATTTACCCAATCTTGGGTATGTCTTTATTAGCAGCTTGAGAACAGACAAATACAGTTGTGATTCATCTTAATAATTGTCAAATCAAAGCAAATTTGAGATTTTATAGCAACTTATAAAATAGAAACCCAAAAGGGTAGCAAGAGCATGTCAAAACTGCATGTTCTCACTTATAAGTGGGTACTAAACCTTGGGTACTCATGAACTTAAAGATGGCAGTAATAGACACTGGGGACTACTAGAGTGGGGTTGGGGATAAGGGTTGAAAAAGTAACTGTTGGATAGTATGCCCATTACCTGGGTAATGGGATCATTAGTATCTCAAGCCTCTGCACTGCACAATATGTTCATGTAACAAACCTACACATGTACCCTCTGAATCTAAAATAAAAGTTGAAATTAATTTTTTAAAGTCTTCATAAATGTTGAAAAAGACATAAAAGTTCTCTAAGCAAACAAAAAGAGAAGATATGTTTAGCCTTACAGAAGTACATGCACATAGGTTCAGAAAAAAAAAAAAAAATAGAAATGTCGTGATTGAGGATTACAAGAAAGTAAGTATGACCTGAGTAAGGAACTGGAGAAGGATTGGCAAGAAATAGGGCTTATGAGGTAAGAGTTGTTATGATATGAAAGATTCTTACAGTGTGTCATAAGCCTTTTAAAGACTTACTAGAAGTTGAAAGTTAAAGTTACAGAAGAATTCTTGGCAGAGAAATGACATAGTCACATTTATGCTTTATAAAGGTAATTCTTACAATGGTGTGAAAAATAGATTGGATAAAAACAGAACCAGAGGCATGGGATCCTGTCAAGGCACTTTTACAGAAATCTAGCAGAGAAGCCATAGTGCTCTGAAGCAAAGTAGTTGCAGTGAGAATGGAAAGGAACAGAGGAATTCAAGAAGTCTTAAGAGGCAAAATGGATAGAGTCTTATCTCCAATGAAATTAAAGGCTAAACAAGAGGGAGAAATTGAGCCTAATTTCCAGGTTTATGATTGAACTAGGTATTTAATGGTGGCAAGAGAGGTATTTAATGTCAAGACGGGAAAAAATGAAAAGATAAGGAGATCTGAGGAGTGAAGAAGAAAGTAAACGTAGTATTTATTATGTGTGTCTATCTCTGAAGCATTCAAGTAGAGATGTACAGTAGAAAGTTGGATATAATTCTCTAAGTATAATAAAACATGACTCTGAGTTTCATGCATTGTCTATACCTGTCCCTACATAGGTCAGTGCTTTAATGATGCCAAGTTAAGCCTCAGTCTTTTTTTTTTTTTTTTTTTTTTTTTTTTTTTTTTCCGTTTTACTTGATTGGAAGACTCTTACACGTGACAAGTGAGAATAGGAGAAAAAAGGTTAAGTGCAAACCCATCACCCACCATTACTACTTGCTGTCAGTAGTATCATCTTTTTTTTAAAAGATAATTATTAATTGGAGGAAGCCAACACTTATGTTTTTTATATCTTATCCCTGCTTTGAAAGAAAGGTAACTTGAAAAGAAAAATCTAAGCCAAAAATATGATGACACTTAAGAAAATCCCATCAGTTGCTAATTTATAGTTTACACTGATGACCATATATTTACAATGACAAACTATCATAATTTGAGTTCAAATGTTGTACCTTTTCTGAAAGGAAAAGTCGAATAATGAATATAAAAAGTCAATGAATATCAATCACAAGGACTGTTATATAAGACATATTACAAAGACACATTGTAGTTATACAAGATTATGATCTTCATAAAATAAGTGGACTACGAATTCAGCCAAAGAAACTACATAATTGCAAAGCAGGGTCTGAAGCAACTAGATTAAATAATGGGGCTTCTTAAATAACAAAATCTTTTTAGAAAACAAAGCTTTCTGAAAACTTTTCCAGAATGTTTTAGTACAGGCTACATGATTTATAGCCATTTATTTAAAAATCCAAATTAAGCAAGGTTGACCAAGGACATTACAAATGAAATTATCTGAGGAAGTATCTAGAAGTTTGTTGGTAGGCTCCAGACATATGGATTGGTAGGGTTTCCCCTCATGTGAAGCAGTTTAAATATTTCTTATTATTTTATGTTACTAATTCAAAGCCTAATAGCCATTGCTGGTCATAGTGAGCATGTATTCCAATATCTCACAACCTATGCTAACCTCTCAGCTTTCTCTCAAGAGCCCTTCTTGCAAGAACATTGGGAAACTTATCTGACCACCAGAAAGCTCTATAAAATCATTAGAGAAAAAATTTTCTTAAGAAAATCCAGAAATTTTTTGTAACATGCCTTAGAACATTACTTTCTTTGCCTCTTGGTATGTATAGACATGGTACAATAGTTTCAATGTGTTTCTTTGCTCTTTTATATAAATTGCTTGTCTGAGAAGACTTTTCTTTAGAAATTGTGACTTTTTCAGTTCATAGTTCGAAATCATATAATCTTTAAGTGAGCTCTTACATTGGTGATTTAATTAGAAAATGTCTCTACTGAACAAAGTTTTTTTATTAATATGCAAATGAATGCCATAAGGCAGATGACACTTTTCCCAAACCACATTCAATTAACATACCAATAACTTTAGGTTCTCCTAGTGTAATCAGAATTAGTGTTTTACATGACAGATTTTTTAACACTTCTTAGATTCTAAGATAAAGATTAGATGCTATTATTTTTTACCATGATGCAAATGCAAAACATAGGCTGAAAAGAATAGAAGAAAAGAGCCAAAGATGACATAAATATAACTATGTTATAAATGCTCTTATTCAGGCTCCTGAATTGATTACTAAACCAAGGAACCACATAATTACCCTAGATAGGGTATTTAGTATTAAATTTAATAATAGTGACCATCTGTGATGTTACAAGAAAGCACAACAGATGAGAGGGCAAACTGCTCAAACTACTCAGTATCACCTAAAGCAAAATCACATAGTTGAGGCATTTTAAGAGATTAAGGTTCAAAATTAAGAATTAACCTCAAGACATTGTCTACAGTCTTCTATGATAAGTGGGAAATGAGTTATTCAGTCTCAGCAGATTACCAATTGATGTTTCTGCTTAAAGTATTATTTACCTGCCATCAGGCAGGTCAGAATCAATATGGAATGAAAGCACTGAAGTCTTTTGTTTTCCCTTCTGTGTGTTGGAAAATGTTTTTATAAAAATCAATTTCTTCAGCAACTACTTATTTTTCACCGATTATATTGTAGCCATTATTATACATGCTAGGACCATAGTGTGAAAAATATTCTTTTAGTATTCAAATGTAGCTTTTTACATATTGGATATTATTTTAAGAAATATAATTTATAATTTATAATGCACAATGCTATTAAAATGGATGTAAAAATGAAGTGTGTTTTTTAAACTACCATCTCTGAATCACTTTATAGGTTTCATCACATAAATTTTTTGACCATTCAAATATATAGGTTTCCAGTAGAATGGTAAAGATTTATATATGTCAGCATGTTTGTTAGAGTATTTACTATGTTCTGAGTAGTATTGACATTGATGATGATTTCTCCTGGGAAAAAGGCTGGCACCCATTTTCCAGTTCTGGTATTCAATATGAATCTAAGTTATGCAAAAACCTAAGAAGTACTCTACGGAATGTTTCTGAAACTTAGAGTCATCACTGATGCCATTAGTATTAAACAAATCAGGGTAGCTTCTCTGTAATCAAAACAAAGATTTTACATTCATTTGAATGTAAACTTTTTTTTTTTACTTTGAACATTAGTTTCAAGCAGTCTATTCCTGACATAATACAAGGAAAATCATTTAAAAGAGGAAGTTGATTTCTTAATTAAATTTAGCACCCATCATCCTTAGTACACTAATAATTTAAATTTTAATATTTAAAAAATATTACACTTTAGCCAAATGCTTTACGTGTAACTATTGTATTATGTTAGGGGATTATTCTTGCCATTCATATGGCTGATATCCAATATGCTACTCTCCAACAGCAGATCAACAATGTAACTTTCAACAGCTTCTGTTGGCATGATACTATTTGCTATAATTGCTCTTGGAGAAGTAGTACATTCCCTTAAGACAATATTGTGCCCTTTTAACATGCACATATTATTTTTAGCTCTAGTAAGAGTTTGAAGGGTGTTTTTTACATAAGAAGAAATAATAGAGGAAAGAAGGACAAAATCCCAGAGATATCATATTTACAGTTCTATAGTAACATATTTTTTTTTTTCTGGTGGGAGAAGGAGCATTAGTGATTTGCCCAATAAAATGAAATGAAATATAAAAGCAAAAGCAAACCAACATACCCTTGCTGGAATACTCCTTCTCTAACAGCTGTCACCCTATATCTCAATTTTAAGCCTAACCACATTTTAAAAAATATTATTTTATGTAAGCAAGGCAGCAAATTGAATGGAAGCTTTTGTTTTTCATTTTATTTGACTTCAAAGCAGCATTTGATCTTACTTATTTATTTCTTTTGTAAAGCACACTCTTCACTTGGCTCCATGGCACAACAATTTTCCGGCTTTCCCTCTACCATTCTACCTACTTCTTCTGACTCCTTTGATGACTGTTCTTCCTCTACCTGGGCTTTTAATAAAAACTTAGCTGTTCAGTATTTCCCAATATTCTTTTTCGGTACGTAAGAAGAAATAAGAAGAAATAAAAGAGGACAACTTTTAATATCAACAGCTTCCTCTAAGATTGAAACCTTAAAATCTAACTCTCTGATTAATATTTCTTTTGGGATATCTCAAATTTACCTAGAATTGAATATTTCCAAAGCAGAATGTTTTGGAATTCAATTATTAAACTCAATTATTATTAAATTCAATTATTTAAACTGATTCCTTTTCTGCTGCTTTATTCTAAGGAATGACATCAAGTTTTCAATTTATCAAGAAAGAAACTTTATATATATCTTTATTAACTACCTCTCAGTCTACCCTTAGAATCAAGGCATCACCAAGTTTTTTTGCTTTTATGTCCTAAATTCATCTTTTATTTTCACAAACTTCGCTCATCCAGGTCCGAAGAACTATCATTTCTTTGGGACACTACAGAGGTCTTGATAGAAACACAGACAGACCAACTGATCAATAAATAGATATATCCAATCCATTCTCCATATTGAACCAATAATTTTACAAGATAATGTAATTATTTTATTTTTTTCTCTCTCTTTCTCTAGTTCATCTCTCTCTCCATCTCTCTCTCTCTCTCTCTCTCTCTCTCTCTGTCTCTCTCTCTCTCTCATACATACACACAAACATACATACACATATTCAACAATTTCTTTATTGTGGTAGGTTAAATTAAAACTCAAGAGTCTTCATTATTTCTCCTTCCCCAGTAGAGTAGTGAAGTACATTTCCACACCCCTTGACTTTAGTAGTAGAGTGTATTTCCTCAGCCATGTGATTTGCCTGGCCATTAGTTGAAACTGGAAGACAAAGTGATCCATTTCCAAGTCCAGACCTTCAGATGCCTCAGGATTTTTCACCTGCCTTGTAAGTAAGTGCTTTTCCACCCCTTTGAAGAGAACTTGCCCAGGCTATCCCATGGCCAAAAGGAGAATAAGAGACTTAAGGAACAAAGATGAACTGTCTCTCTCAATCTACTGCTAAGATTTTTGTGCTTGACTGTTATACAGAATAATTGAGAGTATTGGTAAATGATATTTATGGTTTCTTGTTTTTCTAAATATAAAGTAAAATAACTTGAATCTGTTCAAAAAATCCTGTATAATTTGTCCCTCTACTTCATGTCAAGCCTCATTTGACACCAAACTCCCTATGTCTTCAATTGCCAAATCAGAGTGGCTTTATTCTAGTTCTGTGAACTCACCAATGATTTCTCAAAACTCAGAAACTTACACATTATTATATCTCTTTTTTTCTTCTTATTCCTTTCTCGTTAGCTCCGTCTTAATCTTCAGAATCTGAACTTAAGTACTACTTTCTCAAGATTAGCTTGATGCAACTACTATTCTACATTTGTGTGTCTTTATAATTGGTTTCCACCATTAAATTAAGTCTTCTTATAATAGAATTATTAAATTATTGAATAAAGTAATTAATGAGTGAGGTGATCCAAGCCAGATGTGAGTCATTTTCAAAGGTCCCAGTAATTGCACACCTTTTGACATTTGCTAGCCCAATAGCATCTATTAAGCATTTTTTACAAATAGTTGTATGTGTATTAAAATAAGTTATAAGTGACGTAAAACAAATTTAATAAATTCACTCATGGTGTCTCTTTCTCTTTATAACCCCAAACTAGGAAAAAGTTTAAATTTCTTCATCAACTTCTTTTAAATAGAATAAATCAGTCAAGTTGAGAATCCATTAGCCCTCTTGCTCTGTGCTTCCTTGGTGTCTTCCCATAAGATGCTTTCACTTTCTATCAAGAAAAATACTAACTTAACCTTAAGCATTATATAATACATTTGTTTAAATAATAGGAGATGTGAGTTATAAATTCATAGCTTTTCTTTTCAGCTGCTAGCCTTGGGAATCAGATCATTTCCTATGCCACTAAATTGGATTTAAAATGTGTTTTCTATACCATGATAGCAATTTTAATTTGGAATTCTGTGCAAAATTGGTATATAGTTGGGATACAATAAATATTATAAGTACCTTTGGTTCAGTTGCTTGTTCATTCATTATTGTGGGTACAGAACTGTCTCCCAGATGGGATTGTATGCACATTTTAAAGGTAAGAAATTAATTTTATTCACATGTATATTCTTCCTTTACTTCTAAAATACAGCTTAGTTTTAAACATGCAATGGCTAATCTATATTTATTGAAATGTTAAAACTTATTAGATATAAAGTATTACCTCTTCCACAAACATCATATTGGCACCAAGGCAAAAGTTGGAATAATTTTCACTCTCCTCTTTATTACAGAAAGGCATTCTACCACACTCAAAAATTTATCCTTATTTGAAGTCCATATCATAAGATTCTATATCCTCTCTCTCATTTTTATCAAAGTCAATCTCCAAATTTCCACACAGTCCTCACTTATCTCAAGAATATATTAATCCCTTTTCCACTATTTTTAAGTTTATCCAAACTCTTGTTAATATCCTGAGGAATCTCAATCGTAACATGAAAATTTCAACAGTGTTATCTTAGAGATGCTGTAGTTTCTCAAAGAAAACTATCTTTATGTTCACCACAGGAAGAAACTACCAATTTGGGCTTCCAAAAATTAATAATATCTCTCTCTGGCATTTTTACTTATCTATATCCATTGAGTTTGCATCACTTTTTCTTCTGTCCTCTGTTCCCTCCGTTTGTTCCAATCATGGCAGCCTATCACACCCTCCTAGTCTTATAGTCCTTTTTATTAATTCTAATCACTTTGATTCACTGTTCCAAATCTTCACTGTCCTGCTTTCTGGATACCTTAACTTATTTTATTTGTTTGTTTCCATCTTGCTAGTTTAAATCCCTGGATAACTTCAATTATCTCTTTAGTCGCTCTTACTCCTGGGATGTTATTATTGACAAAAATAATGAAGCTGTTATTCTTGCCGTTCTACTATAATAGGCAAATGTAGCGTTGTTTGGGGTGCTTGGCTTGATAATGCATTGCTGAATATATGGAACACAAATAAATGTTCAAAGGCAGACTGGAGAGAGATTTGACCAAAAGAGGCTGCTTCCCAAATTTGACAAATAGAGGCTGTGTCTCAATCTGTAGATAATAGGTAATACCTAAAGTTACTAAGAAAAGGAAATCGTATTTCTTGACCTGTCCTAGAGATTAAAATGTGTATATTATGGTAACACAAAAACACGTTATTACAGTTTGAATGTATATCAATATAAAATCAATCGTATAGAGAAAATGAAGATGATAAAAATAGACTTCCTCATAGGTGAAAGCTAAATTTTCAAAGGAACTGCTATGAAAATATTTCTTAACTATAATATCCAAACCTGACGATTTATACTAATCATGTGTGGGATTTTTTTCAAATGCTGAGACCAAGGTTCCACTCTAGAGTTTAAGATTCCCTATGTCTGCAGTAGGGATGAGGAATCTCCATTCTTCAGAAGCACCACTAATCACTGTGATATATGTGCAGGTCTGAGAATCACTATAGGAAGCAAAATTCAGGTCACCTTTACCCCTCAATATATGGAGTTTTACTTCCTTTTTTCCCATGATCAGTCATTTTAGAAGAAATCTTTAAGCTAGCAGCAGTTTTCTATTTATTGCAGTGGAAACCATTTTTCATGGGTTGAAAACACAGTCCTCTATGGGCCACATTTCCCTCAGTCAGAGATGTTTTGCATTGTCTTGCTGTCAATCACTCTTTCAGTAGTAATCGCCTATCAATTTTACGTCTCTTGTCAAGTGATTTTTATGGCATTTATGATTTATGTAGCAGGAACTGCTTTCCAGAGCAAGGCATCAGTTTTGAACATTGTTTACAGGACTAAGATCCATCTCAATGCCACGCTAGCAATGATTATCCTGAATGCTATTGAGAAGGAATTTGAACAGCTTGAGATTCAGTGGCAATTCTCCCCATGCAATCATCAGACGAACTCAGCATATTGGATTTCTTTGCCAAAGGGGTGAAAAAATAAACATCTCAAAGTTGAAGAAAATTTGGTTTATAATTCAAAAGCTATTAAATATTTTTCCAGCTTTGTTGAGGTACAGCTGCTAATTAGATTGTATATATTTAAGGTATACAATATGGTGTTTTGGTATAAAATATATCTGAAAATACTTATACACTTGTGGAATAATTTCCACAATCAAACTAATTAACATATCCATCACCTCACATAGTTACCTTTTTGTGTATTTGTGCTAGAACATTTAAGGTCTACTCTTTGCGAATTTCAATCATCAATATATTATTATTAAACACAGTTACCAGGCTATATTTTAAGATATCAGGAATTTATTCATCTTACAGCTGAAAGTTTATATAATTTGACAAAATCTCTGTTTCTATATTCCCCTGGTCCCTGGCAATCACCATTCTATTCTTTGTTTCTCCAAATTTAACATTTTTAGATTTCACATGTAAATATCATCATGCAAAATCTATAAAACATTATCCTATTAGTCACAAAATGGATTTAGAAGATTATAATTCATAGGACTTCAGCAATGGTATGAAGTGATTTTCTTCAATAATTAAAATCTAACCTTATTACCAAACCTTAAGTAAAAATGAGCAAACACTTTTGGAAAGCAATTTCAAACCTGAACTCTTAAATAAATTAAAGATTTATTTTGACTGACCCAAAATTTTGTTTGGTCATTAATAATTTGGAAAAACCTGTTTACTTAGATCCAAAAAACAAGTTTCTGAGAAGAAATTCACTTTGTGACATACAAAATTTTGACACATTTTTTGACTAATTCACTCTTGGGCATACTCCCATAATCTCATCTTGAGAATCATTTTAATAGAGCCAGTAAATGCTAAAACATAAATAATGCAATTAGTTAAAATTCCATATTTTTAGAGCTATCATTTTTCTTTTCCTTTTGCAAAGAGTTAATGTAATCTAGTTTTTAATGTACAATTAGAAAATATATTGCCATCTCTTATGAGGCTTATTTTCTGGTTGTGGGCAGGGCTGAGTTGGCTGGCAATCTAGCCATACTTCTATGATTTAAATATGCCACTTCAGGCCAGACACAGTGACTCACATTTGTAATCCCAGCACTTTGGGAGACCTCACCTGAGGTTAGGAATTTGAGACCAGTCTGGCCAACATGGTGAAATCTCATCTTTACTAAAAATACAAAATTAACTGAACATGGTGGTTCATGCCTGTAATCCCAGCTACTCGGGAGAATGATGCAGGAGAAACGCTGGAACCCTGGAGTGAGCCAGGGCAGTGAGCCAAGATCATGCCATTGCACTCCAGCCTGAGTGACAAGAGTGAAACTCCATCTCAAAAGAAAATAGATAGATAGATGATAGATAGATAGATAGATAGATAGATAGATAGATAGATAGATAGATAGAGATAGCTATAGATAGATGATATCACTTTATCAAATCCATGGTCATGTATTTCAGGCTTAGACCTGATTAAATATCAAAGCATTGCACTCATATTTCAATAATATTAGAAGAAATCCAAGTATATTGTTCATAATCACTAATTAAAAATATCTGTTCTTCTCTGTTCTTTGTACTTTGAAAACTGCTGAGAGAATCTCACCTTACTTCCCCAGTTGAGCTCACTTTCCCACATCATTTCCAAATTCTTCCCTCTTACTTATTGCTGTGCCTACTGCTATGCTGAAAGAGAAAGCAGTTTATCCTTCACTCTGACCATTTTCCTGTGATAATCTGATGAAGTTGCCTTTGTCCTTTCTACTTTTTGGTCTTTCCGCACTCCTCATAATGGATATCCAGAGAAGAGATGAAGTCAGAATCCTAGTGGACAGAAAGGAGAAAGACTAAGAAACACATAAATTATTTTTGACACTTTCCTCAAAAATGTACATGATAGAAATAGTACTTTCAGTTAAATCTTGAATTTGAAATGCTGGAAATCATGAAAGAATGGAAGAATCCAGGGAGCTAAGCAGCATCATTCTTTATGCCCCACTTTCAAAACATCTCACAAGTTAAGACCTACTGGTTTGGAATTCCAGCCAGCCAATGGCAAAGGCTGGAGTCTGCCTGAGATGAGACCAAATTCCTGGGGTGAGGGGTAGCTGCCATCTCTGTGGTTCAGTAGACTCAGCCGTTCCAGCCTGCTGGCTTTGGAGAATCTAGATGATCCGGATGAAGGGTCCCTCACAACACAGCACAGCTGCCTTGCCAGATCATGGCCTGTTGTGGGAACTCAGGGACCCTGAAGGGAGGAACCAGCTGAAGACCCGGCAGAAGAACATAAATTGTGAAGATTTCATGGACATTTATCCCTTCCCCAATCAATACTCTTGTGATTTCCTATGCTTATCTTTACTTTAATCTCTTAATCCTGTCATCTTCATACTCTGAGGATGAATGTCACTTCAGGACCCTGTGATGATTGCATTAACTGCATGAATTGTTTGTAGAGCATGTGTATTTGAACAACATGAAATCTGGGCACCTTAAGAATAGAATAACAGCAATTTTCAGGGAACAAGGGAGATAACTTTAAATTCTGACTGTCTGTGGGCCAGACAGAACAAAGTCATATTTCTCTTATCGAAAATGGGTAAGATAAATATCGCTGAATTCTTTCTCCAGTAAGGAATATTAATAAGTAACAGCCCTGGGAAAAGAATGCATTCCCAGAGGAGGCCTCTGAATGGCCACTCTGGGAGTGTCTGCCTTTATGCAGATGTAGATAGGGATGAAACATGCCCTAGTCTCCTGCAGCACCCCCAGGCTTGCTAGGATTAGGAAATTCCAGCTTGGCAAATTATAGTCAGGTGGGTTCTGTGCTCTTGAACCTTGTTTATCAATGACAATGCGGGCAAAGCTGGACATGAAAGTTCATTAGTGATTCTAATTTCGCCCTGACCTTGCGATCTCTCCCTGACCTCCTGCCTTGTGATCTTTTGTCGCCCTTAAAGCGTGTGATCTCTGTGATCCCCACCCTATTCGTGCACTCTCTCCCCTTTGAAAATCCCTGATAAAAACTTGCTGGTTTTACAGCTCAGGGAGCATCACGGAACCTGACGACATGTGATGTCTACCCTGGACACCCAGCTTTAAAATTTCTCTCTTTTGTACTCTTTCCCTTTATTTCTCAGACCAGCCAATGCTTAGGGAAATAGAAAAGAACCCACGTTTAATATTGGGGGTGGGGTTTCCCCTGATAATGGCCAGACTGCTTCTTTAAGCAGAACCCAGATCCATTTCTCTTCACTGGGTAGGACCTGCCTATGGGGGCTTCAGCCACTCCAGCCAGGCTTCTACAGACCCAGCTCTGATCTTTCCCCGGGATGGAGCTCCCGGCAGGTGCTGTGGCCAATATCTCTGCCGTTTCATTAACTCAGCCATTCTAGCCTGCCAATTTTGGTGAATCCAAATGTTCTGGACAAGAAAGGGCCCCCGCAATACAGCACACCTGCTCTACCAGAAAGCTGCCAGACTGCTTCTTTAAGTGTGTTGCTGATCCAATTCCTCCTGACTGACTGAGACCTCCTAAAGGGGCCTCCAGCCACCTCCTACAGGTGCATTCAAGCCAGCAACAGGTCAGTAACCCCTGGGATGAAGCTTCTAGAGGAAGGAAAAGGCTAACACCTTTGCTGTTTTACAGCCTTCACTGGTGATATGTCCAGGTATAGGAAAAAATGGCAACAAGGGTATTGAGTGAATCCCCAGAAAACTGAAGCAGCCTTGTGGAAGAGTGGCCTGACTGTTAAAAGAAAACAAACAGAAAACAACAGCAAATTCAACAAAAGAGACCCCACAAAAAAACCCACTCAAAGGCAATCAACCTCAAAGATCAAAGATAGATAAGCCCACAAAGATGAAAAAGAATGAATGTAAAAATGCTGAAAACTCAAAAGCCAGGGCACCTCTTCTTCTCCAAATGACCACAATACCTCTCCAGCAAAAATACAGAACTGGGCTGAGAATGAGATGGCTGAATTGACAGAAATAGGAATCAGGTGTGTAACCTAATATTAGGTGGATAATAATGAACTTCACTGAGCTAAAAAAAAAAAAAAAAAAAAAACATTTTATAACCTAAAACAAAGAAGCTAAGAATCATGATAAAACAATGAAAGAGCTGATAGTCAGAATATCTAGTTTAGAGAGGAACATAACTGACCTAATAGAGCTGAAAAACAGAACACAAGAAACTCACAATGCAACTACAAGTATTAATAGCAAAATAGATCAAGCAGAGAAAAGAAACTCAGAGCTTGAAGACTATCTTTCTGAAATAAGAGAGGCAGACAAAAATAGAGAAAAAAGAAGAAAAGAAATGAACAAAACCTCTCAGAAATATCTGATTATGTAAAAACACCTGACCTGTAACTGGGGTACCTGAAAGGGAGAACAGAACCAAATTAAAAAACATACTTCAAGATATTATCCAGGAGAACATCCCCAACCTAGTAAGACAGGCAAGCATTCAAATTTAGAAACTGCAGACAACCTCAATGAGACACTCCAGAAAAAAAAATCAACTCCAAGACACGTAATTGATAGATTCTCCAAAGTGAAAATGAAAGAAAAAATGTTAAGGGCAGCCAGAGAAAAAGGCCAGTTCACCTACGTAGGGAAGCCCATAAGACTACCAGTGGACATCTCAGTGGAAACCCTGAAATCCAGAACAGATTGGGGGGTCAATATTCAACTTTCTGAAGGAAAAGAATTTCCAACCCAGGCTTTCATAGCCAGTCAAATTAAACTTCATAAGTGAAGAAGAAATAAGATCCTTTACAAACAAGCAAATGCTCAGGGAATGTGTCACCACCAGACCTGCCTTGCAAAATCTCCTTAAGGAAGCACTAAATTTGGAAAGGAAAAACCATTACCAGCCACTACAGAAACACACAGACTAGTGACACAATGAAGTAACCACATAAACAAGTCTGCAAAATAACCAGCTAGCATCATACTGACAGGATCAAATTCACACATAACAATACTCACCTTAAATGTAAGTAGACTAAATACTTCAATTAAAAGACACAGAATGACAAGATAGATATAGAGTCAAGGCCCATTGATATGCTGTCTATAAGAGACCCAGCTCATGTGAAAAGAAACATATAGGCTCAAAATACAGGGATGGAGGAAATTTTACCAAACAAATGGAAAACAGATAAAAAGCAGGGGCTGCAATACTAGTTACTGACAAAACAGACTTTAAACCAACAAAGATCAAAAAAGGCAAAGAAGGACATTACATAATGGTAAAGGATTCAATTCAACAAGAAGAGGTAACTATCCTAAATATATATTCACCTAATACAGAAGCACCCAAATTTATAAAGCAAGTTCTTAGAGATCTTCAAAGAAACTTAAGAGTTCCGCACAGTAATAGTGGGAGACTTTAACAATGAGACAGAACATTAACAAATATATTCAGGACACGAACTCAACTCTGAATCAAGTGAACCTGGTTCATATGTACATAACTCTCCACCCAAAAACAACAGAATATACATTCTTCTCATCACCACATGGCACCCACTCTAAAATTGATCACATAATCAGCAGCAAAACACTCATAGGCAAATGCAAAGGAACTGAAATTATACAAACAACCTCTAGGACTATAGCACAATCAAATTAGAACTTGAGATTAGAAATTAACTCAATACTACATGAAAACTACATGAAAATTGAACAGTCTGCTCTGGAATGACTCTTGGGTAAGTAATCAAATTAAGACAGAAATTAAGAAGCTATTCAAAACTTATGGGAACAAAGAGACCACATACCAGAAACTCTGGGATGCAGCTAAAACAGTGTTAAGCGGAAAATTTATACCACTAAATGCCCATATCAAAAAGCTAGGAAGACTCAAGTTAAAAACCTATATCACAACTAAAATAACTAGAGAACTAAGAGCAAACAAACCCAAAGCTACCAGAAGACAAGAAATAACCAAGGTCAGAGCTGAACTGAAGGAGATGGATACATTAAAAAACCCTTAAAATATCAATGAGTACATATAAAATATATAACAATAGATATATAACATAGATATACCACTAGCTAGACTAATAAAAAAGAAAAAAAAGAGAAGTATCAAATAGACACAATCAGAAATGATAAGGGGGTTATCACCACTGACCCCACAGAAATACAAACATCAGAGATTACTATAAACAATTCCATGCATATAAACTAGAAAATCTAGAAAAAACGGATAAATTCCTGAACACATACAACCTCCCAAGACTGAACCAGGAATAAATCAAATCCCTGAATACACTAATAATGAGATCTGAAATTGAGGCAGTAATAAAGAGTCTACCCACTGAAAACAAGCCCAGGTTCAGACAGACTTACAGCTGAATTGTAACATGGTTACAATTTCTACTAAAGAGCTGGTACAATTTCTACTAAAACTGTTAAAAAAAAAAAAAAAAAAAACTGAAACAGAGGGACTGCTTTGTAACTCATTCTATGAGGCCAGCATAATAAAGATACCAAAACCTGGCAGAGATACAAATATATATATATATATATATAAACAAAATAACTTTTGGCCAATATCCTTGATAAACGTTGATGCAAAACTCCTCAAGGAAATACTGGCAAACCAAATCAAGCAGCACATCAAAAAGCTTATCCACCATGATCAAGTTGGCTTCATCCCTGAGATGCAAGTTTAGTTCAACACATGCAAATCAATAAATGTGATTTATTTGATAAAATTCAATATCCCTTCCTGTTAAAAACTCTCAATAGACTAGGTCTTGAAGGAAAATACTTCAAAATAATAAGAACCATATATGACAAACCCACAGCCTACATCATACTGAATAGGCAAAAGCTGGAAGCATTTCCCACAAAACCCAGCACAAGACAAGGATGCCCTCTCTCACTGCTCCTATTCAACATAGTATTGGAAGTTCTGGACAGGGCATTTAGGCAAGAGAAAGAAATAAAGGGCATTCAAATAGGAACAGAGGAAGTCAAATTGTCTTTGTGGATTACACGACCCTATATCTAGAAAACCTCATCATCTCAGCCTAAAAGCTTCTTAGGCTGATTAGCAACTTCAGCAGTCTCAGTATACAAAATCAATGTGAAAAAAGTCACTAGCACACCTGTACACCAACAACAGGTAAGTAGAGAGCTACATAAAGAAAATGTGGTACAGAAAGAAATGTAGTACGTAAACACCATGGAATACTATGCAGCCATAAAAAGCAATGAGTCCATGTCCTTTGTGTGGACATAGATGGAGTTGGAAGCCATTATCCTCAACAAAGTTACACAAAAACAGAAAACTAAATTCCACATATTCTCACTTATAAGTGGTATCTAAATGATGAGAACCTATGGACACATGACGGGGAACAACACCCACTGGGGCCTGTGGTGAAGGGGTGGGGTCAGGGGAGGGAAAGCGTGAGGAAAAATAGGTAACGGATGGTGGACTTAAAACCTACATGATAGGATAATCTGTGTAGCAACTCACCATGGCATATGTTTAACTATGTAACCATATATCCCTGAATTTAAAATAAAAGTTGAAAAAAAACACAATAAATTATTGAAAGAGAAAACAAACATTATATATAATATATAATTATATATACTATATATACATCTTTTATTTTTATATATTTATATATATATATAGAGAGAGAGAGAGATCGCCCAAGAAAATCTGCTGAGTATGATGACTATATTAATCCTAAAGATGACTGCTACTTTTTTAAAAAGCCATTATTTTTAAGAGTTTTTTTCCAAAACATGAAACTTAAAAGCTAGAGTTAGAAATAAAAGTGTTAAGATTGTTATAGCGTTCCTAATATTTCATATTACTTTTGTAATTCATTCAATAAGTGAACAAATTAATCAGGATGAAACAGAGATTCAATTCCCTTGCTCTCTTGCTAGAAATTTGTAGACTAAGGGTTAAATCTTAACATTGCATGGGACAGGGGAATATAAACATATAGGATTGTAGACAACCATCATAGTCTCAGCCATGTTTAACAATTCCTATATATTTTTAATCCTTTAGAGATAGCCTTCATTATACATCTAAATAGCTTTGATCCAAAGACACCAAGATCATTTAAGCATGAGAAAATGTCCTATCTAGAATTTTAAATCATGTGATTATATTCTCATTCATTGATTTAGCCCTCAGGTACACAATCTGTCACTCCATTAGCTGACTACTGGTATGGTTAATTAGCTATTCTCCCTTGAAGTGATCCATAGAGACTTGAAGAATCAGCAGTGCAGCCTAAGTCATTTCTACTAACCTATTCTATAGGTGTCACTTATTTTATTTTGTACAAAGCTTTTCATAGCCACATGCCCTGGGAAAGACTAATTAAAATCACTGAAGGAAATATGATCAGCCATATGAGGCAGAAAATAAATCTATGGGAAAAATCATTTAATAGTTGCTGCATATTCGTTATCAAATGCTTTTCTGTGATGCCGAAAAAATATATTTTACTAGAAGTTATTAAGCAGAGATGGTGTAATTTTCACTTTATTTTCAGGTATGATAACATATTTAAAAGCCCTATAAATATTTTGAGAAACATATATATTAAGAATGAAACAATTTAACTTAAATCTTTGTTCTAGATAGCAGAGTACACATATAGCATAAGATGTGGAAAGGGGCAGAGCAAGATGGCCAAATAGAAGACTCCACTGATGATCTCCCCAACTGGAACACCACATTTCACAGCTATCTACATAAAAAATTACTTCATAAAAAGCAAAAATCAGATGAGCATTCAGAGTACCTGACTGTAGCTTCATATCACTGAAAGAGGCACTGAAGAGGGTAGGAACGACAGCCTTAAATCACTGACACCACCTCTACCCCACGCCCACCAGTAGCCACATGGTGTGAAGAGATAATCTGTGAGCTTGGAAGAGAGACAGCACAGCAACTGTGAAACACTGCATTGAAATCAGTGCTGCCCAGTCACAGCAGAAAGCAAACCTAGCTGGCCAGGCACAGTGGCTCACACCTGTAATCCCGGCACTTCGGGAGGCCAAGGTGGGTGGATCACGAGGTCAGGAGTTCAAGACCAGCCTGGCCAACATGATGAAACCCCATCTCTACTAAAAATACAAAAATTAGCTGGATGTAGTGTCACTCACATGTAGTCCCAGCTACTCGGGAGGCTGAGGCAGGAGAATTGCTTGAAGCCAGGAGGCAGAGGTTGCAATGAGCTGAGATTACACCTCTACACTTCAGCCTGGGAGACAGAACAAGATTCTGTCTCAAAAAAAAGAGCAAAACTTGGTTGAACTCAGCTGACACCCTCAGAGGGACCATTTAAAGAAACCCTAGCCAGAAGCAAATTGCCCAGCCTAGCAGGCAAAAACCACAAGCTAAAGTGTTCCGAGGCCATAAATAAACTTGAAAGGCAGTCTAGACCACAAGAACTGCAACTAGGTGAATCCCAGTGCTGAACTGGGCTTGGAGACAGTGGACTTGGAGGGCGTGAAACCTGCAGAGATACCATGCAGAGATACCAACCAGGGTGGCTAAGAGAGCCTTGCACCACCACTTCCCCAACCACAAGCAGCACAGTCAAAAGAGACCCCTTCTTTCACTTCAGGAGAGGAGCTGGGGAGCAGAAAGAGAAAAGAGGACTTTGTCTTGCATCTTGGATACCAGCTCAGCCACAGTAGAATAGGGCACCAGTGAGAGTCATGAGGCCCCTTTTCCAGGCCATAGCTCTAGGGTGACTATTCTTAATATACCCAGGGACAGAAGGGAACCTGCTGTCTTGAAGCAAAGAATTGAGTCCTGTTAGGATCTATCATCTGCTTACTGAGCCCTTGAGCCTTGACTAACCAGGAGCAATACTGATATAGAATGCTGTGGGTCTTGGGTGAGCCTCTGAAACTTGCTGGCTTCATGTGAAACTCAGCACATTCCTAGCTGTGGTGGCTATGGAAAGAGACTCATTTTGCTTGAGAAAAGCAGAGGACAATGTAAAAAGAACTTTGTCTTGCATCTTAGGTACCAGCTCAAACACAGGGGCATAGGGGACCCAAGAGAGATCTCAGGGCCCCTCATTATAGGTCTTGGCTCTTGAACCACTTTTCTGGACCTGCCTTGGGCCAGGGGGCACTACAAGCTGACTAAGGAGCCGTTGGGCCTTAAGTGAACATTGGAGATAGCCTGGCAGTACTTTCTGTGGGCCTATGGTGTTGGTGGCCATGAGGTGAGGCTCCTCTGCCTGGGGAAACGTGAGGGAAAAGGGGGAAGGACTGCATTGCGTAGTTTGAGAGCCAGCTAAGCTGCAGTAAAATAGAACATCAGGTAGACTTCTAAGGTATTTTTATTCCTAGCTCTCAGATGGCACCTCTGGACCCATCCAGGGCCTGGGGAACCTTGCCATCCTGAAAGGAAGGACACAAGCAACTGACTTTTCCACTGGCTGATTTGAGAGCCCCAGGGCCTTGAATGAACATAGGTGGTAGCCAGGTAGTGGTTACAGCAGGCATTAGTACACAAGTCCCAGTTCTGTGCTGGCTTCAGTTCTGACCCAGTGCAGTAGCAGTGGTGGTGGCCACAAGAGTACTTGTATCACTCTTCCTTCAGCTACAGGCAGCTCCGAACAGAGAAAGTGACTCTATTTGGAAAAAAAAAGGGAAGAGAACAAGTCTCTGATTGGTAATCCTGAGAATTCTGGATCTTCTCCAAGACTATCAAGGTGACACCTCTATGAGTCTGAAAGAATCTCAGCATTACTAAGCTTGGGGTGTCCCCTAATAAGATATGGTTTAGATCACAACACCCAAGTCCTTTCAAATACCTGGCAAGCATTCCCAAGAAGGACCGGTGCTCCTGGGACCTACCAAGACTGAGAGGCTATAATATATAACTATTATTAATGCCCAGATACAGTTGAAAATCCACAAGCATCAAGAGCACCCAGCAAAACATGACCTTCAGGGTTTTTATAGGTTAGGGTTTTACATGTAAGTCTTTAATTCATCTTGAGTTAGTTTTTGTGTATGGTGTGAGGAAGAGGCCAGTTTCAATCTTCTGCATATGGCTAGCCAGCTATCCCTGCACCATTTATTGAATAGGGAATCTTTCCCCATTGCTTACTTTTGTCAGGTTTGTCAAAGATCATGTAGTTGTAGGTTCTCTATTCTGTTCCATTGGTGTATATATCTGTTTTTGTACCAGTGTCATGGTGTTTGGTTACTATAGCTCTGTAGTACAATTTGAAGTCAGGTAGCATGATGTCTTCAACGTTGTTCTTTTTGCTTAGGATGGCCTTGGCTATCTGGGCTCATTTTATGGTTCCATATGAATCTTTAAAAAGGTTTTCTCTAGTTCCACGAAGAATGTCAATGGTAGTTTAATAGGTATTAACCTCAGTATTAACCATCACACATAGCAAAGAAAAGACTGGGTCCTAATGGCTTCACTTCTGAATTTTACCAAATAGCTAAAGAAAAATTAATACCAATCCTATTCAAACTCTTCCAGAAAACAGAGGAGTAGGGAATACTTCCAAACTTATGCTACCAGGCCAGTATTACCTTGATACCTAAACTAGAAAAAGAAACATAAGAAAAAGAAAACTATATATCAATATTACTGATAAATGTTGGTGCAAACATCCTAAATAAAATACTAGGAAATCAAATTCAACAGTACATTAAAAAGATAATTCATCATGACCAAATGGGATTCATTTCAGGAATTCAAGAAAGGTTCAAATTATAAAAATCAATTAATATGATACCTCATATCAACAGAATGTAGGACAAAAACCACATAATCATTCCAACTGATGCTGGAAAAGCACTTGATAAGATTCAACGTATCTTCATGAAAAAAATCACTACCCTTTAAAAACTGGCTGTAGAAAGAACATACCTCAAAATAATAAAAGCAATATGCAGCAGAACCACAGCTACTATCCTACTGAGTGGGGAAATACTGAAAGTTTTTCTTCTAAGATCAGGAACACAACAAGGATGCCTACTTTCACCACTGCTATTTAACGTAGTACTAGAAGTTCTAACCAAAGTAAACAGAAAAGAGGAAGAATAAAGGGCATCCATATTAGAAAGAAAGAAGTCAAATTATCCTTGTTTGCAGATAATTTGATCTTATACCTTTAAAAAACCTAAAGTTTTCACCAAAATAGTACTAGAACTAATGAAAAAATTCAGTAAAGTTGCAGAATACAAAATCAACATACAAAAATCAGTAACATTCCTATATACCAATGGAAAATAATCTGAAAATAAATCAAGAAAGTGATTCTATTTACAACAGCCACAAATAATATTAAATGCCTAGGAATTAACTTAACTAAAGGAAAAGTTCTCTACAGAAAACTATAAAACACTGATGGAAAAAATTGAAGAGGACATACACAAAAAATGGGAAAATATTTCATGCCATGGACTGGAAGAATCATTATTATTAAAATGTCCATACTACCCAAAGCAATCTACAGATTCAATGCAATCCCTGTCAAAATACCAATGACTTTTTTTTTTTCCAAATAAACAGAAAAAAAAAAATCCTAAGATTTATGTGAAACTGCAAAAGACCCAAAATAGTCAAACTTTCTTAAGAAAAAGAAGAAAATTGGAGAAATTTGACCTGACTTCAAATTATACTACAGTGCTAATAACAAGCACAACTGCTTGAGATTGGCATAAAAACAGACACATACATCAGTGGAACTGAATAGAGATTCAAGAGATAAAGCCATACATCTACAACGAAATCATTTTTGACAAAAGTGTCAGTAATAGATACTGGGAAAAGGACAGTCTCTTCAATAAATGATACTGAAAAACCTGGATATCCATATGCAGAAGAATGAAACTGGACCCCTATGTAACACCATATACAAAAGTTAAATCAAAATCAATTAATGACTTAAATCTAACACCTCAAACTATAAAACTACTAAAAAAGAAAAAAACTCTGGAAAAATATCAAACATGTTTGACTGAGGAAAGATTTCTTGAGTAATACCCCACGAACGCAGGAAACCCAAGCAAAAATGGGATCACATCAATTTAAAGAGCTTTTGCAAAGCAAAGAAAACAATCAACAAAGTGGTGAGACAACGCGCAGAGTGAGAGAAGATATTTGCAAACTGTGCATCTGTATTATTCAGTTCTCACACTGCTATGAAGAACTACTGAGACTGGATAATTTATGAAGAAAAGAGGTTTGACTCACAGTTCCAGAGGGTTTGCAGGCAGCATGAGTGGAAGGCCTCAGGAAACTTACAATCATGGTAGAAGGCAAAGGGGAAGCGAGTATTTTCTTCACATGGTGGCAGGAGAGAGAAAGTAGAAGGAACATACCTCAAAATAATGAAAGCAATACACAACACACCCACAGCTAATATCCTACTGAATGGGAAAATACTGAAAGCCTTCTAAGATCAGGAACACAAGGATGCCCACTTTCACGACTGCTGAGGAAAGAAAGAAAGTGAAGAGAGAAGTGCTACACACTTTCAAACAGCCATATCTCATGAGAACTCTATCACAAGAACAGTATGGGAGAAGTCAGCCCCCATAATTCAATCACCTCCCGCCATGCCTGTCCTTCAACACCTGAGGATTACAATATGACATGAGATTTGGGTGGGGACACAGAGCCAACCCATATCACCATCTGATAAAGGTTTAATAGCCAAAATATGCAAGAAGCTCAAACAACACTACAGGGGAAAAAATCAAATAATATGATTAAAAACTGGGCAAAAGATATCAAAATATACATTTCTCAAAAGAAGACATACAAATGACAAACAGATATATGGGAATGTACTCAAAATCACTGATCACCATAGAAATGCAAACAAAAGCTACAATGAAATATTATCTTACCCCAACGAAAATAGCTTTTATGCGAAAGACAGGCAATAACAAATGCTGGCAAGGGTGTGGAGAAAAGGGAACCTTTATGCATTGTTGGTGGGAATGTAAATTAGTACAACCTCTATGGAGAACAGTTTGAAGATGCCTTAAAAAAATAAATATAGAGCTACCATACAGTCCAGAAATGCCGCCTCTTTATATAGAAACAAAAGAAGGAAAATCAGTATGTCAGATAGATATCTGCACTCCCATGTTTATTTCAGTACTATGCAAAATAGCCAAGAATTTAAAGCAAACTAAGTGTCCATCAACAGTTGAATGAATAGTGAAATTGTGGTACTTATACACAATGGACTGAGTATTATTTACCCACAAAAAAGAATGAGATCCTGCCATTTGCAACAACATGAATGGAGTTGGAGGTCATTATGTTAAGTGAAATAAGCCAGGCACAGGAAGATAAACTTCACATGTTTGGACTTATTTGTGGGAGCTAAAAATTAAAACACTTAAACTCATGGAAATAGAGAGTGGAAGGATGGTTTCCAGAGGATTGGAAGGATAGTGGGTGGGTGAGGGGGACAGTAGGGATGGTTAATGAGTACAAAAAATAGTCAGAAGAATGATTAAGACGTAGTATTTGCTAGCACAACAGAGTGATTATAGTAAGAAAAAAATAATTCATTTGTACATTTTAAAATAAAGAAATATAATTGGATTATTTGTAATACAAAGTATAATTTCTTGAGGTGATGAATACCCAATTTATCGTGATGTGATTATTAAGCATTGCATGCCTGTATCAAAATATCTCATGTACTCATAACTATCTACACCTACTATGTACCCACAAAATTTCAAAATAAAACACCAAACAAGAAAATACTTTAAAAAAAAAGAACAGGATATTTGGTATCTAAATCAAAGGATGGAAAAAAGAGTGCAGGTGCTCTATTAATCGAATAAAGGTCAGCAAAGAATGACTGGAAAGACATAAAATATGGAGAGATGGAAAAGGAGCCAGGACAGGGAAATGTCCTCCAATGAGAAGTAACACTACATTTCAAAAGACCAGCGGATTAGATCTATCAAAATGAATTTGTGTTGTAGGAGCATTGTCACAGATTGGTTTCCCTGGCAAGCCAGTTCTGAAATGAAATTCAAAGTACAGTTTTATTAGGGTTTCCTTGTCACCTATGCCTGAGGACAGATGGGAAAGGAAGCAGAAATGGCTGAAAAGAGAAATAGAGCTGCAAAGCAAGTCCACAGAGAGCCCCAGAGCTAAAATAATCCTTCAGTTTTCCAGAGTTGTGCTGAGATTACCTGACCTTTGTATTCCCTCATGGATCAGTCATTGGATAAGAACTGCCCCGGAAATGAGCATGACCTTGGACAAGGGAGCTTTCCACAACTCAGGAAATCCCTGAACAGTGTGACCAATGAACACTTATCTGTTGACAGCAGTTCCACAAGCTGGGACAAGTCCTTCCTTGAAGAAAGATTTGGTACATCATAGTGTCCACCATATTACCACAACGTGGCCATAATAGCCATTGCCCAGAGGAACCCATTTGTCTCCTGGTCAGCAATATCTTCAGACCCTCTCGAAACTGTGCTGCTTGAATTTTCTTGGAAAGAGAAATGGGTGAAGTGTTATGCCATAAAATATACACACAAATTACCACCCCCCAAATCTTTCTAACTCAAGAACTCTTCAGGTACCTCTTGCTAGTTAATCAAAGTACGTCAAATTCATTATGAAGTGTAACCTGTAACTCTTTATCTCTTTACAATTAAAAATGTTCAGGTTGTAAATAAAAATTGAATTATCATTACTGTGTCTAATACGTTTGTTAAAAATACCCTTTACTTGTAAATACACAGTGCCTATTATTATTTAATACCTGTCTCTAGACAGGCAAAGGATTCCAAAATATAAGAGAAATAAATAAGATGTATATTTGCTAAGCTAAGTAGCTTGCTATAAATCACCTCAAAGTGGTGATCAGATTTAATTTCAGGCTATGAAAATCCGTAAGAGAGAAGAGTGTGACCACACTGAGCCTTGATACCTATCTATAGGCCTAAGGTAGGAAAGCTTGTATTTCAAGAATAAAACCAGCATAACTACTTCTTCCAAAAAGTTAATCATAGTTTAGCAAGCTTCCTCAAAAAGCGTCTCGATGAAAAGCAAAATAAAAATATAAAAAGCTAGAAATTAAAATGCATGATTTTCTTTAGTAATGATATAAATTTTATAGTTTTCACTTACGTCTTGCCTGGTTAATGGAATCTGAAATTATCTTTTTCCTGGTTTTTAGGAAGGGGATGACAATCAGTGATTTTTTCAAAAGTGATAGCTGTTGTTTGACTAAACTACATTAGTAAAGGTATATATTTTGTACATGTACACACACACACACACACACATCCCTACACATATGGCATCCTGGAGCTTTTGTACCAGTTATTACTGGGAAGAAATCTCAAAATTATCATCATGATCCAATTATTTTTGTTGTACATTATTTTATTTTATTTTATTAATTTTTTAGATGGAGTCTCACTCTGTCCCCAGGCTATAGTGCAGTGGCACGATCTCGGCTCACTGCAACCTCTGCCTCCCGGGTTCAAGCGATTCTTCTGCCTTTGCTTCCTGAGTAGCTGGAACTATAGGCACGTACCACCACGCCCAGCTAAATTTTGTATTTTTAGTAGAGAGGGGTTTCACCATGTTGGCCAGGATGGTCTTGATCTCTGGACCTCATGATCTGCCAACCTTGGCCTCCCAAAGTGCTGGGATTACAGGCATAAGCCACTGTACCTGGCCATAATTTGATTTTAAATCCTGTAAATTCAATTTCTAAAATCTACATTGCTGTTTTTTTCAAAGTAGCCATTTTCAAACTCCCCTTTACTTGGGTTATGAATTTAGTTCTTTATTTTTATCTTTGACTATTTCAAACATGTATTTAAGTTCCTCTTGCTGATTGTATTGTTAGCAGGAGCCTGTCACTCTCACGACAATAATGTCATCTTGTGATTTGTAATTCCTATGAATCCAACCTTAGAAGACCTGCATGTTGAACACTTCAGCATACACTCTCCCTGTGACAGTGTTTTGTGGCTGTCTCTACCATGGTTTTATGAAGTTCACCGATTCAAGATCAGCTTTTAATTAGTATCAAGGCTACGGATTTTAGCATCTCATGAGTCATACAAATTCAACTTTTTGCTTAGGAAAAACTCATGCTTTCACTGCTAAGTTTTCACTGGGACTCTTTCCATTGTTCTAAGTAGAACACCACTGTGCTCTGGCACTGGTGGTTTTATTAACTTCCTGTTTTAAACCCAAGGGTGTCACAGATTGAACAATAAATTGTATGGTCCCTAACACTAACAAGAGCTATGGACTCAACTCTCTGTACTGTGTTGTTCCAACTTCACCTTCTAAAGAAGGAGTTCTGAAACATTAGCATGCATTTTATTAAAACCACATTGCTGGGCTCCACCACCAGAATTCTGATCCAGAAGATCTGGGTGGGGTTCAAGAGTTTTGAGCTCACAAATTCCCAGATAATGTTGATGCCTGCAGTCTAGGACTACACCTAGAAAGCAACTGACTTAAGCTCTGTGCGTGTGTGTCTGTGAGAGAGAGAGATTCAGATACACATTAAAGTCTTACTTCTTTTCAAATTTAACATTTCTTTGTCTACAGAGATCAGAGATCCCTCCTCCTACTTTGCAATCTCTGTCTACTTTTCCTCCTCCTTTTGATACTTCAGCTACTACATTTTTTTTTCTTTAAATATTTTCAATTCTAACTGGAGTCAAGAGTGGAGCAGAGAAATGAGTTCAACATAGACCTCATTTTACAGAGTACTGCTATGACTGGTTATTCAGGGTCTTCCTTTGTTTTATTCCCCTTACTTCCATTTCCTCTACAACATGATAACCTACAGATGTGTTGAACCTACAAACTCAAATTCCTGTTATCTTGAATTTCTGTAATGCACCTTATTTATGATATATTATTTTTAAAACTCTATTGGATTTATTTAGACGCAATTGTGTTTGACACTTTCACCTCTATATTTACAACTGGAAATAGGTTAGCTTTTTTTAGCTTAATTTTGTCTTTGCTATTTTAATTAAACTTTGACCTGGCTTTAAATTCATATATTATTCTGACAAATGTATAATGACATATACCTCTCATTACGGTATCATACAGAATAGTTTCACTGCCCTAACTGTGTTTCATCTATTTCATCTATTGGCTGTGTTTTATCTATTCATCCCTCCCTCCCTCCATTGACTTTTGTCTGGAAATTCTAGTCCATATAATATTATGACCGTGTATACCTGTGTAAAGAAACTGCATGTTCTGCACATGTATCCCAGAACATAAAGTAAAATATAAAACAAATTAGTTAATATAAGTTAGATAGATATTAATTGAATTATTATTTCAACTTCTTTATAAATTTGGCATTTTTAAAAGACAAAAATTTGGAATTAAATATGTAAAAATGCAAGAAAAAATCATTGTAAACCAGGATATAATCAATTTTGTATCCTCAATAAAGTAGGATTTGAAGATGTATGGTGTGTGCCTATTGTGTTATTTGAATCTTCTACATATTTGTTTATGTAGCATTTGATCAATAAAATGTCTGGGATGAGTCTTTTAAAACCCTGAGCATTGGTTTGGCTTTATCCATAGTTCTGTTAATTACTGCTTTTTCTGCTAAATTATTTTTTCTGTATACATATTTGTAATTATTCAGTCAATGTGTTCCTCTTTATTGAGCCCTTACTTTGTGTCAGTCAATGCTTTAGGCGCTAGACACACAGCAATGAACAAAACCTACACAGTGTCTACCACTGGGGAGATTACATTCTTGTAGGTGGTAGGGAGCAAGGTAGAAAATAAACAACTGAGCATAACATACAGAATGGGAGACACCAATAAGTGCTGTAAAAATTATAGCAGGTAGTAAAAAGAAAGTTACAGGGAGTGGGAATAAGATCCCTCTAAACAGTTCTGCTTTGACTAAAAATCTGAAAGAAATGAGATGGTAGGAGTCCATGTAGATATTTGAAGAAAGAGCATACTAGATCAATGGGCCAGCCTAGACAAGAGTCTTGAAGCAGCAGTTTCTTGCTTAATCTACATGAATAAACTCCTAATTATTATTTTCTATCAGTTATGAAAACTCATTATTCTTCACGATGTTATTTACTTTGAATTCTATTTTGTTTATACTGGAATTCTTGTCCATATTTGGCAGTTTCTAACTAGTTACCCAATATTTCTTTTCTTCCCCTTTCTTGCTAGCAGTTATCAGGACCAAGGGAAAATTTCCCCTTAGCCCTTTTAATGTTCACTAAAAAAATCAACTCAAAAAAGGCAGATTAATTGAAAATAAGCCATACAAAATTTTATTTAATGTGTACAAAGAGTCTTTAGAATAAAGACACAGAGAAACAGAGTAAACAGTCCATTTTTATTCTTAAGTTCAACAAAGTATGTACAGCCATGCGAGAATATAATTGTAATGATATATAGTTTCTGACAATAAGAAACAAATACACTTATTTTCCTAGACATCCTTGGAGCTAAAGGTACTTGGGTGAAACAGTCATAGACCCTGAGTCCTAAGCAGAAATTGTCCAGTGGTTTCAGGGGAAAGTATTATTTTCCTAATATAAATGACATCCTTTCATCTTCCTTCCTGTAACATGTATGTGGTTGAATGTGAAACAATATACCACCTTTCTAAGCACTCTTTTTCTTGAATGATGTGTCTCCCTTAACTGATTTTGCCTGAGTTTTAGAGTGTCAGTGGAAGAAAGAGTAAGAGATGCTTTGGTCCTGGTAATCAGCCTGTGCTTCTTTTTATACTCTCTTTCTCCAGCCAGTCTTGGCATGACTTTGATGTTACCCCTATTGACTATAGTTCTCAACTGCAGCTGTTGTTTTTCTACCCTAGTTGTGTGGGAGCACGAAATAAATGGAAAAACAATGAGCAGAAATAAAAAGTTCTCTCCAGACCTCCTGCCCATATTCCAAATTATGAAAGTTCACTCTATCTACCCTGAGCTAGTGTGTTGCTTTCCACACCAGGTCACATTTGCCCTTTTTTCTTCAGGAGTTTCTCACACTTACTGTAATTACTCAATTCCACATATTTTCATTTCCTTGCTGGCACCTTCCGTCTTAAGCTGGGAGAGAGACCCAGCACACTGGGTTGGTTTTTCATGTTGTTATGAGCAAAAAATCTCAGAAACTTATTTAAGCTTTTATTTTTCTTTGTGTTTGTAAGCAAAAATAAGTTTTACCACCTTGGTTCAGTCCACCTTTTGGTTGAAGGTGCATTTTGTAACTTTAGGTTTCTGAACTTAATTCTTATAAAATCCATTGTCTTCTATGTTATTTGCCCTGTTTTTTAACAGGTGAGATTCAAAAATGGTTATTTTCTAAGGTTCGTACAAGAAGAAGTCGAGTAAGCCAGGTTTGAAGCTATGTTTCTCATATCTGACAGTTCTGCAGGCACTAGATTAGTATAACGTGTTTAAACTTTCCTTCTTTTACTCAAAACATTTCACAGAGTCAGCTTATGCATAGGACTCACATTCTCAATGGCAAATAGAAAAAAAGATACACGGCTAGATAAGTGACAGCATTGGTCAAGAGAAATTTTAAAGGTGTGGAAGATAAAGTATAGGTTTTTCTACATGCAATCCACTTAAAAGTCACTTAATTGCCTTTAATTAAATTTTATCTTCTTGTGTTGACATAAAACTAAGTTAATCATCTGGCTCCTTCATGTCTGTGTTATCTAAAATGTCTGCTTCTCATCAGCTGCACCTGTGCTTGAAAAGTCTAGTTTGCAGAATAAGAATCTTGGACTGAATATACAACATTGTGTATATGTTTGTGTGTAGTTTATTCTCAGATTGTCAGCAGCTCTGACAGAGGGAAGTAATTCTTAATTTTACACTGAAGGCTGCTTAGAGCATAAGTTTATATTTTTAGATATATAAAATAAAGATTTCCAAGTTGAACAGAGAAAACACAGAGGATAATGATCCAAAGACTCAACTTGAGATTGAAATTGATGTGGTTAGTCTAAAGCACTTGTGGAGAAAGGTGTGATTAATTCTTACATTCTATAGGAGCATTTTCTTGTATGTGTAGGGGTCAGGCAGGAGTTCACAGTAGGACTAAGTTTAACGATCTTAGTGGTTTGACTAAAATATCTTGTAGGTACTACATCCTCCTATCATCTACAATACTGAAATTGTAAATGTGGGTTCCAAAAAATGCATTTTTGTCAATATACCAAAAGAAAAATGGGAGAATCTTCTCCTGAAAGTCACATAAATAAAAATGGAGAACAATTTGAACTGATATATTGTTGACCTTCACTGTACCTAAAATAATGCACTATGGAGTCAGAGACCTGGATTTGAGTCTTCTTTGTCATCTATGAGCTGTGGGACCTTGGGGAGGTTACTAAAGTTATTAAAAATCAGTATTATCATGTGTAAAGTGAGAATGATTATAGCTTTCTCAGTAGCCAGTTGCAAGATTTCTTTGTGTTAATCAGAGTTCTCTAGAGAAAAAGAACCAACAGTACATATAGATACAGATGTATCTAATTATATAAATCTATCATCTGTCCATCTATCTGTCCACTGTCTGTTGTAAACTCTGAACATCTGAGACAGGTCTCAGTTAATTTAAAGAGTTTATTTTGTCAAGGTTGAGGACATGCACTCATGACACAGCCTCAGGAGATCCTGATGACATGTACCCAAGGTGGTCAGGGCACAGCTTGGTTTCGCACATTTTAGGAAGACATGAGACATCAATCAATATGTGTAAGCTGTATATTGGTTCAGTCTGGAAAGGTGGGATGACTTGATGCAAAGGCAGGACAACTTGAAGTGGGGAGGAGGCTTCCAGGTCATAGTTAGGGAAGAAACAATTAGTTTTATTCTTTTGAATAAAGAATAAAGTTTCTGATTAGTCTTTCCAACTGAGGCAATCAGATACGCATTTATCTCAGTGATCAGAGGGGTGAATTTGAATAGAATAGAAGGCAGGATTGCCCAAAGCAGTTTCTAGCTTGACTTTTCCCTTTGGCTTAGTCATTTTGAGAACCCAAGATTTATTTTATTGTCCTTTCACAATTTCACCCCTTTACTTTTAAAAAATCTTTTGGAGAAAGCATTTTAGGAGAGAATGAGTCTCTGGTCTTGGGTTTTGTCTGATCTCTCATGGAACTTTATTTCATAGAAGGAATCTCAGATAAGACTTTTTGAAGCCAAGCCCAGCCATGGATTTGTACTATCAAATATCTATGAGTTGGGTGAATTCCTCTTCATGTGAGGTCCAAAGACAACCTTGGGGCTCCTAGGCCTGTCAGAAAGTGTCATTCTTTTTTTTTTTTTTTTTTTTTTTTTTTTTGAGACAGAGTCTTGCTCTGTTGCCAAGCCTGGAGTGCAGTGGCACAATCTCAGCTCACTGCAGCCTCCATCTCCAGGGTTCCAGTGATTCTCCTGCCTCAGCCTCCTGGGTAGCTGAGATTACAGGTGCATATCACCAAACCTGGCAAATTTTTGTATTTTTAATAGAGACAGGGTTTCACCATGTTGGCCAGGCTGGTTGTGAACTCCTGACCTCAGGTGATCTGCCCACCTTGGCCTCCCAAATTGCTGAGATTATAGGCTTGAGCCACTGAGCCTGGCCCAGAAAGTGACATTCTTTACTTACCACAGGTCAGTAACCCTGTAAAGGCACTGTGTAGACAAGGTCTGAGGCCAGTTTTCCTGAGGGGCCTTTATTGGCTCCATGAGTCAAGTTTGATTCCTTAAAAGAAAGCATACCATTTCAGTCAAGGCTTTGGTAAAATAACCAGTTTCTACAGTTGTTTTCTGTTATATATGGAAACAGATTCTTATTGCACTTATGCAAATAACTATATTTTGCTGTAAGTTAAGAATACTTACAAATAGTTTCCAAATTCTGGAGAAATCAGGTAGAAAGACATATGTTCTAAATTCTGTTCATAGGAGTATTCTAAATTGTAAAAAGCTGTCAATAGCTGAAAAGAAAAGTTTCCTTGAATCTGAGAAAAAAAAAAAAAAAAAAGGATCAGCAACATTAGTTCAGTCCATATAGTTAATTCCGATTCTGCTTGATATGAACATTTCAGTTATCTGTGATATCCAAAAGTTTTTTTTTTTCTATTCTGATGTCACAGTCTCCAAGGTTATCAGAAACGTGTATTCAAGAGCACCTGTTAGAGTTTTATAGCTGATAATAAAACCACCTTCTAAAGAGTACCAAAACAAGACAACAATTGTCCACAGATGACAAAATATTTTAGGGAAATCACAGTCAAGGACACAATTGACAAATTTGTTTCCTCTGTGGCACACAATAATTTAACATAACAATTATAATTACTACTGACAATGTACACTAAGTGATATCAGAATTATAGGATTTTTTCATAATTTTGGAGCAAACACCAATAACATATTTTTACAAATACAACCCAAAGAAAATCAAACACTATTTCATATTTAACAATGTTGTCTATGTGATTTTTATATTAAATAAGACAAATTATGTCATTTTTGGACTATAGGGAAACCAATATCTTAAAGAATTAATTAGGTGAGGAGAAGACATAATTTATAATATGTGGTTTAAACCACAAGAGAGATCTGCTGTTAGTCTGATGGGCTTCCCTTTGTGGGTAACCTGACCTTTCTCTCTGGCTGTCCTTAACAGATTTTCCTTCGTTTCAACTTTGGTGAATCTGACAATTATGTGTCTTGGAGTTGCTCTTCTCGAGGAGTATCTTTGTGGCGTTCTCTGTATTTCCTGAATTTGAATGTTGGCCTGCCTTTAGGTTGGGGAAGTTCTCCTGGATGATATCCTGAAGAGTGTTTTCCCACTTGGCTCCATTTTCCCCCTCACTTTCAGGCACCCCAATCAGACATAGATTTGGTCTTTTCACATAATCCCATACTTCTTGAAGGCTTTGTTTATTTCTTTTTCTTCTTTTTTCTTTAGACTTCTCTTCTTGCTTCATTTCATTTATTTGAGCCTCAATCGCTGATACTCTTTCTTCCAGTTGATCTAGTTGGTTACTGAAGCTTGTGTATTTGTCACATATATCTCATGTCATGGTTTTTATCTCTGTCAGTTCGTTTATGGCCTTCTCTGCATTGATTATTCTAGTTATCCATTCTTCCATTCTTTTTTCAAGATTTTTAGTTTCTTTGCACTGGGTACGTAATTCCTCCTAGCTCTGAGAAGTTTGATGGACTGAAGCCTCCTTCTCTCAACTCGTCAAAGTCATTCTCCGTCCAGCTTTGATACATTGCTGGTGATGAGCTGCATTCCTTTGGAAGGGGAGATGCGCTCTTATTTTTTGAATTGCCAGCTTTTCTGCCCTGCTTTTTCCCCATCTTTGTGGTTTTATCTTCCTTTGGTCTTTGATGATGGTGACGTAATGATGGGGTTTTGGTGTGGGTGTCCTTCCTGCTTGTTAGTTTTCCTTCTAACAGTCAGGACCCTCAGCTGTAGGTCTGTTGGAGATTGCTTGAGGTCCACTCCAGACCCTGTTTGCCTGAGTATCAGCAGCAGAGGCTGCAGAAGATAGAATATTTCTGAACAGAGAATGTACCTGTTGGATTCTTGCTTTGGAAGCTTCATCTCAGGTATGTACCCCACTGTGTGAGGTGTGGGGTGTCAGTCTGCACCTAGTGGGGGATGTCTCTTAGTTAGGCTACTCAGGGGTCAGGGACCCACTTGAGCAGGCAGTCTGTCCGTTCTCAGATCTCAACCTCTGTGTTGGGAGATCCACTGCTCTCTTCAAAGCTGTCAGACAGGGTCGTTTGCATCTGCAGTGGTTTCTGCTGCTTTGTGTTTAGCTCTGCCCTGTCCCCAGAAGTGGAGTCTACAGAGACAGGCAGGCCTCCTTGAGCTGCTGTGGGCTCCACTCAGTTCAAGCTTCCCAGTGGCTTTGTTTACCTGCTCAAGCCTCAGCAATGGCGGGCACCCCTCCCCCAGCCTCCCTGCTGCCTTGCAGTTAGATCGCAGACTGCTGTGTTAGCAATGAGGGAGGCTCCGTGGGTGCAGGACCCTCCTGGCCAGGTGTGGTATATAATCTCCTGATGTGCCCTTTGCTAAGACCCTTGGTGAAGTGCAGCATTGGGGTGGGAGTTACCCAATTTTCCAGGTGTTGTGTGTCTCAGTTCCCCTGGCTAGGAAAAGGGATTCCCTTCCCCCTTGTGCTTCCCAGGTGAGGCATGCCTCGCCCTGCTTCAGCTCCCTCTGTTTGGGCTGCAGCAGCTGACCAGCATCAATTGTCCGGCACTCCCTAGTGAGATGAACCCAGTACCTCAGTTGAAAATGCAGAAATCACCCGTCTTCTGTGTCGCTCCAGCTGGGAGCTGGAAACTGGAGCTGTTGCTATTTGGCCATCTTGCTCCGCCCTTGCAACTTTTTCTTATAATTGAAATAATACAAAGGCCGCAAATTTGTAGTAAACTTCATTTTAATTTCAAGTATAATATCTTGAGTACTTTTTTCAGGAAACCATTTTAATGATACTTAAATTTCCATGATAAGATGCTGCTAATATTTTTTCATAATTTCACTATTTCTGTACCATTATTTTATATTTAACTCTTTTCCTATCATAAATATCCATACTTTTAGTACTTTATGGGTAATTTTTATCCATATTTATGATTATTTCATTAAGATAGATTCCCATGAGTTTTTTTAAAACCTAAAATGGAACTCTTGAGTTAAAGAGCATGAACATCTCTGAAACTAGTAATAGGCATTGCCAGATTGTCTTACAGAAAGTCTCACCCATTCATATCTTACCACTGTTGTACAGCTTATAAATTACATTGCCCTTGCCAGAATTTATCTGTCTATCATCTATCTATCTATCTATCTATCTATCTATCTATCTATCTACCTACCTACCTACCTACCTATCTATCTAAAGGATACTGAAACCTGAGAAATATTTTGTTTTTTATATTTAAATGTCTGATTTTAAGTAAGTTTGTTTTTCTGTAAGTAATTACAAGATATTTTTAATTTCCGCTTGTGTGTATGTAATTTGCCTTTGCTTGTTTACTGCTCATTATTTCTACTGGAGTTCTATTTTGTAAAAATATTATTTTATGAATTCTTTATATTTTAATATCATTACTTATATATCATACATACTGCAAAATATTTGCTAATCTGTTGTTTAGTGTTTCTACTGTTTTGCATATTTTATTGTATTGTCTTAATCTGTTTTTAATTTAAATTTCCTTATATAGTCAACCTTGCCTTCTTTCTATAGCTAATAAAAATTTCCACATTTTATGATTAATATTTATTTGCTTCATAATCAATGACTTGGAATTTATTTGTTGCATGATGTGACATGAAAACAATCTGATTTTTTAACATACTTAAACATCATTTCAAAATTATTTATTGAAAAAGTTTTGATACATCACTTATTTTATTATATATGTAAACATGAAATACAGACCAGAGTTTTTCTCTATATTTCAGTTGTGGTCTTGCTAACTGCCTATCTATTGTTAAGCCAACAGCAGAACTAGTTTTAACCAGTACAGTGTTAAAACACAGGTCATATATCATAGAATTAGCTCTCCCATGTAACTCATTTTCCAATATCCTGGAGTTTAAAATTACCTGGAATTCTTCCAGATGAATTTTCACAGAGTTTTATTTTTCTAGCTAATTTTTTTTCACATGTCAATATGATTGAGATTGTTATCAAAATTACCTTAAATTTGGGAAAAAATATAGAAATATTAGTGCTATCTTAAATTATTCAAGTTATTTTTATATTCTTCTGCAGTAAAGGATTGTGATTTTCATTTCCATAGCCCACTCATTTCCTCAGATGGCTATTTGCTGTCAGTTTATTTGGGAGTACCTGCTGCAGTATGGCTTTTTAAAAAAAGGCATTATATATTCCCAATTATTGCTGAATATAATATCACATATTTTATTTTATTTTTAAATTTTATTTTATTTTACTAGAAAGGTATGGTTGTGAGATTCATCTAAACAGGTCTGAAGACATTCATAATGGATAGCGTCTGAGGCAAAATGCGATTTTCAGGTTGCCTGCACTTTCTTCCTCCTGTGGACTTAAAGGTAGAGGAAGCTTTCGGTTTTCAGTAATATTCTCCCTTCTTTAGAGGAACCAATATGAGCAAACCTTTTAGTTTATGCAAATCTAAAGGAAGCCCTGTATCTGGGATGGCGGTATGCTTTGGATGGAAAAATTAAGCGTTCTATTTAATCATGAAATAGATATTCATTCCAGGCACAGAGATATCTCCGTGAGATTATGAACTATACATATTTTTTTTCTTTATTCTTTTTCTTTTTTGAAAAAGAGGAGATGGATTGGAGGGGGCTATTCTGCTGGAAGCTGAGTTCTTAGAATCTAGAGTCTAGAAAGGGAGACTTTTAAAAAGGAGACTACTGTTCAGGCTAGATCCAAGGAGAAGGGATACTCCCAGGAAGGAAATTAACCAACGGACTCTAGGAGGAGTAAGACCTGATTATCTGGTTTTAGAGTTTCATTTTACGCATTGTAATTCCTTTATGTTATCCTCAGCATTTGATAAAGTTTGTTAAACAATCAGCCTAGTTTTATCTCTAATTTGGGAAATTAAGAGAATAATTTGAGGCATAATGGAGCAGGAAGAATTGTGGCAGCTTGGGGAACTATTTATGAAAAGGTCAGAATTGTTAAGTGGAGATTCATAAGAAAGACAGTTTTACAGGATATATAAAGGCACTCATCCTGGGGAATGTTCAGGAGTATTTGAATGCTGGAGTGAGCTTTTGTCAACATAGATCATGGTTTCTCACACTATATCATCTATATATTAATGAAAATGCTTATCCACACAGACCGACTACCACTTCCCATAGACATGCACCACCAATTCAGAAAGAAATATTACATTTACCATAGATCCAGTTTTTTTTAAAGCTGCCTTTGTAAATCTAATAGTTCTCAATTGATTCTTTAGAAATTCTAGATATATAACTGTGATGTTAGACAATTATAATTTAGCACTTTGCTTTTTAAAAGGTTTCTTCTCATATCTGTTTCATTTATTCATGTGTTAGCCAGAACATTTAGAATCATATAAAATAACAACAGCAATTACAGACGTCTTCACTTTCTTCCTGGTTTTAATGAGTATAACTTTAGTGAATTACCATGTTTCATGTTGACTTTTGGCTTGAGGTACATATTTTATATAATTTTATAAAAATACTCCTACATTCCTGCTTTCTTAAATTAGTTAATAATATTAAAGGATTCCACTGCAGATTATAAAATGAACTTCAGGATCTCCTTAGGTGATATTTTCTAATTTTCTTATGAACACATTTTAATAGATTTTTAATTAATAAACTATCACTGAATTCCCAAAGTAAATCCTACTTAATGTTAGTGGATTGTAATTGTCAATATATTTTTGGTTTTTGTTTCAAGTAACAGAGACTCAATTACAAGATGCTATCAAGAAAAAAAGGGGTGGGGAGTGAATGCCACATAGTGAATTCTAAGGGTAGACACGCTTGTACCTCATAACTGAATTCAGGAGCTTAGATCCATACAGGCATTATAGCAATTTCTATTACTGGGTTATAATGCTGTATGAGTATTGACTTAATTATTTTGCAGTGTTCTTTCCTAAGAGGAGAAAGATGGCTGCTAACAATTCGAAGTCTACAAAGCTTTTTAAATCTTGCAATTCACAAAGAAAGAGTGTATCTCTTTTTTATTGTATTAAATATGAGAAAATATTATGTTTAACACTATTTGGGTGAAATATTTCACCTTTATTGAATCAACATATCCAAGAAAAATGCAATAGTCTGATAGAACATACTTGGTTATTTGTCCATTCTTGTGCCAAAACAGTAGGGGATGCTGACTGATAGCTTCAATGATAACATAAAAACAAAGATTTCTTAATAAAACAAAGCAAGATACTGTAACCAGAAGTAATGGTAATGAATAGAGTGCAGGTATAATTCAGTTCTTCTTGTGGGTGGCAAGATTCACATATATATATGTGTGTATATATATTATAATATATAAGTATATATTATAATACATATATATAGTAATGGTGATATTTTTGGTTCTCTGTAAACTCTGTATAAAGATTAACATAACTGAAGAAACATTTCTGTATCTTTTTTCATATTTTATTCATTTTCTGTAACACATTATAGCATAATAATTATACTCTCAATAGTGAAAGAACCCACCTGAAGAATCCTCTTCTTTCATGGTCTTCTGTAGATGTAATTCCTTCCAAGATTATTAGTCTCTTATTTTTGGAGTCTATTCTAGTTATTTCTGTTTTCCAGAAAAGCATTCATTTGCATTTAAAAGTTCAATCACACACAAGGATTATAATGAAAAGTTTAAAAAGATAGTTTGAATTTACTCAGAATCAAGTGAGGTAGAAAAATTTTAAATGTAGAATTTAAAATAATTACAGTCTTTTTAAAATTTACTTTATCTGTGTTTCTTGTTCCTTCAAAGGATACTTCTAGAGATTATTAGTTAACTTTACTTTGAATCTTTGTTCTATTTATTTTCCATATTTTGGTTTATTATTAATTTTTTGAAGTTACACTTATTTTTTAACTTTATTGGCTAGATTGTGTCATTTGTTCTTTATGATTAATAAAGTATTTAATTTTAAGACATTAATTCATTTCTGAATTCATCTTTGGCTTAACTTTTTAAACATATTTGATTTTACCCTTTGACCTACTTTTGTAAATCTTCTGGAGTCAGGTTTTACATTTTAAAATTTGTTACTAATTTCTTATTCTATGTAACATAGTGTCAATACCACAGTGTCTGCTACTTGATCTGAGTCTGCAACATGCTAGCATTTTATATTCATTACTTTTTTATGACCTAATATAAATCCATGTTTCTTAAATGTTCAGTAGATTCTGAAAAGAAAGTAAAATTATTTCATTTGTTAATGAAGTGGTTTTATTATATATCCACTATTTTGTATTAAGTGTGTTTTCTCTATGTGGATCACCTTCTGTGTCATAGAGTGTGGGGTGTTTGCTGAAAATCTCCCAATGAACATATATTTCTTTACATTTTTCTTTTTTAAGGCAAAATCTTTTTTTAGATTTATGTGGCAACTACATTATTTGACACCAAAATATTACATTATTATAAGTTAGAGTTAATACAAATTTGCTTTCATCGTTTAAGATTATATCTCATATTAATTCTTTTAGGATGTTATGGATTGAATTGTGTTCCCCTAAAATGCATATGATGAAGTCCAACCCCCAGTACCTCAGAATGTTACTGTATCTGGGTATAAGATCATTGCTATGTAATTAGTTAATAAGATCATACTGGAATAGGGTGGCCCCAAATCCAATATGACTATTGTCTTTTTAATGATGGAATATTTGGACACAGGCACCCATGCATGTGTCCCATGCATGCAGGCACCCAATGTGATTATTGTCTTTATAATGATGGAATATTTGGACACAGGCACCCTTTCCATGACATTTGGGAAAGGGACACAGGAGACTAGAGCCATCCACAAGCCAAGCAGTGTCTGAAGCTACCAGAAGCTAGGAGCAACGCCTAGAGACACTCTTTCTTAATGCCTTCCAGTGGAATATAAGCCTGCTGATATTTTGATTTTGGACTTCTGGTCTCCAAAACAATAAATTTCTATTGTTCTAAACTACCTAGTTTGTGGTACTTTGCTATAGCAGCCCTAGAAAGCTAATACATAGAGTGATAGTTTTAGTGTTATTGAATTATTTCTCTTCCATTGTGTTTTTCACTTCTTCCATCAATTATATTGTAGATTCTCATTTGCAACCTTAGTATATGGTACAGACTTTAGTCTTTCTTTTAAAAGTATCACGTAACTGGAGTTTTCCTCTGCTATAAGCTAAAGAAATTTAAAGCATTAAGCTTACTCTTTTCAAATTAGATGTTTGTGTATAAACCTAGTATCTTTATGCTGTGATGCTGTTTCTTATTTTTGTCTCATTGTCTAATGTACAGTTTACATGTTTCTTTTCAATGGATTTGATATGTATATAAAATGTTTCTCTTAAGCTTATAAAATATGTATTTCCACAAAACTTCTCTAATTATGAAAAGTAAAAGCAAAGAATAAGTTCGATCTTTTGTATTTATCAGAAGAAATTGTTTACATTGTTAGGATTTCCTAATATATATTCCTAATAACATATCCTTTCTTCCTAGCATGTGTTGACATATTCAAAAAATTTAGCCTGAAATTATTATTATACTCATACTGTTTTACTTCAGTTATATTTTATTTTTAAATTGCTTTTCTATTTGCCTTCAACTTTATGACTACCAATTGTATCAATTATTCATAACTTATTATAAAATATGTATTCTTACAAACGTTGCCTAATCTTTCTATAATAAGAATTTGTCCTATTTATATTATAAATTTTGACTCTTCTCTCATTAGACTAGTAATCTCTAAATAATATTTTAAGGAAATATATTTTTTGAGCTCTTGCATAATTCAGAATGTAATTATGTTAGAATTGTACAAAAACAATACTTTTACTAAGTCTTGACTATGGTTATGATGGTTCCCCATTAATTTCTCTTTCAAAAGTAAATGACTTTATATTACTAGGTTGGTGGAAAAGTTATTGCGATCTTTGCCGTTAAAATAATAATCAAATAGAAAAGTAGGAATAATAGAATCTGCCAACCTAATCATAGAATCGTGACTTAATGAGAAGGAAATAGACATGTTAGATGACTCACTTTTCTTGTAAATATTAATTGAGTTCTGACTGTGTGCTAGGCGGAAAGTACAGCAGTTGAAAAGAAAAAGCAGAAGTGACGTTTGATAATAAGTAATAGAGAAAAAAAACAACATGAGATAGGATAGCTGTGGAAGAGGTTGTGATTTTAAATAGGCAGGCCAGGAAAGGTATCAATAAGGAGATGCCCTTTGAATGAAGACCTTAAAAGAGCAAGGCAGT
Source organism: Macaca thibetana thibetana (assembly GCF_024542745.1). NCBI lineage: Eukaryota > Metazoa > Chordata > Mammalia > Primates > Cercopithecidae > Macaca > Macaca thibetana. The sequence goes on along the minus strand of NC_065588.1, from coordinate 69,362,856 downwards.
AACTAATGTGGAAATCTGAGGGAGGGCATATCTGGTAGTTGGCAATATACCTATTTGAGAACAGCAAAGAGCCAATGTGGCCGGAACAGAGGAAGGTAGGGTGATAGTCTTGTGAAATAGGCCAGAAAGTTTAAGGAGTGGCAGAATTCATAAGGCCTTGGTGGGACTTTGGATGTTAATCTCCAGGAGATGAAGGAATATTAGTCGATTTTACAGCAAGAAATAACATGATAGGTGTTAGTTTCATATTTACTGTTTGGAGACTAGGCCACAGTGGGGGCAAGTACAGAATTTAGAAGATCAGTTAGTATGCTACTAAAGTAATCTGGTCATATTATTAAGAATATTTAATGCTATTTAAATATTAATATTTAAAGCTACATCAGAGTAGTAGCTTTGGAGAAGGAGGGTGAAAGGAAGTTAACTAAGTGATTGGATATGGGGTGTGATAAAAAGAGAAAGACCAAGACCAACGATGAAGCTAAAGTTTTTAGCTAGAACAGCTGGAAGATACAGTGGCATTCATTAAAATGGGGGAATCTAGAAAGAAAAAATTATGGGGAAGAGGGTATGTCATTAGTATAGTTCTTGATATGTTAAATTTTTAGATACTTAGGAAGCATCCAAGTGGATGTATGGATTATTCATTTGAACTTCATTCTGAAGTTCAAAAGAGATAAAGTTTGACATCACCAAGGGCATGAATGTAAATTCAGAACAGAAGAATTTTGGAGGCTGAGATTTGAGGCACTCCAAATATAACATAAGTAGAAAGGATGAGGAAGATCAACAAGGATATTAGAGATAAGAGGCAGGTGTACAAGAAGAAAACCTGGAAGGATTGCTCTCCGGGAAACTAAATGACAAACATGATTAAAGGTGATGAAAGTATAAAATGTTGTTTCTAAGTCAAATAAGATAAGTATTGAGAATTAAGATTGAATTTAGCAAAGTAGAAGTCACTTTTGACAATGATAGTAGAAATTTTGTGCATACATAGGAGAAAGTGATTTATTAAAGAAGTTTCATGTTAGAAATTTAAGAGATAAATTGGAGATAGCCAATATAAGCAAGTTCTACAAGGGGATTTATCATACATGATAACAGAACTAGAAGAGTAAATGGACAGTAATGTAGATTCAAGATAGATTTATTTTATTTGAAATATTGGAAAATCAGCAATATGATCATATACTGATGGAAATGAGGTTTAGACGAAAATAAGCAATGATGCTGGACATAAAGAGGAAAATTGCTTAGACAATGTCTTTAGTGGTCAGCAGATATGAGAGCAAGGGCCCAAGTGGATTGTTCTTAGATAGGAGCATAGATATTTCATCCAAAGGAAAAGGGAGGGATAAAGAGTATATGGGCACAGCTGCAAGTAGGTAGGGATTATGGGTTTTTTTTGTTTGTTTGTTTTTTCAATAAATAAGAAAGGAGATCTTTAATTAAGGTGAAGACAGAGGTGGTGTTGTCTAGGGGAGTGTGACCATAAATGGACTAGGGAAGCAGCCCTAAAACTGAGGTCCAATGATCCCAGCAAGGAGAATTCTAAGACTTTTTCAGGGTTTCAGGGGCCTTCTCTTTTGTAACTACATATTGGTGTGTGGTGGGATAATTTTCTCATACTCCGACCAAAACAACAATGCAGAAGCATATGCAAGAATCCAAAACTGTCTTTTTTTTTTTTTTTGAGACGGAGTGTCACTCTGTTACCCAGGCTGGAGTGCAGTGGCTGATCTCCGCTCACTGCAAGCTCCGCCTCCTGGGTTCATGCCATTCTCTTGCCTCAGCCTCCTGAGAAGCTGGGACTACAGGCATCCACCACCATGCCCGGCTAATGTTTTCTTTTCTTTTCTTTTCTTTTTTTTTTTTTTTTTTGTATGTTTTTAGTAGAGACGAGGTTTCATCGTGTTCGCCAGGATGGTCTCATCTCCTGACCTCGTGATGCGCCCACCACAGCCTCCCAAAGTGCTGGGATTACAGGCGTGAGCCACCATGCCTGGCCCAAAACTGTTCTTAATTAAAAGAAGCATTAAAAATAAATTTGTGCAAAATAAAAACAATGTCACTCTGTTACTAAATTTTTGTTTTACAAAATATAGTTATTTATCATGAAATATATTATTCAAATACATTACTCAGTAATTTATATTTATCATGAAAGATATTTTTCATGAAATATATTATTCAATATATTTACTACTATTACTTTAAAATGAATTTATTCATAAATAGTTTAAACTTTTCCTCATTTCAGAGATGAGAATATGCCACTCCTAAATATGCTTCTTTATCATGAAGACTATTTTGAGCTGATTATTTTTAGAAACTGTGGACACAAGGGAAGCTTAGGAAAGACAGTAGAATTTACCCTTTTAGAAGGGAAATTTCAGTCTAAATGAGATCTCTGTACCAGAAAGAGAAGGATGAATCTATATCACTAGGGATTTATTATTTGAGAAGGCACCAACTTAAACCTACATAACAAATCTTATCATTGGTTTTCTTGGACTTCCTCTAAAAGTGGCCTTCCCCACAAATTTCTTATTTGTTTCACTAGATGACGATACTAAACTTGAATTCAAAGCCGTCTCTTTGAGATTTACTCATTTCTCAGGGTATTTCCCATGTGTACATGAGAGACAAACTTCTGTATGATTTTCTCCTGTTAATCCTTTGTTATAGGGAGTTCTGACCAAGAATTAAGAAAGAGTAGACAGAATTAGTTTTCCTCCCTTATTCCCATTTTTATTCTCTAACATGACAAATTTCATTGATATGACCCACTTTTTATAAAAAAGCTCTTGGTATTTTCAATAATTTTAAAGAGAGTTTAAGATATTTTGTGATAAAAAAATGTTTAAAAACTAGTAGACTTAGAAAGTGAACTTGGGTTGTTCAAAGATTTTTGCTAGTTTTTTACAGCCTTTATTGTTGTTCTGATTTAACTTGTATGCTTACTTTCTCCATAATGTTTTTCTAGTAAAGCCTCTATAATTGCAGTTAGTATAACTGCCTCTCACATACTTGACCACTTATGCTTTGGACAATGAAATCGTTTCCTCTGAGTCTTATTTGGAATGCCTCAACTGACTTGTTTCTCAATATCAAAAATCATGGCTCTTTCATTAATTTATAAGGGAAATAAAGAGGAAATGCCTATAACAGTCAGATATTATATTACCTACTTGGTATGGGCTATAATGTATTACTTCTACAATATTTGGAATACAGTAGGCATTTTCCTTTGTGAGTTTATCGTCTTTCTTCTTTTGACTTAGAATATTTTTCTTTTTTCTCATACATAGACAGTATAGGGCAGTGTATCTTGAAATAGCCTTTCATGATATTTTTTCATAATATATTACCTTTATACACTACCTTTATTGTTAGAATATTTATTTGCATATTTTAACTCTTCACATGAAAACTTAGGAATATGATTTCAGTATTTCCCATTGAATTGCAGTTTCAGCCTGACTCGGGAGCAACAAGAATGTCCCCAACCAGACAGGTATTCACCTGGGGGGGGGATAAATAAAGTCTAACTCCCAACATTGCAGAGCCTGTGAGACTTCTAGGTTATTATTGACTTTAATTATCACTCCCATAAGCTGCAATATTCTTTACTTCTGGTGCAGCAGCACTCCACAGAGTGTGAAATCCTTCCCTGCTTTTGAAAATACCCAAGAAATGAACTGAATCACTTCCAATCTACTGTGACAACTGAACACCCACTGATAAGTATAAGCAAGGGGAAAATTTATCATCACCAATAGAAAATAGGCTTTTTTGAAAGTGGGATTTGAGACATCTAGCCGGCTGCTTACTACCAGCAGTGATCAGCAAAACCAAATCCACTTTCATTTTAAACTCACAGGCATTTTATTTTCCCTGATTGGTACTCAAGTCAATAAAAACGCATAGTCTTTTTTATGTTCCTACTTTATTTATTGCTATAAAATTTAAACACTAAAATATCAAGATAAATAGTTCTTGGGGTTATAACCATTAATTTCCAGTCCTACTTCTCTCCACAATGTCTGTTTTTTTTTTACCATCAGACGCTTCAAGTACAAATCAGACCTGAGGATTTTGAATAGGCTCCATTTAGTCTCTCTTCTGGAGGCCCAACCCACACAATCCCAATTTCTTTGCCTCTTACAGTAAGGCTTATATAAACATGCAGCAAAGAAACATATGCTATTCAGACTGAAATCAGTTCACAGTGATTCACTTCTCCATATTACCTCAGGTTTCAGCGGGTGCCCATACTAAGAACACAGTGAATTCCCTACTAGCTCCATCCTCTGATTTTCAGATCTAGCGGGGGGAAAAACAATAAAAGAAAAACTGTAGAAGGGAGGGAAGCGACTATATGCAAGAGTTTTTATATATTTACTGGATCTCCTCATTCTTTTAGTTATCTAAATAAAATGACAAAATTTTATTATAAACTAAAAGGAAGAAAAATGTAAGAGTTTTTAAGTATAGTAAATTCATTTTCAAAATGAGTTATATATAAACCTCTTCTATTTTTTAAAACCATAATTCTATTTAGCCTAATAATTGTCAGTTTTTCTCATTTATATTAATTTGTTATGGAAACTTTAGAAATCTTTCCCTTACATGTTGCTTTCATTTCTAAGTCCAAGAGGTATGACTCACTTATTACTATATTAAAAATTCTGCAATTGTCTGCAGTATAGCAAGTACCCAGTGATACGGCAAAAATGTATGAACACAAGACTGCCATTTACTGATGTCCAGTGTTACATTTCTTGTGTGTGCCTTCGATTTTTAAATATTGTAGTTCTTGAAATTGCAGGTATGAAAACCACAAGGTAAATCAAATCAGAGAAAAACGATACCTGTGAAATCGGTTACTTTGGGTTTGGCTGTCTTGCTGCTACTGATGTTGGAAATGGAAAAACCTGTAGTGGTTTTGTAAATGCTAGAGGAGTCTCGATTTTTGGAAAGAGGAAATTGTAGAGCTTTATTCTTTCCAAAAAAGATAGATAGATGATAGATAGATAGATGGATAGATAATAGATAGATGATTGATAGATAGATAATAGATTGGGAGATGATTGATAGATAATAGATTGGGAGATGACTGATAGATAGATAATAGATATAAGATAGATAGATGGATAGATAGATAGATAGATTCCCTCTTCTGAAGTTTGTTTGTGACCTTCACCATAGGGAATACCAGAAATCAGAATACTTATAACAAACCTTACACATTTTAATTACATGGTTATTCATAAAGATCATAATTTTAATCATCATAATTTTTATATCCCATACAATTCTCTATTTCATGTTCCCATCTCTATAATTTTAGAAACTATTGTTCTAACATAGTGTTTAGTTGGGTACAGCACTGCATGTGAATACAGAGAGTGTATACATTTCTGGGGGAAAATGGAAGCATGAGGAAAAGAGAAAAAAAACATAGTTAAATGACACCAAAGGGAACAATTTTGCTCAAAATAAGGACACCAAGTGAGTGTATAGAGTATTTTCATAATTTAAACTGAACTTCTATTTCTTAAAATGGTAATTTGATCATATATTAGGTCAAGATTTGCAATTCAATATCACAAACACTTCAGAATCAGTAATCCTTTTACCAGCATTCTGAGATGTGTGCAAACAATGGTAGATACTGTTGCATACCATGTAAAACAAAACATGCAAATGTTCTCTGTGTTATGGCACTTTTAGGTAACTTGGAGACTTGACATTTGTGCTATTATTTTCAGAGCCAGAGCCAATTTCCTTTAAACCATATTTTTTTAGCTGGAAAGTATTAGCCAGGAGTAGTCAAAATGACAAGGCACTAAGAATATGAACAGAATGAATACCCGGCAAAGAAGTTTAAAGGAATATGACTGCAATAAAAACTGGTAAAAACTGCCCAGTGATTTAGATGGTGAACTATCTTTAAGTTTTAAATACTTTGAGAGAGTGTGTGTGAATTGCTATTCCAATTCTGTGGCATTTTTTGAAAGAAAAAGGAAGATGACTAGATTGCATTTGCTCTTAAAATACCTTCAAATTTGGTCTGGGTGAAATAAAAATGACATGAAAATGTCATCTGAGCCTCAGAAGATTTAGGGTATGCTACTTTGAGATTTAGTTGATGGCAGGTATCAGTAGCCTAAGCAGTTCATTCCACTCTCTGATTTCATCTTCAAGGATAACTTTTTTAGACATGACTTACAGGAAGAAGAATTAAGAACCCTTCTTCTCCCAATCACCATGCTCTTAAATACCTGTTTAAATAGAAATGCTTAAAGTAGGATCTTTGGCAGAAGAAATTTTTAGGGAATCAGTTCAAAAGTACAACTCAAATCCAAATCCAAAATGCATGATTTTCTATAGTTCATGTATTCAGTAGACATTATGCTGTCATTATTGTTTGCTTCAGTAAAACAACTGGCACATTCAAATAAAGATACTGTTTTGATATTGTAACCATATTTGCAGGTATAACAAGAAAAACTCTCTACTTATGATTACTTATTTACAGCAAAGAAGATAATTAGAAAATGCTAATAACACTGCATGGGATGTTTGACAAAAAAATGTTATTACTTACGTGTCTGATAATTTTGGGGTCCCTCAAGAGCAAATAGAAACTTAAGATTAAGAAAATAATGAGTATTGAAGGAGAGTAGTCCATGGATATAAATATTATGCTCACATCCTGTCACCTAGGTTTGTGTGGACATGGAATGTAGATAGAAGAAAATACAGTCATGTTTCAAAATAGCATCTGTAGAGCACAAATTTAAAGATTCCAAGCTGTTATAAGTATTATGTGGAGCTGACATTGAAAAATTGCAGTTTTTTGACGTTTGGGGTAAGGAAAAAAAAAAAAACATTGAAACTGGAACAAGTGATAATGAGCTTATTTTCATGTTTGTTGGCCTCATGAATGTCTCCTTTTGAGAAGAGTCTGTTCATATCCTTTGCCCACTTTTTGATAGGTTTGTTGTTTTTGTTTTTTTATTGTAAACTTGTTTAAATTCCTCTAGATTCTGGATATTAGCCCTTTGTCAGATGGATAGATTGCAAAATTTTTTTCCCATTCTGTAAGTTGCCTGTTCACTCTGACGATAGTTTCTTTTGCTGTGCAGAAGCTCTTTAGTTTAATTAGATCCCATTTGTCAATTTGGGCTTTTGTTGCCATTGCTTTTGGTGTTTTAGTCATGAAGATTTGCCCCATGCCTATGTCCTGAAAGGTATTGCCTAGGTTTTCTTCTAGGGTTTGTATTGTTTTAGGTCTTACATTTAAATCTTTAATCCACCTTGAGTTAATTTTTGTATAACATGTAAGGAAGGGGTCCAGTTTCAGTTTTCTTCATATAGCTAGCCAGTTTTTCCAACACCACTTATTAAATATGGAAGGCTGTCCTCATTGCTTGTTTTTGTCAGGTTTGTCAGAGGGTTGCAGATGTGTGGTGTTAAAGCTCATCATCACTGGTCATTAGAGAAATGCAAATCCAAACCACAATGAGATACCGTCTAACGCCAGTTAGACTAGCAACCATTAAAAGTCAGGAAACAGGCCGGGCGCGGTGGCTCAAGCCTGTAATCCCAGCACTTTGGGAGGCTGAGATGGGTGGATCACGAGGTCAGGAGATCGAGACCATCCTGGCTAACACGGTGAAACCTCATCTCTACTAAAAAATACAAAAAAATTAGCCGGGCGTGGTGGCAGGCGCCTGTAGTCCCAGCTACTCGGGAGGCTGAGGCAGAAGAATGGCATGAACCTGGGAGGTAGAGCTTGCAGTGAGCAGAGATCGCGCCACTGCACTCCAGCCTGGGCAGCGGCAGAGCGAGACTCCGCCTCAAAAAAAAAAAAAAAAAAAAAAAGTCAGGAAACAACAGATGCTGGAGAGGATGTGGAGAAATAGGAATTCTTTTACACTGTGGTGGGAGTGTAAAATAATTCAACCACTGTGGAAGACAGTGCGGTGATTCTTTAAGTATCTAGAGCCAGAAATGCCATTTGACCCAGCAATTTCATTACTGGGTATACACCCAAAGGGTTATAAATCATTTTACTATAAAGACACATGCACACGCATGTTTATTGCTGCATTATTCATAATAACAAAGACTTAGAACCAACCCAAATGCCCATCAATGATAGACTGGATAAAGAAAATGTGGCACATATACACCATGGAATACTATGCAGCCATGAAAAAGGATGAGTTCGTGTCCTTTGCAGGGACATGGATGAAGCTAAAACCCATCATTCTCAGCAAAGTAACACAGGAACAGAAAACCAAACACCGCATGTTCTCACTCGTAAGTGGGAGTTGAGCAATGAGCACACATGGACACAGGGAGGGGAACATCATACACTGCAGCCTGTGGGAGGGTGGGTGCTAGGGGAGGGATAACATTAGGAGAAATACCTAATGTAGCTGATGGGTTGATGGGTGCAGCAAACCACCATGGCACGGGTATACCTATGTATACATGCACATTCTGCACATGTATCCCAGAACTTAAAGTATAATTAAAAAAAAAAGAAAAGAAGAAACTAGAACATGTTAGATTTCTAATCACTCTATTTCTAGCGACTAGACACCTTTCTCTCTCTGTGAAGGTCTGCATGAATGACTTATTTCATGAACCCCGTGCAGAACCCCATTGTCTAGAACTGTATTTCCTTAAGCTCCCATGGTCCTCTATTTGTACCTCTTCCATAAAACTCTTATAATCGACATAGTGCTGAAGCTATTTACACCTGCCTATGAGTTCCCGGAGAGCAGAGATCATATCTTGACATTATTTTTATCACAAATATCCCCAGTATAGCGTTTGCACACATATCAAATTATCAATAATTTGTCAGTAAGTTAATATCTTTCCTATTGTTCTTTTTATATGAAAGTGAGTATATTTGGAAAACAAAATTTATTCCATACCTCAATAAATAAATGTCTTCTAACAATATTTAAAAATGAAAATAAGACTTAATTAACTAAGGAGATAACTGTTTCAGCTCTGAAAATTAAGCATTAAAAATTAAAATAAGAAATATTTAATTTTTTGAAGAAATTTTGAAAGTATATTTTATTTTCTGCTCATCTTTTCTGCTATTATTATTTTAAAGGTGCAGATATTAATTTTACCTTTTACATAGTCACATAACATACACATTTCCCATGTCATTAGAGAGCCTTCATAACTATTTAGATATCCTTCATAACTATTCTAATAGTGACAATATAATCTACCAAAGTACCAAAATTAATTTAATAGTTTTGTTTCTTTTTGATCTTGAGTTTTATTTTTCCAATAGTAGATATTTATGAGAAGCATTTCAGTAAATATTGTATTAAAAGTGAGAAATGTTATTTTATTTCTCAAATTATTATAAATAATACTCATTATTTGTATAAGTAACAGTTGGTGGGGTAACACTGAGGGCCTAAAAAGACAGAGAAATCATGATCAATACAGCAGAGTAGTTGTATATATTTTTATCTGGATGTTTGCACTTTTGGAATTTTACCTGTAATCAAAGGGGTATGGAATAATGTCCAGAAAAGAAACACGCCTTCAGCTAACATGGTAGCTGTGTATGCAATAAAGCTAAAAAATCTACCTGCATACCTCTTTCACACTTCAGTATTTGAAGTGAGGTAGCAAGCTGGAAAACAATTCGTCAATGATAAGACAATTCCCAGTTAAAAGTCATGTTATGTTCTCCCTTATAAGTGGGAGCTAAATGATGAGAACACATGGACACATTGACGAGAACAATACACACTGAGGCTTATCAGAGGGTGAAGGCTGGGAGGTGGGAGAGATGACCAGGCAAAATAACTAATGGGTAGTAGGCTTCAAACCTGGGTGATGAAATAATCTGTACAACAAACCCCCATGATACAAGTTTATCTATGTAACAAACCTGCACGTGTACCCCTGAACTTAAAATAGGTTAAAAAGAGAGTACTAACAAAAAAATCATGTTAAAAAATTATTCATTTATTTAACACGTTTTTAGTAGGAAACGATAGTATATTTCATTGTGGAATACAGTCAAATTTCCAGAGATCAAATCACACTTCTTCCACTGAATAGCTGGAATTTCTTCCCAAATTAATGGGATTTGGGGCAAGTTATTTAACTGCTCTGAACCTATTATTTCAATTCCAAAACGTGGAATAATAAATGTACCTATCTCATAGGATTGTTGTATATGTAAAATATGCAAATAATTTGTACAACTTGTGTTTTGTGTACAATAACGTACATAAACGTATACATATATGTAAGTATTTTATATGTAATATAAAATTTAGAAAGACAGTGTTTCAAAGTGTGGATTGTGGAGTTAGACTAGATAGGTTTGAATTTAGCCCTGTGACTTAGCTGAATGGCTTTGGACATGTTATTTAACTCTTCTGTGACTTTATCTGTAAATTAGATAATAATACCGATGATTCATGTGTTGTTATACAGATTAAATAAGTTAATCTTTTTAGTGTCTCGATTGTCCATTACATAAAAAGCTTTATATCTGTTTGTTACGTTAATTTAATGTCTGCTATTACTACGTAACTAACAGCAGAATGCTGTTGTAAGGAAGATAGAGGAAATACACTGAAATGATGAATCTGTATATCAGCAAATCCCCTTTTTCAGGAACCCCAAAATCTTCATAACTAGAAAAATGGTAACAGTATATGTAATACATAAGCATTGCTTTTTCTTTTTTTTAATCTGTGACTTGAAATGTTGCCATAGCTAAAGATTACATACTTTAATCATGTAAGAAAATTACCCCAACATTTTAGAACAGAAACTACAAGGTAAATTCTGAAAGGTCAAATGTAATTACTAAGTTGAATTTGGACAGCAATTTTGGGGAAAGCAAGGTATCACCATCACTATGAGAGGTAGAAAAGGAAAACTCCTAATTCAGTGGTAGAAATGGAACTTAAACAAAATTACTAAATAGGAAAGCCAGGAAATAAAAGACACACATGACAAGTAAGGTACAAAGGAGGAAAATGTACAAAGTGAACCCTAAAACTTGAATACAAAGTAGTTTTTCTTAGAAAACTTAAAAAATCATAAAACATGCTGTTACAAAAACAAGTTGAGGGTGTATCCTTTTTTTTTTTTTTTTTTTTTAACCACTACAGACATTTCTCGGGCTTAATGAATTCATAAACATGAAAAAGTTTATACTTTACTGCATGCAAACAGTTTTCTGTTAATTTAGCCCAGAATTTTTCTACCGTGGCACTACTGACATTTTGGGCTGAATAATTTTTTGTCACAGAGAGCTATCCTGTGCATTACAGCAGGGGGTCCTCAACCGCTGGCCAAGGTTAGGAAGCAGACCACACAGAAGGAAGCGAGTGGCATGGTGAGCCAGTGAAGCTTTATCTGTATTTCTGCGAGTTTGCTCACCACGACTCGCATTACTGCTGGAGCTCTGCTTCCTATCACATAAGCGGTGGCATTAGATTCTCATAGGAGTGGGAACCCTGTTGTGAACCACACCTGCAAGGGATCTAGGTTGAACGCTTCTTTTGAGAACCTAATGTCTGATGATAAGTCACTATCTACCATCACCACCAGATAGACTGCCTAATTGCAGGAAAACAAGCTCAGGATTCCTACTGATTCCACATTATGGTAAGTTGTATAATTATTTCCTTAAAATTGTATAATGTAATAGTAATAGAAAGAAAGTGCACAATAAATGCCATCTGAATCTCAGGATCATTTGAATGATCCTGAGACCATCCTCCCATCCCTAGTCCATGGAAAAGTTGTTTTTCATTAAATGGGTCCCTGGTGCCAAAAAGGTTGGGGACCACTGCATTATAGGATGTTTAACAGCATCCCTGGTCTCTATCCTCAAAATGCTAGTAGAGCCTCCCCATTCATGACAAACAAAAATGTATCTTGACATTGCGAAATGTCCTCAGGAGAGTAGACAGATGACCCCTGATTGAGAACCACTGCTTTAGGCAAAATAAAGTGAAAAAATCTCAGCTTTGAATGACAGCCAAGCAATTATACAGTTCAGCTCTCCAAGTAACATTAATTTTCTCCTTTATGCCTTCAACTAGTGTTCATATAGTTCCCTCTTTGAATTCTATCTGGCTGCAAGCTCACTTTCTCACAATCAAATTATATGCTACACATTATGTAGTAGTTCTTTTTTACATTTACATCTCTGGAGATGAATTTATTGTAGCTACTTCTACTTTCTTTCTGCTAAATATTTTTATTACCAGGAAAGGAGGGATATCAATTATCCTTTTCCCTAACCAATGATGGTATATTGCAGCTTTGAGCCACTCTAACATTATATCAGTAGAAGATGCTTATAAACAAATACTCCATATTTAGTGTCAATGGAGAAAAACACAGCCAAAAGTATGATTGACCTTTCATCTCCCTTGTTTCAGACTCTGTATGGAACCTGAAACCACATGACCTTCTTTAGAAGACTTTTCAAACTGTTCAGTTACATCAAATCAGATGACAAGAAAATATTCACATCATTTCCATTTGCTCTACTACTATATTCTATGTGCCATGTTTTTTCAGAGTCCTTGAAACAAAAGGGGTATATAAATTCCAGAGACCACTCATGATTTCATAATAACTCAAAATCCTCATTTATACTATTCCTCAGATAAGATAGTCCATACATTTAATAGCAGGAATGTCAGAGGCATGGATCAACCAAAACAGATTTCTGCCCAATATGATTGAAAGCCTGCCACAAATGACCAGTAGAGACAATTTGCCCAAACCATCAAATAGTAGTGAACTCTCACACATGATTTTTAAAACTAATTTCAGGAGTCCACATTAAATCCTGTATTTGAATCTACTATTCTATTCTGTTCAGGTTATTCTGGATTCTGACCATGACCCAATATGAACGTTGTAAAATACACCTCTTTAATGGCCCTAGCTTATTTCAATTTGTTCCAAATGAGGAACACAAAAGAAACACAAATGAAGTGAAGGAGTTTTTGTTAGTTAATATCAGATCATCACCTCCAATCAGAAATAAATATATAATCCTTGTTCTTCTAACTCCAAACAGGAATAAAAACTGGTATGTGTTCTTATTCACAGTTTTCCTAAAACCTACTCTCATGCTACTCTCAGCAATGTTGATTCTATTCCTATTTTTACTATTCTTAATATAAGAGTCTTTGCCAGTCAGAGTTGTTCATGCTTATCACATTTATTCCTTAACTATTTTTTTTTATCCTAAGTCAGTTTATAGTGTCATAAAATTTGAACAAATTGTATACCAGGCTTTTTCACACAATTGATCAACATATTTTTTATAGACAAATTACCACACCGTCTGCTTGAACAGCATAAATAATGAATTAACAATTAAATACAGAAATTTATATGCTAAGTATTTTATTTTGTAATCCATAATCCTTTAAAACATTCATCTCCTTCACAAGAAAAAGTGAAGGAATTTGATATGGCTACCATAAGACAAACTGAAAAAAAATTAGTAACATAAATAGAAAACCAGATTCTGGAGATGAAATTTAAAAGATAGAATACAAACTTGCTAATGTGAAAGCTTCTAAGACCACAAAAAATATTTTAGAACTAAATTACGTTTCTTTGTATTTCCAGTGCCGTTTCATATCTACATCTGGAAATGATAAATAAATATTTTTTATATAACAAATGAGCAAAATCGTTTTCATACAAGTAATGTTCATAATATACCCAGTTTTCATTCTAAAATTTTGTACATTTTTATATTTTAGGAAACAAATCCTTAGGAAAGTATTTAGAGAATATATTTCAGAGAAAATAAATTTTAATAGAATAAATTCTTATTTATGAAGTATTGATTTAGTTAAAAATATATTAATTGATGTCATTAGTATCTGACAGTGATATCTAAAATTATTAATTCTAATATCTTTATTAAAACAATAGAATCTTATAATTAAATTAACAGTATTTTTTGCTATAGAAGATCCAGAGGATTGTTCTTCAAACACTGATTAAGCAATAACAGTAATCTAACAGTGTATTTTGTGAGTTCAGAGAAATCAAATAGAGCCCTCTTTATTATCTTACTGTGAGCAAGTTTCCGTTCTTCCTTTCAAGTTTAAGCTTCCTCTATTTATGTATAACAACCTCTCTAGTTTTGTTCTTTGGAAAGCACAGAATAAATTCTTATCTATTTGCCAAATCTAGTCTAGGTTTATAAACCAAGGGGAGGATGCATTTTCAAGCTATATATAATATGTAATTTATGTATGTATTCATTATATATACAATATTTTATATATATATCACACTACCACACTCTCTGGAAATGCTGATACAGCAGACCTGGGTTTAGAATTCTGGGATGCGTATCTGTAAAAGACACCTTGATTATACTGATCACCAACCTACACTAGAAACCACCAGTCCATCTATCAACTTTATACCTTAATTGTGAAAATAGCACATCATTCAGGTGAAGTATGATTTGTACTAAAATTAGAAAACAGAAAAGAAAACTGAGTTCATTCTAAGTATATATAGATCACTTTAAGAAGAGTAGTTAAGACAGAGACTTCAGATGTGAAGATACTTTAAGAAATATACATTCTTTTTTGTGGTAAGCCTGGTGATGAGATCTTGTTTCTGCAGAATGAGAAAGAATGAAGTGTAATTTTTGATAAAACCAACTCAACTCAAGATATGTTGTGAGATGAAACACTTTTCTCCAACAGATGGATTTTGATGACCTTATTAGAAACTCTGCGGGAAAGACCTTTTGATGACCAAAGCTATAGCTGGTTTCTGATTTCTTAGTCAATAAATAAATCGTTATGAAGTCGATAGTGAAAATTCAGTGGCCTCCTGGAATTCCACCTTTTTGGAATCTTGCCTGAGCCACTTCACACTAGATTTTCCACAAATATATTTTGTGAACAGTTCACATGTACACCACTGGGGAAATATGAAAGAGTATTTCTTATAACAAGAATGAAAGCTTAATTAATGTGATTTCTTCTTTCTTCTCTGACACCAATTAACTTTAACAAAATTAGAAAAATTACCTCATTATGCTTATGTTATTTGTTTTTGTTTAAAATAAAATAATTTTAAAAGATACATTGATTTATTAAGCACATTTTTAAAAGTTATTTTATACGAGGCATTCTGATAGGTACAAATTGTATATAAGTCAAAAATAGGGATCCTAGAGTAGTAGAAATCAAAAATCATATTTACCAATATTTATAATGCAGCATAAGATGTATTATGTGAAATAGAGAAATGCAAAAAATTACTGTATGATTTCTAAGGGAAAAGATAATTTTTGCTTAGAGGCACCAGGGAAGTTTTTCTTCTTTTCTTCTGCTATCACTGGAAGAATGAATAGGATTATCACATGCAAAGTTAAGTGATGGTGGTGCTTTATGGAGGGGGAACTATATTAGTCAGGTTTATCCAGAACAATAGGATATATTCTTTTATTTGTGGTAAGTCTGGTGATGCAAATTTATTCTCTATCCCTAACCTACTCTTATTTCTGTCACTGCAGCATCATATTCCTCTGTGTGTGTGTGTGTGTGTGTGTGTGTGTGTGTGTGTAAACAAACTTAGACTCTTATTATAAGGAATTGGCTCACATAATTCTGAAAGCTGAATAGCACCAAGAGATGCAGTCAGCAAGCTGGAGACCCATGAGAACTAATGGTGTAGGTTCAGAGTCCAGAGTCCTGAGATGCACGAGAACTGATGGTTAAACTTCCAGTCCAAGGACAAGAAGAGGCCAATGTCCCAGCTCGACAGTCAAGCAGGCAGAGTTTCCTCTGACTCAGCTTTTTATTTTCATTTATTACTTTCATTTTAGGTTCAGGGGACCATGTGCAGGTTTGTTATGTCAGTAAATTGTGTGTCACAGGGGTTTGGTGTACAGATTATTTTGTTACCCCGGTAATAAGCACAGTACACGATAGGTAATTTTTTGATTCTCACCCTCCTACCACCCTCCACCTTCGGCTAGGCCCTAGTGTTTGTTTTTCCCTTTTTTGCATTTATATATTCGCAAAGTTTAGCTCCCACTTAAATAAATGAGAACATTCAGTATTTGGTTTTCTGTCCTTGCATTAGTTCATTTAGAATAATGGGCTCCATCTCCATCCATGTTGCTGTAAAGGACATAACCTCACTTGTTTATGGATGTGTAGTATTTCATGGTATGTATGTATTTTTCTTTCTTTCTTTCTTTCTTTCTTTCTTTCTTTCTTTCTTTCTTTCTTTCTTTCTCTTTCTCTCTTTCTTTTTCTTTCCTTTCTTTCTCTTTCTCTCTCTCTTTCTCTTCCTTTTCTTTCTTTCTTTCTTTCTTTCTTTCTTTCTTTCTTTCTTTCTTTCTTTCTTTCTTTCTTTCTTTCTTTCTTTTTCTTTCTTTCTTTCTCTTTCGCTCTCTCTTTCTTTCTTTCTTTCCTTTCTTCTTTATTCTTTCTTTCTTTTTTGTTTCTCTCTCTCTCTCTCTTTCTTTCTTTCGTTCTATTTTCTCTTTCTTCTTTTTTTTTTTTTTTTTTTTTTTTTTTTCAGACAGGGTCTGGCTCTGTCACCCAGGTTAGAGCGCAGTGGTACAATCTCAACTCACTGCTACCTCTGCCTCCAGAGTTCAAGCCATCCTCCCACCTCAGCCTCCCAAGTAGCTGTGACTACAGGCATGCAACATCACGCCCAACTAATTTTGGATTTTTTTGTGGATATGGGGTTTTGCCATGTTGCCCAGGATGGTCTCAAACTCGTGAGCTCAAGCGATCCACCTGCTTCAGCCTCCCAAAATGCTGGGATGACGTGTCTAAGGCACCACGCCCATCCGTGCACTACGTTGCATTTATCCAGTCTCCTACTGATAGGAATTTAGATTGATTCCATGTGTTTGCTATTGTGAATAGTACAATAATGAACATACACGTTCATATGTGTTTATGGTAGAATGATTTATATTCCTTTTGGTATATACCCAGTAATGGTGTTGCTTGGTCAAATGGTAGTTCTGTTTCAAATTCTTTGAGAAATCACCAAACTGCTTTCCATAATGGTACACAGGCTTTTTTGTCTATTTGGGTCTTCAATTGATTGGTTGAAGAAACATGTTAGGAAACATAATCTGCTTTCCTCAGCCCACTGATTCAATTTTTAATCTCATCCAGAAACACCCTCACAGACATACTCAGAATATTATTTGGTCACTCCTTGGCCCAGTCAAGTTGACACATAAATTAACCATCACAGGTACTTGCTGAGCAAGGGAGATACAACAGGATAATGTTCTCTTAGGGATACGTTGTTTGGATAAGGTTTGAGAGAGACTACAAACATCCTCAGAGACCTAGTATATTCAGGGATTCACTCATACATGGCAACATTATTATCTGGTGTTAAAAGAGAGTTCAAAATTTTCCGGCAGAAATAAATATAGGTTTAAAAGCATTGAGATAATGATAGTTAATGTGAGTGTCGTTATGTTAATAAAGAATTAAAAATGGCTTAAATATTTTAAAAATACCTCAGTGGTTTTTAGGTTTGCTTGCTTGTTTAGCAGCTTATTTTATTTACACATACAATTTTATCGAGAAACCCCATGTATCAAGTAAATAAAAGTATAGCTGCTCTGTTTGAAAGGGGGAGGAGAACATGAAGCCCAGAGCTCCATACAAAGAGTCTCCCACTGGATTTCAGAGGCTCCGCTGAGAAACTTTGGTTTATTCGGAGCTCAACTGAAAATGATGTGCACAGTGACTGGAAATATTATGATGCCATAGAAAGAAATGGAATTTGTAAGAGGAGTCAGTTGGGCATAGAGGTTAATGAATTTGGTGCCCACACTGAGATGACAAATAAACATTCAGGTAAATATGTCCAAGAGGAGACACGTACAGATACACACACTCACAAATGGTTAATTCTCTAAACAAGAGTTACATTGATAATCATTGAATTATGATTATTTTCTAGTAAAGCTTTTTAAGTTTTAGGTGCTTTTCTGATGATCCACTGATCTAGAGTATAGCCAACTCTGGATTAGAGCTCAGGGAGAGGTTAAGGCAAAGGATATCTGTTGAAATAATTGCTGACATTGAAATAAGAGATAATATTGGTGGAGAAAATGCAAAAGAAAAGGCAAATGGATAAGGACCAAGTATCGAGGAATACAGCAATTCAAAGTGTGAGAAGCAGCAAAGAACCCTACAGAGTAACAGGGAGAGAATAAGGAATGAAGCAGGTGAATGTGGAATCGAAGATGTCTTAACAACAACTTACAATGGTTGTAAAAAACAAGGAATGGCATTTTGCTTATTGGCTGGTTTCATGTTTGTAATTTTTTGATAAAATCATTTTCATAATTGATAATGTTCTGTAAAATAAGATTTGCATCTACAAACACAAAACAGCCTTTTAAAAATATATATGTTAAGAAACATACTTCTACTAGATTAATTCATGAATTAATTGTAATATTCCATTGTATTAGAAATTAACTTAAGGGAACTAGAGTATACACCAAAGCAAAGAGAAGAAAACTTGAAAGCAAACCAAGAAAAAGATGATTATCATCTTGGGTTTTATCCGATTTATTATAGAGAGAAACTTTTTCCCCCTATTATTCTGTAGGAGAGTCAAAAGTGTTATATGATATGTCAAGGGAAAGTTAGACTTCTTAATGATATTATTACTTGGAAAAATTATATCAACTACTAACAAAATTATACTTAAACTATTTTTCAGTTGATGCCATAACCAAGTACTGTGGAGATATCAAAAGAATGAGTACAAAGAAAACATACAGAACTGGAAGGTTAGGTTAAGGCTATTCACTGGGACTGAATGATCCCTAAAAGTCTCTAGTAGTTCTATGATTAGGTGATTCTAATTATTCCTAAATAAATGTTTTTATATTGGTAACTTGAATATTTTCTTTTTATACATACACATGTGCATGTGCGTTTTCCCCTACACATACACATACCCTCACAAATGATTAATGCTCTGAATAACCATTGAATTATGATTATTGATGATAATCACTGGATTATGATTCAATTATGATTATTTTCTAGTGAAGCTTTCTAAGTTTTAGGTGCTTTTCTGATAATCCACTGATCTAGAGTATTGCCAGCTCTGCAAATTATAAGGATATTGGATAATTTATCTGCATTAACTAAATAGTGTTAAACTGTTGCTATTAACTTTTTCTTTACCTGATTATAAAACACCATGTCACCGGATTTATGGGGGTGGGATTGGGATGAATGTCTCATATGGCATTCCTAATATTTAAGTTGGTAATTTAAAAAATACACTGAAATATTTCTATTGTCAGGAGTCGAAATGTTTCTTTGCACATCAATTCCTCTGTTATATATTTCTCCAACAGTTGAAAATCATGACCTAAGGCAAAATATAAATTTTATGCCTCTCCTAATAGGTGTCATGTTTATAGAATTAGGCTGAGTGTTGTATGTTACTGTGTTTTCCTCAGTGAATACTTAAACTGCTTTTGCTTACTACAGTCTACTCATAGTTCTGCTATCAGAACTATATGTTTTGCATTTAATTCTCTTTCCAAAATAAATTAATACATAACAGAAAATATGCAGCACTTTTAGAGAAGAATAAAATTATCAAAACAACTATCATATCAAAAGAATTATATTAAAAGACTCATATATGAAATAGATAAATATTCCATATTATAAATGATCTATCAATAACTTATTTTAATGTGAAAACATGAAGATGTAAGAGGCAACTAATATTATTGACCTAAATTAGTTCTAGAGTACACTGATCAGTTAGAGTATTTAAAACCTATTTCTGAATAAAAGTGTTTTTACTTGAAACCAATTTTCTTTTCTGCCATGGCAACAATACACACCCTGCCTCCCCAAGGCCCAGAGTCTCCTCCATCTTACTGGAGCTCCACTAAACTCACCAAGTGTGCAAATACTTTCATCCTGCCAGCTTCACTCTGGAACTTTGCTTTCTTGACTACTATAGGTAATTATGTTTGTGATCTGTGGAATTTTACAGAATGACAGTCAATGTTGGAATTGTAGTTAATTGTCATAACACAAGTAAATCAAAGGATAAAT
Organism: Macaca thibetana thibetana; assembly: GCF_024542745.1. Classification (NCBI taxonomy): domain Eukaryota; kingdom Metazoa; phylum Chordata; class Mammalia; order Primates; family Cercopithecidae; genus Macaca; species Macaca thibetana. The sequence goes on along the minus strand of NC_065588.1, from coordinate 69,342,679 downwards.
ATGATTACAGTCATGCATTGCTTAACTATAGGGATATCTTCTGAGAAATGCATCCTTAGAGGATTTTGTCATTGAGCAAGCATCATACAGTGTATTTATGCGAACCTAGATGGTAGAGCCTACTACATACCTAATCCACATGGTATAGAATGTTACTCCTAGGGTAAGAAGCTATCTAGCATGTTAATGTACTGAATACTGTAGGCAATTGTAACACAAGCGTAAGTATTTGTGTATCTAAACATTTCTAAACATAGACAAGGTACAGTATTATAATCTTATGGGATCACTGTCATATATGTAGTCCATCATTAACTGAAATGCCATCATGCAGTGCCTGACTGTATATGCCTAAATGACACTAATGGAGGTTAAACATGGACAAGATAATTAAGGATCAAGTGAAAGTGAAAAAGATCTTTTGATAAGGTTATCCCACCCCAATGATATGTGGCCTTCCACAGACATTGAGTCATTTCACATCCCATGCTTTGCATATACTTCATCTTTTAATTCCGTTTCCCATCTCTCCTAGTTAGCCTTCAAGTATATCATAGTTTAAATCACACTTTCTGAAAAAAAAATTCTTCATTCTGCCCAACTACCTTCCACCAAAGTGGCACTGACCCACAACCTCTTTTTGATCCTCTTTTTTTAATATACACAAGACTGTGTCATAATTACCAATTTATCTCTTATTCTATACACCATCTGTTAAGAATAGGGCAAATGTCTTTATATAGAAAAAAAGCTAACCAAGTTCTTGGAATATAGAAGGGGCTCAGGAAATGCTCAGTGAATAATTCAAATTTAACATAACTAGTTAATCTATTTGGTGGTTTTCAGTATCTCATCTGGATACGATGTAGTTGTCTTAGTCAATGTCTGAGGTACCTCCACTCAAAAATGCAGACCAACTACATGAAATTCTGACATCAATGCCTTCTTTAACACTACTGACTCCCTTCATTGAAAATTTTACCATTTTTTTCTCAGAAACCAATCTTTTTATCTTAGACCTCCAAAAGGGAGGCTCCTTCTTCCTGCCCTTTCATATTGAATCCTATTAATAAGAAAGAAAAAAAAACTTAGTTTACAGTTGCTTCTTACTGTCTTTATCTATAATCCTCTCCTTAATATTAACACATGTTCATTTGCTTTCAACTACTCATTCTTTCTACATTAATTCAAAGTTTACATCTCTAGTCTTCAATGCCAATTGTCAGGAAGTAATTATGTTTGCAAAGAGGCAGTTTTTGAATTCTGGCCCCTTTCCTACTCTGTAAATTATAATATTTTTAATGTCTACCTCAGGGTTGTTGTGAGAATCAATTGAGCTCACACACATAAAGTGCTTACAAAAAGAGGTCAAGAAATAAATATGAATCGGTCTTAAAATCCATTGTAGTTGTGGATAGACTCCGTAGTTGTGAATAAACTTTAGTTCATTTATAATTGTGGGAAATGAGTTTGGATGGAATTTTAGACAATCATTTAACATTTCTGAAAGTTTCTTAAAAGGACCATCAGATTAATGGTTCAGTCTATGTAATCCAACTAAAGAAAAAAGTCTACAGGTTGATTTGTCAATTTTAGGTTCACCTAAAACCCATTTTAGAAAGGAATCAATGTTCTTTGTGACACGTTCTCAAGGAACCCAATCTATGTGTTAGTATACTTTCTAAAACTGGTAATAATTTGGGTAGATGGAATTTCAGTTTAATCATCTGGATGTAGTGGAGATAGTCTTTAGTGTTCTTTTAAAGTTTTGACGATTAATAGTTTGTAAAAATGAAATAAGGTCTAAAATCTAAAGCAGAATTTCTTTATTTCACTTACAATTCACTTTTGAATATTTTTATCCTTGCAAATAAGAAGAGTAGAAAAAAAAAAAGCCACCTTTAAAGACTTCCAAGTCTTTTAAAGTTGCATCCTCTCTTTTTATTAGACATTTGAAGTTGTTTCGTGAGGAATTGTAGCAAATAAATTTCAACATATTATTTCTGAAATGGCAAGAGACCTTATAACTTAATCCATTATGCCAGAACAGGCTAAACTTCCCCAAAATCTGAACATGAAAAACTATGTTTTGTCAAACACAAAATACAATAAGAACATCCCACAGAGTTGAGCACTAGGGAATAATGCCTATACGGTTCAGGTTTTCATTTTCATTTCTAAAATCATTCTACCTCCCTTCCTTACAACTATAGTACCTTTTTCTCTGCTGTCAAATATAGAGGCAGATACAGTATAGCCTTAATGTTCTGATACTTTTATAATAAAATATTTTATATTAGACATTTTTCCCACAACATCATTAAATTTGCTGCAGAATTGCTATGGGCTTAATACAAAGTTCGAAAGCAAAAGGAAAACATATTGCTCCATATACTGTTCCATCAACTGTCAACCATGAGCAAGAAAGCTAATGGCAAAATGCCTTTTTCTTCTAGAACTGAACTTTGTTCACTCAGAAAACACACACCGGCCCTCTCAATACTTTAAACTTTTCATGTATTTATTAGATTGCTTGTTTTAATTATATTCTGGGTTATGAAAATCTCAGTAGAATAAGAGAAGGCTCACCTTTTACAGCCAGTGTTCAAAAGAGCAATAGCTAACGAAGATGTTAATAGACATGATTTTAAAACAAAATAAACAAACAAAAAAGGATTCATGTTCCAAAAAGCTTGGACAACTCTGGGTACAGGAAAGTTTATTTACTACAAAATATGCAGAGCCTTTAATATGCTAATTTATATTGTGAATCTCCAAGGTATAGAAAGCAGCGTTTGTCAAAGAAAGATTACAGAAATGATTTTCTTTCTAGCTAGTTTCTATTTATTTATTCATTAATCAAATACTTATTTATTTTGTGTTTACTATGCTTTGTATATTCTCCAGCTTACATTCCTGTATGGAAAAGACAGAAACGGGTATATAAATTTGTTAAAAGTTAAGGGCAGGGTGATATAATGTGGGGAAGGGAACATCATAGCCACAGAGGATCTCAAAGGGGATGTGTACCTAACCTAGGCATACAAAGAGTTGAGAAAGAAAACTCTAACTGGAGGAGGCAGAAGTGAGAAAAAGTTAAGCATTATCATTGTTGCATAAAGAGAATGGAGGCTAGTATGACTACAGCAGAACTGCACAGAGGGAGCAGTAAGACATGAGATTGGAGAAGCAGGCAGGCAGGTCATATAAGATACTTTATGGCATCTGGTTTAGATTTCATTATAAACACAACACAAAACAAATTAGTAGCAATGGTAATAGAAAAGAACAAAACCAATGTAAGCTCTATGGAGGCAGGTAAGTATAACTAGCCATAGAGCCGAAAATAGTGCTTGGCCTATAATTTTGTTGAATTAAGACCCAGAAGGTGATGATTCTTAGCTAGAAAATGTAAATTTAGCAGAAAACAAAAACAGGAATATCTAATTTGGCAATGGTTTCTATTTCATGAATAATAATTCATATACAGTGTTAAAATTTTCAAAAGTGATATAGAAAATGGTTTTAGTGAGAGCTCATTCAGCATATATTTGTATAATTTATAAATGACTTTAGTCCTGTATTTATAAAATTACTAAGGGGGTATAGGGCTTTCTTACATTTTTCAGATAGGTTTCTCAGTCTTTTATTGGTGAATTACATATTATAGTGCCTTTTATGTATTTGGAGAGTCTCAAAATTGTTAGAATATTTACCTTATAGATGACAAGGGTCTACTCAGTTTGCAAATGGATGATCTATAAACAAATGAGAGATTATTGAGAGTACAAACTTCCTCTAAAACATAATTTTTTAGGAAAAATGTATTTTATTTTAGGGGAAATTTTTCCAATTACCTTAAAATATTATAACATCCTTTATATTAACTACATAGTCTACTCTAAAATATTTTTATAAATATGCATGTTTATAAGGTAATTTTCATGCAGCCAATTTACTATGTAAATATATAATATAAAGAGGTAGAGAAAATATCTAATTGCATAGTAATATCCTCACATATTTGGTGTAAACATCTTTAGCTAAAATTACAATATAATCACATGTACATAAATGTTTAGCTAACTAGCAATTATAGCATAATTATTACCACGTTCAGGATGAAAGTAATATATGAAAGGATATTTTCAGTAGTTTCAGAGTCATGAATCTGTTTTTCATATTAATAACAGGTAATTACAAACACAATTTTAACCCCTAACTTCATATACTTAATGCTTATTCCAAAAACATTCGGATTTTTTGGTCATTAAGAAATATAGGTTTAGAGAAAAAAATATGTTTTGAGAGAGAAAATTAATATATATATATATATTCTGTGCAGAGTAGAGTTGAATAAAAAATAATTTTGGTGGATAAATAGCATCTCAATTGTGCTGATTCTAACCATCATTTGCTTTTGTTTTTAATTTTCAGACTTAAAAATATATTATCCATATTTCTGCACTATTAGACTTCAATATTTTAATGTTAGCATTAGTCCTGGTTCAAAATGTGATAATGAGTATAAATTGTGATTATATTTCTAATAACCTGTTTCTTTTGAAAAACTGAAGTAAACCATAAGATTGCTAAATTCGCTAAATTCGGAAGGACAATTACAGAATCAAGATCTTGGATCATTATAAAAATAAGCATGAGATAAATGACATAAAGTTTTAATCCCAAAATGTTTGAGTTCTATTCAGCTATCTTTAGGGTTTCACTTGGAAGGAAGCACCAGATAAGACTTTTACCTCCCAATGCTGTCAAGTATTTTTTAAAATTAGTCAGGTCATTTGAAGACAGGAGACTCCTGACACTACTTCAGAACATTTTTGGGGCTCAGAAACCAATACCCCAAGATACAGTGATTTGAAATGCTGAACTGAGGGAGAAGTCTCAAGGTCTCTCTGACTCTCTGCCTGCTCTTGTCTCTCAATCTTCTCTCCCAACGCACAAAATGAATTTGGTCTCTGAAGGGCCCTTATGTGTGTAAAGTTCAGACCCTCCACAGACAAAACAATTACCTCTAGTTAACACAATTACCCCTTCCCTGAGTTTCATTGACTGAACTCACACCTCAGGAAGGAGGCTTCCATCTGACAACACACCTGGACAGACTTTTGTCACAAACCACTCTTTGCTCTGTGGGCCCAGTAGATATTTTTCTAGGCCATTGTAAGTTTTTCAGACCTATGAAATGCCCCTAAAAATCAGTTACTATGCCCATAATATTATCCACATCTCTCCATCTTCCTGTCCCATAAAAAGAAGGGTCTACAAACATCTGAACCCTACTGTGTGGTGAAGTAATCATTTTGTGATTCTCCCCTATGCACGTTAATAAATTTTGTATGCCCTTCCTTCTATTAATCTGCCTTTTGTCAGTTGATTTTTGGTAAACTTTAAGAGGGTGAAGGGAAAGTTTTCCCTTGACCCCTACAACATAGATGATATAAAGTCTTGGTAATAGGAATAATAATCCCTACTCCCAAAGGTGGTTGTGAAGATTAAATGAAAATAAAATGTATTATGCCTATTAATGAGCTTTATATATTTCGGATGCTCAATTTTTTGTGTGTGTTTTTAATTAATAAAATGACTGGCTAATAAGATCTACTTTTCATGACTCCTTCAGGGTTCTTCAGTGATGTTTCCTGTGGAATCATTCCTGGGACTAGAGAAACTCCAGTCGAATTGATAGCATCTACTTTCTAGTAAATAGAACTATATTATATAATCTCTCTCTCTCTTCCACCCCTGCCCCTCCTTTCTCTGTCTCTTTGCTAGGGATTATGAAAACACCAGTCAGTAACTGCCTTCTTCTGGGACCAGGGACTAATAGATAACTAATATCATTATGTTGATTGCTGGTTTGCCTTCACCACTTTGCATGCACCTGTCCCTCAAGGTAGTCTGAGCTCAAACTGCAGTGAGGCTGAGAACCACATCTGTGCACCCAAAGAAAAACTCCAGGGGAAAGCACATTCATCTGTAGAGAAACTCCAAAGGTTAAAAATTTCTGAGGTACTTGGGGGTGGCTCTGTGTAATTTTGTACAATTAATTGCTTAGGGATCATGAGATAGAAATGATGAAATATTTTACTACATGTTCTTAAAGATTAAATATTTAAAATCTGCTTGTCTATTTTAAACAAATGAACAAATCCTAGAGGAAATACATTTGGGAAGAAGTACAATGAAGAGTGAGTGGATAAAAGTTTTATTTAAAAAAAATGAATTCTTCATTACAGAACTTACAATTTAAGTACTTAATAATGGAGGGAAAAATGAAACAGTGCCCTGAGGTCTCTTCCAGTTCAATCATTCTATTTTGGGAATTCATTCTGAACAAAGTAAACATTATCAGTAGGCTGAATAAAACCATATGATGAGAAAATGAGGTTTGAAATAAATCATCTGCTGGACATGAAAATACAGAATAATAATGACCTCATGCTGAATATTATTTCTTTTGTGAAGGCTGATTTCTGATAAAAGATGAATATATCTGAGACAGGGGAGTCCAACAAAAGCATTTAGAAATTATAATTCCTTTTTAAGCATACAGTAGGAAATGGAAAGAAGGAAATCACTTTGGGAAACTTATTTCAAAATGGTAATATTTAAAGAATAAATAAAATCATTTTTCTGCCAAAGCATATGATACAAAATGCCTTGCCATAAACTATTGAAGTTATACATGAATCCCAACTGAGTAAATAAACAAAAACAATACGAATTGCCGTGATTGATATTTTCCCAAAGTTTAGAAATGGAAAAATAATTATTTTGCCTGTCAGTAAATTTATGCATGAGGAATTATTAACAATTTCTTAACAGCATCTTAGGAAAATAACTTTTCAAAAAATTAAACAACTATGTATTTTACTTTGGCAAAGATTACAGGTAAAATATTAGGCACATTAATTTCAAACATTAATTAATTTCATAATTAATTTCTAGTAGATGTTGCCTTTCTGATGAACATACACTTCAGGTTGTATAGATGACAGGCTTCCATTTCCATACAAGTCTATGCATTCATTCCTGTTTATTAATGTAAAGCAGAATATGGATTGGGATTTGTTTTGGACTCCTGACCTATCTCTGTCTGCATCTTAATTTCTCCCTAGGAAAATTCAATCACAATCTTCTATTTGAGGAAGATATTAAAAATAATTAACAATTAATATGACACAAGCCAATATGTTTAGAACAAAGGTCATCTGTAGTTACCCAGTGTGGCCAGACAGAAAGTAACAGAACAGCAGCCTTCCTTCTACTAAAATTTAAATATAAATCACTACCAGAATTATTGAACTTCCTCTTAGGTATCACAGTGTAGTTTTTCAGGGTGCCAACTCACACCAAACATGTACAAAATGTAACTCATATTTAATCCACAAAATTGTATGCTCTTATTCCTGTGATCATTATTTAGGAAAGAAAGCTATAATTCACCCTGGTTAAAAAATTAAACCATTGCACAGGCCAGAAGCCAAATAATCATTCTTAATATATCAAGAAAAGCAAATAGCGAGGAGAATTTGTAGAATTTTGCAGGAGGTAGATTGCTGATGCTTTCTAAACCATCTTAGAGGGTTTTGAACTTTATCCAAAGCATAATGGATAGCTCTGTGATTTTATCATTACACTGTAAGATATGCTCAGGTCTAACTTTGCACCCAGATTTTTTGTTAACATTATTCAGTGTTATGGATTTCTAAGTTATCTTAGTATCCAAACATGCTATTTTCAAACTATTTTTCTGCAGTTATGATAATTTGCATTTTATATAATGAATCCTATTTTATCCTATTTTGCACATATTTCTAACTTCCTTATGAACATTTTGATTACACGTTTTTCATGGACTTTAAAATAGCTTTATTTTATCAACAGCTAAAAATTTTGTTAACCCTTCATCTACTTCTTCTCTTAGTTTTAGCATTATTAAATGGCACAGGGCATACTATTTATCTTTCAAGTCATTTCCCTCAGTGTATGAGTTCTCATATACTTATTGTTTTCATGCAAGTCTTACAGCACATTAGATTCACAGACAATCATACTTGTATGTGCAATTCAATTTTATCAGATACATATGAAATGCTTTAGGAATTTTTTCTTATATATAACTCATAATATATTTACATTTTATATCAATATCTCATGATTAATATTTCCTTATAAGATAATGCTTTCAATGAATTTTTTAAAATCTTACCTTTCTTTTCTAAAATGTAAAAGCAAGCAATATTATCATCTATTTTAAAAATTCATTTAGAAAAAAATGCAATAAATAATGAAGATGCCTTCATTTTCAGTCAAGATTTTGATTGAGGATTTTCAGCAATAATTTCCAGCTTAATTATTTTCTGAAGAGAGGCATATTTAAAACAACTATCAGATGAAGAAGGTATCATTCCACCAGTCATTTTTAAATTTATTCATGTAAAGAGTCTTTTTTACTGCCAAATAAATTACTCATGATGAATAAAAAATTGAAACAGACTAGAACTCAGTCTTCCAAAATCTAACATACTTGGTTTCACATAAAAGATATTAGGTGATCAAACTGATGAAATTTTTGTTTGTTCAATTAATAAATTTGAAAAATTTCCTCTGCTAAGAAAAGTAAATGACGTTTTGAGGACTATTCACCATAGCAGAGACATGGAATCAACCTAAATTCCCATGAGTGACAGAGTGGATAAAGAAAATGCAGCACATATGCACCATGGAATACTATGCAGTCATAAAAAATAATGAGATTATGTCTTTTAAAGAAACATGGATAGAGCTGGAGGCTATTATCCTTAGCCAGGAAGAACTAAATACCATATATTCTTACTTATGTGGGAACTGAATGATGAGAACTCATGAACGCAGAAAAGGGAACAGCAGATACTGGGGTCTATTTGATGGGTAGATGGTGGGAATAGAAAAAATTAGCTAGTGGGTATTAGGCTTAATACCTGGGTGATGAAATAATTTATATAACAAACCCTCATGACGTAAGTCTACCTATGTAACAAACCTTCATATATACCCCTGAATATAAAATAAAAGGGGAAAAAAAAAAACAGTAAATGAAGGAGTTTTCTGAATTAGAGGGAGTTAAAAATTTAAGTAAATATAATTTTTTTTTTTTTTTTTTTTTTTTTTGAGACGGAGTCTTGCTCTGTCGCCCAGGCTGGAGTGCAGTGGCCGCATCTCAGCTCACTGCAAGCTCTGCCTCCCAGGTTTATGCCATTCTCCTGCCTCAGCCTCCCATGTAGCTGGGACTACAGGCGCCCACCACCTCGCCCAGCTAGTTTTTTGTATTTTTTAGTAGAGACGGGGTTTCACCGTGTTAGCCAGGATGGTCTCGATCTCCTGACCTTGTGATCCGCCCGTCTCGGCCTCTCAAGTAAATATAATTTTTATAAGAAATAAAATAATTAACATTACTATGCAAAAAATCTTCAGTGCAGTTTTTAAAAACTCAGCGATAAAAAAATAAGTAAATCCTATGAACAGGAAATTCACAAAATAAAAAATGTAAATTGCTTAAAATAACCTTATAGTGGTTTGCCATTATTAGTGCGAGTTGGAAAGTCTATGATGGTTGAATATAAAGCAGAATGAAGGTTTAGGACAAAAAGGTAATAAATTTCAAAATTTTAACTTTCATATGTAGGACCAATCTTGGGAAACTGCAAAAGTGAGCAAAATGATTTATGCATAACTAAATGCAATTAATTTTATTTAAAAATTATAAAGCAATAATTTAAATTGTCAGAGATTGATTATATAAAATACATAATTCAGATGGACAGTCATACTGTTAAAGATTATATTTAATATAAATATTTAAAAATAAAGAAATATACAACCATGGTAAGTGATAAAAATATTATATTCTATATAATCTACATTTTATTATATTTATGTATGTGTGTATACAGTGTTAGTACAATGTGAAAAATAAAAATAACTGGGAAGTGTAGACATAAGTAACATTTCAAACTTTATACAAAAAACTCTAGAAAGGATATTGTAATTTTCATAAACTGGAAATTTAGCAGTCACATATGGTTCACATTGTAAACATTTAAGAAAGACGTTTTACACACATAAACAACTAAGAACTGTGAAGGACAGCATGAAATTAGTGTTGTAGTAAAAGATTTGAGCAGAGTTTGGGTATTTTGAAATAGAACAATAATTTCTGCTAAAATAATTCAACAAAGATTTTACACACAATGAAGACTTTCAACTGAACTTTAAAAGCATGACTGAGGCCTACCACAATCAAAAGCAACAAGACATCAACATGTGCATTTCAAGGCAAAAGGAATACAGTCATCTCTCCATATTCATTGGGAATTAGTTCCAGGACCTCCGCGAATATTAAAATCTGCAGAGACCCATGCCCCTTATGGCACATCCCTCCAGGTACTTCAAATAACTTCTATATTACTGATAATACCTAATACAATGTGAATGCTATGTGAATAGCTGTTATACTATTTTTTTTACTGTTGTATTGTTATTATTTACTTATTAGGAATATTTTCTATATCTAGTTGGTTTAATTCATGGATGTGGAACCTGTTTATATGGAGAACTAACTAGTTATTTTTGTGAGGTCAGAGTAGAGGTTGCATGAGGGAAGCCATCTAAGGAATCTGGAACTTTCCCAGCCAGTTACAGTAATTTTGTATTGCCCTATTACAAATAAACATTGAAACTATATCATTTTACCCAAGGTTAGATATAAAACCATTCTCCCTAAGTTTCTCAGGTGAACTACTCAGTGAGTTAAATGAATCATTTTCCTATTTTCTTTTCAAGGGAAATCATGTTACATGATTATAAACACAAATAAATGAAAGCACAAATTGCAAAGATTTTTTGAGATTAACCTGCTTTTGTTTTGGACAATGCTAAAGCTGAAAATACTTAACTTATCTTCTAGAACCCAGCTTTTTTCTTTAAGATGTCCCAGATCAAGTCTCAGGTGTTTGACAGTCTCAACCGTTTCACATACAACTCCATATCTTGAAAGTTCCATATACATTTAACTCTTCAAGGAAATCTTAAGACAATAAATACCTTTTTTTCCCAGCAACTTTTGTCTTAGGGTTAGAGCATCTAATTTGAAGAAAGTGTTATAATAAACATTTAAAAAACGGAACTATTAATGTTCTAAACTACTTTTGTCTTTCAATTTGACACAACTTTAAAAATATATATTCCAAAATTAAATGGGGTTCTAGATGTTTTTCAGGATAAAACATTGAGATTGTTTCTATAACATTATACATTTAGCCTTCACGTCTCTAAAGTAAACCAGTTTATCACCATCCTTAAATCTAAAATAGTAGAACTTGACTATTAAATGTATGTATTGCAAAAAGCCATTATTTTATAGACATTTGTAATATTCAAGGAATATGTAATTAAATTACTTGTTTAAATATTTTTTTCTAAATTTATAGATGATCTAACTCTAGAAGTCTCCATCAACATTTTGGAATGATTTTTGCTTACCTGTGACATCCAGAAAAAACAATGTTCTTTTTTTTTTTTTACACAGAAATCAGTGACATGAGTGGAAAGAAAATAGCACAGAAGGTAGAAACCTGTGTTCTGGAATTAGACTGCTGGCGTTTGAAGCTCATCTCTGCCACTAACCACTTATATGATGTTAGGCAAATTATTTTATCTCTCTGTGCTACTGTTTTCTCAAAAGTAAAATGTGAGTTGCAGTGTAGTTTGTTTAACCCGAAAATTTTGAGATTTGAATATGATAACATCCAAATGCTAAGATGTGTACCTGACACAGGATAAATGCTCAATAATGATAATCTCTTCTTAAAAAATGCACAAAATGTAGAAAGCAATACATTGAATTCCATTCTTTCAAAGGAGCACATATCTAAATGCTGAGTAATTTCTTACGAGACCTTACAGATCTACTCATAGGTCTTTTTTCTATTGTTTCCCTGGAGTTATTCAGAAAAGCATTTTCTTTAAGCAAGTTCTAATGGCTGTCACTATGATTTAAAGCTTTCTACAGAATCTTTCACATAGGGTATGGCTGCCTAAATTACTTTGGACCTAATTTTAGATAAACTGCCATAGCAAGTGTTGAATAAATGCATGAGTAAGCAAAGTAAAGCAAAACAGATATTTAACGTTTGTGACTGGTGTTATCTTTCTGGAGTGTTTGAATAGAAGTAGTTTAGGTTGGTTAATTAGGTTTCCCCCCACCACAACGAAAATTCATGTTCAGAAACAGTACGTTACATTCATCATTTCTCTAAAAGGCTTGTCACTGAATTACCTCTAGCTTGAGAGAGAGAGAGAGAGAGAGAGAGAGAGAGAGAGTTCAGATCAATTCCGGATACATTTCCTTCCAAGACACCATTTCATCTTTTAACACAATAAATACCAAAATATGAGGTGAAATCCTATATTAAAATACATTTGGGTCAGCAGGATTTTTCAGCAGAAAAACTCTATGATATACATGATGTTGTCTTGGTAAAATTAAATTCTATTCTATTGCCATGATGCATATTAGTTATTAAACTGGGTGGATATCTTTAAAATTAAACAAATTTGATACAATGTATTTGACAAGATGAAAAATGGAGGAAATGGCAACATTCTTCAACCTGCCGTTGAATTTTAAATACAGCTGAAAGTATAATAGAAATGAAAGTATTCGCGGTGGCTCAAGCCGGTAATCCCAGCACTTTGGGAGGCCGAGACGGGCGGATCACAAGGTCAGGAGATCGAGACCATCCTGGCTGACACGGTGAAACCCCGTCTCTACTAAAAAATACAAAAAACTAGCCAGGCGAGGTGGCGGGCGCCTGTAGTCCCAGCTACTCGGCAGGCTGAGGCAGGAGAATGGCGTGAACCCGGGAGGCGGAGCTTGCAGTGAGCTGAGATGCAGCCGCTGCACTCCAGCCTGGGCGACAGAGCGAGACTCCATCTCAAAAAAAAAAAAAAAAAAAAGAAAGTATGGACTGCACGTGGAGAGGGACTGATATTTCTTCCTGCATTTCTTCTCCCTCACTGTGCATAATGAGCACAAAGATCTTCTCCTCATAGAGCTGGGCCTAGAAATATATTGTAAAAAGATTTCATTTTAGCAGTATTTTTTCAAAATCATTAAGTATTTAAATAACTTTTAATTAGTGTATGTGAATAATTTCCACTTAATCCTCTATGAATTTGTTTTAGGAAATTTGAACAGATAACTCAGACATTGGCCCCTGAAACTCCTCCTTAATATTCAATATTACAAGTGCTTCTACTAAACTGAATGCAAACTTTGAATGCAAATTGACCAGAGGATAAAATCAATAAAATGAACACAAATGCTAAATGAGATCAAAGGATAAAAACCACAAGAAAATAGACAAATCAATAAAGTGATGAAAGATGGCTAATGTAAAAGTTATTATTATCAGTCCTAAGCACCAAACTTACTTTTAGAATGTCAAGAGGATTTTCAGACTTTTAGAATGTCAAAAGCTTAGCATTTAAAAGAAAGAAAAATATAGATGCTTTAGTAATTAAAAAAAGCAGTTTTCTTGTCTGGAAAATTGAATACTTGTAACTGTATTCTATTCTCATAATTACAAAAAGGCATTTATTGACAGTTGAATCATTTGAAATTCTTCCTAGGTCTGTGTAGTTTATAGCCGATAACTTCAGGTTTAGTTGACTGTAAACACAGTAAACAATTTTTTTCATACAGTTTTGGTGAAATGTCCTAAGTCCTTGGTACTTCAATATGTGTGAAAAAAAAAAATGTATTTACAGACAAAGACAACTGACTTGGGTATTAGGCCACATCTATGCAAAAAAGTTTTATAAAATGTCAAAAAACTTCTTAAATTTGGATCTACTGGTTTTAAAATGCATATCCTCAACACTAAACTAGCAGAGCCAATGGCTGCTAGGCAGTTGAACCAACTCAAAAGGAAGCTCTTTGCCAACACTATGCTTCACAGTTTATTAAGATTATTATTGCCGCTCTATTTTGATCATTCAGTCTTCCCCTGCAGTCCAGATGACTGGCTGCAGCTTTACAGATGAACTATGGGTTTTCCACATAGGTATATTAACAGATGTACTATGAATTTTCCACACATTTCTAAAGAGCAGTTTCTTCCTATTCTCAATTCTAATTCCTGTTCTGTCACTATGAACTTCATTCTTCCCGGCTCCTCCCTTATCTCTTAATTTCTTAATTTTCTAACTCCATATGTGTTCTACTATTCAAAAACACCTTTTTTTTTTTTTTTTTTTTTTTTTTCACCTATTCACTCAACCGGCAGCATCTATCCATACCCTCACAACTATTCAGGTGGGTTGACGGTTCTAGCTGCAGTTAAAATAAAGCACTCTTACTGTCCAGCTCCTTGCTTCTCAAGAACTTACTAGAAATGAAGGCAATACCCCACCCAGATCTTTTGAATTAAAATCTGCCTTGTAACAAGATCTCTAGATGATTCAAATACACATGAAAATTTGCAAAACACTGAAGCTCACACAGTTCTCTCAGGTGATAAGGCAAGATGACTTTTTTTCTTTGTTACCAAATATTCTTGTCATGTAGTTGGAACAAAGGGGGTGAAGAGAACGTGGGTAAGTCAATGAAGGCTGTTCTCTTCCAGCCACATAAGATGCAAATGAAAAGGGCTACCTGAACACATGCCACTGTAGCACACTAATCACCAATGCTCCAGCTCTCCAAAACAGGTCTCCAGCACCCAGTGCTGTTTTATCATATGATCCTCACTATGTTACTATAGTAAATAAATATTTAAAATAGATAAAATGCTAAAATTTTATTACTTTTTTCTATAAAATATTTTTTTCAACAAAATTAGCTGGTAGGTAGGCACTTCCAAAAACAAACTTTATTTCATGAAACAATATTTCATCATTAGCAATTTAGAAACTGTGCATGCCCACCATTAACTAAGCAAGTGAACCTAGATATATGAGATAAGAGGAACTTATTTTTAGGGAACACAAAAATGTTTTGTAACTGGAAACCTGCAAATATACTTTTTTTAAAGAAAGGAAATACGTACTCATTTCATTATGTATATGAGTTTGTATGATGTTTTTAGGACTGTCTCATTTTCAATGCTATGCATTTTCAACATGCATACAATATTTAAAAAGACTATTTCAAGATATAGTTTAGGCTCGGGGGCTGAAATTTTGAATTCTCTCTCCATCCGCACTACTGTTTCCATCTACAAAGTGATAGCAATGGCACAAC
Organism: Macaca thibetana thibetana; assembly: GCF_024542745.1. NCBI lineage: Eukaryota > Metazoa > Chordata > Mammalia > Primates > Cercopithecidae > Macaca > Macaca thibetana. The sequence continues at coordinate 69,327,372 of NC_065588.1, read as the reverse complement.
AAGGGTACAAAAACATCATATAAAATGTGTGTAGGGCATGTCTTCCACAATGAAATAAAAGGCTATATTTCAAAACATGGCATTCCATTTTAGTAAAGGTGTACACTGCCATTCTTAAAATAAATACTCTGTGTTCTCAATGTACCTTTCATAAGGCACATAATATATGTCCATACTGCAGTTCTGATGGATTAATATTATTTTCACTCTTGAATCACCATGTATGCAATTATATAATTTCATATTTATATAGAAATTCAATAAAATAAATAATATTCAGTAAAATGCAGTGAAGGAAACAAGTTATAAGACTAAAATATTAATCTCATTTTATTTACTTATAAAAATGCCTAGATTATTATTTTAAGAGTAAGCTTTATTACTAACAGTTCTTATTATTATAGCTCCTTTGGAACCCTCGAAAGACAATTATTGTGAAAAATTAAAAGTTTATTCTGAACTCTTGCTTTTAAAAAAAGATATATGGTAGTGTTTGCAAATCTTCAGGCTATAATCTTTTCTCTCTGTCCCTCCAGGTAGTATACTTCTATCATAATTCCCAGAGGAGAGTTGACTAAATATTTGATTGACTTCCCCTTCGCACACAAACTGACCAAAGATACTATAAATCAATACTTTCTCTTATGAAGTCCGTGGAAACAACTGCACTGATGTGGGGGAAAAAGTCTCATTTTTTGCTCAAGTAATATTCCTAAGTCTTTTCCACAACACTTTTCTAACGATACAAATGTTGGGACTATATAGCAGTGGTTTCTTAAATTTATATATAAATAGGTCAAACTTGATTAACAACAAGATTACAATTGGTAGTTAAAATATTTCGAAATAGTTACTTAGCTAACTGATTCTCATTTCTGAATCTATATTGTGGAGTACTGGTAAAATACTACAAATTCATGTGATATGTGAGGTTGTGAATCCTAGAGTTGTTTGTCTTGGGATACAAATCTGAATCACCCAGACCAAACGGCAAAAGTCTTGACTTGGGGATACAAATCTGAATCACCCAGACCAAACGGCAAAAGTCTTGACCTTAGACTTGAGGTGATGATCAATTCTCTCCTGTACTGCTTTGCTTCTCAGCAATGAAATATTTGATTATGGGCTAATTATCAGTATGAATTTTTCAGTTCTTACTCCCTGAGAGAAGGGAGTTACTGCTGAAAGTGGTCTAAGATAAATTTTATTCATTTCTAGTAATACTGACACTTGACAAATTATGAAGGAATTATTTTGTTTCTGATGTTATATAAACCAGAGAAGTTGAAGCTTAGAGGAGAAGAACAGGAAATGAAGGATAACTTCCAAGAACCAGTACTAGCTGGAGCTTTACTTCTCTATGTAGCTAAAGAAAACAATCTAAGGGTCAGCATCCTACAATGAAAGCAATATGATAAGAGTGGTTATATGAGTGAAGACTCCTTAAGGCCCTACCCATTGGTGTTCTGGTGGCAGGTATTAATGCTTTAGGTATAGATATTTAAAGACAGAGAAAAACAAGACTTTCTACCTTAAACCCTGTGAAGAAAACAAGAATAGAGCCAGTGTGAAAAGAAAATGCCTACTTATATATTCCAAGATACTTTGGCAATAAAATGATGCCTTGACATTTTTCCTGCCTTGAAGCTCCTGGTTGCTTATGAAGACTGCAGGGCCCAGGGGAGACAGCATCTAGTGAACCAAAATTTGAGGTTGTATAATATTTTTTAGGTCTTTGGTTATTAATCCACATTATTACACGCAAATCTTAGATATCTGACTTTCAAACAAATTTCAGATATATCATCAGTACAGTCATGAAAACTTGTTAAGAATCTAATTTCCAGATTTGGAGGGGCATATCCCAAATTAGTTACCATAATTTTTTTCATACATATGCTTTACTTTTTAGTCAACAGTAATAAGTAAATTTCCTAAGTAATTAAAACTGACAAGCACCTGCAGTTTTTCTGAATCGCCATACAACAACATATGTATAATTTATTCATTTTTTCTATTATATTTGCAAAATAGAAAAGTATGATCACTATGCATTTTAGTCAAATTCTGTTCTTCACAATAAGATAATATGGCAGTTATATAATTATTGCTCCAAAGTCATACAACTGGCAATATATACTGATGGAAAATGTTTGCGCTTTTCTACAATGATCAAAACTGCCACAAGCAATACGCTCATACTAGTCTCAGCCCCTGACATCTTGACATGTTGATGGATCCAAGGAGCAGCTGTTGGACCCCAATAACAAATCAAGGTTTCAAGAAGTTTATGCTGTTTTGTGTCAAGTGCAGTCAAATGCAAAAGGAGAGGAGGAGAGCAGAAAAAAATGGTAAAGGAAAGCGAAGATCTATACCATGTTCAGAAAAGTTCAGAAAAGAGAGTGATGATAGAATGCAAAAATAGCACAGCAATAGTACAATGTTTGACATAATTTGGGATACAAATCCACAATACTCTTTTCATTCTATATGGACAGTTTTCCTCTATTCTCTTTCTTTCCCCTATACATCAGTAATTCTTTGCATTTTTCACCTTCATGTTCTGTTCCTTTGCCTTCTTTTAGTCTGTAAAATATTTCTCATGCCTCATCTTTCAGTCACATAGCAATTTCTATAGGACTTGTTCATCTCCAAGAGTAATACTTACGGATAAAGGGATTGCTGTTCCAGATCCTTCAGGATTAGTACTGGAACTAGAAAATTCTCCTTGACAAATAAAAGCTTTCCACAAACCACTTTATAAAATATTTGATAATGAAGACAGTGTCCAAAAATTATTTTGAAAGAAACCTAATTGCTTCTATTAAAATTATAAGAAAAAGGTAAAATACAATATGTAATACATTAAAATTATCAAGAAATAGAAAGTTTAAAATGTAATATTTGAGAAAAACATAAATTCAGCTGATGGAAAAAACTGTGAATAAAGAAAAATATATATTGAAGAGTAGAAACATTAGACAAATATAAAGGCTAAAACTGCCATTAGAAATTGATAACATTGCACTGTTATATGAGAAAAAGTACTTCTTAATAGTCCTTAGAAAACTCAATCTGGCAATATGAAGAATTTATTTTAGGACATAGATTCTGATTTCTGAGTTTTAAAGCCCATGGAGATATTAAATGTGTCTCAGAAGACACAGAAATAAAGGTAAAGATAAAAGAACTGCTTCCCAATTCTGAGCAGCATTACTAGTTGCTCCGGAAGATCACAGTGTAACATCAGAAGGTAGAGTATTGAATGAGAATGGGAAAGGGGCCCAAAAGGACTGGCAGAAAATAGGAAGAATTTGATACCCTAGGGAAAAAAAGTCAGCATCTCTATTTCCAGTGATACAGATGTAGGTGTAGCTATTTGGTATTAATCCTCAATTGTTCTACACTTTGACAGTGTGATATGTGTAGGGATTTAGAAAGAAGGCAATAAAATGTCTCCTTGTAGCTGAAGGCATGTTTTCATATGGTTGAGTTTTATGTGATTTGATGGCTCCAAAAGCTGGCTTAGAATTATCGTAGTCATGTTCAATACCTGACCTTTGGAGGACTTGCTAGTGCCCTTAAAACACAAAACACAGTGTATTACATTCTCCCCCTTAACAGCACTGTCATCTGTCAACCTGGCACTTGTTAGGAAAAGAAAGTTTCAAAGAGTGTTTTTATATATGATGAAGGATCACTTTTCAAACAACAGTATCTACCATACATCACACATGGTCTAATAAATGTTTTCAGTGTTACGTAGATCAATAAATAATTTTACATTCTGTGTTTTAGAATCTCATTGGTTTATACTGCGCACTTGATTGATAAATCCAAATAACACCAAGTTGCTCAAACTTTCTGAGCCTTAGATTTGCCATCTGTCATGTAAGGATAATAGCTGTCCCTATAGTTTTTATAAGATTAAATGAGATTCTTTAATTACACAAAGTCTGGCACATTGTAGGAGTGCAATAAATAGTAGCATTTGCTATTAGTATTGTCGGTGATGTTATTGTTAACATCTATCCCAAAGTACATATGCATATGGACATATATGTACATGATAATGGATATGTACACATTCAAGACATTAAAGAAAGGATATTAAAATATTAAACGCTAAGATATATTTTCATTTAGGAACAAGATATAATAGTATAATGAAATGAAAACTTCTCCAGGGTATGTAATTTGTATATAGTTTTTAAATATGAAATTTTTATGGTGCCTCAATTTTATTGATTTGAAACTCAATTCCTTCCTTTCTTTTTCCAAAGTGGAAGGGAAAAAGAAAATCAATGAAATTCTTCTTTATGTCTCATAATAAGGTAACATATATAAACACATAAACATTTTTCTTGGTAAAAAATAACTCACAAACACACAAACACACACATGCACATATAATATCTTGCCTGGATCAAATGCTTGCTGTGTGATCTTTGAAAAGTCCTTTAACATTTAAGTATCATGTTTTGACTCATAAAATCAAGGCAAATAAGCTATTCTTGATGGTATTGTTTTTAAGCTAAAATTAGATAATTCATAAGAAAGCACTTTGTACATTAAGAAAGTTCAATGCAAATAACTAACGAGAAGACAGAGTGTCTGTAAAAGTATTACATGATCCCTTAGATCTGTTCTTTTAAAAATTATGAATCTAAAAAACTCTTCAATTCAAAAACATATTATAGTATGCCTCTTAATTTATCTTTCTCCAGCTGCCTGGCAGATATCCCATTTGTTCTGCTGTCTTCCTCTCTTCTTGGTACTTAAATCTTTCTAATTCTAAGAAGGACATCAGCCATATCTTCTGTATAATGAAGTCATATTTATCTATAACTCATACATGCATTCGTTCAAAAAGTTCATTAACATGATACAATATGGGCCAGGCACGGTGGCTCATGCCTGTAATCCCAGCACTTTGGGAGGCTGAGGTGGGTAGATCATGAGGTCAAGAGATCGAGACCATCCTGGCCAACATGGTGAAATCCTGTCTCTACTAAAAATACAAAAATTAGCTGGGTGTAATAGTGTGTGTCTGTAGTCCCAGCTACTCGGGAGGCTGAGGCAGGAGAATCGCTTGAACCTGGGAGGCGGAGGTTACAGTAAGTTGAGATCATACCTCTACATTCCAGCCTGGGTGACAGAGCAAGATTCTGTCTAAAAAAAAAAAAAAAAAATATATATATATATATATATATATATATATATATATATGTATGTATATATACACACACACACATATATACACACACAATATAAGTTTGCATTTCTGGTTTAAGTTTTGCCATTCACTAAATATAATGGTGAAATATTTGCTATCAGAAAGACAGTGAGAAGAGTCACACAAGAAGAGACACACCATCAGAGATGCATAGTCACATTTCAGCATCCAGATTCCTTTCCCTTTACCCTCTTTCAGGATGCTATCTTCCTCTGCTCTCTGGATCTTCCAGCTTTTGTCGGAATTTGCTCAGATGATTTTCCAGACCTTCAAACTGCTTCATCATCTGTTCCTTTTCAGTTGCTTCTACATATTACTCCACCTTCAGAAGGCAAAAATTATGTTCAATAGATTGTAGGCAATAATCTGACTTGATTCTATTTTACTTGACCTTTATCTTCTTACGATGAAACAATACAGCACTCTAACCTATACTATATGGCAAATATGTTTCCACAGTGAACCATTTAAACAAAGACCTGTTGTCCCTACACATTTTCCGAAGTATTGTTTTACTGCTGGTAGTTTTATATTTAATTGAAACTTCTACAGCTGCAAAAATAAGTGACTGTGTGTTTAGACCAGCTCAAAATGTTCTATATCCATTCAAATTATTTCCATATTTCAGAGTAGTTTGGGATTTCATTTTATTTCCTGTATAGAAACAGTCTCAGTGTGGATATTTTTTTGAAAAATTAAAATGGAATGATTTTCGTTGTTCTTAGCTGTATAGGACTATGGCATGCTTTATACACAGTTCTAAAATAAAAAAAGATCTCTTTTATGAGATATATCTTCCTGTTTGAATAATTTTATTAACTCATATAGAATGCAAGGTGAAGCTTCTGAAATCTCTACTTGAATAACTTTGGCAAGTTTCACTTCTATATCCATGAAACAGATGCAAGCCCCCTCAGAAATAGTAATCCCTATAAACCAAATCATTTTACCTAAGAATTGGAAGCTATTGACATTGTAATACCTTGCAAGAGTGTTTGTAGCTTTACATGATGATCATTATTAATATAAATGACTGCAATATAATTATGAGTTGCCTAGGTAAAAAAAGATCTAGAATAATTACAAATAAGTAACATGTGAGCCTGAGTTGCTAGCTTAAAACAGAAGGTAATTCTGCATAATAAAAATCACTTTTGAGAGATGCAGCAGATTATAAAACAACTAATTATTATCAGACCCTATCCTGGTAAGAATGAGTATTTCAAAAACACCCAGAGGCATATACAGTCATCAGCCAAAAATTGATTATGCACAGGTGGATTGCCCACATTGCAGTCTCCAGTCACAGCAGATTTCCTTGCTCAGCTGCTTAACACCCCCTTAGGCAAACTCTGCTCTCCAGTATAACATTTCTGTTGCTCAGTCAGGCTGACCTACTCTTTTCAAATTATGCAAGGTCTTGGGCAGCCCAATCCTCCTGCCCCAGCTCTGCAAAGTACAATCAACCTCACCTACCCTCCCACTTCCTTTGCATTCTCAGGTGGCTCTCCCAGGTTTTCAGGTGAGTGCATGCCTCCAAAACATTTCTACTTTGCTTTCCATTAGGAGTCTTAACTGTTCCCTAAAGTGCCCTATGAACAAACATAAATCTCTTCCTAATCCCTTCTCATCAGGGGATTGGGAAAGTCTAAACTAACCCAGAGACATTTCTAGTTTTCAAAAGTAATTCTTGGAGGCTGCCCTGAAAAGGGTCAGGGGCACAAAAACAGCAAAATGGAAAATTAGAAAGCCCTCATATCATTCTAACCAGGGCCAGGAAAACATTGGAAGGACATGTACTTTTAAGGACTCCTAATATGTATACAATTACAACATATTTAAGAACTTAGAACAATTATAATCAAGAATTCGTATGATTCTTTTCAAATTACTGCTATGTTTAAGGACTCATAAAACTAATAACTATGCATGTTGATGTCACCCCTGTATTTACAATAGCAAAGAGGTTACCTGGTGCAAAATAGAGCTCAACAAATAACTACTGATAGAAAATATTCATATAGAGAACTAATTCAGGTGCCTCTTGTTTACAGTTTATGAATATCCTTATTTGATCTACTAGGGGGAAAAAACAACTGGGTGTTAGTAATTAATAAAACGGTCGGCATGATAAACACTCCCCCAAAATAACTTCTCTAACTATTTTCTGCAATGTATTGAGTTGACTGTAAGGCAGTTTGATTCTCCAATTGGAATAGAGAAATTAGAAAATACTTTCAAAATACTATAATAAATTTATTTTTCTAGTAAAGTTAGATTTTATTTTATGTCATCACTAATGGGAGCTCTATTCTTTCTCTTTTAGTCAATTTTTTTCTTCTTTCTTTGCTCCATGTATCATTAGTAATTACACAGAGTCAACTCCATGCCAGGCACTAAGCAAACACAAAATACTGCCTGTATTTGATTTTGTTACCTGTGTTTTTGGCATCATACTCAAGAAAATCTTTGCCCAGATTAATGCCCTGAAGCATTTCCCCAAAGATTTCTTCTAGTAGTTTCATACTTTCTGGTCTTAGTTTTAAGTATCTAATCCATTTTTGTTTGATTTTTGTAAGGGTGAGAGATAGCGTTCTAGTTTCATTATTCTGCGTATATCCAGTTTTCCTAGCACCATTTATAACAGACAAATTGAATTACATGAAGCAAAGCAGCTTCTTTACAGCACAGGAAATGATCAACCTAGTGAAGAGACAATCTACAGAATGGGAGAGAATACTGTAAAGTATATATCTGAAAATGGATTGATAACCAGAATATACAGGAAATTCAAACAACTCAATAGCAAAGAAAGAACCAAACAAATAATTTAATTTAGAGAACAAAATATTTCAATAGACATTTCTCAAAAGAAGACATACAAACGGTCAACAGGTACATGAAAAATGCTTAATATCACTAATCATTAGAGAAATACAATTCAAAATCACAATGAAGTATCACCTCACTCAAGTTAAAATGCCTTGTAACAAAAAGACAAAAAATAATGGAGGCTGGTGAGGATGTGGAAAAAGGAAAATCATTATACACTTGGTGGGGATGTAAGCCACTATGGGAAACAGTATTGGGATTCTTCAAAAAATTAAAAATAGAACTGCCATACGGTCCAGCAATCCCATGACTGAGTATATATCCAAAAGAAAGGAAATATGTATATCAAAGATATATCTGAACTCCCGTGATTATTGCAGCACTATTTATGATAGAAAAATATGAAATCAACATAATTTTTCATAAATGGATGAATGGATTAAAAAATGTGAGATTTATACACAATGAAATATTATTTATCTCAAAAAAATTATGAAGTCTTGTCTTTCGCAGCAACATGGATGGAACTAGATGTCATTATTTTATACAAAATAAGCCTGGCATAGGCAGAAAAATATTACATATTCTCATTTATATATGGGAGTTGAAAAGTGGATCTCATAAAGATAGAGAGTAGATTAGTGGTTATTAGAAGCTGAGCAGCATAGAAGGGAGGGGAGAATGGAAATAGCCTGGTTAATGGGTGTGAAATTACAGTTTGATAGAAGAAATAAGATCTAGTGTTTGATAGTTTGGTAGGGTGCATATTTCAAAATAGCTAGAAGAGAATAACCGAAGTGTTCTCTGCATAAAAATATAAGTATTTGAAATAATGGATATCCCAATTACCCCAGATTTGATTATCACACAGTGTATGAATGTGTCAAAATGTCACATGTACCCTGAAAATATGTATAACTATTATGTATCAATAAAAATATAATTCCTATAGTTAAATTATAGTTGTCACAAAAGCAACTTATTATAGGGAACATGATCTTTTGGGGGGCATCAGGAAAGCCTGCTCTGAGTAAGTGGCCTTTGAATTGAGATCTGAGAGACACTACTTTAGATCAGATTCATCAGAGTACAGATACTGAGATGATTTTTTGTACAAGTGATTTATTAAGGAAGTGGATTCTCTCAAGTGTGGGAATAGCAGAAGAGGAAAAGAGGCAAGAGCTAAACAAATGTGTGATCTGGGGCAAAGCAACAGGCAGCACTAGACAGAGTGCAATTCTGCAAAGAAATTTTCCGCCGTGGGCTCTTACGTGTAAAGGCATAGAGAAGGCAGTTAAGGAAGTACATAGATTGATAAAAAGAGATTCGGGTAGACCTGCGCAGAACACTGTCGTATCTGCTGCTGGTACCTCTCATTTCAAAAGGACTGATACAGTAACATGTGCAAAGCTACTAGAGAGTATTCCAGGCAGAGGAATATTACATACCATGGCACTGTGGTAGAATAAAGCATCCAAAGAACTGAATTAAGTCCAGTGAAGAGAACAAAGTGAGGCAAGAAAATAGCACAAAGTGAAGCTTCAGAGGTAAAATAAGCTAAACCATCTTAGGCTATATAGGCTATACAATCCAGAATAATACTAGCTATTCAAAGAAATAAATCCCAAAATGTCAATGGCTTAACGTAAAGTTTATTTCTCATTTACCTGACAGTCCAATATAGTTATTTGTGATTGATTAGATGGCTTTTTGCATGGGATGATTCAAGACTCAAGTTTTTTTCTGTTTTGTGATTCTCTACTCTCTGTGACCTTAGAGTTGGCTGTATCCATGCAGGAGGGAAAAAAGAGAATTGAGAAACTGCAATGACTCCTTAAAACCCTGGCTTAGAAAGGATAATTATGACTTCCCCTCATATTTCTCTATTCCACTCATATTTATTAGAGAACTAGTAAAAAAGGAAAGAAACTGGGAAATGTTAAGTCCACATGAGGACATTGCTTTGAGGTCCACACTATGTTGTTTTAAGGATTTTAGTTTTGGATTTTCTTTTCTTTTCTTTTCTTTTTTTTTTTTTTTGATGTAGTTGGTCAGGCTTTTCTTGGACTCCCACCTGCCTCAGCCTCCCAAAGTGCTGGGATTATAGGCTTAAGCCACCATGTCTGGCCGGTTGGTTTGTTTTATGTATAATTGAAACGAGGGTTTATGTATTGAGGCTCTCCAATATTCAACTGGTAGGCAGAAAATAATGAGACTGCATGAGAGAGTAACATCCAGTTAGAGAGAAAAAATGTTAGGATACTGTACGTAATGGTTCACAAAAGAAAGGAGAGACAGAGAGAGAAAGAGAGAACATTCCAATGTGAGCATTATCAATATGTCAAATACTACTGGAAAATAAGGATGGGACCTAAAAAATAACCATTGGCTTGAGGGTATTGAGTCATTGATGACCTAGGGAGAAGGGTTTTAGCAGAGTGATATGGGTGGAAGTCAACTCAGAACAGATTGAGGAGAGAGTAAAAAGATAACAAATAGAGACATGTAGTAGAAGCAATTCTTCTGGGATGTTCCACTGGTAAATGTGGGAAGGAAATAGGGTGGTGAGTGACAGGTATTAAGGGTTCGTAGAGGGTTCTTTCCAGTGATTTGGGATTAATATTTTCTTGTGTTTATTTTGTTAGTTTACTGTTATCTATAATTTAAATATATTTAATGGGAAGACCCAGGGAAAGTTTGAATATACAGGAGAAAGCAGGCATAATTAACAGAATCTGGATTCTGAATAGTTGAGACAAAGGAAGCACAGGGAGAGGAAATGGCTGCAAGAGAGAAAGGAGAATACTTTTCTTATTATAAGACCAAAGAAGGAGGATAGAGTGGTACAAATATAAGACTATCATAAAAGTATGGAAAGAAAATCAGAGTTTCCATTTAATACCCTCCCTTCATTTTTTTTTCTGTAAACTGGAAAGTATATTCATTTGCTGAAAACTAAAATTCAGAATGGGAATGGGGTATGTCAGAATAATTGAGAAGGTTTGAAATAATTTTCACACATTTTAGGACTGAATTGACCATAGGAACATAAGAAGACTTTTGAACAATATAGAGAATCCAAATATAACAGCTAATTATTAATTTATAATGATTTATGGTATTATTAATCTCCCCTATTAATCTTTTCAAAGAGTATTTGCATGCATACATAGTGCAAGTGGATAGTTGAGTTCAACCAGGATTGGAGTTTTGTTAAATAAAACGAATACATGTAAAGACAAAAGGGCAAGGAAGTTTAAAGTATAGCAAGATACGACAGAAATTATAAAAGTCACATCAACTCTAAACTGGATTAAAAACAGAGAGAAAGGAATTAAGATGACAAACTTGGAAATTGGAAGAAAGCAGAGTCTTGAATGGACAAGAGGTCCCAAATAGATAAGGGGTTAATGGAACCTGCACACTCAACGTAGAATAGAAGATTGTGGCTAAGGAGTGCAATGACTGAATCAGACCTTTTGAAATCAGAGAAGTTTGTGTGTTTCTGGTTATTTCTAAGATGGCAGCTGAGGTGTGATAAGTGTCGAAATTCATGAGAGGTGACAAAAAAGCATTGAGAAACCACAGGGTTCATCCATGGGGATGTTGGAGTCATCCAGGATGGACCAGGTGCTAAGACATTTACAAAAGGAGAGAGGAGTCTCGAAAACTGCGTGTGCAACAGTTTACAAAATGGTTGTTCTGAACTAGGTTCTTTGAAAAGTGCTGACTGTTTAGGAGTCAGTAAAAGTAAAACTTTTATATCCCTAGAGAGTGTGGATCAGAGCTAAAAGTCACCTGGGGACATCAAGTTAATGTATTGCCATGTGGGTCCTGTTGCCCATACAACCAAATCTATTTCTGCATATATCCACACTGTCCATAGGTCCACTTCATTTATTTATTTTTTATTTTTATTTATTTATTTATTCATTTTTGAGACAGAGTCTCCCTCTGTCACCCAGGCTGGAGTGCAGTTGTGCAATCTCGGCTCACTGCAACCTCCACTTCCCAGGTTCAAGTGATTCTCCCGCCCCAGCCTCTCAAGTAGCTGGGATTACAGGCACATGCCACCAGGCCCAGCTAATTTTTGTATTTTTAGTAGAGATGGGGTTTCACCGTGTTGGTCAGGCTGGTCTCAAACTCCTGACCTCATGATCTGCCCGCCTCGGCCTCCCAAAGTTCTGGGATTACAGGAGTGAGCCACTGCACCCGGCTGGTCCACTTTACTGAGAAGAGCACTCCAATATAGGAAACCATTTCTTTTCTATTTTACAATGCTCACTGGGATAAAAATGTGTCCCAGGATCAAATTATTTTTGGACAAACTATATACTTCATTTACTTTTTAGAGGTCATCATATTATGCAAAATTCTGAGATATCCTGCAGAAATTTTTAAATCTCCAAATTATTTAATCATAAACCCATTTTATATTACATTTATTGAAATTATTTAGCAAAATATTGCAACAGAATAACAATACAAGCTATAATTTATTGAGTATTCACCAAGGCTGGATAGAGTATTTTACACACAATATTTTATCAAATCCACACAATAATTTATTAAGTGGGGCCAGGCATAGTGGCTAGTGCCTGTAGTCCTGGTTACTTAGGAGGCTGAGGTGGGAGGATTGTCTGAGTCCAGGAGATTGAGGCTGCAGTGAGCCATGACTGCACCACTGCACTCCAGCCTGGGTAACAGAGTGAGACACTGTCAAGGAAAGAAGGAAAGGAAGGAAGGAAGGAAAGAAGGAAGGAAGGAAGGAAGGAAGGAAGGAAGGAAGGAAGGAAGGAAGGAAGGAAGGAAGGAAGGAAGGAAGGAAGGAAGGAAGGAAGGAAGGAAGGAAGGAAGGAAGGAGGGAAGGGAGGGAGGGAGGGAGGGAGGGAAGGAAATGCATAATTTCTTATTCAAAAATTATCGAGAATTTCAAGAGAGTAATTGCAGAACACTAAACAGGGCCCTTTGAGAGCATGGAATTTTGCATAACTAAACAGATAGTATGCACATGAAGCCACCCTTGTCACTAGTAACACTGCCATCACATATGCTATGGTCACTATAAAAAGAAACTGGATGTCATTGTAATGGATACCATTATCATTTAAACTATTGAGTAATCTCCCTAAATTGAATAGCTCACAACACTTCCAGTTTAAAAATTTTGCACCCACTGTTGTGAAGGCTAGAGTCTGCCACTTAATCAGTATTTGTTTAAAACAATGAAATATTAATTTGTCCTAATGTTCATTATCATCACCATTTTATGGTCCCAAAGTCATCATGAGCCTAAATGATTTACTCTTCAGGAGTACAACTTACTATTCCGGATACTGAAACATTTTCTTCCTTCAAAATCAATTGAAATTATTCTAATACTAAATGGTGTAAATGATTAATGGCAAAATCAATTTGAAAGACACTGCATATAAAATACTTTATAGAATGTATAAATTTGAGATGATAAATGGTCAGAGAAGTCACTCAACAAACATTTGTTGAGCACCTACATTTCTACAGAAAAATAGGATATCTATTATAATTTCAAAGGATGATTTGGCTGAAAAATCATTGGGATTAATTAAGCATCATTGTACTGAGTCCCATGAAAAATTCTGAATTAGTGAAGCAAATACAAATGGTCATCAAAATTGAATATAATCCTTGAAACTAAAATCTCTTTTGCCAAGAGCCACCTGCATTTAATGTGTTTGTTGTTATGAAATCCTGTCATATGTTCTAATATTTTTTGTTTTATGATAAAATTTAAACATTTCCCTAAAAAAATTCGTTGATTGAGTCATTAACTACTTTATTGAGTTACTTGCCTCTGTTCTAAACTTGCCTTGATTGACTTAAATTGGGTGTGTATGGCCATGATAAATGAGCAGAACATAGTAAATTCTGAGCAGACACAGGTTGACAGTCACAAACAAAAATTATGCAAAATTTAATTGACATTTACTGATTTGTATGATCGTTATTATACTGTAGGAAATTAAGTGTAAATATTAGGGAGTTGACCAAAAGGGTTGAAATTAGTATTACCTTTACAAAATGTAGTATTGCTATAATTGGATCTGAGTCAGGAGGTTTCATGGAAAATAATAAGCCTTCCTTTAGGGATCTATTGAATCATGACCATTTTATCTAGCTTCTAAAATGAGCTTGGTTGCAGATGATAGAGGGAAAGAGCAGGTTTGTAGAGTGATATATAAGATATGATAAGATATTTTCTTTGGGACCTCTATTCCCCCATTAAATACATGCAGCTGGATCCAGAGGGCAAATACATTCAGGTGCACTCTCCAAGAAGAATATGAACATGATATGTGCTTTCCTGTTTGTTCTGTCTGACAGATGTAACCAAGTGGTGGTACTGGGAAAGATACACAGCAGACACTGGGAACAGAACTAGAGACAGGATACAATTTTCATGACCAAAAATTGGGCTAGTATAATGAAGAAAAATCTTATTATAGATTAAGACAATGTTTCACCACTGAGTCAAAGTTGGCAAAAGTTAGGAACAAATAAGGAACGCAGTGTATGATTTTCTGTCACTGTCACAAACCTTGCAGACATGTAGTGTGTCTGTGTTGGCATGGTTAAAGGTGCAGAATCAAAAGCCACATGACAGTAAAAATACAGAAAATGGGGTAAGATGAGTGAATAGTATAGTACATACAAATGATAGGTCTTGGAAATGATTAAGTGTGAAAAGAAGGAGAGGGAAAAGATTCAACCAGGGTTCCAAGATGCAAAAAAATATGTGACAAAAAGAATGGTGGTTTATAAATAGAAAGAAAAAATACAAGGGAAGATGATAGGTAAATTCAGTTTGTCCATTTGTATTAGAGGTGACATCAGGGCACTCACGGCAAATTTTCATTAATTCATGTGAGTAAATTTCGGTTGGAGAGAAGGCTTACAAATGGACATACAGATTTGAGGATAATTTGCATTAAAACGATAGTTGAAAATCATGAAAACAGATGAAATGATAATAGAAAGAGAAGTCAGTAAGGATAAAAATTGCTAATCATCTACATGAAAGTGTGGGGGGGGGAAGCAATTGTGGATTGTGCTTCAAGAATAAGAACACTAAAAATATATTGCTACAGACTACAGAAAGAAAGAATATTCAAATCTTATTCTCCTAACAGCCCAACTTCAAAATGTAAACGAATTCAAATTTTCTTGTTAAATAACAGGACCTCAATCACCATCCCACTTTATTGGTCAATACAATCTCTTTTGCAGGTGAAGTAGCTTATTTCCTCTGCAGTCATTGTGTTAAATAAGAGTTGCAAGTATCTCTGTATTTGACAAGCAAACCGTTGACTTGCTTTTCCTTTGATCAACATTAAAATTCTTCTTTCTCTTTGTGTTTTCTGTCACTCAATTATATCTATAGTATCCCATAAAATATGGCTGTGTGGGAAACATTAATTGTACTATTATTTGATTCCCTTTCCTTTATGATTCTCTAGTGACTCTTCTTCGAAAGACCCTAGTAATACTGTGCATTTCATTGATATGTTGCTTGTCTTGTGTTCTCCCTTGATGTCTCTGAAATTACAGCTCAAATAGAAATCTCTGTGTTTTAATAGGATTCCCTTGTCTACAAACTCAATATCAACTCAATTATATATTCTTAAAAGCTATTTACAGCTTTAAATCTAATGCAAATCAGGAAATTTAATTTAAGAACTGTGAGTTACTCAACAGTAATAAGAATTTCATAAATAGAAGATGACTTTTGTCTAATAGAGATAAATTTCTCAACATTTTAACTGCATGCTGATTCTAATAACAACATTATACCATGAAAATGAACTCAGAACTTATGAATATTATTATTGGAGACATCAAGAAAATTGGTTGTTCACTTCTTACAGAGTTGAAATGCCTTTTATTATTGCCATATTCTATCCAACCAAATAAACTCAACCATATTGCAGCATGAAGCACTTTAATGATGTTATATAAAAATATGACCAATGAACAAGAAAGATTATTTCTAAATTTAATCAGTCACCATTCTAGAACTATTCACAATAGTAGAAAATGAAACTTGATGATATCATAGAGGTGATTTCATTTTTATTGTAAGAATACCTTTTCTAATTGGAAACAAAATATATATACCATGGAAAGACTGAGAAAGAGAATATTTCCAATTTTGAGACTTCCTAGTAAATTTGAAAATAAAGTAATGCATTGTTTTATTGAAAGCCCTACACATGTTTAAGGTGACTAATTTCTCTTCCAGTTCAGTTCTTTCCTCTGCTTGATCCTTTCCCTTTTGTGCCTGTATGAATTCACATGTGCATAAATGTTATATATTTGCTCGCTGACTTCATATTTGAGAGGTTGACCAGAGAAATGTGTGAGAAAATCAGTCCCCCTCCTTTTGAAGTAATCAAGATCTCTATGTCTCTGATAACTTTTATTTCAATTGGATTTGTAATAAGTTTGTTTTTTTAATTATTATTTTGATATTTTTGCTATATTGAATTATTTGGCTAGTAAGAACAAGATGAAAAAAATATATAAGAATAAATACTGAAAGTGAAAAGAAAAACAACTGTGAAAAACAGCTATTTATAGCAAGAGATCAGAGTAAAATTTTTACTTCCTATCCATATGTTAAAAACTTTCTCTCTCTCTTTGCCTCCCTTCCTCTTCCTCTGTCCATCTCACCCTCTCTCCCTCTCTCTACAAGACTGGAAGAAAGAAAAATATCCCTTGACCCCTTCTACAAAGAACAATACATGACAATTTAAATAAAGTGTTTTAGAGTGCTGATTTCTTGGCCCAGTTTTGATATATTAAGTAGTATAGTATCTTCTTTGCTCAATCATCAATTTATTAACAGAGTAAAGCTCTTAAAAAATTAATAAAAACACAGAGCTGGAATCAGATACAGAAAAAAAATCCTTTTTTGCAAACATATTATAAAAATATGTTAAATACAGTTATTAAGGACAACATCCATTTTGAGAAGGAAGTTGGAGACAATAAGTGGACAGAAAACATGATCTGGTATTTTGCAAAAATATGTTTAAATAAAACAGTATGCAGACATATTATTCTTTCATGCATAGGGAGCTGCCAAAGGAAGCATAACTTGTTTGCCTTTCTTTGAGACTCCAGCACAAGAAAACGACAGTGGTGCTGGCAAAGGGAGAGTGCTGAGGAACACTGAGATGTAGCTCTCCAGTTGGGTCTCCCTTGAACTAACACATCTTTATGCACAGCTGCATCTAAGAGCATGCCACAGAAAAACAGACTGCAGGCTGAAGCCAGAGTGTTTCTCCTGCAACACCAGGTGAGACTAAACTGAGTGGGTTTTTCATTGCAACTCTGATCCTTGGCAGAAAAAGCTCTAAGTCACAAAGATTAAGACCACCTATTCAGGCTGGGCATGGTGGCACATGCCGGTAATCCCAGCGATTTGGGAGGCCTAGTCGGGTAGATCACCTGAGGTCAGGAGTTCAAGATCAGCTTGGCGAACATGGTGAAACCTCATATCTACTAAAAATACAAAAAAATTAGCTGGGTGTGTTGGGGGGCACCTGTAATCCCAGCTACTCAGAAAGCTGAAGCAGAAGAATCGCTTGAACCCAGAAGTGAAGGTTGCAGTGAGCCGATATGGTGCCATTGCACTCCAGCCTGGGCAACAACAGCAAAACTCTACAAAAACAAACAAACAAACAAACAAAAAAAAACAAACAAAAAAAACACCTATGACAGAAATTTTACAGATAATCCATACTCTGTGATTAGAAGTTAAGTGTATAGTTATGAATGGTTTATTATAATTTGAACTGGTTTTTTGGTAACTCACCATTTTTAAGTCATTCCGTAAACAAATCTCTATAATGATGTTAAAGTGGCTACATGGGAACTCAATAACTGTCTTCTTTCAGTACTAACTTAGCTTCACAAACTATGTTGGAGATGAATGCTTTCACTTTATAGAAAAGTGCATTACAGACAAATGAAAGAAAGGTATTCTGTTACTATTATATACCTGTGGGTTGTTGAATCAGCCAAAATTTCATTCCCCTGCTATACTTTTAACTTAAATTTAAAATATTGACTTTCATGAAAGCCTAATACGTTAATGAAGCAAACATATATTAAAAAATAAGCTATTGAAGGCAACTGTATTACTCTGTTTTCATGCTGCTAATAAAGACATATCCGAGACTGGGCAATTTACAAAAGAAAGAGGTTTATTGGACTCACAGTTCAACATGTCTGGCAAGGACTCACACTCATGGTGGAAGGTGAAAGGCACATCGCACACAGTAGCAGACAAGAGAAGGGTTACCATGGTCTTGGGAAGCTCTACCCCTGTGGCTTTGCAGGGCACAGTTTCCCTCCCAACTTCTTTCACAGGCTGGCATGGAGTATCAGGGTTTTCCAGGAGCATGGTGCAAGTTGATGGTGGATCTACCATTCTGAGGTCTGGAGGATGGTGGCCCCCTCTCACAGCTCCACTAGCTGATGCCCCAGTAGGAACACTGTGTGGGGGCTCTGGCCCCACATTTACCTTCTGCACTGCCCTAGCAGAGGTTCTCCACGATGGCCTCATCTCTGGAATAAAATTCTGCCTTGACATCCAGGCATTTCCATACATTCTGGGAAATCTACGTGGAGGTTCCAAAACCCCAATTCTTGACTTCTGTGCACCCACAGATTCAACATCACGTGGAAGCTGCCAATCCTTGGTATCTGCACCTTCTGAAGCAACAGCTGGAGCTGTACCTTTGCCCCTTTTAGTCATGGCTGGAGTGGCTGGGATGCAGGGCACTAAGTCCCTAGGCTTACATACAGCACAGAGACCCTGGGCCCAGCCCACAAAACTATTTTCTCCTAGGTGTTCAGGCCTGTGTTGGGAAGGGCTGCCATGAAGACCCCTGACATGCCCTGGAAACATTTTCCTCGTGGTTTTGGGATTAACATTTGGCTCCTCATTACTTATGCAAATTTCTGCAACTGGCTTGAATTTCTCCTCAGAAAATTGGTTTTTATTTTCTATCACATTGTCAGGCTGCAAATTTTCTAAACTTTTATGCTCTGCTTCCCTTATAAAACTGAATGCCTTTAACAGAACCCAAGTCACTTCTTGATTGCTTTGCTGCTTAGAAATATCTTCTGTCAGATACCCTAAATCATCTCTTTCAAGTTCAGAGTTCCACAAATCTCTAGGACGGGGGCACAATTCCTCTAGTCTCTTTGCTAAAACAATGAGTCAGTCACCTTTGCTCCAGTCCCCAACAAGTTCCTCATCTTCATCTGAGAACACCTCAGCCTGGATTTCATTGTCCATATCATTATCAGCATTTTGGTAAAAGCCATTCAACAAGTCTCTAGGAAGTTCCAAGCTTTCCCACATCTTCCTGTCTTCTTCTGAGCCCTCCAAACTATTCCAGCCTCTGCCTTTTACCCAGCTCCAAAGTTGTTTTCACATTTTTGGGTATGTTTTCAGCAGTGCCCCACTCTACTGGTACCAATTTACTGTACTAGTTAGTTTTCACACAGATGATAAAGACATACCCAAGTTTGGGCAATTTACAAAATAAAGATGTTTATCAGACTCACAGTTCCACGTGGCTAGGGAGGTCTCACAATCATGATAGAAGGTGAACAGCACGTCTAACATGGTGGCAGACAAGAGAAGAGAGCCTGTACAGGAAAACTCTCCTTTATAATAGACATCAGATATTGTGAGACTTAATATCATGATAACAGCACAGGAAAGACCTGTCCCCATGATTCAATTACTTGTGCAGGAAAATTCCCCCTTATAATAACCATCAGATATCATAAGACTTACTCAATATCATGAGAACAGCACAGGAAAGATCTGCCCTCATAATTCAATAACCTCCCACCAGGTCCCTCCCACAACATGTGGGAATTTAAGATGCGATTTGAGTGGAGACACAGCCAAACCATATCAGCAACCAATGTCATTTCAACTAAATAATATACCCAAATCAGCTCTTTAACAAATATCAAGGGGCAGATGGGGGCTTTACTGCTGTTAATAGCATATGCCTCTTTTTAGGCTACAGTCACGATAGCTTAGCTATCCACCACAGAGTTGCATATAAATGCCTGAAAATAACAGATGGTATTTTAAACAAACATATTTCCCACTATATCATCAGCATAAAGTTAGATACAGATTGCTTGTTTTCATTCTGATGCAGCATCAGTGAACTCATCAATAGCACATCTTTGTTAAAGCGAGTATTAATTATAACTCTACTGTGTCTTCAGAGTGTAATGTCAGAGGTAAAAACGTTGCTGCTTTTAAAAAAGTATTAATAAGCCAATTATTTTTCTTCACTTTGTCAAATTTTAAATATAAATTCTATTTTGACTAATGTAGCAATTAAATTTGTTCAAATTGTAATCTAGATACACAGGCACATTAGCATAAGTGTGCTTCTCTTCACATATCCTGACAGAAAAGTAATAACCAAATGGAAGACAGTGAAATATAACTCAGAATTCTCTGGAGACCTCTGTCCTATTTTGCTGATTGGGAAGTTTCTAGCTCTTAAATTGTATGGGAATTAAATAGTACACCCTTAAGCCTAGCCCACAGGATTTACAAGCTCTAAATTCCAGCTTTTTATTTTATGTATTCCCTATGATAAAAGTATCAATAAACTACAGATTTTTTTTCCTAAAAAACATTTTTTAATTTAAAAACAAAGATTCAGCATTTCTAATGCTTGGTGGTAAGATTAGGAAATGTTACACAAACCATTACTTGTGAGATGTGACTCAGAAATACGTGTATCCAAGGGCCTAATTTTAAACGCCAAACTATTACATGAGTAGAGTAAGTGAAAAAAACCACATTGCTACAACACTTGCCTTGCAAGTAAATGGGCAATTAATGTTTGAGTAGGAAGACATATTTGTGAAAAAGTAGTATATATAATTACCAAATATTAAGATAAATAATTTTATATTATTTATAATTATATTATTAATATGAAATAAAAAGCATACAAAATATCAACATAATTTTAAGTACAGACCCAAAGACACATGATGAACTTGCAAATTTTTTCATTCCCCAGAATGTTTGAGTATATTAATTATAATATTAACTATTGAGAATTGTAATTAATTAAATACATGGTTATTCATAATCTACTGTATCCTATGACAAAGTATATAGAAGTAAAAACAAGATAAAAATTCTTTCTTTTCTATATCTTAAGGTTCTTCATAATATTTAAATGTTGCAAAAAATTATAGTTTAATAATATTGACAATGATTTAAAATTATTTTTAACATACTTTGTGTTTTTATATTTAACAGAAGGCTATGTTGTATTTCTTTAGAAATGAAGCATTTTTTCTTTCATTTTTTTCATTGTGATAAAATAGATGTAATGAAATTTATCATTTTTAAATATACAGTCCAATGGTACGGGTACATTCATAATGTCGTGTAATCATCACCACCATACACCTCCAGAGCTGTTTTCCTCTTAAAAAACTAAACCTCTCTACCCATTAAACAAATACTCACCATTCACCCCTTCCTGAGATCCACTAACCTTGTTCTCTATGATTTTGACTGCTATAGGTACCTAATGTAAGTGGAAACATATAGCATATATCTTTTTGTGACTGGCTAGCATAACGTCCTCAAAGTTTATACATGCTGTAGCATACGTCAAAATTTCTTTCCTTTTGAATAAAGGCTGAATAAAATTTTATTGATATACCATATTTTACTTATCTATTCATCTGTCCATGGGTATTTGGATTACTTCCATTTTAACCACTATGAATAATGCTCCTATGTACATGAGTGCTATGGCCTGAATGTTTGCACCCTCTGCAAACTTGTATATGCAAACGTAATCAACAACGTGATGGCATTAGAAGGTGGAGTTTTCAGGAGGTGATTAGGTCATGAGGGTTAAGACCTCTTGAATAGATGAGATTCCTTTATGAAAGAAGTCCTAGAGAACTGATTCACTCCTTCCACCATGTGAGGACACAGTGAGAAAGCACTGCCTAAAGTAGACCCTCACATGACACTGAATCGATGAGTGCCTTGATCTTGGACTTCTCAGCTCTCAGAATTGTGAAAAATAAATTTCTGTTATTTATAAGCTACCTAGTTGATGGTATTTTTTTATAACAGCCTAAAGGGACTCAGACAGTAAGTGTACAAATCTCTTTGAGACTGTGATTTTCATTATTGGGGGTATATACACAGAAGTAGAATTGCTGGATCATATGAAATTCTATTTTGTTATTATTTTAGGAACCACCATACTCTTCCAGAGCACCTCTGTCATATTATGTTTCCACCAGCAGGACACAAGTGTTCCAATTCTCCACATCCTCACCAACACTTGTTATTTTAGAGTAGTCATCCTAATTGCTGTGAAATGATATCTCATTGTGGTGTTGATTTTCATTTCCCTAATCATCAGTGATGCTGAGCATCTTTTCATGTGTTTATTGCCCATTCATATATTTTCTTTGTATATATGTCTTTTCAAGTCCTTTGCCTGCTTTTGAATTATTTGGTTTTGTATTGGTTTTTTGACAATTGAGTTGTAGGAGTTCTATATACATTCTGAATATTAACCCCCTATCAAATATGTGATCTATAAATATTTTTCCCATTCCATAAGTTGCCTTCTCACTCTATTGATAGTCTCCTTTCATGAACAAGTTTTAATTTTTATAAAGTCTAATTTTTATATTTTTTCTTTTGTTGCCTGTGCTTCTAGTGTCCTATCCAAAAAAGTCATTTCCAAATGCATTGTGATGAAACTTTTGTCTCATGTTTTCTCCTAAAGTTTTATAGTGTGATGTCTCCTACATTTAGAATTTTTATCCATTTTGAGTTACTTTTTATATCATGTTAAGTATGTGTCCAATGTCATTCTTTTGCATGAAGATATTCCATTTTCACAGCATCATTTGTTGAAAAGACTATATTATCCCCAGGATAACCATGATACCCAGTTCAAAAATCATTTTATAATATATGTAAAGGTTTACTTCTGGACTCTGTATTCTATATTACCTTGAGCTATATGTCTGTAATTATGCTAACACTAGTCTTTTTTGTTACTATAGCTTTGTTGTAACTTTTGAAACCAGGAACTATGAGTTCTCCAACTTTGTTCTTCTTTTTAAGATAATTATGGCTATTAAGGATCTTTTTAAATTCTGTATATATTTTAAGATGGATTTTTCTATTCTGCAAACACGTAATTTTGATAACAATTACATTGAATCTGTAGGTTGTTTTGGGGAGTATTGGCATCTTAAGGCTTCAATGCATGATTATAGAATACTTTTCCATGTATTTGTGTATTCTTTAATTTGTTTCAGCAATGTTTTATTATTTTTATTGTACAAATCTTCCATCACCCTGGTTAATTTGTTTCAGCAATGTTTTATCATTTTTATTATACAAATCTTTCATTTTCTTGGTTAATTGAATTCCTACACCTTTCATTGTTTTTGATGCTATTGTAAATGGAATTGTTTTCTTAATCTTTTTCATACTGTGCATTGCTAATGTACAGAAATGCAAGTGATTTTTGTACATTGACTTTGCAAGCTGCTACTTCATTAAATTTGTTTGTTGTAATAGGTTCTTGTGGAATTTTTAGGGTTTTTAAAATATAAGATAATATCATTCTCAAACAGAGAGAATTTTACTTCTTCCTTTCCAATGTGAATGTCCTTTATTTCCTTTTCTTGCATGACTTATCTGGCTAGGACTTCTGGTACTATCTGGAAGAGAAAGTGTCAAGAGTAGGCACCTTTGGTACTATCTGGAAGAGAAAGTGTCAAGAGTAAGCACCTTTGCCTTATTCCTGATCTTGAAGAAAACACTTTCATTCTTTAATCATTGAATACGATTTTGACTGTGAGATTTTTTATATGGCCTTTATTGTGTTGAGGTAAATCTGTTCTATACCTATTCATTGAATTTTTTTTTATCATGAAAGATTGTTGAACTTTGTCAAACGTTTTTCTGCATCAATTAAAATGATCCTATTGCCCACCATCTTCATTCTGTTAATGTGTTACTTTATTTTTGTATATGGGATTATTCTTGCATTTCAGGAATAAATCCCTATTTATGATATATAATTGATATGGTTTGGCTGTGTCCCCACCCAAATCTCATCTTGAATTCCCACATGCTATGGGAAGAACACAGTGGGAGTTTATTGAATCATGGTGGCAGGTCTTTCCAATGCTGTTCTCATGAGAGTGAATAAGTCTCAGGAGATCTGATGACTTTATAAGGTAGATATTTCCTGCACAAGCTCTATTTTTGCCTGTTGCCATCCATGTAAGAAGTAACTTGCTCCTCCTTGCTTTCTACTATGATTAGGAGATCTCCCCAACCATGTGGAACTGTAAGTCCCATTAAACCTCTTCCTCCTGCAAATGGCCTGGTTTCAGGTATGTCTTTATTAGCATCATGAAAACAGACAAATGCAGTAAATCAGTACTGGTAGAGTGGGGCACTGTTGAAAGATACCCAAAAATGTGAAAATGTCTTTGGAAGAGGGTAACAGACAGAGATTGGAAGAATTTATGGGGCTCAGAAGAAGATAAAAAAATGTGGGAAAGTTTGGAACTTTCTAGGGACTTATTGAACGGCTTTGACCAAAATACTGATAACAATATGGACAGTAAAGTCCAGGCCCAGGTGGTCTCAGATAGAGATCAGGAAATTGTTGGGAAATGAAGCCAAGGTGACTCCTATTATGTTTTAGCAAAGAGACTGGTGGAATTGTGGCCCTGCCTAGAGATTTGTGGAACTTTGAACTTGAGAGAGGTGATTTAGGGTATCTGGCAGAAGATATTTCTAAGCAGTAAAGCATTCAAGCGGTGACTTGAGTGCTGTTAAAGGCATTCAGTTTTATAAGGGAAACAGAGCATAAAAGTTTGGAAAATTTGCAGCCTGACAATGTGATAGAAAAGAAAATTCCATTTTCTGAGCAGAAATCCAAGCCTGTTGCAGAAATTTGCAAAAGTAATAGGGAGCTGAATGTTAATCCTCAAGACAATGGGGAAAATGTTTCCTGGGCATGTCAGAGGTCTTCATGGCAGCCCTTCCCATCACAGGTCCAGATGCCTAGGAGGAAAAAGTGGTTTCATGGGCCAAGTCCAGTACCCGTGCTGTGTGCAGCCTGGGGACATGGTGCCCAGTATCCCATTTGCTCCAGCAGTGGCTGAAAGGGGGCAATGTAGAGCTCGGGTCATGGCTTCAGAGGGTGTCAGCCTCAAGCCTTGACAGCTGGCATGTGGTGTTGAGTCTGCCAGTATACAGAAGTCAAGAATTCGAGTTTGGGATCCTCTGCCTAGATTTCAGAGGTTTCAGGGAAATGCTTGGAAGTCAAGGCAGAAGTTTGCCGCAGGGATGGGGATCTCATGGAGAATGTATTCTAAGACAGTGCAGAAGGGAAATGTGGGGACCGAGCCGCCACACAGAGTCCCTACCATGACATCACCTAGTGGAGTTGTGAGAAGAGGGCCACCCATCCTCCAGATCCCAGAATGGTAGGTCCATGGACAACTTGCAACACTCACCTGGAAAAGCTGCAGACACTCCATGCCAGCCCATGAAAGCAGCCAGGGCTGCAAAGCCATAGGGGCAAAGCTGTGTGGCAGCCCACCCCTTGTATCAGCATGACCTAGATGTGAGACATGGAGTGAAAGGAAGTCATTTTGGGGCTTTAAGATTTGACTGTCCCACTGAATTTTGGACTTGCGTGGGGCCTGTACCCCTTTGTTTTGGCCAATTTATCCTATTTGGAATGGCCTTATTTACCCAATGCCTGTACTCCCATTGTATCTAGGAAGTAACTAACTTGCTTTTGACTTTACAGGCTCATAGGCAGAAGGGACTTGCCTTATCCCTGATAAGACATTAGACTGTGGACTATTGAGTTAATGCTGAAATTAATTAAGACTTCGGGGGACTGTTGGGAAGGCAAAATTGGTTTTGAAATGTGAGGACATGAGATTTGGGAGTGGCCAAGGACAGAATGCTATGATTTGGCTGTGTCCCCAACCAAACCTCATCTTACATCCCCACTTGTTGTGGGAGGAATCTATTGGGAGGTAATTGAATTATGGGGGCAGTTCTCTCCTGTGATGTTTTCATGATAGTAAGTCTCATAAGATCTGATGGTCATTATTAGGGGGAGTTTCCCTGCACAAGCTATCTTTTTGTCTGCTCCAATCCATGTGAGATGTAACTTGTTCCTCCTTTCCCTCTGCCATGATTGTGAGGCCTCCCCAGCCACGTGGAACTGTAAGTCTCATTAAACCTCTGTGTTTTGTATATTGCCCAGTCTCGAGTATGTCTTTATTAGCATCATGAAAACAGACTAATACAATAATGCTATTAATATGTTCTTGAATTTGGTTTACTAGTATTTTGTAAAGGAGTTTTACATCCATGTTCATAAGGAATGTTGGCCTATAATTTTCTTTTCTTATAATTTGTTTGTCTGGCTTTGGTTTCAGGACAAGACTGGTTCATAGATTTAGCAAGTGTTTCCTTGTCCTTAATTTTTTGGAATAGTTTGAAAGGTTTGATGTTAGTTATGTTTTAACTGTTTGGTACAATTCAGCAATTGTTTGAATTGTCAAGTCAGAAACTTACAGAGTCAGAATTAGATGAATTACAAGTCAGAATTAGATGAATCTAATTCATCAATTAGATCAAGGGCATTCATTTGTTGATATTTTCTATATCTGATTAAATCACCTTATTATGAGTTTTATATTTGTTCATGATTCAGTTGTGGTAAGTTTTGTGTTTCTAGGAATTCAGTTATTTCGTCTGGGCTGTACAATATTTGTTGCCAATAATTGTTCTAAGTACTCTTTTATACTCCTTTTGATTTCTGCAGAATTGAAAATAATGTTTCAATTTCATTTCTGATTTTACTAAATTGAGTCTTCTCAATCTAGGTAAGGTTTGTCTACTCTATTGATATTATTTGATAACCAACATTTGGTTTCATTGCTTTTCTCCATTTTTCTATACTTTCTTTCATTTCTCTGTGATTTACTTACTTTCTTATTTCTTCTAGCTTTGTGTTTAATTTGTTCTTTTTCTCTGCTTCTTTAATTTGCAAAGTTAGGTTGTAGATTTGAGATCTTTCTTATTTTTTAGTGTGAGCACATATAGCAATAAATTTTTCCCTTTGCACTGCTTTTGCTGAATCCTGTAAGTTTTAACATGTTATGTTTTTGTTTTCAGTTATAACTAAGCACTTGTTAATTTCCCTTGTGATGTCTTCTTTGTTCATTAGCTGAATGTGTTATTTCCACAAAGTTGTAAGTTTTCCTGTTTTGTTTCTATTATTGGTTTCTAACATTATCCCACTGTGGCCTAGAGAATATACTTTGTGTAACATCTATCTTTTAAAATACATTGCGACTTAATTCGTGGCTTACCATATAATTTATATTGGAAAATGTCCCATGTTTACTGGAAAAGTATGCATTTTGTTGTTAGTAGAGTGTTCTGTGTGTGTATGTTAGATTCAACTAGTTTGTTGTATTTATTTATTTTTATTTTTTATTTTTAATTTTTGTAGGTACATAGTAGGTGTATATATTTATGAGGTATGTGACTTTTCATTATGCTATGTACATCCTGTTTTCTGACTAATCTGTCTGGTTATCTATATTAAGAGTGAAGTATTAAAGTCTCAAGCTATTATTATTGAACTGTGTATTTCTCCTTTCAAGTCTGTCCATTTTTGCTTCATATATTTTGATGGTGCATTATTATATATATAAATGTTTATAAATAGTATCTCTTATTGCTGTATTAAAACTTTGTTTAAATATGATGACTTTCTTTGTCTTTTGTAAACTTTCATGATTTCAAATATATTTGTCTCATATTATTAAAGCCACTCCTGCTCTTTTTGGGTTACTACTTGCATGGAATTTTCTTTTCTTTTTTTTTATTATTATACTTTAAGTTCTGGGGTACACGTGCAGAACATGCAGCTTTGTTACATAGGAAACCACGTGTCATGGTGGTTTGCTGCACCCATCAACCCGTCACTTGCATTAGGTATTTCTCCTAATATTATCCCTCCCCTTGGTCCCCACCCCACGACACACCCTGGTGTGTGATAGTCTCCTTCCTATGTCCATGCAGTGCTTGGTTTGCTGTTCTTGTGATAGTTTGCTGAGAATGATGGTTTCCAGCTTCATCCATGTCCCTGCAAAGTACAGGAATTCATCCTTTTTTATGGCTGCATAGTGGAATTTTATTTTCTATCCTCTCATTTTTAAACTTTATATATCTATTTGTATCTAAATTGAGTCTCTTGTAGATAGCATACAGTTATGTCATGTTTGTTTAATCCATTGTGCTCATCTTTATCTTTCGATTAGAGTTTAGTCCATTTACATTCAAAGTAATCACTGATAGGGAGAAACTTATTTTTGTATTTTGCTATTTATTTTCTCTACACTATATGGCTTTTTTTGTTCCTCATTTCTTGTATTGCTATATTCTTTGCAGTTTCATTAATTTTTTTGCAGTGAAATATTCTCATTTTCCTTTTCATTTTTTCATGTGTATTCTGTAACTATTTTCTTGGTTGCTACAATGAGTATTACATTTAACATTATTAAGTTATAACATTTTATTTTTAATTCATACCAGGTCTCCTTTGATGACACATAAAATAAAAACCCTGGTCCCTTTCAGCTTCTTTCTCACTCCTTTCAATTATTAATTTCACAAAAGTATATATTTATATGTTGTGTGTCCCAAAACACAAACTAATAGTTGGCTTTAATGCATGAATCTCTTAAATTATGTAGAAAACAAAATATAGAGTTATAAATTAAAGTTACAACCCACTAGCTTTTAGACTAATAATTGCTTAGTAATGTACTAGTGTTTTAAATCATGTAAAAAACAAAAAGTTAGGCTACAAAGCATTGTCATGTTAATTTTAGCTTTTATTATTTCCCATGTCTTTACCTTTATTAGTATTTTTATTTTTTCAGTTACTGTGTAATGCACTTCTGTTGAATATGGCAGTCTACTGACTTCTGGCCTTCAAAGTTTTCAACGAAAAATTTGTTAATAACATTACAAATTATTCTTAACGTATGATGGGATTACATCCTGTTAACTCATTATAAATCAAAAGCATTGTAAGTGAAAATTACAATGTAATTGAAAAACTACAACCCTAACTGTTTATCAGGGGTTACTAATACCCTAATAAACCCATTATAAAGCCAAAAAATTATAAGTCAAACCTTCATAAGTTCAGATGCTCCTCAACTTATGATAAGGTTACAGCTCAATAAACCTACTGTCAATGTGAAAAATTACTAAGTAAAACCATTGTTAATTAGTTGCAGTAAGGACCCCTTGAACGTGATGAATCAGTTCTCTCTCTCTTTTTTTTTTTTTTTTTTTTTTTTTTTCTTTCAAGATTCTCTCTGTGTCTTGGATTTCAAAAGTTTAATTATAATGTTCTCTGGGCTGGTCTGCTTAAGTTTATCCTACTTGAAGTTTGTTGAGTTTACTAGTTGTTTATATTCATGTCTTTCACTAAACTTAGGAAGTTTTATTGCCATTATTTCTTCAAATAAGCCCTTTATCCTTTTCTTTCTCTTCTCATTCTGAGACTGCTGTAATTGTCATGTTGGTCCACTTGATGATGTCCTACAGGTTCATTAGACTCTGTTTACCTTTCTTCAATCTTTGTCCTTTTAATGCAAAATTTTCAATTGTTATATCTTCAAGTTTACCGATTTTTTTTTTGCCTTCTTAAATCTGCATTTCAACTTCTTTAGTAATTTTTTATTTCAGTTATTATATCTTCAGCTCTAGAATTTTTGTTTTAGGTTTTCTTTCTTATTGATTGATTGACTAATTTTTGAGACAGGCTCGAGCTCTGTCACCCAGGCTTGAATGCAATGGCATAATCATGGCTCACTGCAACCTCTGCCTCCCATGCTGAAACCATCCGCCCACCTCAGCCTCCCAAGTAGCAGGGAGTACAGGTGCCCTCCACCAGACCTGGCTAATATTTTTCTATTTGTGGTAAAGACAAAAATCATCATGTTGCCCGGGCTCATCTCGAACTCCTGAACTCAAGCAATCCTCCTGCTTGAGCCTACCAAAGTGCTGAGATTACAGGCATGATTTGCCATGCCCAGCCTGTCTTTCTATTCATTCATATTTCCATTTTGTTCATACATTATTTTCTTGACTTTCTCCATGTTTTCACTTAGTTATTTGAACATCTTGAAGACAGTTTCTTTTTTTAAGTCTTTGTCTAGTAGGTCTTTCTAAGTAACAGTTTCCTTCGGTTTATTTTTATTTCCTTGAGTAGATGATACTTGTCTGTTTCTTTGTATGCCCTAAAAGTTTTTTCCTCAATACTGAAATTTAAATCTAATAACGTGGTAACTCTGGAAATTAGATGCTCCTCTTTACCCACGGTTTTGGTTCGGTTTGGTTTTTATTGTTGTAGGCTTTCTCTATGCCAAAGACCCTTCTGAGGTGTAAATTTAGGATCTTCTCAGACTTTTTTATGCACCTGTTTCTTTCCCTGGATATACACAGTGGCTTTCTAACTTCCCCTGTAAATGCAGTGGCTTTTGAATATCATAGTCTTTACTGTTTAGCTCACAAATGGGGCAAAACAGAGAGAGAGAGAGAATTAAAAAAAGGCACTACCCATTTAAATCCTATGGAAGTTGCTTTACTAGATCCCCTGGAAGTTTCTTTAGCCAGAGTGCGTGCGAGTTGCAACAGGGTGTGTGTCAGGGGAGGGGTCAAGCAATAATGGCTACTTGCCTCTGTTTATGCTCCTCCATAATAAGAAGCAGCAATCAGTGATCAGAGCACAGATCCCAGATATTTGGAGGACAGAGACCTTATTGCCTACTCTGGCTTCCATAAGCTATGTACAAGCTACTCCTGCAATTCCTCTGCCTACCATGGGACTCAGGATGGAGGATAGATGGCTTCTATTGAGCCAAGAGCTGAAATTAACTGCAGTTTATTATTCAAATCTTCTCTTGGAAGTTATAACTTTCAATAGATTTTAGAATTTCAAAATAATTACGTCAGACAGATTCTGCTAATACAGTTGTTTTTCTAGATAGAGAGACAGGCTCCTAAGGCTTTCTACTCAGCCATCTTCCCAGAATTATATAAGGAAGATATATTTATGTAATGTAAATTAAAATGTCTATATAAAAATGTCTACTATTGGTTATTTTTAAACTAAATTCATGTTTTAGTATTCTTGACACTTATCCCTAAAGTTATAAAGTCAAATATTCCATTGTCGATTATGGTGCTTTTTTAAATTAAAGCAATTTTCGACACATTCAATTAGAATACATTTTTCCCTCAGGTTACTTCTATAAACCCTTTATGTTTATTTCTGCTAGTTCATATAACATTGTATAACTGACAGCAAGAGCTTTGTCTTATTTGTACCTAGACTAGTTTAACATGTAGATGTAAAAGTTTACTTATAGTCTGCCTTTAGACTGAAAATAGGAAGTAACTATTCAAGGAATTGATAACTAAGTGGACAAATTACTATTATAAGAGTAGATGCTACATGAAATTTTTTAAAAAGCATAGTAGAAATATGGAATAGGAGCTGCATATGTCAAGCACTAAGACCAACTCTGTTGTAGTAATATTTTCTTCACTTTTCAGATTTGAAAACTAGAATATAGACCAGTGGTCTTTGGCCTTTGAAAGTGTTTGTATTGCTATATATATACAAATAAAAGCAGCTAGAAAATAAAACTGAGATTTCAACCTAAAGTTTTTAATTTAGTTCTTTCATGCTGGAACTGAAAATCTTAATATTCTATTATTATGCCATGCTCTTCTTTTGTTCTACCTTACTCTGTTTGCTTGTTTATTTATTTATTTATTTACTTACTTATTTATTTATTTATTTTTTTTGAGACGGAGTCTTGTTCTGTCCCCCAGGCTGGAGTGTAGTGGCGCAGTCTCGGCTCACTGCAAGCTCCGCTTCCCGGGTTCACGCCATTCTCCTGCCTCAGCCTGCCGAGTAGCTGGGACTACAGGCGCCCGCCACCTCACCCGGCTAATTTTTTGTATTTTTTTTAGTAGAGACGGGGTTTCACCGTGTTAGCCAGGATGGTCTCGATCTCCTGACCTCGTGATCCACCCGCCTCGGCCTCCCAAAGTGCTGGGATTACAGGCGTGAGCCACCGCGCCCGGCCACTCTGTTTATGTAATATTTCAGTAAATTTATGTTCATTATTTGAAACCAAACATTATCACCTCCTCTGCCAAACATTGTCATTGTAAAACCTATAGTCTTTCATAGTGCTTCTTAAACATATGTCTGTCATAACAGTTATCAAATCATATTGAATTTGGTTGTATCGCTTACTCTTCACATTGTTAATTTTTTTTTAAGCAATAAATATGCCTGACTTACTAAGTTTCTGGCACTCAGCCCAATCCCTGACTCTTGACAAATTCCCAATAAAAGATGATCTAGAGGGCAGCAGTTAGAACTAGGATGGGAAACATTTTCTCAGTAGTGAAGTATATTCCAAAGCTTGGAATTACAAATAAAAGAGTACAGTGTTTAAGGACAGTGATGCCAGTCTGGCTGGAACAAACAATTTAGGAAAACAACATATGGTCTCATGTAATATTTAATTCAACTAGCAGAATTGAGTAATATAGAAAGCTCTAGTGAGTGTCAGAAAAAATATAATTTAAGATTTCAATCAGTTCAAACCACTATATTTAAAGCACTGCCAGAAGGAAGAACAGTATGTATCATGTGTAGATGCAGACATCAGTTTTTATGGGTGAAATTATGAGTAAACTGATTTCAACAAATTCTGGGTCAGTACATTCTAACTGTTAGTACAAAATCGACCACTATATCATTTAGCTTCTTGTCATCTTGCCATGACCAGTTATAGATTTTTTATAATACTTAATACAATGTAAATGTTATGCAAATAATTGTTATGCTGCATTGTTTCTTTATTTGATTTTTTATTGTTATTTGTTATTTTTTGTATTAACTTTCAAATACTTTCAATCCATAGTTGGTTAAATCTGCAAATGTAGAACCCAAAGATACAAAGGGCTAATTGTAATCCTAAATCAGACTCAGAAATGTTCTTATAAATCCAGAAATTATTTTAAATATTATTTTAGTGTTATTAATTAATAATTTTATATGTTAATAGAAAACCATGTGAAGTTTTGATATATGTTTACAATGTGGAATGATTATGTTTACAATGTGGAATGGATTAATTCACAAATCCATCACCTCATATACTTATCATTTTTTGTAGGAAAAACATTTAAAATTTACTCTCTTGACAATTTGAAATATACAATGCAATTTGTTATTATATTGACCATTCTGTGAAACAGATAAATAAAACTTTCCCCTCCTGTCTAACTGAAATATGTACCCTTCGATCAGTATATCTCTTCTCCCTAACCACACACCTCTCCCAGCCTTTGGTAACCAACTTCCTACTTCTATGAGTTCAACTTTTTTAGATTTGGTATATAGATGAGATTATGCAACATTTGTCTTTCTGTGCCTAGCTTATTTCACTTAGCATAACGTTGTCCAGGTTCATTCATGTTGTCTCAAATGGCAGGATTCCTTCTCCCCTTTGCAAGACTGACTAGAATTCCATTGTGTATATATACCACGTTTTCTTTATCCATTCAACTGATGATGGACACCTAGGTTGTTCCCATGTCTTAGCTATTGTGAATAATGCTGCAAAGAAAATGAGCATGCAGATAACTCTTTTGCCTACAGTTTTCAATACTTTTGGATATATACTCAGTAGTAGTAGTACTGAATCATACAGTAATTCTATTTTTAGTTTTCTGAGGAAACTCCATACTGTTTTACAAAATAACTGTATTAATGTGCATTTCTATCAACAGTGTGCAAGGGTTTCTTTTTCATCAGACACTCAACCAAAACTTATTAACTTTTATCATTTTGATAATTGCCATTCTAACACCATGAGGTAAAATCTTATTGTGATTTTAATTTGTATTTCCCTGATGATTAGTGATTATGAGATTTTTTCCCATATACCTTGTATGTCTCTGAGAAGTATCTAGGTCCTCTGCACATTTTTTGATTAGGTTGTTTGTTTCAAGCTATCTAGTTGTTTGAGTTACTTATATATTTTGGATATTAACCCCTTAATATCCAAATATTATGGTTACAAATATTTTCTCACAATCCATGGGTTGTCTCTTCACTCAATTAATTGTTTCCTTTGCTATACAAAAGCTTTTTGCGTTTGATACATTCTACTTGTTTAGTTTTGCTTTTGCTGCCTGTGCTTTTGAAGTCATAGCCAAGAAATCTTTGTCTAGAACAAAGTTGTGGAGCATTTCTCCTATGTTTTATTCCAGTGATTTTACATCTCCAGTTTTAACATTAAAGTCTCTAATCCAGTTAAGTTGATTTTTGTATATGATATAAGATACGTTTCCAATTTTATTCTTGTGGGTGTTCAGTTTTCCCAATACAATTTATTAAAGAGATTCCCCTTTTCCCATTGTATGTTCTTGACATCTTTGTAAAAAAGTAATTGATCATAAATGCACAGGCTTAACTGACCATAAATGCAGTACCATGCTGCTGTAATTACTATACCTTTGTGGGAGATTCTGAAATTAGATAGTGTGATGTCTCCAGCTTTATTCTTTTTGATCATGATTGCTTTGGCTATTTGAGGTGTTTTGTAGATCCATACAAATTTTAGAATTTTTTTTTCTATTTCCATTTAAAATGACATTGGAATTTTGACGGAGATTGTGCTGAATATGTGATCTACATATTTGAGTAGAATGGTCATTTAAAAAAATAAATTCTTATAACCTATGAAAATGGGATGCTTGTCTATCTATTGTGACAGATACAATTTGTTTAATCAATACTACAGTTTTCAGTATACAGACCATTTACTTACTTGGTTAAATATAATCCTAAGTATTTTTTATGTGATTGTGAATAAAATTGACTTAACTTCTTTTCAGATAGTTTACTCTTAGTTTAAAAAAATACTACTAATTTTCATGGTGATGTACTCTGAAAACTCATTGAATTATTTTAACAATTTTAATAGTTGGTGGAGTATTTAGTATATACATACACACACACACACACATACATATATATATAATCATGTCATCAGCAAAAAGACAATTCAACTTTTTTTCTTTTTATTTGGATGCTATTATTATTATTATTACTAATTTGTCCAATTGCTTTGACTAGAACGTTTAGTATTATGCTGAATAGAAGTGATGAGAGTGGGCATCTTTAGCTTGTTTCTAACCTTAGAATAAGAGATTTTAACTTTTCACCATTGAGCATGATGTTACCTGTGGGCTTATCATATATGGCATTATTGTATTGAGGTACAATCTTTCCATGCCCAATATTTTGAGAGTTTTTTTAATGCAAAAATGTTGAATTTTGTCAAATGCTTTTTCTCCATCTGTATGTCCATATCTCTCTAAAGACATGGAAAGCTTTTAGACAGTATTTCTTTAAATAAACTTTCTTTTCCTTTGTCTTCACTTCTCTTTTGGGTACTTCAATAATTTATATACTTCTAAGTGTGATGGTGTCTCATAGATCCCTTCTGGTTTCTTCAATCTTTTTCTCTTTTTTTCTCTAATTGGCCATTTTTAAATGACTTGTCTTCAAGCTCACAAATTCTTTCTTCTGTCTAATCAAGTCCGTTGTTGAAATTCTCTATTGCTTTTTTTCAGTTCTGTCGCTGTATTCTTCAGCTCCAAGGTGTCTGTTAGGTTCTTTTTCATGCTTTCTATTTCTTTAGATAACTTTTTATTTTATTTATATGTGGTTTTTCTAATTTCATTTAGATGTCTATCTGTATGCTCTTGCATCTTACTGAGCTTCTTTAAGATTATTATTTTGAATTCTTTTTTAGGCAATTATTATAGCTCCATTCTTTTGGGTATTGATTATTAAACTTCATGTGTTTTCCTTGATAATGTCATGTTTGCTTAATTTCTTTTCTTTTTTTGAAACAAGGTCTCACTCTGTCACTCAGGCTGGGGTGCAGTGGCACAATCATAGTTCATTGCAACCTTAGACTCCTGGGCTCAAGTGGTCCTCCTACAGCACCCTCATTCTTTGTTAGTCATGTAGCTTTGTGTTGGTGTCTGTGCAATTGAAGAAGTAAACCAAACTTTGAGTCTTACAGACTGATTTTGGCAAGTGAAATTATTTTTCTATCACATAATCTGGGCTGATGAAATTGCCTATGGGCTTGCAGTTGAGTGGTATCTGACATGGGTCACATAGCTGATGCTGGGTTCATGGGAGAGACCACAGTTGGTGGGCCTATTCCCAGGGACTCTAGTAGGCATGTGTGTTATCTGTTCCCTGGGTGGACTTAACCGTCTCCAGAGCTTTGGTCTATGGGGTTGGCACTAGGATGAGAATACACTTCAGTGTTTACAGATCACAGGCTAGTTGCCAAGTGTGCTTATGAGTGTGGTTTCTTTGAAATCTCTGGAATGGCTCCATTGCGTCACTGGATGAGTTCCTGGCCTGACCATTCTATCCCAGTCCATGGCTGAGATGGGCTGAAACTGAGACATAGGGTTGTTTCATGTCCATAGCCAAGACAAAAATCTTCAAACCTGTCTTTGGGCTCATGAATAGATGTTTCTTTATGGTGGGTTCTTGGGTTGGCAGGCCTGCTCTCATACTGCAGTTGAAAGGGACTGGAAAAAATTTGTAAGGATGTTTCAAGATCAATGTGGCTTTGAAGTGAGGGCATCAGCCTGCAGGAGTGCTGCTGTGCATGCCTTTCTCCAGGTCCTCAGAAAGGCTCACCTATTCTTAGTCTACTAATGAGAGGAGCCAGACCAAATCCTAGGGCTATTTGAGGATACACTGAGGGACAGAGGCTGGCAAACCTGCCACAGGGATTCAGATGCATCTATCTCTCAGTAGAATCCAGCTAGGCAAAACCACTCAAATACCACAGCTGAAAGGGGCTAAAACTGAGCTTCGGGGCTCTGCTGTGGGGCTGATGTTGATAAGTCCAACCTGGTGGCACGAGTTCTTCCCTGTGTTCTCCCGACACTTTCCTGTGTCAGAAGGATTGCTCACAGTTGGCAGCCAGGAGAGGTTGGAGCTCAGATTCAGGGCCCTTTATGTAACTACTGTGGAATAGATGCCAGCAAGTATGTCCATATAGGTCTTCTAGGAATTTTTTACATAGGTGAGATAACCCCAGAGCAGAGAAGAGTTGGAACTGAGACAGGACTCCTTCAAAATTGGCTATGGGATGGAGACTGGCTGCCTGTTCAATTGGCACAGATGAGTGCACCTCCCAACAGTTTTTTTGTGCAATCTGGATTACTTTCAGCCTACATTACAGAGGGGATGGAGTGGAGCTTCAGGGCTCCTTTAGAACCTGCTGTAGAATAGAAGCTGGCATATCTGTCACAGTAGTACTGATTAGGGTAATCTCCCAGATGTTTTACGTAGAGGTGGGATAACATCTTGGCAGCAGCCAAGAGAAGCTGGAGTTAGAAGAGGGACCCTTCAGGGTATGCTAGAGTAAGAAGGCCAGCATGCCTGTCCTGATGGCTGAGAGGAACTAGTCTCTCAGCAGTTCTGTGTGGGCAGGGTAACTCTCGGGCTGTGGCAGAAAGGTACTGAAGCCAAGATGAGGCCTCTTCAAGATCTTCTGTGAAATGAAGGTCACCAAGCCTGTTCTGATGATTCAGATGGGCCAGTGTCCCAAGAAATCCCTGTGCCTTCAGGATAGTCCCCCGACTATAGTGAGTTTGCCTGGAGCTGATACTGAGCTCCGTTAAGATCTGCTTAAAGAAGACATGAAAACTGGCATGCCTGTCCTTGTGGCTCCGACAGGTGCCTCTTTAAGCACTACCATAGCACAGGTGGAATAGTTCCCTCTCTGTGGCAGAGAGGGCCTGGAGCCAAGACAAGGCCCTTTTAGCATCTGCTGTTGGACACGGGCTAGTTAGCCTGTCTCAGTGTCACAGAGGTGCAGATGGGCGAGTCTCGTTTGAGTCCTTTTGCAGCAATACTACACTGAGACCACAACTCAGTGGGATTGGAGCTAAATTACAGGATAACTTTTGGGTCTATTAACAAGAACAACATGGGTGGTCAGACAAGCCTGTCTGCTGGGGCACCAATGTGCCTGATTCCTGCTGAACCCCTTGGCAGATAGTTTTGGTAGTACACTCAGAACTTAATGGGCCTGTAGTCAAGCCATTTGGGGAACAGAAGCACTTCTGGATCTGATACAGGTAGCACGATCAGCAGATCTGTCAGCTGGGTGTGAGTCTGCATGCTCACAACCACCATCCTACATCTTGGACTCCACTGGGGTTTTACAGCCTCCTACCTGAAACTTAAGACTCCCACAAAGAGACTTTTTTCCATGGGTTGGTGCAGAATCTTGTTGCTTGGCGGAGATTCAAGTGAGTAGCAAACTATCCCACCATCTTGCTGACATCAACCCCCAAGGAACTAATGTATCTTAAAAAATCTGTTCTGTTTATCAGAAAGTCCTAAAAACAATGAGTTAGCCCCACCATCTCTGAAAGTACTGTATTCTCTTAAAACAAAACAGGACTTTTAGATCCAAAGCAGGAGATGTATAAGATGAGCGTTTTCCCACTAACAAGCAAGTAAGCTATCAAAGACAGTTAAAGTACATAAACCCCACTGATCAAAATCTGGAAAATTTGACACCATGAAGATAACTGCAATGGATTCAAGCATATCAAATGTGTCCTAACTTTATTAATGATATTCAAAAAGAAAAACCCAAATTGGTTTCCATATCAAAGATAGTAGATAAATAATTCACCATTTTGAAAAAAAGGTAAATAAAAAAATGAACTAGCATTGACTCTGCCTTTTTTCTATAACTGTCCTCTGTATAACCAAGTAGTAGATGAGGAGATGTTTCCATTATAGAAGCATTCCAGAGAATAAATTAATATATTTATTAGTGTATTAAAATTTACAAGTCCTACTAAATTAATACATCTAGGAAGTGATGAGAATCAATGACAGCTACCACCACAAAAAGAAAAACAATTGTATTTCTCATGCTGGATATACAACTACCCTTAAAGGTCTTTTTTTTTATTATTATTATACTTTAAGTTCTAGGGTACATGTGGATAACGAGTTGATGGGTGCAGCACGCCAACATGGCACAAGTATACATATGTAACCCTTAAAGGTCTTTAAAAAATAATTTTAAAAAAAGAACAAAACAAAAGTCTTTAGCAGTGACCCTGAATCTAATTAAGCTTTTAGATTTTTATAATATCTCCAGGTAATACATAGAAAAGATAAATATTTTATATCACGTGTATACAGTGAGCAATACCTTCATGATATGAAACTCTGCAGAGCAAATAACAGAGTTTATGCACCAAATAACTAGAAGAAAAAAACCTAAATAAAAATTAAAACAGGTGGAAGGTTGCAGTTTAAGCCATTTGCAATGCATGTTCCTTATTGAAATGATCTTGATTCAAACAATGAGGGAGAAATAGAGAAAAAGAGAAAAAAGACAAAATATTGACCATCAAGGAAGATCAAAATAATATCAAAAAAAGGAAAATTAAATAGATATTACAGAATTGTTTATTAATTTTGGGTGTGATAAAGGTATTGTAGACATTTTTTAGAGTCTTAAAGTTTGAAAAACATTAAAACATTTATGAAAATATGATGTAAAGCCTGTCCTTTGTTTCAAAGTAATGTTGTGGGGGTGAGATTGCATTGAGTGAAAGTTGACTAGTATTGGGTAGGGTTGGGTAGTGGGTGGAGGCATTAGGTTTGGGAAAATCAATGAGCTTGGCCATGCTGATTATTGTTGATACTGAGTGATTGGTATGTGAAGGTTCTTTATAGTTTTATCTCTATTTTTGTGTATGTTTAAAACTTTCCATAATAAAAAATTTTAGGAAGAGACAAAACATAAAGATAAGTAGAAAAATCATTACACAGAAGTTTTTAAACTGCTACTATGTTGGGAGCCAAGATGACTGACTAGACACAACCAGGAGAAACACTCCCAACTAGAGACAGGGACATCAGAAACACTAGCAAACTCCAAGTAGATCTTCAGAGAGACTATAAAAAAAAGTGAACAGAGGGAGAATGCAGACATTGGGCTGAAGAAGGACGAAACTAGGAAATCTGTACTGGGCTGCTGAACTCCAGCAATTGTTCATGGCCTCCAGCAACTTCTGGGAAAAGGGCAAATTGAACAGGTGAGGAGTTCCTTAATCTCATAATGAATCTCTGGAATTCTAGCAGCAGGAGACCCCAAAACTTCCAAAGACACTAGAGCTGGCAGGGATTGCTGCTTAGAGCGATAGCAGGGGCAGGACTCCAACCTGTATGGAGCCTAAAATGTTTGGCATGGGAACGGTTGCAGTGGGGCATGGCCAGAGACACCCATTCCCCAAGGTTTGCCACACTCTTTGTGGAGAAGGTTGAAGGAGGCTTTAGCCTTTGAGTGACTGTCAGATCTGAATACAGCAGAGCATTTGTTCTCATGGGATGGGGCAAGTCTCTTCTGAGCACCATCCTGTCTGCTGACCTCTCTTAGGATCCCAGCCTGGACGTACCTGATGTAGTGCAGCCTTGGATGCCCAACCAGGATGCTTCCTGGGGCCATCATCATAGCTCCTTGGACAGCAGATTGTGCCTATCACAGAGCTCAAGGAGACTGGTCTACACTGATACACACCAGCCCACCTACAGTCTTGCCCCACTGCAGCCATCCCCTGCCACTCTGCTAGCATGCCTCACCCATGCATCTCCCACCAATTTGTCTATTTGTGTGCACAAATGAACCTCATCTTTCCGTCCCCAATGATGTGCACGTGCACATGCACCTCACCACCTCACCACTACCAACATGAGCACATGCCATTATCCTACCCTAGCTGATATGTGGACATCCTGCTTCACCGCTGCCAGAGACAGCATAAATACTTGAATAGACTCCAGCAACCTCATCCCCACCAGTGGCCTATCCCCTCCATGCTGGTGGCAGAGGCAGTGCAAGTACTCACATGAACACTACTGACTTGCTTCTGCCGGTGCACTGACCATGCCAACTGGCATGCACCCCACCACACCATGGCTGCTGGCACATATGAGCAAGCACAGATGTCACTGCCACCGTGCCAGTGAAGCATTTTGGCCAACATGCACCACTGTAAGTGTTGTGGTAAGTAGACTGGAAATACTTCAGTCCTGCCACTACAGCAGGTATGTAACCTAAAGGGACCAGAGAACTAAGAAAGGGGCCCAGTACTAGTCCCTTAAAATATAAAATAGGATACACACACACACACAATATACAGCTCTCTATATATAGAGATAGATATAGATATAGATATATATATATAGATCTGCTCTATAGATGTATCTATATCTATATATAGAGAGGGATGGGGAGTTTATGAAGTATTATCTCACGTGATCACAAGGTTCCACAAAAGTGGGTCTGCAAGCTGAGGAGTTTATTAAGTATTAACTCACATGATCACAAGGTTCCAAAACAGGACATATGGAAGCTGAGGAGCAAGGAGAGCCAGTCTGAGCCCCCAAACTGTAAAACTTGGAGTCCAATGTTTGAGGGCAGGAAGCATCCAGCATGGGGGAAAGATGTAAGCTAGGAGGCTAGGTCAGCCTAGTCAGCCTAGTCTTTTCACATTTTTCTTCCCACTTCATATTCTAGTTGAGCTGGCAGCTGATTCAATGGTGGCCACCTAGATTAAGGGTAGGTCTGCCTTTCCTAACCCACTGACTCAAGTGTTAATCTCCTTTGGCAACACCCTCACAGACACACTAAAGATA
Organism: Macaca thibetana thibetana; assembly: GCF_024542745.1. Taxonomy (NCBI): domain Eukaryota; kingdom Metazoa; phylum Chordata; class Mammalia; order Primates; family Cercopithecidae; genus Macaca; species Macaca thibetana. The sequence continues at coordinate 69,285,276 of NC_065588.1, read as the reverse complement.
AATACTTTGCATCCTTCAATCCAATCAAGTTGACACTTAGTATTACCCATCATAGGAACTCATCAGGTTAACAGCAGACATTTAAGCAGAATCTCTACAAGCCAGAAGAGATTGGAGACCTATATTCACCATACAAAAAGGAATAAAATTCCAACCAGGCAATATATATCCAGCCAGACTAAACTTCATAAATGAAGAAGAAACATCCTTTCCAGACAAACACATGCTATGGAAATTTGTTACACCAGACCTACCTTAAAAGAGGTCCTTGAAGTAGTGCTAAATATGAAAATGAAAACATTACTGGCCACCAAAAAACACACTTCAGTACATAGAACATTGATACTATAAAGCAACTACATAATCAAGTCAGCATGATAACCAGCTAACACCACAATGACAGGATCAAATCTGTCCACAACAATATTAACCTTGAATGTAAATGAATTAAATACCCCCAGTTAAGAGTGGCAGGTTGTATAAAAAGGAAGACTCAAATGCATGCTGTCTTTAAGAAACCTATTTCCCATACAATGATAACCATATGTTCAAAGTAAAGGGTAGGAGAGGAATCTATCAAGCCAACAGAAAAACAAAAAAGCAGGGTTGCTATCCCAAATTCAGACAAAACAGATTTTAAATTAATAACAATCAAATAAAAAAAGAAAAACAAAGAAGGATGTTAAATAATGGTGAAGGATTTAATTCAATAAGAAGATCTAACTATTCTAAATATATGTGCACCCAATACAGAAGCACCCAGATTTATAAAATGAGTTTTTAGAGAACTATGAAGAAACTGTGATAATCACGCAATAATATTGGGAGACTTTAATATACCCACTAGAAGTATTAGATAAGTCACTGGTGCAGAAAACTAAAAAAGAGATTCAGGACCTGAAATCAACAGTTTACCAGATGGACCTAAGAGATGTCTATCTACAAATCTCTGCACTCAAAATTTACAGAATATACATTCTTTGCATCTGCATATGGCACATATTTTAAAATAAACCATGTAATTGGTCATAAAATAATTCTCAGCAAATAATATAAATCATATCAACCACATTCTTTGACTATAATGCAATAAAAATAGAAATCAATACTAAGAAGATCACTCAAAACCATATAAGTACATGGAAATTAAACAACCTCTTCCTAAACATCTTCTGGGTAAACAATGAAAATAAAGCAGAAATCAAGAGTTTCTTTGAAATTAATAAGAACAAAGATACAACATCCCAGAATTTCTAGGACATAAAAATGTTTACATTCCCACATCAAAAAAATTAGAAAAGTCTCAAATTAACAACCTAATATCACACCTAGAGGAAATAGCATAACAAGAGCAAATCAATTGCAAAGCTAGCAGAAGACAGAAAATAACCCAAATCCAAGCTGAACTAAAGGATACTGAGTTGCAAAAGAACCACATAAATGATTGACCAATCTAGGAATTGGTTCTTTGAAATAATTAATGTGATAGACCACTAGCTAGACTAATAAAGAAGAAAAAGATCCAAATAAACACAATCAGAAATGACAAAGGGGCCATTAACATGGACCCCACAGAAATACAGAAATGCCTCACAGACTGTTATGTACACCTTTATGCATACAAACTAGAAAATCTACAAGAAATGGATAAATTCCTGGAATCATACAACTTCCAAGATTTAAGTAGGAAGAAATTGATACCCTGAGCAGACCAATAATAAATTCTGAAATTAAATCAGCAATAAAAAGCTTTCCAAGCAGAAAAAGCTCAGGAGATGGATTCACAGCTCAATTTGAATGGATGAGAAAAGAACAGCTGGCACCATTCCTACTGAAACTATTCCAAAATGTTGAGGAGGAGGGACTCCCCCTTAACTCTTTTTAGGAGGCCAAAATCATTCTGATATGAAAACCTGGCAGATAATCCCAGCACTTTGGGAGGCCGAGATGGGCGGATCACGAGGTCAGGAGATCGAGACAATCCTCGCTAACACGGTGAAACCCTGTCTCTACTAAAAGGTACAAAAAAACTAGCTGGGCGAGGTGGCGGGCACCTGTAGTCCCCGCTACTCGGGAGGCTGAGGCAGGAGAATGGCCTAAACCCGGGAGGCGGAGCTTTCAGTGAGCTGAGATCCGGCCACTGCACTCCAGCCTGGGCGATAGAGCAAGACTCCGTCTCAAAAAAAAAAAAAAAAAAAAAAAAAAGAAAAAAGAAAAGAAAAAAGAAAACCTGGCAGAGACAGAACAAAATAAAAAAGACAACTTCAGACCAATATCCTTGGTTAACATACATGCAAAAATCCTCAATGAGATATTAGCAAACTGACTGCAACAGCACATCAAAAAGTTAATCCCACCACAATCAAGTAGGCTTTATCCCTAGGATTCAAGTTCAGGTCAACATACACAAATCAACAAATATGTTTCATCACATAAACAGAAGTAAAGACAAAAACCACATCATTATCTCAATAGATGGAGAAAATGCTTTTGAGTAAATCAAACATCCCTTCACGTTAAAAACCCTCAATAACCTAGGAATTGAAGAAATATAATTCAAAATAATAACAGACATGCATGAGAAACCAACAGCCAACATCAAACTGGATGGGCAAAAACTGGAAGCATTCCTCTTGAGAACCAAAGTAAGACAAGGATGCCCACTGTCACGACTCCTATTCAACATAGTACTGGAAGCCCTAGCCAGAGAAATCAGGTAAGAGAAACAAATAAAAACCATCCAAATAAGAAGATAGAATGTCAAACTATCTCTGCTTTCAGATGATCTGATTCTGTACCTAGAACACCTCAGAGTTTCTGCCCAAAAGCTCCTAGATCTGATAAATAACTTCAGTAAAGTTTTAGAATATATAATTAGTATAGAAAAATTAGTAGGCACTTCTACATATCAAAAATGTCCAAGCTGAGAGATGAATCAAGAATGCAATTCTATTCACTAATAGCCACACAAAGAATAAAATGTCTAGGAATACAGCTCAATAAGAAGCGAAAGATCTCCCCAATGAGAGTTACAAGACATTGCTAAAATAAATCAGAGATGGCGGAGGTGACCAAGATGGCCAATTAGAAGCAGCCAGTGTTTGTGGTTCTCATTAAGAGGAATGGAAGGGGTGAGTAAATACAGCACCTTCAGCTGAGACACCTGGGCATTTGAATTGGGGATAATCACAAAACAACCCAACCCATGGAGAATGAAGAAAAGCAAGGAAGCACAGCAGCCAATCTGGGAGTGACGCTGAGCCAAGGGAACCTTCCCAGTCCAGGGAAGTAGGTAGTGAATGTGTGACCCCAGGAATCCATACTTCTCTCATGCAATTTTGCAATCTTCAGGTCAAAAGATCGCCTCATGAACCTATTCCACCAAGGCCTTAAGTTTGACAGAGAGCTACATGGAATCTTGGCAGAGGAGCTGCTCATACATGCATGGAGACCCCATGCCATAGGTAGTAGGACTTTCCGGACATCCTGGCAAAAACAGCTACAACTCTGGCAAAATGAGAGATTACATCTCCCCATATGAACCCCTCCCTAGGAAAATGGCAGAATCCAGGGTTACAAGTGGCAACAGTCTGCAGGCCCCACTTCCATGGCACCTCACAGCATAGGACCCATTGGCTTAGAATTTTAGCCAGTCACCAGTAGCAGGATTATACCTACCTGAGACAAAGCTCCCAGGGAGAGGGGTGGACTGTCATATTTGCTATTTGAGCAACTTAGCCATTTCAACCTTAGGGCTTTGGAGAGTCCAAGCTGACTAGGGCTGTAATACATCTTCCAGCACAGCACAGCTGTACCATGAAAATATGGCCAGGCTGCTTTTTAAAGCAGACCCCCTATCCTGTTCATCCTGACTGGGTGAGACCTCCCAACCAGAGTCTCTAACCACCTTCAGCAGTGTTCTCCCGCCAACAGAGATTTGAAAACTCCCTGGGACAAAGCTCTCAGAGGGAGGAGCATGTCACCATCTTTCCTGCTTCGGCAACTTACCCATCGTAGCCTTCAGGCTTTGGAGAGTAGAAGCCAACCTGGGCCAGAAGCGGTGTCCCAGCACAGCATAACTGCACTATGAAAATGTGGCCAGACTCCTCAGGTCCTTGGTCCTGTAACTCCTCACTGGGTGTAACTCCCAAACCAGGGCCTCCAGGCAATCCCGCTGGTGTTCTCTTCCTAAAGAAGATTTGAACACTGTCTAGGGCAAAGCTCCCAGTAGGAGGAGCAGGCCACCGTCCTTGCTGTTCAGATGACTTAGCTGTTCCAGCCTTTGGGCTTTGGATAGCCCAAGCCAATCAGAGCAGAAGTAGCCACCCAGCACAGCACAGCTACTCTATAAAAATGTGGGCAGACTGCTTCTTTAATTAGGTTTCTGATCTCATTCCTCCTCACTGAGTGGAACCTCCCTATTGGGGCCTCCAGCCACCTACTACATGTGTGTTCAGGCTGGCAACAAGTCCATACCTTCCTAAGATGGAGCGCCCAGAGGGAGGTGCAGGCTGCCATCTTTGCAGATTCACAGTCTTCGCTGGTGCTACCTCCAGGTACTGGAAAATCCAAGGTGTCTAGGGCCTGGAGTAGACTTCAGCGTACCACAGCAGCCCTCTGGAAAAGTGGCCAGATTGTTATGTGGGTGCTTTTTCTGATATCTAGTACTTTGCAGAAAGCAGAGGATCCTCTTCCACCCTGAGTGATCACTCCTGCTTGTAAGGCATAGAAAAGGCACCCAGACCTGCATCAGCAAGCCTGCATCTTTCAAGTCCTTGATGGTGGCACTAGTCACCACAGTCCCTCCGGATATATGATATTGTTTTTTATTTAGTATATTTTTTAGGTTGAGGCAGTTCTAATGGCTTCCATTTAGTTTTTCCTACCATAATAGCCCTCACCCTTACCAGTCAGGGAGCCAGTGTGGGAGTTCTGAGACCAAATCAAGATTCCTCAGAATTAGATCCTAGCAGGTGTGCCTGGAAAACTCAAGGATGTATTCTTTTTAGAATTGTCTCAGGGTCTTAAACTACTATTGCAAAACATACTAAAACTTTTGCTTTTTTTCCAAGCCTCTGACAAATGGTGATTCTTTTTTTTCCTTTAGTAATAGGTGAGGATCTTTTTTTCTTCCTTCAGCCTTTGTAGAAAACATGATAACACAACCTTTTTTCAGGCACCAAGAAATTGAAGTCATCTTTTCTTTGATAATAGTTTCAAGGAGCAAACCAAGTAGTCCAATAGTTCCATGAGATAAAATAAGAGCATCCTCAGAGTTTAATAGTTACCAGCAAAAGCTGAAATAGGCTCAAAACCAGTCTGGAAACCAAGAGGCACTGGCCAGAAGTAACCTTATCAAGTTCTCACAATGGGAGCAGTCTACCAAGGATTGCCATCCTGGACATGTCATTGGATGCTTGGTGCAACGATTCATTGACCTAAGATATTTCTGGTAACACTGAAGAGTAACATCTTAGCTATTCCTGTGATATCTGTGATTTTGCATTACTCCCTAAACAGTCAAGTTCAGACAGGAGAATCTAAATCATATGATGTTTTGCAGTCTAATTGTAGGAGCTGGATTACCACCTCTTTCCTAGGTTCTCAGAATGCTGTTCTCCCCAAAAATAACAGAAAACGTGTTCAGATAATAATAGCCAAAATAGTCCAATGGTCAATATGCCACCCTTGCAACAAAATGTGTTCAGTAATCTATTGTATAGCCAAAATTGTATAGCCAAAATGTGTTCATAGCCTAGTCACCGAGGTAAAACGTTATTCCCAAGGCAGTTTATATACCAATGCTTCACTTGACAATCTGTCTTTCAAAATGAGCTGAGTGACAGAAAAACTTACTGCTTATGAAGAAAGGTTGTGTAGTCAGACCAGCTATAATGTCACATCCTAGCTTTCCCTATTACAAGATGTGAAACTTTGGGCAAGTTATTTAACCTTTGGTCAAATTTGGTTTTATTGTCTATAAAATTGAGATTAAGTTAGTATTTACCTCAATGGGGTAGAATCTTAAGGGGCACATAACCATTCCTGGCACATAGTAAGTGTTTAGAAAATGTATGCTTATTACTGATACCATTACTGCTAGCAACAGTGTTACAAAAGAAAAGAAATAGAAATAAAAATAAGTCTTTATAATTATTACTGACAACTGTAAAATAAAACAATTTTTTAAATGAAAAGAGTGAAATTACACTTTGAAGGTCAATTTTAGTTTTATCATTGGTTCCTCTTTACTAAGGCATTTCTCCATTTCCTAAGATTTACAACAGAGTTTTATGCCCTGAGCTAGATAATCTTGTAGGAACTAAATAGCACCTTCAGAATGGACCCAAAGCATCTCCTGATAGTTCTTAGATTAGTATAATAATCTGGAAACCAATAATATATTTATAAATGTTCTGTTTTATCTGATGCAAAACACCTGGGAACAGTATAATTTGTATTAATTTAAATGCCCAGAGATCACTATATATTACATCCAATGCAAGTGCTTCTTTCTGTCCTTCCTCCTCTGATCAGCCAGATTAATTTTTCTATTTAGTTTAAATATTTGTAATTTTTCTTTATCATTCCTTTTTCCCCTTCTCACAACAGAGCTGAGAGCTCCCTATCCATGTGATATAACCTAATATTTTAGATATTTAAAAATTCTCTTTAAACCATTGAATTTCCTAGTCATGTCGCTGGAGAAAAGCAATTATTCAATTAATGTTGGGCACTACATAAACTAATTAATTCTATGAAAGAGGCGTCAGGCTCAAAGTAAAGATTTTTGTAAAAATTTGGTATTACAATGAAATTATTGTAGCTCACACTTATTTAAAAAATCTATTAAAACTTAGAGTGAACATTGATTTTGGTCTCTATTCTGCTTTAAGACTGAAAAGATTGCTGAAAACAAACATCGCCATTGATCATCTCATTGAATTTTTTATTGAAATTACATGAATTATAGATCTTTGTAAACTGTTATACTATCTATAAATAAGCTATTATTACTAACCATCTGTTCTACCATATGATGTTATAGTTTTGATCATGCAAATAAAATTTTACTGTAGAAAAATACTAAATTGCAGAATTTTGTCAAAAGAAGGTATAAAATTGTTTATGTTTTGTTGGGTAATATATAACTTAGCACTCAGTTACATATAGCATAATACACATGTAATATACCATTCATCAATTATTTATATACTAAACTGAATATATGCATACATAGGTATTTGTAAGTATTTTTAAATTCAAGTTCAAAATCAATTAATGGCATTTTCATGCATAATAAGAAATTATAATCCCATAAAAATAAGACAGTAAAATTTCTATTTCCTGAATCCAAAATTTCTAGACTTATAAGTTAACTTCCAGTCATAGGAAGTACAAGGATATACTCAGCCCACTTTTTTAATCAAAAAATGAAATATAATTGACCTAAGCTTTTATATTTATTATTATTTGGATACACATTTTTAGAGACTTCACTAGAAACTCTCCTTTTTCATTCTTTAAAGCTAATCTCAAATAATTCTCTCATGACTAAACTACATCCTCATTCAAAGCATTGTTAATAGAATACACATAAAATTTACCTTCAATTTCCATAGTAATCACTCTGATTTACATAAAATTTACATAATAACAATTATAATTAAGTAGCATTATAGTAATGGTTATAAAAACAACCATCATAAATAGCATACACTGAAATAAGTTTGGCATAGACAGGAGCTTTAAGCAATATCCATATTTATTTTATTGTTTTATATTACTGGAAATATATGTATGCCACCAATCTCTTGTAATATTTGTATTTAACTTTAGCACAGAGCTGTAAAGATATATTACTTTTTAATTTTGAGAATAATATAAGGTATTCTGATGATCTGTTAGCCAGGAATGTATTAACAAATTTTCCATTTGTGACCAATATTTAAAAACATGTGAAGGGATTAAATTACCAATTATTTATTCTTACTGTGTCATTGTAATATGCTTTTTTTTTTTTTTTTTTTTTTTACCTCTTACAATTGACTCATCATTTTGGATCAATTTGATTTCTTATCTTTAATCTTTATTATTTTTATTAAGTGGTCTTCAACTCCAACACTTTTATTCTGTTTTTTTTAATTTCCAAAATGACTCAATCTGTCATTTGATATGCTACTGTGCAGATAATGAATGAAGAGCTTGACATGCAGTGAAAGTAATATTTCTTTACATAGAGGATGTATTAATTCGGATTAGTGTCAAAGAAAAAAATTGCACTGGACAAAGTTAAATAAGCAAAGTTAAATAAGCAAGTCTTACTGAAGACTATTTCAACAAGTGAAGAGAGATTAAACTAAACCTTATTGAAATAAAAAGATGGGGTGCGCTACTGGAAAAGGACTGGAGGACACTAGGGAAAGGGCGGTCACTGTAATTAGGCCATCTACACGTACTACTTGGTGATTACAAAGTTATGCTTCTAACCTCCACAAAAATTGGAAGGGAGAGGTGTAAATTATTTTTTTTCTTTTTAAAATTGTTTTTTACTGTGGTGAGAACATTTAACGTGAGATCTACTGTGTTAATAAATTTTTAAGTGGGCAATATTGTTAAGTATAGGCACAATGTTGTACAGCAGATCTCTAGAACTTATTCCTCTCCATAACTGACATTTTATACCCATTGAAAAGCAACTCCCTGTCACCACCTCCCCCCACCTTTAGCAACCACCATTCTACCCTCTGTTTCTATAAGATTGGCTATTTTAAATACCTCATATAAGGAGAATTATATGAGATAATGATAATTTTTATCATCATTATTATGATAACCATATAATATGATATATATTATTATGATAATAGTATGATCATTATTATGTGACTGATAATTTCATTTATCAAGATGTCCTCCAGGATCATCCTTATTGTCACATATAGCAAGATTTCTCTTTTAAGACTAAATCAGTATCCATTTTATGTATACACTACATTCTCTTCATTCATTCACCTGTTGATTAACATTTAGGTGGTTTCCATAACATGGCTATTGTAAATTATGCTGCAATGATCATAAGAGTGCAGATTATCTCTTCAAGATCCTGATTTCAATTCTTTTAGATATATATCCAGAAGTGGGATTCATGGATCATATGGTAATTCTAGCATATGGTAATTCGAAGGCAATTTTTTGAGGAAGAATCATACTGCTTTCAATAGCAGCAGCACAGTTTACATTCCAAACCATGCACAAGTTTTCCCACTTGTCCATTTCCTTACCAACACATCTTTTTATTTTTTTAAATAATAGTTATATTAACATAGTGAAAGTGATATCTTGTTGTGATTATGACTTACATTTCTCTGATGATTAGTGATGCTGAGCATCTTTTCATATACTTGTAGGCTATTTGCATGTTCTCTTTGGAGAAATATCTATTCATATCCTCCCATCCATTTTTAATGCAGTTAGCTTTTATTTATTTATTTTTGCTAATGAGTTGTAGGAATTCCTTGTTACTTTGGATATCAAAACTATCAGACAGAAATATGGTTTACAAATAGTTTCTCCAATTCTATAGGTTGGTGTTTCACTCTGTTGATTGTTTCCTTTGCTGTGCACAAGTTGTTTAGTTTGATTTAGTCCCATATATCTAATCTTGCTTTTATTTCTTGTGCTTTTGTTGGCATATCCAAAAAATCGTTGCCAAGCTCAATGTAATAAAGATTTTCCCTTTTTTACTATGATTTCTTCTAGAAGATTTACAATTTCAGGCCTTAATTTCAAATCTTAACCTACTTTCAGCTGATTTCTGTGTAGTGTAAAATATGGATATATATTCATTCTTTTACTTGTAAATATTTAATTTTCCCAACAACATTTGTTGAAGAGGCTGTCCTTTCTCTATTGTATATTCTTAGAAGTCTTGCAAAATATTAGTTGATCATAAATATGTGGATTTATTTCTGGGCTCTCTATTCTGTCCCATTAGTTTATATGTCTATTTTTATGCAAGAAGCACACTGTTTTAATTATTATAGCTTTAAAACATATTTTGAAATCAGGAAGCACAATCCTCCAGGTCTGTTCCTCTTGCACAAACAGCTTTGTCTATTCAGAGTCTTTTGTGGTTCCATATGAATATTAGGATAACATGTTTCTATTTCTATATAAAATGCTATTGGAATTTTGATAGGGATTTAAACTCATTTTACGAAGACAGCATTACCCTGATGCCAAGGCCAAAGAGACTACAAGAAAAAAAAAATCTCTAATAAATATAGATACAATGAGCACCATCCAAATACTGGCAAACCAAATTAAACAGTACACTAAAACAAATATATAAATATATATATTTATTATTTATATATATTTATAGGTATATTTATATATTTTATATGTGTATGTATATGTGTGTATGTGTGTGTGTGTGTGTATATATATATATTTCTTTTAGTGTACTATGACAATTTGGTATTTACCTCTGGGACATAAGGATGGTTACGGTTCAACATACACAAAGCAATTAACATGATATACCATATTAATAAACTGAAGGATAAAAATCATATTCTTATTTCAGTAGATCCAGAGAAGATATTTGACAAAATTTAACAAACTAGGTACGAAAGAAGTTTACCTGAATGTGGTCAAGCCCAGATTAGAAAATCCCACGCTTAAAATCATACTTAATGATGAAAAACTGAAAGCAGTTTTCCCTCTAAGATTAGGAACAAAGCAAGGATACCCAGTATTGCCACTTCCGAATAGTACTGGCAGCTCTAGTTAGAGCAATAAGGAAAGAAAAAGAAATAAAAGCCATCCAAATTAAGAAGTTAGAAGTAAAACTGTTTTCAGATAACATGGTCTTACATGCAGAAAATTCTAAAGGCTCTACAAAAAAAAACTTTATTACTAATTAATGAGTACAGCATACAAAATCAACACATAACATATAAAAATTGTATAACTACATATTAACAATGAAGCATCTGAAAAATAAATTAAGAAATCAATCCCTTTTACAATAGCATCTAAAGGAATAAACTACTTAGGTGTAAACAAAACCAAAGAGATGAAAGACTTGTACACTTAAAACTACAAACCGTAGCTGAAAGACATTACAGGCACAAATAAATATAAAGACATTCAATGTTGCTGGATTGGAAGATCTACTATTATTAAAGATGATCATACTACTCAGGAATTGTCTTTCTTAATGATTACATTTCAGAGGCATGGCTCCCAGATCCTTGAGAAAGACATGGCTAAGTTGAAAAACTTGCCAGAATCTGAGAAAAGAATCGTATCTTAAAGGAGAAATGCTCAAAGAAAAAGGAGGTTGGTGGCTACAGTCAGGAAGAAATCTGTCTAAAGTTTTTAGTTAAGCTGACAGGAATATTAAGGCCATCTTGTTCACTAAGTTTGGCTACAAATATAAAAAAGCCCAAAAGAACCGTAGATGAAATTTCATTTTTTAGAAAAAGTTCATTTATCTCTCATACATAGATATGAATATTTGCAGTCCACAGTGAATGGCAGTTCTGTCCTATAAAATGTTTAAATCTACATCCCTTCTAGATCCAGATAATCATTCCCCAATTTCTAGGGGGTGACCATTTTCTCTATAGTTCAGCAGCTGTCCTATTCTCATTTTAGGCAGCAGAGAATGGAAAAAGTAAGGAGAAAGGATGACAGGAGAAAGGAAACAGTAATAAATATAAATGTCTTGCATTTACTCTCTCGAGGGAAGTTCCTAGAAGCTGCCATAGGACATATGTTTTTATATTATTTGCTCAGATAATTCTGTCACAGTACAACATTTTGGTCACCTAAATAGCAGTCACACTTTACTTTTTTTCCCGCAGATACAACACATTTGTTATCTCCTCAAAGAATGCAATCCCAATGTCCCATCCAGTTCAATGTTAGGAACTCTAGGGGATGTGTTATTCTTTATATCATGTCAGGTTGTTGTAGCAACTCATAGTACATTAACTTATGAATCAAGTGACAAATTCTCTGTCCCTATTCTAGTATCGAATGGAAGAGTGGGAATGAGATAAGTCTATTTGGAGTAATTTTAGATTTATAAAAAGTTGCAAAAATAGTACAAGGAGTTTCTTTATACCCTTCACTAAGCTTACAACAATATTAAAATCTTACATAATCATTGCAGAATTTTGTATTTGTGCAAAAGGAAACTAAATTTTTTTTAGAACATTCAAAATCTCTCACAAATGCCCTTTTGTTGTAGTTACAAGATCCAATCCAGGATCCCTTATTGCATCTAGTCATCATAGGCTCCTCTGATCTGGAACAGTTTCTTAGAGTATTTTTTTGGGGTGTGTGTGTGTGTGTGTGTGTGCGCGCGCACTAAAGTTCTGAAGAGTTTTGGTGACATAGTTTGTAGAATGTTCCTCACTTTCAGTTTTATTGATGTTTTTTTCTCATGTTCAGACTTGGGTAATGGATTTTATGGAAGAATATCACAGTGGCAAAGTGCTCTTCTCAGGACATCATGTCATGTCAATGTGACTCACCACTTTTGTTGTTGATCTTGATCACTTGGTTAAGGTAATGTCTGGCAGGTTTCTCTATTGTCAGTTACTTGAACTTTTGAAACCTATCCTTTGGAAACCAGTCACTAAGTCCAGCCCACATTCAAGTGTGTGATGGGGCCATTAAGCTGCACCTCTTGGAGGAAGTAGTATCTACATGCATTATTGGGAAATTTACTGAAAGGAAGATTTGTCTCTTCTCCATTTGTTTATGTATACAGTCCTTTATTCTTATCAGTATGGACACATTTATATTTATCATTACTTTAGATTATAATCTAATAAATGCTATATATTCTTGCTCAAATTTGTCCCACTTTGGACATTAAAAGCTCTTTCAGATTCGCTCCTGTCTCTCTTACATGTCCCCCACCATTTTGTTTTTAAGTACTTCTTTACATTCCAGCAAAGAAGATTCTCCAGGTTCAGCTTATATTTTCCCTGCACCAACTCTAAAATTATGTTTCTTCCTAAAAAAATCACAAAAACAAACCTTGGTTCATTATGCCAGAGAATGTTATTTGGATGCTAATATCTGGGCACTAAGTATGCTTATTGCTTCTAAAGTGTCATTACCTCTGGGCCCTCTCCACCAACAGCTAGGAAATATATGTATAAACATTAACACACACACACACACATATATATATACACACACACATATTTATATTTGTTTTTCTATGTGTATATATTATAAATATAACAAACATAAATTTATGCTGATATTGTCAGATATATTTATAATGGAATAATATAACCCTATAAAGGGAACCAACAAGCATAAATTAAAAGCATAGTACTAGACAAAAAAGCACCGTAGGATATATTTATTATAAAACATAATTTGAAAACACATCCACAAATTCCTTGATTCTCATATCTGTCTCCCCTAGAATATGGGATGGATTTAGAGACTGGCTTCTAATAAATAAAATAATAGAATGTAGTAGAAGTGACACGATGTGACATTAAAGGTAGGTTAGGAAAGGCACTGGATTGTCCAGCTGGCTCTCTCAGAATGCTCACTTTTGACACCCAACTACTGTGCTGAAGGAAACCCATGTGAAGGGCCATTTAAACAAACTCACATTGACAGACAGGGGTCCCCAATATTTTTGGCACCAGGGACCAGTGTCATGGAAGACAATTTTTCCACAGACAGAGGGTGGTGGGGGGGCGTGGTTCGAGATGAATCTGTTCCACCTAAGATGATCAGGCATTAGTTGGATTCTCATGAGGAGTGTGAAACTTAGATCCCTCCCATGTGCCCTTCACAAAAGGGTTCTCGCTCCTGTGAGACTCTAACAGGCTGCTGATCTGACAGGAGGCGGAGCTCAGGCGGTAATGCTCACTAGCCCACGGCTCACCCTGCTGGGCAGCCCAGGTCCTACCAGGCCACAGACTGGTGCCGGTCTAAAGTCTGTGGTTTAGGGACCCCTGTTTTATGTGATCCTGCCCTTGAGCTGTCCCAAATGATGAGAAGTAGATCAGCGGTGAACTAATCCCACCCAGATATGCCCAAATCACAAATTCATTAGCAAAATAAATGGTATTGTTGTGCTCGAAGTCACAGTTTTAGGGGTGGTTTATTATACAGAAATAAATAACTGAACAATTGAAATGTGTATATGTTTTTCAGTAGGATGCAAAATGATACTATATATAGATTTATTACACATGTGTGGCAATAGTGTGTCAACATGAATGGGAATGATAAGCCAGAAGTTCCGAATGGTGGGAAATTATTGAGAAAGAATAAGAAGAATGGACTTGGGAACATCCAAAAAAGGTGTGGGCCCAGGCAGTTGTAACATTTTTGTTATTTTTTGTTTGTTTGTTTTAGAGATGGGAGTCTTGCTATGTTGCCCAGGCTTGTCTTCAATTCCTGAGCTCAAGTGATCCTCTCACCTCAGTCTTTCAAGTAGCAGGGACCATATGTGAGCACCACAATGTCTGCTGGTTTTATTTAAATGTGACCTGCAAAAAACTAAAATTTGATAAAGCTTAATGGTGGGAATATAAGTTTCTGCTTTATTATCCAATATATTCTGGTACTATTAGATTATGTCCTGATAAGAAAAATAATTAATTTGTCACCTAAAGTAAAAAAGACAGATTAAATTTCACAAAGGCAGCACAGTATAGTGAACAAAGGCTGAAGCTTGGAATTAGAAAACTTGGTTTTTCAATTTGGATTTTTATGGATGCTAATCATTTACTAGTAGCAATCATGTTACAGACAAACACTGGGGACCAAATAAGAATCAAAAGGTATCACTAGTTTTGTAATACACAAAACTAAGACATCCATTTCAACAGAGCCTTGTATCTCTATCCCTGACTCTAGGCCTCAGAACTCCAGTGTTCCTGACGCCTACTGAAGCACAGGACAAAAGATGGAACCAATTAATAAGAACTGTTTGGACAGCTTACTGCATGCAGTTTCATAACCAACACTACGTTTGATTTCGGATTCTGCCACTCGCTAGTTTGTGACCTCAAACAAAATATTTAAACAGTCTAAGCCTCAAAGTTTTCAAATTTAGAAAAAGAGGGTATTTACATCTCCCTGTGGGGTTTTATAAGAATTCGAAATACGGTGCTTGACTGGGTGTGGTGGCTCACGCCTGTAATCCCAGCACTTTGGGAGGTGGAGGCTGGTGGATCACCTGACGTCAGGAGTTCAAGACAAGCCTGGCCAACATGGTGAAACCTTTTCCCTACTAAAAATACAAAAATTAGCCAGGCTTGGTGGTGGGTGCCAATAATCCCAGCTATTATGGAGGTTGAGGGAGGAGAATCACTTGAACTCAGGAGGCGGAGGTTGCAGTGAGCTGAGATTAGGCCACTGCACTCTAGCCTGGGTGACAGAGTAAGATTCCATTTCAAAAAAAAAAAGATAAAAGTGTTTACTTTTTAGGACAGGTTTATAAACAGACACCCAAAAACAAGCCATGGTTTTAAATACTGAAGGCAATCCCTCTTGGAGCAATTCCAAAGATATTTTGAATATTTACCAAACTAGAGGAATATCTGTTCATCTTATGGATGATTATTTTAAACTAATCCTGCAAGCATATATGAATGCAAGATAAATGTAAATTATCATTATATAGAATAGCATAGGAATTATGATTAATTTTTAAATAATACAGCTTCAGTATGCTCAAAAACACTATTTATATTGATTTTAACACAAAATAGATTGCCCACAATGATTTGTTTGACTTAAAATTATATATAACCCAATTAACTGGAATACAATAGTCTAATGTTTTTTAGAATAAACATGAAAATTGATCACTCATTGCTAAGAACTAAACATTGTTGGAATTAAACTGGAGTAAAAATAGGGGATGATAGCTCCTCTGGATACATGTTTGGACAGTTTAGGATGAGTGGCCTTTCTGACCAGGACAATATGCCCGGTGATGATGAGGTCAGATGGCAATTTTCTCCTAATCAAAGGATATCTACTCATTCTTCTCCTTAAACCCAGGCCGAAGGAACATTTCTGTTACTGTGTTGACACAGAGAAAGTCTGATCCCATCACTTCTCAATATGTGTGAACCCAAGGATACTAATGCCCACCTCATTATGTTGTTTTGGAACTTAAACGTAGTAATATATGTAAAAACACACAATACAATTTGGTGCTCAATTCACATTAGTTCATTTTTACTTTTCCAATTGATTTCAAGAAATATGCTATTATTGCTTGTCCAAGCTCAAAATAAGGTGAATTGCTACAGTATGCAAAGACACAAATTTTCCAAGTGTGGATTAATGCCAAGATGACTGAATTATACATAAAGATAGTTATGATCAGAGTTATGATCAGCTACGTCTCTGATCTGAAAATCTCATTTATCCAAACCTTTGCACATAGTAATAAACAGTTTTATTCTCTCATTAAATTAGGAGAAAAGTTTCTAAACACCTCCTGGAAATTTGGGGGTACAAATATAAAGACCAAGTAGAATATACCAGACTGGGAAATCGTGGGTTATAATAAGACGGAAAACAACAGAGGATCACTTGGGGGCATCCTCTAATCTAATCACTGTGAGCGGATTACGTGGGCATAGAGGGTATAGCAGGTATTATGTTCCTTATGCATTCATTCAGTCTGATGAGACACGGACACAGTGCAGACCATCTTTTGGAACAGCTCTGTCAACAAAATGGTGTCCAACAGACATTTTACACTGAAAAGATTCCTCCCACAGGAACTGTTAAGCTGCACTAGGGAATTTCCAGTGCTAGAAACTGTGGGGCTTTGGTTGATAATAATTAGTTCTTAGACTCATTTGCATGCCATGGGATAGAATTATTGCCAGACCCTTGTATTTATAGCTTCCCAGGCAAAAATTTGAAAGTCCTGAAGGGAAGTGAATTTCAAAGTAAAATTGCTGCACTCCCTCATTGCAAATGAATAAGTGTGGAGGTAATCTCCAAAATGACAGAATAATTTACAGGAATATAGAAAGTCCCTATTAAGAAAGTATAGGGAACTTATAATTCTCTAAAAATGATACGGATATGGAACAATTAATGGATACAGAATCTTAAGAAACAAAAAGTAGCTAAAGTAGATAAAAATTCAGAATGAGTATGCTGTTCTATCTTGGAAAATAGACTGGGAGTATTATAGAACAAAGAAAGGAAACGACTCAAATTGCAAAACACAAATAGCAAAAGATTATCAGACTGAAAAGAAGGCACATAGAAAATGTGAACCATCAGGACCTAGTTTATGATCAGCCGAATTAAATCAATATGACACATCTCTAATACAACATGTCATTGTACACACAGCTCAGCTCTCTGTGTCCTTCTGTTGCTTGTGATAAGGGCAATCATCCTATTTCTCATTGTTCTTTAAAATATAAACATAGCTAAGACCAGAATCAACATGACCAAAAAGACTGCCAAAATGTGCTGATCGTTAACTAAGATGTTCCATAACTGTCACATTTAGATTCTCATTACACAAATAATCCCAAATAAAACCAATAAGCATCTAAAGATTATGTCCAAATAATGTAACTACATGTACAAATATAAAATATTTTCATGTAAAAATATAAATGTAAAGTGTAAAAATATAAAATGTAATTATATAAAATAATTCATAAAATATAAAATCATTTGAACATGTTGAATATCTCCATTCCAAGTGATCTATAATTCCCTACTTATTCATTTATAACATTCATATTAAAAAGGTAGTATCTTAATTTCCCTTTAAGAATGTTCAGATTTTGCCTTTTAATGTCAGTCAGAGAATGGGAATTAACATGGGGTCAAAAATGTGAGAAAAGTATGACCAGTTTGTTGTTTATTTCTAATTTTGGTTTGAAATAAACTAGCAAAGAAATCTTCAATGACGTAGATATTATTTTCTTCAAACGGTGCTGTGCTTAGGTGTATCAGAATTGCTTCTGGGGGAAAATGGCTATAATATACAAATACGTGAGTTATACACTTGAAAATTTTTCCGAATAGAATCTTCAATCTAACCAAATTTGTCATAATTGGAATAGATATTGTTTCGAAACCTGCTATTATTTCAGAAGCTGGAATGAATTTTCTTACTTCATTTTTGCTGCTATAACAGATATACCACAAACTGAGTGCATTATAGAAAAACAGAAGTGTATTTTCTCTCTGTCTGGAAGCTTGGAAATAAAAGACCAAGGTGCTGACAGGTTTGGTTGTCTGGTAAAGGCTGCCTTCTGTTTTCAAGATGGCATCTTATTGTTACATCCTCTGAAGGAAGGAATGCTGTGTTTTCACATAGCAGAAGGCAGGAGCACAAGATTGCCAAATGTTCCCTGAGGCCTCTGTTATAAGGGCCTTAATCCCACATAAAGGAGGAGCCCTTATAGCCCAGTCATCTCTTAAGGCTCACTTTGACCATTATCTATCACATTGGCCATTACATTTCAACACTTGAATTTTGAAGGAGACACATTCAAACAATAGCTACATTCTTAATTAAAACATAACTTCTAGAAGGCAAGAATGTAATCTTACATTCTGTTTTTTTTTCTTCCTGGTGTTATAGCATTCTTCTATCTGCATATTAGAAGATCAAAGATAGTGATTATTTGACAGAAATAATTCTTGTGATTTTAAGTATTGACTCTAGAAAATCTAAGTGGCCCAAATTTAACTGTTAGTATTTAACTGTTAGTATATTTTTACCTTCCACTCCTTCCTTTCTACCAACCACTTTTCATTTCACCTCTTTGCTTCCTTTTCTTTTATTCTTTATTTTCTAACTATGCCTTTCTATAAAATAATTTTTTAAAATGACCCAATGACCTTTTTTTTTTTAATTCCCACTGATGGCACTCACAGATAACAGGGTTACTTAACACTGTCCTATTCCCTAGGAAACAGGGAAGCGATGTTGAATTGAGTTAGCTTCATCTGAAAAAATGGGTATTAACCCCTGGCCAGAGTACAGGTGAAACAAAATTTGCTGATAATAATAGTTCTTTTTTTGCTCTAGTGTCTTTCACCATGTTTAATTAATCAGAGAATTCCTATTCATTGATATCAGTGTCTTTAGTACATCTTGCTACTATCATTTATCAATTTCATTTTAACATATAACTGAAGAAATTCATTTTTACCTAGGAATATAGTTTTTTAAAACAGGTAAATTTATTAGTTCTCTTGTTAAAAATTCTTATCATTTGAAAGAAAACACTGTTTTTTTTTCCTCTCATGCAAACAGCCTATATGGGACTATATTAAACTAGGTCTGTTTTAGTCTTTTATACTCTACCTGCTAGTATCTGTCCAAAGGGAAAAAAGGTACAACAAAAACTCAGAAGATTTTTCTGAGTTCAATGCTTCTTCACAAAGGGAGAATTTATAAGTATTCATCAATATAAATCATAGGACAATAATATAATTAAAATCATTAAGAATGCACTTTGTAGAGCTCTACTCTAGCATTTCTTGGCTTTTAGACACTTATTAAATAAGAAGACACTTTGAAAGGGATGGAATTTCTGATGCATTTGAAATATTCAAGTTTTAAGGAATCTATTTTAGATAAAATGAGAACCCTTGCTGATCCTGGCCCACTTTTAAAGACACATTCGAATCCTAAGCTTTAGTTATTTCTAAAATAGGTTGTTCAGTGATTTTCCTTTATATTTTCTCCCTTTCTGCCTGAAAGGACCCACATCTAAACACCGACAGTGGTTTGTAATGGCATTTCTGGAAATACAGAGAACAGTTATAAATATTCTCACACTTTTTACTTACAAAATAGGTCTTGTGTGGCTTTTTGATCTTGTGTTTGTATATGCCAATATTCTAATTGTTCAAATGAGTACAATACACAAATGCCAATCAAATAAACTGAGTTGTGGATGCTAATCAAATGCAGTACTTGACATTCTGAGCTTCACATTTCCTCAGACATCAGTACAAATTTCTGGACATCATGCACTTGTTTCAATTTCACAATGAGAAACAAGAACATGCTGATCACAGGGAAATGGTCATCTTTCTGTTGAACTAAATTTACCTTCTCTTCCATTTCTTTACACCACTAACAATAGGCTTTTTAGTCCAACTGTGATAATACTTCTGCTGTGAACATACACTTTCCTGTAGGAAAGTAAAAACAGGCAATTGACCCTGGGATGACTTAGAAGAAAATAAACATACACACACATGCAACTTACACAGAAATAGAAAAGAAAACTTGTAATGATTAGCAAGGTGACTATACACAGGTTAGAACACAAGTGTTATGAATGTCTATCAACACTAGATTTTTCTATTCTTGTTAATATCATTGTCACTTAACTAACGAGAAGAATCATCAAGCTTTTCAGAGAAAAAGAAAGGAGACCAGTAACTAAGAGTTAAGCTTTCTCAAGTAGAGTGTTCTTAAAGTAGCACAGTTACAATAGGAAACATAAATCAATACACTTTATTTGCCAATAACTTTCATGAGCAAAAATAATCATTTCACAATGAGAAATTTCCAAGGTCCAATAACACATTAAAAGTATTGTTATTTGTTATAATTGGCATTAAGAGCAATACAACTAACCTTCACCTACTTTTCTCAAGTAAGGTAAGTATGGAAAACATTCCTGTAATTGATTTCCACATATGTTTTATAATAAAGCAGCTTATTTGATTAATGAAGTATTAGCCATTCTATGTAAATAAATAGAACTGTCTATGTCATTAGTAATGAAACTTATTTTGACCTTGAATGAAGTCTTACTGTACTTAGTGTTCTCGTTAATTTATAGATATTCTACATATCAGTATCTTTATATATCCCTGAATTTTGATATATTCTTGGATATAGGGAGTTGCGAACAAGAGATTCCACTCTTGGAAAAGTGAAAAAGTATAGTAATGAGAATAAACACAGTTCATAGGAATGCTGAAGAGAAACTCTCTTGGCTAGGCTTCCAAAAAGGCCTTTTTGGAATACCACAGTGGTTCAGAGCCCTAAGAGGGTCAACATCATGATCTATGCCAAAAATTTACATGTCCCAAAAATATCCCTTCTCCTCTCATTACTCAAGTATAAACCAAAGTATTAAAAGAGTGTATCTGATTTTCTAAAACTAAATTAATCTGCAACTCTAGCTACACAGGGACTGAGAATAGTAAATTGTGTATCTGCAGTTTCTATATTCCAGTAAAAAAGGATTGAAATGACTTTTGAGAAAACCAGTTCACTTTCTTTAATTACATTTGAAAACCAAAATATTTATAGGTATGGGCTAAATCAACCAAAATTTAATCCCACTGAAGGCAATTTGGTTTTACCATGGACCACCATATTTACTATGAAAGCATTGTTTTACATAATTTCCAGCTGAAAGAAATGAATGAATCATGAGAAATCCATCACCATTCATTGAAAAAAAAATAAAAAATCCTAAAATTGTGAATACTTCTCCTATTTATTGATGGAAAGTCAAAATGGTAATTTTCACTTATCACATGTGAAAATCATGTCCATGAGACAGAGCACTAGTCAATCTGAAATTTATTGTATTTCATACAGGAGCTTAGACAATCATTTCTTGCATATCAACCCAAGCATACTGTGAGAGTTTTAAACAAGAATCTTAATAAAGCTATTATAGTTACGTTCTAAAGAAGTGGATTTGTTTAAATATATATTAAATTTTTATAAAAAAGTAATTTTTCTGTCACAGCAATCAGTGACAGAAAAATAAATTTTGAACATTTTATTATAATTTTAAATAATACACAGGTTGATGTTGAAGGGTGAAATGCTAGTTCTCATTTTGCTTATCTCTTCTCCAACTAGGGGGAAACAGGGAAGTTTGAGGATATCTAGAAGCCCGAGATGGCACTAATAGGGATATTGTAGAAATTAAATGCTTGGGTTTTACCAAGTTATTCATCTAGAGGATTGTGGCAGAGTGAGAAGTACAATCAGTTGAGTTTGTAGGTGGTTGAATAATCAAAGCCACATTTTTATTTTGATGTCAACCTAGGAGAAAATTGATGTGTGAGAAAGATACTAATCTTGAACGTGAGGTATTAAATATTTCAGTTACAATAAAAAAGTTATTATTTACTGAAAGTTTAAAAGATACATTTGCATCTCATCCAGTTTTCAGAATTACACAATGAAATCTACAAATTTAGTACTACATTTTACAGATGAGGAAACTGAGTGTACAGAATGTTACTTGCCAAAGGTAAAACAGACAATAACTGATAGGGTCAATATTTGAACTCATGCAATATGATCAGCCTTTTACTACGCTACTGCTAGAAAGTCAAATAAATATGTAGATGATGAGCTATATTAAATGCTATTGGTCAAATACGTATGCATACAGCTGACAGATGAATTAAAACTAAGATTAAAAAATAAAATAGGTATGTGAAACTTCTTTATTCAGTTTCTAGACTGCAACCACGCTGGTTTCCAATGTTGCCTTAGTAATTTTTAAATAATCCATAAAATCTGTACAACACAATGTTCACAACATATCCCTTTGAGAAAAGTTTACCGAATAGCATATAAATTGTGTGATATAAAATCCAATTTCATTGGAGTCCATACATTTGTTAGACCATGCCCTTAATGACATGCTTAGTACCCCCCTACCCAGGCAGTGGTTCAGTAAATAAGTTACAGTTTCACCCATTGAGATGTTATTTTTACAGTGATAAAGTATAATTCCATACATGTAATACCTGGTCATTATCTTATGTCCTGAGATTAGTACAGTAATATTGTAATGTTGGCATGGTTGACATTTTACCGATTCCCAAATATTAGTCTGAAAACTACCTCTCACCATAAAAGCTATGAGGTAACTATGCAGGATTTTCCTGGTGATACAGCTGTGGCTCCAAAAGTCTGAGAAAATCCTAACTCAGGCTTTCCCACAATCTGATATGATCTACATTAGACAAGCTGACCACTTGCCACCCTTGAGATGCTCTCCTGCACAGGAGCTATAGAAGACTGGAGATGCCATATTTACTGAAAATTCTGTCCTTGTCATCTTACATCTTTTGCTGAAATGTCTATCTTATAAACCTAAGGCAGTAAGTAAAATTTCAAAAATCTTTTTCATTTTTAACTCCCCCACATTGGACTATTTATCACAAAGTAGATTTTTTTTAAGCATCTAATTTATTGTACAAAAGATTGAGGAAAGGTCCCTGACTGTTTCTCTAGGATTAATTCTAAGCCCAGAAAAGATATCATTTCCAAAGAGACCCCAACCTCTTCCATGGGAAGGTTAATTAGAATTACTAAAGAACACCTCCACACTCTTACCTCTAACTCAAGTAAAGTAACACATGGCTCATGCATTATAAATTCCGTCAATGCTTGCTGTGTTAACTGTAGTTACCAACACCAGCTGACTATAACCTAAAGCAATGGTTCTCAAACAAGCTGCACATTAAACTTACTGGAGGTCTTTAAAAATGTGGATGCCCTGAAACCTTCCCTAAAGCTATTCATTCAGTTCATGCGGAAGGGGACCCAGGCATTTGTGTTTTCAAAAATTCCCCAGGTTTTCCTACTGCATTGCCAGGATTGAGATCACTAAGGTAAATGTTCAGAGATTGCTTTATCATTGCTGGGTCATCGTTCAAGGAACCAGGTGAATATTTTTAGGTTCATTTAATGAATTTCCCAAAGACTAAATTTACCATGGTTCACATTATTTTTTGAACTGTATCATTCCCTACCCAAAGCTTTTCCAAGCATCTGTCATTGATGACTATATCAATAATGCTATCAATTGTCAATGCTGTATATATCCTCCACTCACCCAACCTGCATTAAACCTCTTCTTCTAAAACCTTCTCACCATGTCCTCTGGTGAAAAATATTATCTTCAATAAAGAAGAATATTTTTCCCCATGATACCTTTTCTTTTAGAGTGGATTCCTAAGGTTATAAGTCTCTCTCCTCTCTAATTCTTCCTGTAAGAATTTCAAATTTATTGGTATTTTATTTTTAATTGTTATATTTTATTTTTAATTGTTATATGTTAGATTTAGAAACAAATGTCTTTGCATATTGATTTTTATCTTTATAAGCTTCTGTTACCTGTTTATATTTTCAAGTGAATTTTCTATTTTTTAAACAAATTAAACATTATTATTTTATATTCTGTGTTTGACCATCTCCCCATATCAAAGGTCTTCACTGGTTTGAGTCTACTAGCGCTATTTTTATTTTTCTGACTCTTACTCATAGTGCATTGTTTTCTTGTGTGTTTTGTAAATTTTGACCCTGCACTCTTGTTTTGGAATTCCAACTGCACAAATTCTTTGAGGACCAGTTTGAAAGTGCATTCTTTTAGAGAGTGTTGTATTTAATTCTTCAGAACCTAGAGGCATTTTGAACAGTTTCAAGTTAAATTCTCTACTTAAGGAGTTTCTGTTTACATATGTTTTATAATATCAGTCACAGATTTGTGGGGGCAGATTTGTAGTTACTCTTTTGCAGGAATTTCATTTTTATCCACCTAGCATGGACATGGGAAAGAGGGATGGGCAAATTTATTTTTCTTCATTTACTCATACACAAGTGGGTAAATGAAATCACTTTCAGGGGTCTTCTGTCCATGAGAGGCTCCTATATACTTTATCTCCAGCCTATCTCAACATGATTCCACACTTGCAAAATTGAAGCTTATGAACAATAGCATTAAAATCCCCATTTTTACATTATTTTAGATCTCTGTAGTTTTCTTACTTTCCTCTCAGTCTGGTGACATTTTTTAAGTCTTCACTTTTTTAGAGGAGTTTAAGGTTCCCAGCAAAATTGTTCAGAAAGTACAGATATTTTCCATATACCCACTGTCTCCAAACATGGATAGATCCCTGTCAACATCCCCAAACTGGTACATTTATTATAATTGATGAACCTATATGCACATATGATAATCACCCAAAGTCCACAGTTTACATTAAGGTTCACTTTGGGTGTTATATATTCTATGGGTTTGATTAAACATATAATGACATATATCCATCATTATATTAATAGTATTATACAGAGTATTGCCCTAAAAATCCTCTGTTCTCTGCCTATCTATCCCTCCTTCCCCATGAACTCCTGGAAACCGCTGATCTTTTTACTGTCTTCAAAATTTTGCCTCTTCCAGAATATCATATAGTTAGAATGGTAAAGTATGTTGCCTTTAGAGATTGACTTCTTTCACTTAATCATATGCATGTAAGATTCCTCTGTGTGTTTTCATGCTTGATAGCTCATTTCTTTTAGTACTGAATAACGTTCCATTGTCTGGACATACCACAATTTATTTTTCCACTCACCTACTGAAAGACATTTTGGTTGCTACTGAGTTTTGGTAATTATGAATGAAGTTGCTATAAATATCCTATTAACCTTGTTTTTTTAAGTTGTTTTCAGGGGTAGAGATAGAGTGACATAAATAATGCTATACTACCAGAAATGAAAACTTACAAAATTATTGATAGTTTGCTTTTCTGAGTATGTATATCCTGAGAAAAAAATAGTGGACACATTAGAGCCAGTGAAGACCTGTCATATGGAAAACAAAATATTTATTTTGTAATCTTCAAAAACAGAATTAGAATTCACAAGTTAAAAAAAAAAATCCTTGAGGTTCATGTACACAATGCTCATGATATTCTGTTTTCTATGAGATGGACAGCTATAAGTAATAGAGTTTAATGTCAATTCAATACTAAGACAAACATTCAAAAAATTGGTTTAAAAATGGAGGTAGTAAAACTACTTTCCACTGAGAATGTTTTAGAAAAGCTAAATAATTTCTTTGTAATTTAATATAGAACAACATATTATTTGGTGTTTGACTAGATTATAAATTATTTTTCACTCTAGTATGCAAAATGCATAAATCAATGTTTTTTAAGTCATGTTAATTTAATAAAAAGTAATTTTAAAAATGACCACTTCTCTTCAGGTTCACATGATTGAAATGTTTTCCAAGTTAATTTCATCATTACAATCTGTAAATCAGGCATTTTTTCAGTTAAATGATTGTTAAGTAGAGTGATGTTTTCTAAATCTGTCTTGACTCTGTTCAATGTGAAATTACTCTAGCAGACAAAAAAAATTGAACTTTATTTTTGTTATATATTTCCAAGTTCTCATGTGTTTCAACAATTATTAAGTTAAAGATTTCCATGTTTCCTTTTTTGTTTTGTTTTGTTTTGTTTTTTACTTCTAACTTGTGTATCAGAAAGGGTATCGTCAGTAATTTAAAATAAAAGTACTTCAGTTCTATCACATTAATACTGAATATTTAGAGTTTGCTTATGTGGAGAAATTAGTATTCAGGTTTAACAACAGTATTGTAACAAATTGAACCCAAAATTATATCAAATTCTAAGTATAAATAAAGGCAGAGCATCAAAAACTAGCCCAAATTTACATGTGTATCTCTTAATAACCTTGCATAATTCATATTGTATCTATGAAATTGTCATTTTCTATAGAAGCTGCATAGCATTTGTTTCTTATAGACTTTTCATTTGTTTGCTTGTCTTTATGTTGTTATGTTTCAGGAAATCCCATTTCATGTTTCTTGCCACAATGTGTTCCTAGAAAACAAGTCATAAAATAATAGTATTATAATTGCACGTTGTGTTCCTGACCAAAAATTCAGCCTTGAATAAATCTTAGCCTGAAAAAAAATGGCATAAAGGTAAAAACATAAAAAATACAAATCTGTAATTATTTAAATAATAAAAAAGCTCTGATAACGTAAAATAAACATAAATGTCACGTGCTTATTGATTATGGGGGGAAATCCTATAGCAATGTTTAGATAGAACTATTCTAAAAATTTTACCTAAAACTAGAACTTAGCTAGAAGAGGCATCAAGCATTTACCTAGGAGTAATTTTTCTTTATGTCCTTAAAATTTAGGATATGTAGGAGATAATGATCCTGGTATCTTTAAAAAGGTTTATAAGGGTCTCTGAACCATAGTCGTTTTTTTCCCCCAAAATAAACTTCTCAGTGGCAGAAACTTTCAAAAAAAAATCATTACTCTGACCTTGGAAGTAGAATTTAAGCAGTATATTTACTGCTTCTGGTTTTGTTTTACCCACTGAAAAGCATTTAAAATATGAGATGCTACCTTTTACCCATCTCCAGCAGGAAGGAAGCAGTTTTATTCATCATCTTCAAGATTTATTCTATGTACTGAGTTTTCACAACACTCCCTGACTCAAATGCTTAAATGCTTATTTCCCTTTCTAGCATTTAACCTTTCCACCCGAAGGTAGTTCCATATGTCTTTGAATAAACCAAGAAGAAAGAGGAGGTTGAAATGACTTTTTATTTTTTTAAGTAATGTCCTACTGGGGAAGAATTGATGACTTCATCATAGTGAAACCTAAAGGGGTAAAGACTATATCCCAATAGCAGTTAATATCTACTGAAAACTGTTAGGCATCAGATACAGTGATAGGTACCGTAGGCATTTTATTTCCTATCCCCATGCCAACAGTTGCAAAATGTTTTTATTATTTTTCTTTTAAGGATAAAGAAATCAGGGTACAGAGAATTTACATAATTTTTTCAAGATCACACACATAATGAATGAAAAACTGGACTTTGAACTGAGTCAGCCTGTCTTCTAAAATCTGCACTCTTTCCCCTCCCACACTGACTTTCTAGGAACCTAGAGAGTATTAGGGAAAGTTATTTGGGGTTTAATTCCCAGAAAAGCATACTTGATGGGTAATTTATTTTCACGCAATTTCACAAACATCTAATAAATGGGTATTTTGTGAACACTGTATTATGCTGATTGCATGCAGTATTCAAAAACTCTTTAAAATGACATTGTATGTTCAATATGCTTATAGTACAGAAACTAAATAAAAGAGTCCAATCTATCTGTGCCAATTCCATCCTAGTTTTGATGTATTTGTCAATTGTATACATCCTGATTCTGTTTTCAGAATCAGATAAAATCAATAAACATGAAGATTGTTAACCTTTTTCTTCCTGTAACATAGCAAACAACCTTGCTAAGGTAATTTCCACAGTCTGTTTTCCCATGAAGAAATTTTCAAAGAATCATTAAATAGATGAGTTTAGCTTCAGCTGCATTCTTAAAAACGTGATTTGATTTATTTTGCAACAAAACCACACAATGTGGAGGGAGTGGACTGTTGTTATATGATGCCAACCCTTCATTCACCAACCTACATGGCTTAGACAATTTTTACTAAGAATGTCTCTTGATGGGCATAATATTGAGTCACGGACACCACTGAGATTTCCCCCACTGAACTATAGCTACTAGATAAACTACCAAAGTGAACCAGTCTCAGTCCAGAGATTTTAGACATTAGCATTGTGTACTTGGATACTTTTAAATACATTCTGGACGTTCCAACCAGCATTCTTACTCAAGTGTCTAACCAAAAAACAAATCCAAAAGTGAAATAAACTTAATATATTTGTGGAGCTCTTTACCCCTAACTAAAGCAAATATGAAACTCTTTATTGAGCCATTAACTGAATTAGGTTTTGTGCTGGGTTCTTTTTATATATGTTTGGTGTTTCTTTCATAATTCAGCCAACTAGGTTAAGCAAGAAAGAATATCTAAGTATGTCTCAACCAACAGGTACAAAAACAACATAAATTTTTTTTCTGAACCAAACTTAAGACAACTGGTAAATAATTGAATTCAAACTTGCGAGATACAGGTGTGAGGAGAACTATTACATTGGCTTCACCTATGGCATTGCAGTAACTTGAAGATACTCTCATGATACTAAACATCAATAATGAATTTCAGCAACTCATCCCTCAGGCACAATTATGTCTGACTCTCTCTTGATATTTTCCTAAAATGCTTTTCATTTGATTTTTTTTTCACAATTCAGAGAACCAAAATGAATTATCTGTCTTCTCTCTCTCCTTCTCTCCTTTCTGTTCCTCTCTCTCTCTCTCTCTCTCTCACACACACATACACACACACACACACTCACGTATGCACCTGCGCATGATAGCTCCAATCCCATTGTTTAAGAAAAAAACAAAACTTAATGTTACTGTGAGTTTTACTAGGTATACATTTCTCACTGTCACTTTCAAGTTCTATAATATAGCTGTCTTGGTCTATTTTGTGTTGCTATAACAGAATATCTAAGACTAGGTAACTTATAAATAAAAGGAGTTTATTTGATTCATGATTCTGGTGGCTGGAAAGTCAAAGACTGGGCAGCTCCAACTGATGAGGGCCTCATGCTGCTTCCATTCATGGCAAATATAGTAGTCGGGGGCAGTGGGTGCAAAAAGATCATGCTGTAAGAGAGGTAGTAAGAAAGAGAAACCAAAGAAGCCAGACTCTTTTTAACAACTCTCTTGCTCTTACAGAAACAAATCCATTTCCACACAACAGTGGGAACTCACTCACGCCTGAGGAAGGGCTTTATTCTATTCATAAGAGATCCTGACCTCTGGCCTAAACACGTCATACTAGGCCCCACCCCCCAATACTGCCACAGTGGGGATCAAATTTTAACAAGAGTTTTGTTGACGGAAACCATATCTAAACCATAGAAATGTTCTTAATCTACCTTTACAACATTGCAACATAAATTTCTCCTCTAGAAATCCTGTTGACACTAAATTGAAATAATTTACTATGGTTAAAAGTAACCAATAACCTTCTATTCCTGTGGCTTGGTTAATGCTATTCCTATATTGGGAAATGCAGTTGTTAAGGCTTTGTTAAGCCAAATGTGGTCCATGGACTAAGGGCTTTGGCATTACCTGAAGGCAGATTGGAAACTCATCTCATGACCACTCCAGATCGATTGTATCAAAATATTCATGTTAATAATATTTGAGGTATGGCATATATACATTAAGGTATGAGTCATTTCAAATAATACTTTTTTTCTATGACATCTGACTGATGTGATAGTTTCCTCTTTTGTTCTTCATATTCAGAACTTAAGTCATCATTTTTTCAGTCTGTAAGTATTTATTAAGTTGCTACTATGTTTCAGGCAAAACTGAGGAGGGCTAGTGTTTAGACTGACACTGGTTAACTTTTGAGAGCTCATCTGGTGGCTGTAGCTCAACAAGGAAATTCCAGTGGTGTCTGGGACTCAATATGTGTATTTCCATCAGGAAATATTCTCAGTAGAATTTTACTAAGCCATGTAGGTTGCTAAATAAAGGGAACTTGGGGAGTTGGCCTAATATAACAACAGTCCACACATTTCACTTTGTGTTATTTGCAAATCAAATTTTTAAAAAGGAAAAGCTCTTATTTATAGAGGAGGAGTTGTAAAAATGCAAATAGTTTGAACTATCTGAAGGGTGAATTATAGATGGGAAAACAGTAGAAAATAGAAAATATAATCAGAGGCCTAATTATTCAACTGAAAAAAAAAAGACTATATATAATATATCCAAAAGGGTTAAATGCAAGGCAATAATTGCCATTTTTTGGTAGATTATTTTCTTCAGACATTCAAAAAGGAATTGCACAGTGGAAGTAAAGTTAATATTAAGAAGACTAGATAGGAGGTTGTTATAAAAATTCAAATAGAGAAGATTAGAAATTTGAACTAGAGAGTAATGGTAGACATCTATTCATTCGTTCAACAGGTATTTATCGAGATTCTTTGAAATACAGTGAATTGCAACCAAGACAATCTAGATAGTAAAGTTTGTCTCACAACTATTTCACTTAAACTTACAAGTTTACTAGCTACATCACAGGCCTTCTACATTTTTATAGGAAATAATTCTATCAAATTATTTGCCATGCATGGATCACCATATCTTCCAGACCCTTGTAATTGTTTGTCACCCACTGCCAGAATTCAAAGCCAATGTCACATATGGCACATGTTTTATTAAAGCAACTCTCAGTTTTGGTGCCTATTTTTCTACAGAGGCCCTCCATTCAGCTTAAGGTTCCCAACTCTGGGATTGCTCAGATTCCTCTCTGTTCCACAAGCGCAATTGCTGAGAGTCTTAGCCTGCCTTTGCAAGAGCTCTTCCAAGCAATGACAGGATAATAGTTTCTGAGTAATCCTCCCTTTATTCCATAAAGCATCCAGCATTATAAGTAGAAGACATTCAATAAATTTTTGTTGAAGCAAGCCAATACACTCATTATTGCATATTTCATTATTATACTCTTAGCTCCAAACAGGACAGATTGTCATTAGTGTTTGATGCAGCCTCATATTACAGTATGGTTAGTTGATTGTGCTTCATCAAGATATAGCTGAAATTGAGCACATTTTATTCTGGAAACTCACTGTCTTGTTTTCACATCAGGATGTCATTTTAGGGGTGAAAGCTATTTTTAGAAGTTCTTTTCCGTCGGTCCCTTAATTCAATCTTTCATGATATACATTAACTGAGAAAAAAATAAAAGACCACAATGATCCAAAATAACCGATGGAAAAATAGTTTCAAGAAGCCCCCCTTCTCCTGAAGCTATTGCAAATGAGCCATTATGTGCAAGTTCTTAAGGAGTAGCTCTCAGGTAATAATGATTTTTTAGGTGAATTTCTGATCTTACACATGAGAATGTAAGTAAATGTAATTGCTCTTCATCAACTTATCAGATAGCTAGTTTTATACAGGAAATGAATAATGTTCCAAATGTAAGATATTGTTAGTAACTTTTGTTCCCCTCAAATCACCATGATTTGAGAACCATGATGGCTGTGGTTACATTAGTGTCACACTTGCAGCCATTTTCATTCTTTCTCTTGTAAGAATGTATCACATTATTATCACAATCAACTAACATTATCGTAATCAACCACATCATCATCTGTGCACACATGGTCACATGAAGATGAGTGACAGGTGTAAGTGCAGATTCTATGGAGAATGAGATAATTTTTCTCTAATAATTATTCTAATTCACAGGGCCTTTTATAAACTCCTAGGTTTGTGAACCAAAGCTTTATGTTCAGCAAACTGTGGGAGAAAATGCTTATTAAATAGATCATGGGTAATTTTCCACTGGGCATCTGAGTCACCTACCTAGATGTCATAAACATTAGACTGTGGAAAGCAGTTTCATGTGTTAAAAGTAAGATGTGACATTTTACATTCTAATCAGAATGAAGAAGCTCAAAGTTCCAAGTGGACATTTTACAATATAGGTAGAAAAGTCCTGTCCGAAGTATCCTTGTTTCTTAACAGTTTACTGTGCAGAGAACAGTGAGCTCTCTTTAAAAAGTTAACTTTTTAAGGATTTTTTAAATCAACTTTTTCATAGTGTTCTTTTTCCTCTTATGTTCTTATGATTATTTCATAAGCAGAAATAAATTAGTTCAATTGCTATTTTGATTTTGACTAGTTCCAAATGAATATGTAAATTACCATTTTTATTATTTTTTCATACTTGAATGTATCAAATATCTTAATATTTGGTTTTCTTAATACCTTTATTAAAGTTAATAACAGTTTTCTTAATACCATTATTATAGAAAATTAAATTTCAGTCATGGTGTCTGAACCATCAGAATATATTTTCATAGATAAAGTACCAGTCCTTCTACATTAGTTGTCTATTGCTATATAATAAAACACCTCAAATTTCAGTGGCTTATAATAACTATTTATATGGCTTATGAATCAGCAGGTTAACTTGACAGCACTACTAATCTTAGCTTGGCTCACTCATGCATCTACAGTCAGCTCATGAGTCAACTTGGAATTGGCTGGTCTAGCAAGGTCTAGGCAAGGCAATACAGCTCTACTTCATATAGCCTCTTACTCTCTAGCATGCCAATGCAGCTTATTCACATTGCTCTGGGTAGTGTTCCAAGATAGTGAGCAGAAATGTTCAAGGCTCTTGAGGACTAGACTTGGAAATGGCATGTAACATCTTTTGCATTTTGCTGGCCAAACCAAGTTCCAAGACCAGTCCAGATATAAAAAGAGGGGAAAGAGACTCCACTTCCTGAGGAGAGAAGCAACAAGGTCAGCAAAAAGGCATATATAGGAAGAAATGACTGTGGCCTTTTCTGCAATCAACCACACCTCTATTAGTGACAACTTTGACATTTTGAATGTAAGCAAAATGAGCCTTGTGTATTTACAACTATGTTGCCAACATGTGGTAGTTGCAGATTGATCCTGTTTAGCAATTAGGTAACCCACTGTGAAGTTGAAGACTGACAAGATTAGAGATATAATATGGGAGGTTGCCCTTTTTGTGGAATGGGTTGAAAATTCCATGATTTATATGAAAATCCTTTCTGTACTAATAAACATGACAGGAAAGACACAGTAACAGAGAAAAAATTGAGCAGTGTCCTTCAAGTTCAGGCCTATTTTCATGGAGTTCATGTGATATAGTACCCTATGGATTATTATTTTTTTAAGTCAGTGGGGTCTCAGTACATAGACAGTACTTGAAGGAGATGAAAGCGAGGCAGAATGTTCTGTTCTTTAATGTAGGAAAAATTGTAATGTGCACACCTTCCATTTCAATAGAAAAACCCCATGCAAATGTAGTATTCCAAGCAGAACTAAGAGTCACTACAATACTACCTAGTAATATTGCTTCTAAAAAGCTATCATAATGCATAGCTGGATTTCAGCAGTCTTGTTGCTCACGAATGTTCAAATTGCTGTGAAAACATATTTAGAATAATTATCTGTTTTAAGCTACAACAAAGATATTTTCTTTTTTTCCTAGTTAACTATGGAAATATGTACAAGTGGAAAATTTAGAAAGTGGAATAAAAACATCACCTGTGTTTTGAAAGTGAATAGTAGACTATGAAGTGAAACCGCAATTATAGATGACTATACATTAAAGGTATACACATTTTTTGGACCCAATCAAAAGTGGTATATTCCTTCAATCCTTTGGGAGAACAACTATTTGCATTGGTAGATAACTAGTGACCCCATATGAGGAATGCTGTGAACTAAGGTCAATAATTAAAAAAAAAAAAAATTCACGTGTATATCACTTTGCAAAGTGTGTTCATATAATTTGTATCATGTTATTCTCATCAACCTGTAAGGAATACAGAGCATTATAATTGCTTCATTTTACATGAAAACACTGAAGCTCAGAGAGATAGATGACTTGTCAAATGTCATACGGTTCATATATAGAAGACCATGGGAAATATGTGGGTTTTCTTATTACACATCTAGGACTTTTCTCCATACATTATAACTTTTTCATCACATAACTCCAAACACCAAGAGAAATGGAGATGTATCTGTGGTCCTTATTTAAATGAAGCCAGATTCCAAGTGTAGCAAATTGCAAGATGGTTTTTGAAGTCTAAAGGACCTCCTAGGGGAAACTCATGCTGGGAGATAGAGGCAGGAATGCTACATTTTATTCAACAAGATAATTTTACTTATTAAAGACCAAAAATAATTTTGAATGTGGTGTCCATCACTTAAAGCCATCTTAAGGTTAGCCTTGTGTATGTATGGATTCATGCTTGGTCCTCGGGAGAGAATGAGAGGGCTGTGATTAAGAAAATTTAAAAGAACATTTGTTTTTGAGACAGAGTTTTACTCTTGTTGCCCAGGCTAGAGTGCAATGCCACTATCTTGGCTCACTACACCCTCTGCCTCCAAAGTTCAAGCGATTCTCCTGCCTCAGCCCCCGAGTAGCTGGGATCACAGGTGTCCGCCCCCAAGCCCAGCTAATTTTTGTATTTTTAGTAGAGATGGGGTTTTGCCATGTTGGCCAGTCTGTTCTTGAACTCCTGATGTCAGGTGATACACCTGCCTCGGCCTCCCAAAGTGC
Organism: Macaca thibetana thibetana; assembly: GCF_024542745.1. NCBI lineage: Eukaryota > Metazoa > Chordata > Mammalia > Primates > Cercopithecidae > Macaca > Macaca thibetana. The sequence continues at coordinate 69,250,395 of NC_065588.1, read as the reverse complement.
TGGGATTACAGGCGTGAGATACAATATTTCAATACACTCTGTAAATTTTGCACAGTAACAACATTGCTGTAAGACCCCTTTTTCTGAAAGCAAACTAAAGGAGGGACAGGTATTCTTCCTCTCCCCACAGTACCAAAGATCAACAGCTTTATACTAGTGTTGATTCTCACTTAATGAAGGTATTAGTTCATTCTCACACTACTATAAAGAACTACCTGCGGATGGGTAATTTATAAAGGAAAGAAGTTTAATGGACTCATAGTTCTGCAGACTCTACAGGAGGCATGGCAAGGGAGGCCTCAGGAAACTTACAATTCATGGCAGAAGGTGAAGGGGAAGCCAACATATCTTACATGGCAGGAGCAGGAGGAAGAAGGTGAAGAGGGAAGTGCTACACACCTTTAACAAGCATACCTTATGAGAACTCACTCATTATCATGAGAACAGCAAGGGGAATATCTGCCCTCATGATCCAATCACCTGCCACCACATCCCTCCCCCAACATTAGTGATACAATTCAACATGACACAGACCCAAACCATACAGTGAGTGACTGCAGTGACTGTGACCTCTGTATTGGTGACTGGTAGGAGACTGATTTCTGGCTGTGTGGTGGCGATGACTAGTGGAATATCATGGTATGAGCAAAGCAAAAGACTGAGAAAGTGTCTTCATGAGTACAATGTGACCAAAATCTATACCTTGTCTGAGATATTTGTAATGAATATAACTATTTCTACTTCCTAAAATAAAACACAACTTGGCTCTTTGGTTGCTTTCACCATATAAGTTACTTTATCATATTCAAAGATACTCAGTATAGTCAAATGGTTTTCCAGAAAAATTCAAGTCCCTCTCCACTCCAAAGTTTAGGAACTGTGAAGGAAAACAGTATTGCAAGGCTTTTCAACCATGTACATTCACCCCTTGCTACCATCTTTCCCCTTAGGATTTTGTGTATTTCAAAATCAGGGGAGAGAGATGGAATTCATCGATGGCCTCCTGGCAAGGAACTTTCTTTCCCTCGGCCCATGAACTTCTCTGACTCTCTGTACTTTATTGTCTGGTATATAACTTGGCTCACCTGATGTTCTGTATATATGCTGCCACTTGTTTTCATAACCTTGGATCTTTCCATTCTGTGTAGTTGGAGCTACCTTTACTCTATGACCTGCTAGCATAAACTCAAAATTTGTTATTGATTGGATTTTTTTTTTTTTTTTGACACAAAGTCTCGCTCTGTCACCCAGGCTGGAGTGCAATGGCACAATCATAGCTCACTGCAACCCCCTCCAGGGTTCTAGTGATTCTGCTACCTCAGTCTCCTGAGTGCCCGAGTTTGTGCCATTCTCCTGGCTCAGGCTCCCGAGTAGCTGGGACTACAGGCACCCACCACCATGTCCGGCTAATTTTTTGTATTTTTAGTAGAGACAGAATTTCGCCATGTTAGCCAGGCTGGTCTTGAACTCCTTACCTCAGGTGATCCGTCCGCCTCGGCCTCCCAAAGTGCTAGGATTACAGGCATGAGCCACCGTGCCTAGCCTGACTAGACTTCTTATACTTCCTAAATATCAAGACAACACAGGTGTTTGTACTGTCTTCGCTGCACCATAATAAGGAGTTTAAGACACTATGTGAGTTTGCCTAGAGGCACCTACGTAGATGCACCCACAGAAGTTGGTCCCATATTGCTTCCATGCCACAGGAGACACGGAGCCATGACAAATACAACATTTCTCTGGAAGGTTCGTAGTCTCCCAAGGACACAACCACAGAAATGAGGCACTAAACATAACCTGAGTGTTTCCACATTTTATATTAACTTCATTAGCCTTAAAAACTCAGGTTTTGCCAAAGCGATGACATCTTTTTCTAGATATTTTCTTCTTCTCCCCTTGAAGCCCTAAATGCTTCTGCTTCAACAGATGAAATATATAAAGTCGCTAGGAAATCTTAGTATATTATTTGAAATAAAACTGAATTGATTTATTCTTTTAAAAATAGATTATTCACATGATTATCAAATATAATTTATTCCTGAAGACTCATTTGGAGAGGTTGCCATAATTGTTCATTAAAAAGTTGGATAACTGAGCCAATAAAACTTGAGTCATTATTGCAAATGTGATGTCAACTGTGCCTACAAGCAGACGAAGTCTAAGAAACTAGCTTGTAAAACTTTGCTGCATTGGGATGGATACATGACCCAAAAACCTTATTTAGTCCAGTGATTTTCAGACTGCACCCCACAGTGAGATACAAGTCTGTTTCTAGGAAACCCACTTGACAATAGGAGCATTTGTATTGCTTTACATAATAGCATTTCAATTAAAATTTAATTCAAAGGAAATACTAATTCTTACAAAATATATAGATAGATGATACAGTGACAAAGAGATAAAGAAGTAGATAGATAAATGAAAATATCTGTTTTAACCCATAAATTTCCTGACACACAAATTGATACTAGTTTATGGCAATATGCTGCTCATGGCCGAAAAGGAGGACTAACTTGATTTTCTTTTGTGGAACAATTACTGTTCTAAGCACAGCGCATGTTACTTTTACTTTTATTTATCACAGGAATCATTTGCAATGGTATTATGATCCCCATTTTAAAATGGAAACAGGCTCAGCAAGGTTAAGACACTAACTCAAGAGAGCTTGAAAGATAGAAGTGCTTCCCAAATCAACTCTTGTATGTCTGAACTAAAAGTCCATACTTTCCCTCTGCACCTATTATCACCATGTTGCTATAACATGGTACAGTGTTGTGTAGTACAGACACATTCACATTAGGTATAACATGTAGAAATATATGTAGATTCCACTTACTGCTACAATATCTGTGGTTCAAGAAAAGGGAATCTGTAATTTAAACTGGAAAATAAAAATCACCAAATCTTTTGTACTATAAAATTGTAATATGTATAGCTCTACTTTAAAAGTCTTAGTCTAATTCTTTAGTATTGACTAAAATTCTGTTAATTATAGCTGTTTTATGAAAAGATATAATCTTATACCTACTCTGCAAATATTCCACAACATGCATATTGGGGAAATAAAATGAATGTTGAAATAAACGTTGAAATGGAATGGTGAAAATTAACATTCATTATTTTATTCCCCAGACATGCAGAATTTGAGACAATGTATTGCCTAGTATTACAATACAACATGTAACTTTTTAAAAACAAAGATCTGATATGTATTTTCTTATTTTCTCATATCATTCAACGTTTTTGTATATTCAATATTCTTATATTTTTATTCAGTATTCTTATATTAGTATATTATTCAAGGAGTAAATTATTTTTACAAATTTATTCTCTAAAATAATGCTACATTAATGTAAGTCAATGACATTTATTTCATTATATGATCCTTTTCATTTCAGAAGACATTGTGGCTGAAGACTTAGCCAAAATTTGTTAGGAATAGAAGGAACATTAATGAAATAGAAAATCAAATAAAAAACTGACTATGTACTATCAACAATGAATCATAAAGAGACATCCAAGATGAAAACAGTAAATAAATCAGTCATGAGAGGGGCAGCTGCACTGTAATTAAGCATTGAAAGCACAGGATTTGACAGCAAGTCTAAGTCCCAGATGTACCATTTACCGACAAGCTTATCAAGTACTTTAATTTCCGGAATTCTTCATTTTCATATCTTTAAAACAAGGATAATAATGTTTATTTCCTATAGCTATTATCAGTATTAAAGAAAATTGCATATAAAAACATGTTTAAGATATATAGTTGACCTTAAGCAATGCAGAAGTTAGGGATGCTGAATTCCCATGCAGAAGGAGAAGCAGGACAGGAGTCACATTTGATGTAATTTTCATTACAAAAAATACACACAAACGTGGACCCATGCAATTCAAACCCATATTGTTTAAGGGTCAACTGAAGAATGTGTTTTAATCCCTTTTCTAATGCTTATAATAATACCTAAAACTGGGTAATTTATAAAGAAAAAAAGTATTTCTTACAGCTACGAAGACTAAGAAGACCAAAGTTGAAGGAGCACCTCTGGTGAGAGCCTTCATTCTTTTGGGGACTCTGAAGTTTCTGAGGCACTGGGTATCACACGGCAAGGGTGCTGAGTGTGCTAATATGCCATGCTCAGGTCTCCCTCTTCTTTTAAAGTCACCAGTTCCTCTCCTATGGTAACCCATCTATCCATTAACCCTTTAAACCATTAATCCATTAATGGATTATTTCATTCATGAGTGCAGAGCCCTCATGATCCAGTCACCTGTTAAAGTTCCCACCTATCAATAGTACCATATTGGGAATTATGTCTGAAAATGAGTTTTGGAGGAGACATTCAAACTATGCAGAATACTATATTCAAAGTTATAATTGTTAAAAGTCATTTTTCTATTTCAGATTAAACTGGTTTAACCAGATTGCATAGCTGCCAGACCAAATACTCACAGTCATTGTAATGAGAGGCATTGTAATGTATTAGCTAGACTATGTCTGTGCCAAAAAAGAAGAGAAGTAAGGAGGAGTCAGTCGGGATGAGCACTCCAATTATACACCTTTCCTTAACCACAGGCCCAGAGATTTTCCAGGAACTACTCCTTGTTTTCCAGTCAGCACACTTGAAACTCTCCAAATATATATGTCATCTTTTATATGTTTTATAATGGAATTGCCTCCTACTAATGGAATTTGCTAATCCATTATAAATCCCTTTCTTAGGAATTGTTTTTGTTCTAGACATTGTTTTAGGTGATAAGGTCGGACGTTGAAAAAAACTAGAAATTTTTCATGGAAATTATGCTCAATACATAACAAGCAGTAAACAACAAATAAAGAAACAAGCAGATATCAATGAAAATAAGACAAGGTGACATGATAGCAATTACGGCTGGCAGTTTAGCAGTAGTTAGGAGCTAGTGTTTAGAAATCTGCCTCGAAGACAGCCCCAATTTCCATGTGGTAAGCTGACCATATTGGGGAATTGATTTCCGTGCTCTGATTCTCAGTTTCTCTACATATAAATTAGAAACAAGAATGTTAACTATTTCAAAGGGCTATTGAGACTATTAAATGCAATGTTATATACAACATATTTAGAACAGAGCTTGAAACATACTTTAGATTAAGTAGTCAGTGCAGACTTATCCAACAAAGTAATACTTAGGGTAAAACTTGAATAAGAAACAGTACATGGCTTTAAAAAGGTTTGAGTAGAACATCTAGGGCAGAAGAAATAGCTTGTAAAAAAGCTCTTATCTAGAAACCAAGTTTGAGTTTTTAGGAAAAAAAAGGAAGGTCATTTGTATCTGAAGCATGGTGACCAAGTGTTTGAGTGGGAGGGTGCTACACCTTGTGAGCTCTTGATGGAGCTTGGATTCATTCTGGGTTTCATGAGTTGTCTTCAGAAGAATTTAACTGAAAAGTGAAAGATGTGTTGGGCATAAGAGGATGCTGTAGTACTTAGTTGTCATGATAATGGCTTGCAGCAGAATCATAGCTGTGTGATGGAGGAAATTAGGTAGATTCCAGAGCAGAAAGAAAAGGTGCCAAAATGGAGAAGAAGGAGTTGTGAGAGAAGAAAGAAGAAAAACACTGTAAAACATGGTGTCCCCATACACATAAGAAGAATATATTTCAAGAAGGAGAAAAAATTCAACTCTGTCAAATGTTGCTGAGATATTGAGTAAAATGAAGACAGCGAAGTGACAGTTCATTACTTGATGATGGTCACTGAAAACCTTGAGCAAAATAGTTTTAGAGAAATTCTGTAGATAAAAGACTGGGTAAGGCAAGGAGACAGAATGGTAGACTATGATGTGAAACAGCAATTATAGACAACTATTCTGAGAAGTTATACTCTGAAAAATGGACTAAGTGGAGAAGATTGTAGGATCAAAGAGATTTTGGCACTTTGTTTTGTTTTGGTTTGGTTTTGGTTGTGCTGATTATTATTGTTTTTGATATGGAAAATATTATTAGAGCATCAGCCTTTATTTTCTAAAATTATTTGTAATTTTTGGTCAGTAAAGACACATACAAACACATTTCACCTATCCAGACACTTCTAACTGTCTATTTTCCAGGTTGTTAATGAGTTTGAGCCTTTTAAATACTTAAATGTTTTCTATAATTTCCAGAAGTTGAGGCCAGGAAGAGGAAGCAAGCATGTGTGTTCACTATTTCACTGTCTTGACTTACTCTTGTATTTGTAATTATCAAAATATCAGAATTAAGATGTCAGTGGTGCCTGGAGCTCACCTCACTTCAATGTGTTTAATTAGAGGAAATAAAGGCCAAATCAAAAGGTTATAAAAGTGACATTGTGCCTGTCACTTTCCTTTGTGTCTATTTCAACTATTTCGTTATTTCAATGTTGTTTTCAGTGTTGACCTCTATTAAATGATCACGTATATGTCCAAATATGCATATACTCAAATAATTCAGTAATGTGGATCATACTGAGGTTGAATTAAACACATCCCCTCAATATATCTACCCTCCAGTTTCCCAGTGCTCAGGAGCTTATAGCTCCATTGTACACTCGCACCTGATATGGCATTTCAATAGTGCATAGCACTTCTAAAGTGTCACACCGAGAAAATAACATCATCTAAGAAATGTTATTTTTAAAAATGTTTTATTTTCGTGAGGAAATAATCATAAAAATCCAAACTGAGATTCATACAGCAGAACAACTGCTTTGGTCTCTATAAAAATGTCAATGTTATACAGACAAATAGAAGGCTGATCTGTTCTGGACTGAAAGAGATAAGATAGAGGTGACAATGAAACAACGTATAACTGCTTTTTGATCTTGAGTTTAAAAAATGCTTAAAAAGGACAGCATTCAGACAATTAGGGATATGTGAATATCACATAATTTGAACTATGTAATAGATACCAATATTATATCAATATTACATTCCCCTAGTGTTATAATTATTATTGTGGTTATTAAAAGAATGCTTGTGTTTTTAGGAGCCAGATTCAGAACTATTTATATGACTTACTTTGTTTTTCTGCAATGCTTCAGAAGAGACTAACGGGTTGACAGAGAGAGGAGAATAAAATAAACAAAAGGAGCAAAATCTTACATTTGGTACGTCTAGGTAAGATAAGTTTTTATATTATAATTTTTCAATTTTTTGAGATTTATACATTTTTCTAAGACTCTAAATAAAAATATAAATGACATAGACATAAATAATCCATTCTTATGTTACTATCCATATTTAGAAATCTAATCTGGACACAAATGTATATAGTATTCACTGTGTGAAAACTAAACTAAACTATAGTTTAGTTTTGCTAACAAGATTCCAAAATCTGTGTGGGCAGGAAATAAGTTATATCCCTCTTTATCAATGCATTAAGCTCTAGGAAAAAAAATAATTGCAGAAAACAGAAACTCGATAAATGTTATTAACACAAAACCCATAAAAATGCTAAAAGCATTGACGAAGCTGCTAAACAAAAGCGCTTAAAACTTTCTGATGGAATAAATATGGTCTATACAAGTTTTTTGCAATTTTGGAAACTATATCTTAAGCCAGATATATCATAAAGGATCCAGCCCAGATATCAAATCATCATCACAGCCTTAGAAATAACATGAATGATGAGCAATTTTATACCAGTCATAACCAGGCTGCTGTTGAACATTGTTCAACAAACAAGTATAAAGAAATCTTTTACTTACAAATAATATCATAGAAAATATATCAATACAAACCATCAAAATCCAAATACTTTCAAAGTTAAATTCATCATTTTAGCTGCATAAAAATGAACTATTTCATTTTCAGAGGATATAAGAATCCACAAAAATATGTAATGTCAAGCCTTTTTGTTGTCAGTAAATAAACTCCTGAGGGTTTTAAAGGGCTTGAAAGATTAGGTATCATCAATTTGTAACTTTTCCTTTTTGTTGCTTTGAAAGAACTATTTATACAAGTCCATTTTGTACACTTTATAAAGAATCCTCTCTAGTCTCTCTCTCTCAAAGAACCCTTCATTGTGTGAGAAGGTTGGGAAAAGGTTAGAACCAATCAGCAGAATTGACTTCAATACCTATCATCTCTGTCTTCTTCCACTTTTAAGACTCTAAAAAAAAATCAAGATAAAAATCGTATTCTTGTGCTTTCAATAGGCAAATTTTCTGTGATTCTCCTCTTAATGTTACAACATGTAAAGTATGTGAAATTAATCAGAGCGTTCCATTCATTCATGGTAAGAAAATAAAGGTATAAAATATACAGTGACAATTTGTGTGGAACCATGAATTTTTATTTTGCCAAGTTTCATAGAATTCCTCATCATTCTTTGTAGAGTGTCTCATCTCCCCTCAATACCACCCTCTCCCAGCATGACCCCCAACTATCATTACAATCAGTAAATGAATATTGGATTAAAAAATAAGTCAGGTTCCTCAGCACCAAAGGAAAATTGGAAAATATATTCTTTCTCAAAATGAAAATGTATCTTTACATCTTATGAAATAGTTTCCTTTGATATTTTGTTTTAATTTAGCAAGCTGCTGTTGTTACTTTTATTGAGCAACTCTATCTTTTAGAAGCTATGTACACTGTATATTAACCCCCTGCTAAGATCAGGCTTAAACAAAGCTGTAAAAATGGGGGTGGGAAGGAAGCAATCGAAGCTATGCTTAAATATGCAATTTTAGAAAACTGTACTAGAAAATATGATACATAGGTGAAAATTTGTTTAAAATATACTTCTCCAACAAAAATACTTATAGTGACCTAGGATTAATACTCAACACAGGAAGGAAAAGTGTATTAGTCTGTGTTGCTATAAAGAAATACATGACCTGGGTAATTTTTAAAGAAAATACATTTATTTGGCTTATGGTTCTGCAAGCTGTACAAGCATGGTACCAGCATCTTCTCCTGGTGAGGCCTCAGGAAGCCCACAATTATGGTAGAAGGCAAAAGGGAAGCTGGCATATCACATGGCAAGAAGGAGCAAGAGAGGGGGGAGGTGACAGGCCCTTTTAAACAACCAGATCTCACGTGAACTTACAGAGTGAAAACTCACTCATTATCCTGAGGACAGCACCAAGGCACCCTTATCACCCAAACACCTCTAACTAGGCTCACCTCTAACCTTGGAGATCACATTTCAACATGAGATTTGGAGGTGACAAAAACATCCAAACTATATCACAGTTTTTCTTCCTACTTATACTATCTATTAAGATTCTCAAGACCATACACTGGATCATAATTTTTTTTTATTTCATTGTAGAGTTCTTTCACATATTTAAATGTTAAAAATATTTATTTTTAAAATTATCTTTACTTCCTATTTTTATTCCATGTATCCTTTCACTATCCATACCTTAAAAAATCTAACACCTCAGCCTTCATACAGACATTAGCCCCTTTTTGATGCTTCAAGACTTTTAATTATGTATCCTTTAAAATCTTGACCCATTTCTTTTTATTTTACCATTTAAAATACTGTTTTAAGGCCGGACGCTGTGGCTCACAGCTGTAACCGCAGCACTTTGAGAGCCGAAGTGGGTAGATCTTGAGGTCAAGAGATCAAGACCTTCCTGATTAGCGTGGTGAAACCCCACGTCAACTAAAAAAACAAAAGCTAGCTGGTTGTGGTGGTGCACACCTGTAGTCCGAACTACTCAAGGGGCTGAGGGAGGAGAATAGCTTGAACCTGGGAGGCTGAGATTGCAGTGAGCTGAGATGGTGGCACTGCACTCCAGCCTGGTGACAAAATGAGACCCCATCTCAAAAAAAAAAAAAAAAAAAAAAAAACCCACTATTTTATTTTATTTTAACTGATGCTCCTACATCAACTGAACTAAATTCAACAGACAACTAAGTAGGAGGACAAACTAATAACTCTCCTATAATGTAGACATGTTCACTGTTGTTGAAAATGTAAAAACTCACTTACTTATGCTTATTATTTCTTCTCACTTTTTAAATAGCAGAATGCTTTATATCAAGCATGCTTAGGTTTTTCTGTCTAATAGGAGCCAGCAGGATGAGAATAAAAATTTCAATTACCCAATTGCTGCTAAACAAATCATATATACCAAAGTAAACAATATAATCAATAATATAATCAATTTATTCTTACACTATATATCTGAGTGTTTAATATATTTTAATTTATCCTTATTTCTTTAAATGGGGTTACACTTTTATTTTCTAATAACTAAACTGAAATTGTATGTGGACAAATTTTCCAGATTTGATCTATACTAGTCTTCACATTCCACATATAACTAAATTGGTATCTCCAACATAAACTCTAAAATTTAGCATAAATTCATATCTCCAACATAAACTCTAAAATTTAGCATAAATTCATATCTCCAACATAAACTCTAAAATTTAGCATAAATTCATTAAGTGTCTTCTTGATTATCTATTGGTTTACATATTTCTTTACTCAGCTTTTAACATATACATGTCTTTTGTAAAGAGTTTAACTCCACATACACATCCACACACCCTTTGCTAGAGAAGATTTGAATTTAGGCATAGTATCACTCTACTGTTGTCCTGGAGAGACCCACAAAGCATTTTAACTGTACATGCAGATTTTGAATATCTTTATAACACTGCCATGGAAATCCCCAATCTGCTTTTGCATCTGTGAAAATGAAGAGTTTCATCAACAAAAAATGGACTATGAAGATAGTGCAAGCCTTTTATTCTTATGAGTCCCTTTCTAGTATCTGATGTTATTGCAGTAGGGACTGCTTAGGACAAAGAAAAACTAGGCCAAGTTTAGATCCAGCCAGTTTACTATTTCCCTTTATGTTCATTGATGTACCATTTTCAGTAATAAACCTTTATTCCTTGATTTGGCAACTCAAAGTCATGAAATTAAAATGATGAAGGAAAACATATTGCAGGCTGTTTATCTTTGTAAGGTAGATACTTTAGAAATATCAGTTATGTGTTTAAACCAAGAAAAGTAACAAAACAATACAATTCTTAATTACTATTGGCTTAATTCTGAAATTTATATTTATTGATAATATTTTTAGTAACACAGTTAGAATATATAGAAATTCAACGTAGACACAGAATTATTGAGAGAGAATCAGTAGCCAAGAATTTCTATTAAAATAATACAAGGATCCTTGCTTCAGACCACATAATGTTTTTTGTTTGTTTGTTTGTTTGTTTTTGCCATGCATACAACTCTTTCCAATCCTTTCACTCTTTCCCAAATTTAGACCATCTGCTTAAAACTCCACTTCATTGCAGAAAAAACTGCAAAAGTCATGTGCTATTCTTACATCTCAGAAACACATATACTGATTTCCAGTTTTAGCTCCAACACATAAAGAGCTAAAAAGTAATTATTCCCATTCTTACAAGAAAAAAAGCTGAAGAGATTCAAAATCAATATGTTTTTTTGAATTCATGATAGAACTGAAGTCACAGGGTGAACTGCCACCCCAAAATCTGGAAATACAGGCAAACACAGAGAGTCACGGCTAATATTTACTTGCCAGAAACAGAAGCAAATAAAAACAAACTGTACAAACACACAAATGGCAAAATTGACAAAGTGCTGCAGGCTGATTGTGGGCTATTATGAGAGTGAGAATTTTGGGAGATACAACCTTGCAGTGGGGAGAAGCTGCAAACTTTTATGGTTTTTACCTTAAGGAATTCCACTAGGTTCTCAAGAGGAAGAACCAAGAGAAATCCCTCAGGGCTCTAAGGGAAAGGAAAGAATAATCATTGTGAAATATGACCAGAGCATTCCCCAGAACACAAGCCTACTCCCCAGAGGAAAAGAATTTACCACAGTCCTATCCCACCTGAGAGAAGGGTATTTCTCAGACTTCATCCCTCTCAAGCCTTCCGGTCTCACCTAAAGAAAGGGAAAAAAAGCTTCACATTTGTGAAGGTTGAGTTCCAGGGACATAGGCTCACTATAAATGTGAGTTTTAGTCAGATTATAAAACAATCACTCTTCTCCACATGTTAGCCCTGCACCAGCAGGACTCTAGTATAATAACAATGGATAATAGCTGAAGGAACTGAGAGAAAAAGACTCTACATAAGGACTTAGGGAATTTCAAAGACAAAATGAAAAAAAAAGAGAAGGAAAAAGAAAATAGTATTAATATTTGAAGCCTCTGACACTTACAGCTTTACAAAATATTAAACACAGTTCTAATTCTTGCCAGATTAACACATAACCTCACACTAAAGACATATTTACCTCAGTTCCTATCATCCAATATATTAGGCAAAAATTACAAGTTACATCAAAGGCAAGAAAAAGCACACCTGAAGAGCTAAGGCAACATATGAACCAGGTTCAAAAAATGACACAGATTTTGGAATTGTCAGAGTAATCAAAGTAACTGTGATGAATATATTAAGGGTTCTAATAAAAAAAAGCAGACAAAGTGTAAGAATATATTGGTAACACAACAGAAATTAAACCACACATTTACAACCATCTGGTCTTTGACCAGACAAAAACAAGCAATGGGGAAAGGATTCCGTATTTAATAAATGGCGTTGGGAAAACTGGCTAGCCATATGCAGAAAACTGAAACTGGGCTCCCTCCTTACACCTTATATAAAAATTAACTAAATATGGATTAAAGACTTAAACATAACACCTAAAACCATAAAAACCCTAGACAATAATATTCAGGACATAGGCATGGGCAAAGACTTCATGACTAAAACTCCAAATACAATGGCAACAAAAGCCAAAATTGACAAACGGGATCTAATTAAACCAAAGAGCTTCTGCACAGCAAAAGAAACTATCATCAGAGTGAACGGGCAACCTACAGAATGGTAGAAAATTTTCACAATCTGTCTATCTGACAAAGGGCTAATATCCAGAATCTACAAAGAGCTTAAAAAATTTACAAAAAAAAAAAAAGGCGGGGGGGGGAGGGCAAAGGATATGATCAGACACTTCTCAAAAGGAAAAAAAAGTCCATCATCACTGGTCATTAGAGAAATGCAAATCAAAACCACAATGAGATACCATCTCATGTCAGTTAAAATGACAATCATTAAAAAGTCAGGAAACAACAGATGCTGGAGAGGATGTGGAGAAATAGAAACACTTTTACACTGTTGGTGGGAGTGTAAATTAGTTCAACCATTGTGGAAGACAGTGTGGCGATTCCTCATGGATCTAGAATCAGAGATAACATTTAACCCAGCCATCCCATTACTGGGTATATACTCAAAGGATTATAAATCATTCTACTATAAAGACACATGCACACGTCTGTTTATTGCAACACTATCCACAATAACAAAGACTTGGATGTTGGGAGCAAGCCCTCCAAAATCTGGCCGTAAAGTGACCCCAAAACTGGCCATAAACAAAATCTCTGAGCCCTATAACATGTTCATAATGGCCCTAACGCCCAAGCTGGAAGGCTGTGGGTTTACGGGAACGAGGGCAAGGAACACCTGGCCGGCCCAGGGTGGAAAACCACTTAAAGGCATTCTTTTTTTTTTTTTTTTTAATTATACTTTAAGTTCTAGGGTACATGTGCACAATGTGCAGGTTTGTTACATACGTATACATGTGCCATGTTGGTGTGCTGCACCCATTAACTTGTCATTTACATTAGGTATATCTCCTAATGCTATCCCTCCCCGCTCCCCACAATAGGCCCTGGTGTGTGATAGCCACAAACAATAGCATGAGCAATCTGTGCCTTAAGAACACGCTCCTGCTGCAGTTAACTAGCCCAACCTATTCCTTTAATTTGGCCCATTCCTTCGTTTCCCATAAGGGATACTTTTAGTTAACTTGACATCTATAGAAACAATGCTAATGACTGGTTTGCTGTTAATAAATACGTGGGTAAATCTCTGTTTGGGGCTCTCAGCTCTGAAGGCTATGAGACCCTTGATTTCCTACTTCACACCTCTATATTTCTGTGTATGTGTGTCTTTAATTCCTCTAGCACCACCAGGTTAGGGTCTCCCCAACCAAGCTGGTCTTAGCACTTGGAACCAACCCAAATGATGATAGACTGTATAAAGAAAATGTGGCACATATACACCATGGAATACTATGCAGTCATGAAAAAAGGATAATTTCATGTCCTTTGCAGGGACATGGATGAAGCTGGAAACCATCATTCTCAGCAAACAAACACAGGAACAGAAAATCAAACACTGCATGTTCTCACTCATATATTGGAGTTGAACCATAAAAACACATGGACACAGGGAGGGGAGCATCACATATCAGGGCCTATTGGGAGGTGGGGGGCCTAGGGGAGGGATAGCATTAGGATAAATACCCAATGTAGATGACTGGTTGATGGGTGCAGCAAACACATGTATGCATGGCATGTGTACACCTATGTAACAAACATGCATGTTCTGCATATGTAAACTAGAACTTAAAGTACAATAAAAAATGAAATAAAAAAATTAGAAAATAATATATTGCTATTGTAAACAGATAATTGAAGACTCTAAGGAAATAATCAAAACTAAATGCTATAAATTTAAAAAAAAAGGTAACAGAAATTAAGAACGCTTTTAGTAGGTTCATCAGAAGACTGGATATGACTAAATAGAGAATCAATGAGCATTAAGATAGTTTAATAAAAACATTCCAAATTTAAATACAAATGGAAAAATAATAAAAACAAGGGAACAGAAAATGTAAAAACTGTGGATAATTACAGAAATTTTAATGTGTGTTTAATTGAAAATATACACGCATTAATTAGAACATCAGTAAGACAACGAGAGAAAGAGAATATGAGTGGAGTACAAGAAATATTTGAGGTAGTAATGGCTATGATTTTCCAAAATTAATAAATTATATCAAACCACAGATTCAAGAAAGATAGAAGTGCAAACATGATAAATACCAAAACATCTACACTTAGACATATATTTAAACTGAAAATTATAAAAGAGAAAGGGAAAGTCTTGACAGAAACAAGAGAAAAGAAAAAATATAAAACTTTCCTCTAAAAGACCAAGAATATAAATTACAGTAGACTTCCTGGAGAAGATGGCAGATAAGAGTCAGGGTTAACATGTGTCTCCCATTTGGATGGATAGAGCAGTTAGTAGAGATTCACACTGCAAACTTTTGTTCCAAGAACTACTGCAGGACTGTACCAGGAAAACTGAAGGAATTCACTGATCCTTTGAAGGAAACAGCATGCCCTGAAAACTCAGTGAGACAGGCGAAAAACTCCCAACACAAAAGACAAAAACTATTGGGAGTTTTATAGCTCCACCCATCACCTGGGAAACCAGAATACTTCCCCTGACAAACTTAGGGCAAGCTCAAATCCCACTGCTAACACTACAGCTAGTACTTTCTTAAAAGCACTACCTCCTGGCTGGAGGCTAACCAACTCAGGCCATTACAGCAACTCATGTCAGAATAACACTGCTCCCAGGAAGGAGAAAACAACAATTAGTATTGCTGCCTGCAACATCCTGGCTAATCAGAGCTCCTGAGTCTGTCCACATAAAAATTTCACTGCTAGCACAACCAGCATTCAAGAAAGCCAGCACATGAAGCCTGTTTACAACTAAGGATACCCACAGAGTCTACATCCCTCCCTGGACACCTCCACCAGAGCAGGTGCTGGTATCCATGGCTAGGAGACCTAAAGACTGGTCATATCACTGGACTGTTTGCATACATTCCCCAGCACCAGTCCCGTGCCTGCTAGGCCCTCTGGATGGCTAGACCCAAAAGACAATAACAACCACTGCAATCAGACTTAGAGAAAGCCCCATCCCTAAAGGAAGGGGGAGAGTATCACATCGAGGGATCACCCTGTGGAATAAAAGAATCTGAACAGCAGGTCTTGAGTTCCAGGTCTCTTTGCAGGAGTAGAGACATCATTACAATACTGGGTGCAGTAGGGAAATTCTGCATCTATACCCTAACAGGCAGACAGCTTCTGTGATTATGGAGGTCTTTGGAGAAGGGGTCCTTGTTCCCCCCGGCACTGCACTGCTGATACAGCTGGGGCTTCCTCCACAGGAAAGTGACATAGAGGTACCTATAGATAGCCTTCCTGGAACAACCCAGGGTAAGTGCAGCCCCACAAGAGGACCACTCCCCAGATTCAGGCCTGCACAAGAGGCAGAATCACAATTTTTCCCTACTTGGAACATCAACATTCCTATAGATGAAAAGAGGTGCCTGTCTAATCTGAATAGATTGAAACATTACGATAGACATGAGGCTGTGAGATGAATAGCTTTCCTGCTGACCTGGTAGGGCAGTTGAAGTAGTTCTCATTCTTCATCCTGATAAAACCTCACCATATGTAATTGAGAGCTCTGCCAGCCACCATCACCAAGGCTGAGACCTTGGCCCACCTTTGGGTATTACATCTACCTACCTGCCTCAGCCACAACTGATGCCTACCCAGGGATACTTCCCTTATTGGCCGGAAACGTGAATCATCAACTCAGTAAATACAAGACTGGGAAAATAAATAAATACCATAAGAGAATGAGAGGAACTTCAAGAGATTCCTGTCATTCCAACTCCGTATCAGTCAGTGAACTCACCCACACACCAAGAATATGACAATTACAACCAGCATCAGAGAAAGCCAACACACAAAGACTCTCTATAACTAAGTAACAGAGTCTTCACTCCTATAAGCACCAAGAATCAAATTAGGCTAATATAAACATTAAAGTCTGGTCCCTATGAGGGAAAAATAAATAAATTAAAAAAAAAATCCCACCAAAAATAAATTCAAGAACAACTTGAAGAAATAATCCACCGAAATGAGAAGGAATCAGAAAAGTAATTCTGGTAATATGACAAAATAGAGTTTTATAACATCCCCAAATGATCACACTAGCTTCCAGCAGTGAATTCAAACCAAGAAGAAATCTCTGAATTGCCAGATAAATAATTCAGAAGGTTGGATGGATTGTTAAGCTTAATTACTAAAATACTCAAGGATATCCGAGAGAAAGATGAAAACCAATTTAAAGAAATTTTTAAAAACAATTAAAATCATGGATGAAAAATTTTCCAGAGAAATAGATATAACAAAAAAATACAGTCACAATTTCTGGAACTCAAAGACAAACTTAGGGAAATACAAAATGCAGTTGAAACTTTGAACAATAGACTAGAACAAGTAGAAGAAAGAACTGCAGAGCTCAAAGACAAGGCTTTTGAACTAACTTAATCAGACAAAAAAAAAAAAAACATTTAAATGAGCAAAGCCTCTAAGAAATTTGGGATTATGTTAAATGGACAAACCTAAGAGTAATTGGTGTTCCTGGAGAAGAAGATAAATTTAAAAGTTTGGAAAATTTATTTGAGGGAATAATTGAGGAAAACTCCCCTGTCCTTGCTAGAGACCCAGACATCCAAATACAAGAAGCTCAATGAACTCCTTGGAAATTCATTACAAAAATATTGCCTCATCACATAGTCGTCAGATTATCTGAAGTCAAGACAAAGGACAGAATTTTAAGAGCTCTGAGAGAAAGCATTAGGTAACCTATAAAGGAACATCTGTCAGATGAATAGCTGATTTATCAGCAGAAACCTGACAAGTCAGAAGGAACTGGGATCCTATCTTTAGCCTCCTTAAATGAAATAATTGTCAGTCAAGGATTTTGTATCCAGCAAAACAAAGATTCACAAATGAAGGAGAGAGAAAGTTTTTTTCAGACACATGAATGCCGAGAGAATTTACTACTACCAAACAAGTACTACAAGAAATGCAAAAGGGGTTCTAAATCTTGAAACAAAACCTCAAAATATATCAAAATAGAATCTCCTTAAAGGTTCTGCTCACAAAGCCTATAAAACAATAGCACAATGAGAAACAAGGCACTTATGCAACAATTAACATGATGAAAAGAATAGGAAAGCACATCTCAATACTAAAGTTGAATGTAAATAGTCCAAATGCTCCACTTAAAAAATACAGATTGGCAGAATGGGTAAAAACTCCACCAACCATCTGCTGTCTTACCTAACATATAAGGACTTATATAAACTTAAGGTAAAGGGGTAGAAAAACATATCCCATACAAATGGAAACTAAAAGCAAGCAGGAGAAGGTATTCTTATATCAGACAAAATAGACTTTAAAGAAACAACAGTATTAAAAAAAAGACAAAGAAGGGCATTATATAATAATGATTAAATGATTAGTTGAACAGGAAAATAACACAATCCTAAATATTTATGTACCTAACACTGGAGCTCACAAATTTATAAAACAATTACTACTAGACCTGAGAAATGAGGTAGAGGTAGACAGCAACGCAGCAATAGTGGGGGACTTCAGTACTCCACTGATAGCACTAGACAGGACATTAAGACAGAAAGTCAACAAAGAAACAATGGACTTAACGGTGGAGCACTGTGGCTCATGCCTGTAATCCTAACACTTTGGGAGCCTTGAGGCAGGTGGATCCCATGTGTTCAGGAGTTCAAGACCACCCTGACCAGCATGGTGAAACCCCATCTCTACTATAAAGGAAAATACAAAAATTAACCAGGTATGGTGGCACACGCCTATGGTCCCTGCTACTCGAGAGGCTGAGGCATGACAATGGCTTGAACCTGGAAGGCAGAGGTTACAGTGAGCCAAGATCGTGCCACTACACTCTAGCCTGGGTGACAAAGTGAGACTCTGTTTCAAAAAAAAAAAAAAAGAAAGGAAACTATACCTTAGCAAATGGACTTAAGAAGTATTTATAGAACATTCTGCTTAAAAACTGCAGAAATATACACTCTTTTCACCAGCATCTGGAACATTCCCCAAGATAGGCCATATGAAAGACTACAAAACAAGTCTCAATAAATTTAAGAAAATCAAACTCATATCAAGTGTCATCTCAGACCACAGTGAAATAAAACTGGAAATTAATTCCAAAGGAACCCTCAAAACTACACAAATACATGGAAATTAAACAACCTACCCTTGACTGATCTTTGGGTTAACAATGAAATCAAGATGGAAGTTTAAAAATTCTTTGAACTGAAAGAAAATAATGACAAAACTTATCAAACCTCTGTGACACAGCAAAAGCAGTGCTAGGAGGAAAGTTCATAGCATTAAATGTCTACAGTAAAAAGTCCTGAAAAGCGCAAATAGACAACCTAATGTCACACCTCAAGGAACTAAAGAAACAAAACCAAACCAAACTTAACCCAGCAGAAGAAAAGAAATAACAAAGATCAGAACACAGCTAAATGAAATTAAAACAACAACAAAATAAACAAATGAAACAGAAAGCTAGTTCTTTGAGATGCTAAACAAAATTGATAGACCATTACTGAGATCGACAAGAAAAGGAGAGAGAAGATATAAATAAACTCAATAAAAACTGAAACAGGAGGCCAGGCACGGTGGCTCATGCTTATAATCCCAGCACTTTGGGAGGCTGAGGCAGGCAGATCACCTGAGGTCAGGAGTTTGAGACTACCCTCGGCAACATGGTGAAACCCTGTCTCTACTGAAATATAAAATATTAGCTGATCGTGGTGGTGCTCACCTGTAGTTCCAGCTACTAGGGAAGCTGAGGCACGAGCATCGCTTGACCCTGGGGGGGTGGAGGTTGCAGTGAGCGGAGATTGTGCCAGTGCACTTCAGCTTGGGCTATGGAGTGAGACTCCATCTCATAAAAAAAAAAAAAAAAAAAAGAAAGAAAGAAAAGAAAAGAAAAGAAACAGGAGATATTACAACAAACACTATAGAAATACAAAAGATCATTCAACACTACTATCACACCTTTACATGCACAAATTAGAAAATATAGAGGACATCAAAAATCCCTGGAAATATGCAACCCTCTTAGGTTAATTTAGAAAGAAATAGAAATTCTGAACAGACCAATAACAAGTAGCAAGATTGAAACAGTAACAAAGAAAATGCCAACAACAACAAAAAAAATCAGGACCAGATGGATTCATGGCTGAAATCTATCAGACATTTACAGAAGAATTGCTGCTGATGCTATTGAATCTTTTTCAAAAGATATAGAAGAATCCTCCCTAAATCATTCTGTGAAGCCAGTTTCACCTTAATACCAAAACCAGGAAAGGACTTAACAAACAACAACAACAACAACAACAACTACAGACCAATATCCCCGAGGAACACAGATGCAAAAATCCTCAACAAAACACTAACTAACAGCATATCAAAAGTACAAAACATCATGATCAAGTAGGTTTCATACTAGGGATGCAGAAATGGTTTAACATACACAGGTCAATAAATGTGACACATCACATAAACAGAATTTAAAAAGAAAATCACATGATCATCTCAATAGACACAGAAAAATGCATTGGACAAAATCTAGCATCTCTTTGTAATAAAACCCTCAGCAAAACTGACATAGAAGAAACATACCTCAAAATCATACAAGCCATGTATGACAAACCCACTGCCAATATCATACTAAATGGAGTAGAGTTGACAGAATTCCTCCTGAAAACTGAAACAAGACAAAGATGCCCACTGTCACTTCTTCTATTCAACATAGTACTGGAAGTCCTGACCAGAGCAATCAGACAAGAAAAAGAAATAAGGGTATCCAAATTGTAAAAGAGGAAATCAAACTGTAACTCTTCACCGGTGATAGAATTGTATACCAGAAAGCACTAAAGTCTCATGCAAAAAGCTCCTAAATCTGATAAATGAATCCAGTAAAGTTTCTGGACACAAAAATCAATGCACACAAATCAGGAGCTACTGCTGTATACTAACTATTACCAAGCTGGGAATCAAATCAAGAACTCAGTTCTAGCCAGGCACAGTGGCTCACGCCTGTAATCCCAGCACTTTGGAAGGCCGAGGCGAGCGGATCACTTGAGGTCAGGAGTTCAAGAACAGTCTGGCCAACATGCTGAAACCCTGTCTCTACTAAAATATAAAAATTAGCAAGGTGTGTTAGTGTAAGCCTTTAATCCCAGCTACTTGGTGGCTCAGGCAGGAGAATTGCTTGAATCCCAGAAGTTGAGGTTGCAGTGAGCCGAGATTATGCCACTGCACTCCAGCATGGGTGACAGAGCAATTCTCCATCTCAAATAAAATAATAAAAGAAAAGAACTCAGTCTCTTTTGCAACAGCTGAAAAAAAAAATACTAAGGAATATACTTAACCAAGGAGGTGAAAGATCTCTACAAGAAAAACTACAAAACACCGCTGAAAGGAATTACAGATGACACTAACAAATTGTAGTAGTATAAAAATATGCTTGCAGTCCAGTGGAACAAAATAGAGAACCCAGAATTAAAGCCAAATACTTATAACCAACTGACATTTGACAAAGCATACAAAAACATAAAATGGGTAAATGACACCTTACTCAACAAATGGTGCAGGGATAATTGGCAAGCCACAGCTGGATACTCATCTCTTACCTTACACAAAAATCAACTCAAGATAAATCAAGGACTTAAATCTAATATCTGAAACCATAAAACTACTATAAGAATATTGAAAAAACTCTTCTAGACATTGGCTCAGGCAAAGACTTCATGACAAAGAATCCAAAAGCAAATGCAACAATAATAAAAATAAATAAAAGGAACATGATTAAA
Source organism: Macaca thibetana thibetana (assembly GCF_024542745.1). Lineage (NCBI taxonomy): Eukaryota > Metazoa > Chordata > Mammalia > Primates > Cercopithecidae > Macaca > Macaca thibetana. Next base: position 69,228,809 of record NC_065588.1, on the reverse strand, counting down.
AAGCTTCTGCATAGCAAAAGAAATAATCAGCAGAGTAAAAAGACAACCCACAGAGTGGGAGAAAATATTTTCAAACTGTCCCTCATACAAAGGACTAATATGCAGAATCTACAAGGAACTCAAACAAGTAAGCAAGAAAAAAGCTAATAACCCCATCAAAAAGTGGGCAAAGGACATGACAATTCTCCAAAGAAGATGTACAAATGGCCAACAAATATATGAAAACATTTTCAGCATCACTAATTATCAGGGAATTGAAATTAAAACCATAATGAGATATCACCTTACTCCTGCAAGAATGGCCATAATTTAAAAATCAAAAAATAATAGATGTTGGCATGGATATGGTGAAATGGGAACACTTTTACACTGCTGGTGGGAATGCAAACTAGTAAAACCACTATAAAAAACAGTATGGAGGCTTCTTAAAGAATTTAAAGTAGAACTGCAATTTGAACCCAGAAATTCCAGCATTGAGGTATCCACCTAAAGGAAAAGAAGTTATTATATGAAAAGGATACTTGCACATGCATGTTAATAGCAGCACAATTCACAATTGCAAAAATACAGAGCCAACCTAAATGTCCATTGACCAATGAGTGGATAAAGAAAATATAGTATATATACACCATGGAATACAACTCAGCCATTTAAAAAAATGAAATAATGACATTTGCAGCAACTTGGATGGAATTGGAAACCATTATTCCAAGTGAAGTAACTCAGGAATGGGACACCAAATACAGCACGTTCTCACTTACATTGGTAACTAAGCTATGAGACTGCAAAGGCATAGGAATGACATAATGGACTTTGGGGACTGAGGAAGAAGGATGGGATGGGGGTGAGGGATGGGAGACTACACATTAGGTACAGTGTACACTCCTTGGGTGACAGGTGCACCAAAATCTCAGAAATTGCCATTAAAGAACTTATCCATATAACTAAAACTACCTGTTCCCCAAAAACTATTGAAATAAATTTTTTAAAAAAAGAAATAAAAAGAATTCTAGTAGACTTCCTGTTAGAAAGCAAACAAGAAGAGTGAAGTGAAATATTTAAATTGCTGAAAGAAATAAGCTACCAATTTAGCTTTCTATATGCAGTAAAATTATTTAAACTGAAGGAAAAATACAAATGATCAACAAATTCTCTAAGGATCCTCTTAGACAAACAAAAATAAAGGATTCCACAAAAACTAAGGGAATTCATTGCCAACACACCTGACCTACAAGAAATGTAAGAACAAGAAGTTATTTGGAGAGAAGGAAAATGATATTCCAATCCATAATTTTAAGAAAAAGCCTTGGAGAAAGAATAAGGAAAAGTAAAATGCAATCTTTTATTTTTTTCAATCTTCACTGATATATTTTTTAACAATTATAATAGTAGCCATGCACTGAATTATAGCATATAGATTAGCAAAATGAATGACAGCAATGATATAAACGATGGGAGGGAGGAATTGGGAATACTCTAAGTTATCTGCACCATTCGTGAAGTGGTATAGTATTACTTGAAAGTGAACTTAGATTAGTTAAACATGTATATGACAAATTCTAGCGTAACCACTACCAAAATTTATAAAGAAATGTAATTGATATGGGATATGAGAGAAAATGAAATGCTCAATTATAGCCAGAGAAGCGGAAAAACAGATTAGAAAAAAGCAACAAAGAAAAAACTCCACATAAAGAAATAGTTACAAATATGGCAGATAAGGATCCAACATAAAAATAATCACTTTGAGTGTGAATTGTCTAACTATACTAATTAAAAGATAGAAATAATCAGATTAGAGGGGAAAAAGAAAAACAACACCATGAGGTTTATGAAAAATTCACTTAAATATAAAAATTCAAATATGTTAGAAGAAAAGAGATGTCAAAAAATACACCATGCTAACACTAATTTTAAAAGGGCCTATATTGATTTCAGACAAAGCAGACTTTACAACAAGCAAAAGAATCAAGAATAAAGAAGGGCATTACACAAAAATAAAAAGGTTATTTCCTCAAGAGGACACTGAACAATCTTTAATGTATTTGTACCTAACAACAGAGTATCAACACGTGAAGCAAAAACTGATTAACTGCCAAAAGAAATAGATTAATCCAATATTTTATTTGGATACCTCTTTACTCCTCTGTAAGTAACAGGTAGATAGATAGAGCAGACAGAAAATTAGTAAATATACGGTTTACCTAAACAACACTGTCAGTTAACTCAATCCAGTTAACATTTACAGAATACTCCATCCAACAACAGAATATATTCTTCTCAAGCTCATATAAAGCACTCATCAATGAATAGAAATTTATACAAAGTATATTCTCAAACCACAGTAGAATCAAACTAGAAATCAATAACAAACAATCGCTTAAAAATTCTCAAATATTGGAAATTAAACAATATTTTTGTAAGTAATGTTTTGGTCAAATAAGCCTCAAGTGATATTTTAAAATGCGTTGAACTAAATGAAAATAAAAGTACAACTTATTAAAATGTGTGTGTGATAGCATTACTTTGACAGAAATTAAAGTATGTATATTAGAACATATGGTACATCTTAAATTAATAACCTAAACTTATGCTTGAGAAGACTAGCAAAGAAAGAGCAATTTTAGCCTAAAGCAAATAGAAACAAAAAGAAATAATATAAACTTCATCAGAATTCAATAAAATTGTAAACTAAAAAATCAATAGGGTAAATCACACACACACACACAAAAGCTAGTTCTTTGAATGATCAATAACATTGACAAATTTCTAGCCAGGTAGGCCAACCAAAAGTAAGAGTGAGAAGACACAAATTGTTGACTACAGAGAGAAAAAGAGATCGCCACAATGTACCACCTGAATATTAAAAGAATAATAAAAAATACTATAAACACCTCTATGCCCACAAATTTTGTAACTTCGGCAAAATAGACCACTTTTTTAAAAGATGTAAACTACTCAGATAAACACAAAGAGAAATAAGTAACCTAAGCGACCACTATCATTAAAAATATTAAATAATTGGCCTACATCATTAAATAAAATTAAGGAAATTAAATAATTGGCCTATATTATTAAAGAAGTTAAATAATTAATAACCTAAGAAAAAAAAAAAAAACCAGCAGTAGACCCAGATAATTTCACTGGTAAAATCTACCAGTAAATTCTCTTTAATAAATAAATGATAGCAATTTACCAACATATCTTCCAGAGGATCAGAGGGAACACTTCTAACTCATTCTATGGGGCTACCATCACCAAAATAACAGAACTAGATAAACATTTAACAGGAGGAAAATTGCATACCAGTATCTGTTTTAATAACAGATACGTGCAAAACCCTCAATAAAATATTAGCAAATCTTATCCAGCAATCTATAAAAGAATTGTACACCACAGTTATATCAGATTTAGTCCAGATATACCCAGCTAGTTCAATTACAAAATCACTACAGTCCACCATATCAATAGGCTCAAGAAGAAAAAATTGGTAGAGAAAAATCATTTGAAAAAATCCAGCCGGCCCGGTGGCTCATGCCTGTAATCCCAGCACTTTGGGAGGTCGAGGTGGGCAGATCATGAGGTTAGGAGATTGAGACCCTGGTGAAACCCCGTCTCTACTAAAAATACAAAAAATTAGCCGGGCGTGGTGGCGGGTGCCTGTAGTCCCAGCTACTCAGGAGGCTGAGGCAGGAGAATGGCGTGAACCCAGGAGGCGGAGCTTGCAGTGAGCCGAGATCGTGCCACTGCACTCCGGCCTGGGTGACGGAACGAGACTTTGTCTCAAAGAGGAAAAAAAAAAAAAAAAGAAAAAAAGAAAAAATCCAATTTATTTATCATAAAATATCTTAGCAAATAAAAATAGAGGAGAACTTTTTCAACTTGATAAATATATACAAAAACCCTAAAACTAATGTTATATTTAATGGTGAGAATCCGAATGGTCTTCTCTGAAGATCATGGACAACGTAAATATATCCTCTCTCACCGGTCTTATTCAACTGTATAGTGGGAGCTAGATAACAGGAAAAAATAAAAGTTATACAGACTGAGAGGAAGAAAAAGAAAAACTGTTTCACTTAGCAGATAACATGATTGTCTATGAAGAAAATCCCCCCAAAATAAACCAAAAAACTTCAGGAAATAATAAGTTTATACAGCATGGTCACAAGATACAAGTTCAACATACAAATGCAATTGCTTTCATATAAACCAGCAGTGACTATTTGGAACTTGAGATTAATTTTTTTTAAAGGCACAATTTACAATAAGCATTCCAAAAAAATAAAATACATGCACATTCATTAAAATATATATAGAATCTATATATAGAAAACCATAAAATCCTGATAAAATAAATTTAACAATAAATAAACGCAGATATATTTTGTATTTATGGATTGGAAGACTCAATATTGTTAAAATACTAATTTTTTACATCTTGAGCTATAGATTTAACACAATCCTTGTCAAATTCCCAGTAAGTTATTTGTAGTTTTTGAAAAATTGATTCTAAAATTAAAGGGAGAAAAAAAATCTAGAAGATCCAGCACAATATTAAGAACAAATTTGAAAACCTCACGTTACCTGATTTCATGATTTGCTATAAAGCTGTGGTAATCAAGAGCATATATGATGGAATGATGGAATGAAATAGAAAGTCCAGCAATACGACTCACATAAATATAAACTGATGCTAGACAGTGCCCCTAAAAAAGACAATTCAACAGAAGTTTCCAGTATAAGTGGACCTATAATATGCAAAGAAAAGAATCTAGACACAGACCCGACACCCTTTACAAAAATTAACTCAAAATGTACCTTACACCTAAATGTAAAATGGAAAGCGATAAAGCTTCGAGAGAATCTGGGTGACCTGGGTTTGCCAATACATTTTTATATAAATACAGCTAAAAGCATGATTCACAAAGAAAATATTGATAAGTTGAACTTCAAGTAAATAAAAAATGTCTTCTCCGTGAAAGAGACAGTGGAGAGAATCAAAAAACAGGCTAAAACCTGGGAGAAAATGGTTGCAAAAGACATATCTGATAAAAGACTTATATTCCAAATAAACAAAAAACTGAAACCTCAACCATAAGAATGCAAACATCCTAATTTGAAAGTGGGCAAAAAAATTACAAAGCCACCTGGCCAAAAAAGATATAGAGTACTAACAGCAAAAATGATGGCAAAAGTAACTCCACAGTCCCATTCATCCACAGAAACATCAAAAAATTAAGTAAAACGGTCGGAATCAATATTGTCAAAACACTAAAGAATAGTCAAAGCTTTACAGCAATCAAGTGAATGCTGAAAGAAGCAAAAGGCAACTGTAAAGTAATAAGAAAACTTGACAGCATTTTTACTAGTCCTTATTACACTCCCCTACTCAATTCAGAGCTGGTCTTGAAGATGGCATCCCATAGTCCAAATATGGAACACTGTTCTCTGTTTATAGAGAGAGCAGATCAGAATTTGTTTTTAAAGAATTGTGTTTGTCTGTTTTGACCTATTTAAAAGTGGCCTGAAGGCCCAACACAAGTAACATGTCTTTATTTTCTCTTACTCAGAATTACTCAAAACAGAATCACCCATCATTTCTCAAAAACATTGTAAAGCACATAAACAACTTGCTGCCATCTGGGGCAAAATATTATATTTAAGGCAGAAAAAAAATAAAATAAAATGTATCAAAAGCCTAAGAGGAAAAGCTGGGGAGAGTATTTTTGAGGGAAATTGTGACATCCAATAGGGCAAGGCTATTTGGAAAGCCATGCATATGTGCATGCTCAGGGCAGAATTCATACTCAGAAAGGCCTTAGAAAACCCTAAATTTTGGTCTCTGGTTCATCTATAGTCAGCGCAAACAGGAAGTGAAAGCTAAGATAGAGTTGTAAACTGGCTGCCTGGCTAAGTTTTGAAAGAGTGCTGCAGCACAGAAATAAGCTACAAAAATGGCAATTTCCTTCCTTCTTTCCTTCCTTCCTTCCTTCCTTCCTTCTTTTCTTCCTTCCTTACTTCCCTCCTTCCTTCCCTCCTTCTTTCCTTCCTTCCTTCCTTCTTTCCTTCCTTCTTTCTTTCCTTCCTTCCTTCCTTCCTTCCTTTCTTCCTTCCTTCCTTCTTTCCTTCCTTCCTTCCTTCCTTCCTTCCTTCCTTCCTTCCTTCCTTCCTTCCTTCCTCCCTCCCTCTCTTCCTTCTTCTCTTCATCTCTCTTCTTTCTTTCTTTCTCTTTCTTTTTCTTTCTTTCTTTTCTTTCTTCTTTCCTTTCTTTCTTCTTTCCTTTCTTTCTTCTTTCCTTTCTTTTGTTTCCTTTCTTTCTTCTTCATTTTAGTTATGTTGTATTCCTTTATTATTCAGTGAGAAATATTTTCTAATCTTTCATGTGATTTTTCTCATTAATATAAGAGGTATTCAAGTTAATTTCTAAATATTTTGGAACTCACTTAATATGTTACTCTTACTGATCGCTAATTTAATATCATTGAGGACAAGAAACAAAAATTTTGTATGCTTTAATCCTTTAAATATATCGAGATATGTTTGTGTTTTGTGCCCCACCATATAATATATGTACAGGTGTAGTTTACCAACTCTAATACTGCTATAGTATACTAACAATATACTAACACCATTAGAATTAGCATACTAATATCTACTATTAGTACTAATATATATAGTATAGCATACTAATAGTACTAACATACTAATATTGCTAGTATACTAATACTGTGTAATTGTATATAATTGTATTAGTATTGGTATACCTATACTAATGCTATTAAGCTATTAGTATTATAATATACTATTAGTATACTATACTATACTAATAGTATAATATTACTAGTTTAGATATACTAATATATAGGTAGGTATACTATTGTATACTAGGTATATAGGTATACTTATATAGTATACTAATAGTATATGTTTAATACTAATAGTATAATAGGATTAGTATAGGTATACTAATACTAATAAAATTATAATACTGCTACGATAATATGTATTGTATACAAATAATACTAATAGTATAGTAGAATTAGTATAGGTATACTATTAGTATAGTATAATAGGATTAGTATAGGATACTACTAGTATAATAGTATTAGTATAGGTATACTAATACTAATACAATTCTAATACTGCTATAGTATCAGAGTTGCTAACTCATATATGTGTACATATATTCTATGGTGGGCCATAAAACACAACTCAATATAGAATTGAACAATTAAGTTAAAGGATGGTGAATAGAGGGGATCCAGGCTTTTCACTTTCGGAGTGAGAATTTACAGATAAGCAATGTGATGAGACCAGAGCAATTGATGTGGTAGTGGGTTACAGTTGAAGACATCAACAGACATTCATATTTAACTTATAAAGACACAGTTCCAAACACATACATATAAAGATATTTGTATATACAAGAGTTAGCATATAAACAAATATTTCCTTGCTCTGTCAGCTGAGAGGGCCTAGAAGAAATGTCACACCTCAGTAGGGATAAACAACTCACTTTGCACCCAGATATTGGTTTCTGATATCATTCTCCATGAAAAATAACCAGGGCTTCTTGGAAAAAAAGTGGCTAACATTGGGAATGAGGTAGGAAATACAGAAAGAAAGAAAAAAAGGGAACACATAAAGCAAGTGACAGAAATACAGAAGAGGAGTCTGGAGTATTCTGCTCCAGAAAATAAGAAAGTGCAGAAAAGAAAGGAAAAAGGGGAACACAAAAAGCAAGTGAAACAACTTGCAATGACCAAAGTGAGAGCAATTTGAACAAGAAAATATATAAAATGATATTAGATGTAACTCAAAGTTTAAATATATATCAATGATCATACTGATAAAAATAATTGATTGAATAAATAAGATGAGAAGGGAGGACAAATCTCAGGAGGAAAAGTGAAACTATTGACTCCTTAAGTGTGGGCTTCACATAGGGACTTTCTTCAAAAGAGTACAGAATTTAAAGTGAGAAATAAGAAGGGTAACTTCATAGTGGAGAAACCTGACAAATCTTTCTCCTCCAGGTGATCAAGGTCAACATCAATAATACTAAGTCAAATTGATATTGTATGTCCTTGGTTTGATGAGATGAGAAGGGCACTTTGCTTCTATAATCTTCCTTCCAAAAACCTATAACCTGTTAAAAAACATCAGACATATCTCAATAGAGGAACATTCTGAAACATACATGACCAACACTTCTCAAAATTATCAAGATTATGAAAAACAAGGAAAGTTTAAGAAACTGTCACAACCAAGAGAAGCCTTAAGGAGATATAGACAGCTAAGCGTGATGTGGTGTCCTGGTTGGGGATCCTAGAACGGGATCCTTCCATTAGATAAAAACTAAGAAAATCTGATTAAAGCATGGGCTTAACTACAACTCTTTTCACTGTAACAACTATAGCATACTAATGTAAGATACTAATAACAGGGGTAACTAGGTTTGGGATATATGCAAACACTCCATACTATCTTCACAATTTTTATGTAAATCCAAAACTGATTTATTTACCTTATTTATATTATTCTCATTACATTTAGAGACTGGGTCTTGCTCTGTTGCCCAGACTAGAGTGCAGTGGCATGATCATAACTGAATGCAGCCATGAACTCCCGGGTTTAAGCCATCCTCCTGTCTCACCCTGTTGAGTAGGTAGGACTACAGGCACATGCCACCATGCCCCAGCTAATTTTTATCATTTTTCTGTAAAGACAGGGTCTCACTAAGTAGCCCAGGCTGGCCTCCAATTCCTGGCCTCAAGCAATCCTCCCACCTCAGCCTCCCAAATTGCTAGGATTAGAGGCATGAGCCACTGCACCCAGCCCCTAAACTGCTTTAAAAATAAAGTTCGTTTTTAAAAAATATATAAGCTTCCATCCCCCTCAATAAACACAATCTCACACCACACTTTTTCCATGTAAAGGAGTGTGAAGATCGGGAGAGCTCCTCAGCACTAAGCAACAGAGGTTCTTGAGGGGAAAGTATGTAGAAGCAGCATCTATACAAAGTATAATCATCCAATGATTATATTCCATGACTGGGTTGAATGGCCATGATCATGCTGTGCATATTTAAGACTAGAAAGTGTTCATTATTAGGGTTTGTTATTTTCTACCCCCTCTCCCAGTGGTGGGCACCACAGAAGGACCTAGACATTTAGAAATTCTAAACAGGTATTATTCTGACCTTTATTTCTGTTCACATCCCTGCAGATACTAATGTGTTCACTTCTCCCTTGCTACTCACAATTCGGTGTTCATACAGTTCTTCTTGAGCCTGATGACACCAGAAGCCTCAGGACCTATGATTAACTCAGTAAAACAAGCCATATTCTTCATTAGTCAAGCCGAACAACTTGAATGACCTGTGATGAACCCCTGCTGCTACCACAACAGTAGCTCTGAGATAGATTGATAAGATCTTTCTATAGCCCTGAATTCTTCATCCATGCCTTAAATGTAGTTATTTCGCATAAATGTCTATAAAGAGAAGATTAGTTGTAAAATGCTTTTATTTTCATATGCAATAGGTTATCTACAAATTGGCTTTTGGCACCTGTCAAGTAGGCGGGAGATGTTTTATACAACAATAGGAGGACTTCTACTTCCAGTTAGAATTTTGAAAGTAATAATGTTGAGCAAACTATAAAACTGGAAATAAGCTGAATAAACTACCCAACAATAAAAATGTGCAGAGAGTTAAGAATGCAAAGAAATCTAAATGAGCTAATATCCAGACAGTAACAAGCCCTTTCTATAAGAAAACATATCAGCACTTTAGGAGGCCGAGACGGGCGGATCACGAGATCAGGAGATCGAGACCATCCTGGCTAACACGGTGAAACCCCGTCTCTACTAAAAAAATACAAAAAACTAGCCGGGCGAGGTGGCGGGAGCCTGTAGTCCCAGCTACTCGGGAGGCTGAGGCAGGAGAATGGCGTGAACCCGGGAGGCGGAGCTTGCAGTGAGCTGAGATCTGGCCACTGCACTCCAGCCTGGGCGACAGAGCGAGACTCCGTCTCGGAAAAAAAAAAAAAAAAAAAAAAAAAAAAAAAAGAAAACATATCACCACTGTGTTTTCCTGGTGAAGAACAAGAAGAAATAATTGATTGAGGAACCAATAAACCAGACAAATGTGTATCAAACTTTTTATGGCTACATGTGAGCTAATATGATGAATTAGAATCCCAAAGAGCCCCAGCCACAGGGCAACTTGTATTCACCTACCAATTCTCTTCATAGACTCCAATCACTAGACTTCCTGTCTCACCAAAGGGAGTTGGGGGAAATATGATCAACAGTTTAGGGTTTGGAGGAAATAGACTAAAAACTGCACTAGAACAGGAGTAGAAGGAAAGGGGAACAAAATCCATGCTACTTCAGAAATACTTCTGAAGGTCATAGCTTGGAGACACAGGCACACTAAACAAATTCAGGAGTAGTTCGCCAAAGACTGAGTTAGAAAGGTAAAGAAACTGAGAGGACCTCCTTGAAGCATGTAGGGCCTTCCCCTAGGACAAAGCAACACCTGACTGAAGAATGGAGTTGGGACAAAATATCTGAGAGAAATTTCTATAAAAGGCTAAATCAACAGCTACAGAAAGCATGGAGCCCACATACATAAATACATATATTTTAAAAGACTAATAACCATTTAGAACAAAATAATAAAATGAATTGTGAGGTTTCTGCATGTGGAATGGTGTAATATATGACAGGAGCAAAAAGGGAGGAAAGGGTAAAAGAAACAATACTATTGAAAGGCTTATCCATTTGCCATGAAGTCACATAATATTATTTAAAGGTAGATTATGATGACAAAGACATTTTATACTTTATAACAATGACTAAAATATAAAATAGAAAAGTATAGCTAATAATCCAATAGAGGGATATAGCAGTAGGTACCCAAGTATTATTGTATTTTTCCCTGTTATCTTGGGGATTCTCTACAATAAAATGCAATGCTAAAAAATGCCTGACTCTGAAAAGAAGTCAGGAAAGGAAGAACAGAGAAACAAAGAATAGACAGAACAAATGTAAAACAAATACCAAGATAGTACACTTAAATATGAACATATCCATTATGAAACTAAATGTAAATGGACCAAACACTCTAAATAAAGGCAGAGATTATCAGATTAGATGAAAAATAACAAAAACACCTATATTTTACATACAAGAAATACTGTAGACTTCTGGTTTCAGTTCTGACATGTAAAGAGCCACTCCTATACTTAAAACCAGAAAAAGTTAGAAAAACTGAAAATCAGGGACTTTTTTGGATCCATAATAAAATTGGAGATCATAGGGCAAACCACCGTCCTTCAATCCAGAAAATCAGGCACATCTGAAAAGATACAGCGCGATCTGCCTACCTGAAGCAGAAACTACTGAAGCCAGAAACTGGCAGAAACACTGGGAATTGGGATACATTGTAGGAGGCTTATTATGGACTAGTTAGAGAGTAAGAAACTCCTAGAAGACAAAGTCTTGGGGTGGAATGGGGGACAAACTTTCCTAAATTTCCTCTCCATGATTTCCACCAGTTTCTCACTTTGACAATCCACGAGGAATCCCCCCTGTTTACTGTCATGGAAGGGCAAGAGTAGCCCTTGGGTACAATCGTCACAATATTTCCCCTAATCTTTTAGGCAAAGGACTTAGCCACAGTGCAAACTTCAAACTTTAGAAGAGAATTTTTCCTCCCTATTCCAGTCACTAGACTTCCTGTCTCACCAAAGGGAGTTGGGGGAAACATGGTCAACAGAGTTCAGGGTCTTGAGGAAACAGACTGAAAATTCTGCACTAGAACAGGAGTAGAAGGAAGGGGAATAAAAGCTACGCTATTTCAGAAACACTTGTGAAGATCATACCTTGGAGATACAGACCCACTAAACAGCAGATTAATGAGAAGATTACAAAATTGTCCCCTTCCCTTTACATTTGAGCATTATGCCAACAGGGATCCAGTGTAATGATAGTGCATTACAGCTGAATAAGATGCAAAACATAGGCTTTCTGAAGAAGAATAATAGGGAAGCCCAAAGATAACAGGGAAAAACACAATAACGCTTGGGTACCTACTGCTGTATCCAACAGTAAACACAGGCTAACTTTTAGTCAGATTAACATAAATCCTCACACTAAGGGCATATTGACTGTTTCCACCAGCTTCTCACAGTGAGATTTCCAGGATTTCCATCAGCTTCTCACAGTGGTAATCGAAGAGACATCTTCCAGGTGACCCAGGCAGGGAAGGGAAAGAGTAGCCTAATGCAACATACCTGGTGTTCAATAACATTTACAAGTCATGCCAAAAGAGAAGTAAAAACACACTCTGGAGAAAGAAAACAGAGTTTCATCAGAACCACACTGAGATAAGAAACAGATATTGGAATCATCAAACAGGGAATTTAAAATAACTGTGATTAATATGTTAAGGGCTCTAATGCCACAAATGTATAACAAGCAAGAACAGATGGGTAATGTAAGCAGGGAGAAGGAAACTGTAAGAAAGAGTCAAGAGGAAATGCTAGAAATAGAAAAACACAGACACAGAATTAAAGTATGCTTTCAATGAACTCACCAAAAAACTGGACATGGCCAAGGAAAGAATCAGTGCACTTGAAAATAAAACAATAGAAAACTCCCAACTGAAATGCAAAGAGAAACAAGAATAGAAAACAAAATAGAACAGGGCATCTCAAAATTGTGAGACAATACTGAAAGATATAACATATATGAAATTGGAATGCCATAAAGAGAAAAAGAAACATTTAAAGTAACAATGACCAAAAACTTTCTAAAATTAGTGACAGACACCAGACTGCAAATTCAGGAAGTTAGCACCAAGCAAGCAAGATAAATACCACCCACTCCTAACCAGAAAAAAAAAAAAAAAAAAAAAAAAACCTCAAAAAACAAACATACGCACACACAGGCATATTACATTCAAATCGTCAAAGTTCAGAAAACAAGAAACATTTTAAATACAAGACATAGATTGAATGTAAAAGAGCACATATATATCCATTTCTATATCTATATACACCATAAATACGGTAAGCACATGAAAGTCAACATGGTTATATTATTATCAGGCAAATTAAGGAGTATAATCAGAAGTAGAGGCATTTCATAATGATAAAAAGTCAAATTATTATAGACATACTAATGTACCTAAAACAGAGTATGTGAACCTAATAACAAAGATTCAAATTCATGAAGCGAAAATAGAACTAAAGAAACAGACAAGTCCATAATTGCATTGGAAGTTTTAATATCCTCCTCTCAGTAATTGATAGAACAATGAAAGAAATGCTGTTTATGATAAAGAATATTTGAAAAACACTATCAACATCCTGTACCTAATTTATATTTATAGAAAACAACACCTATCAGAATCATAATATACATTTCTTAACTGCACATATATTATATGGTGGGCTCTAAAACACATCTCAATAAATTTCAAAGGACTGAAAAATACAAAGCCTTGCTTTCTGACTACAAATGGTGTTAAATTAGATTTCTAATTAAATTACATTAGAAATCAATAAGGATAAAATACAAAGAAAATGCCTCAAATAATTTCAATATTTGAAATTAAGATACTCATTTCTGAATAACTCATAGGTCAAAAAAGAAATACATAGGAAATTAGAAAATATTTGTTACCAAATAATAATGAAATACAACATAGAATTAGTGGAATGGTGATAGATACGGCTATAATAAAGAGAAAAACTCCATTTTTGATGTTTCACTACTGACAGCTTACAAGCCTATCCTCCCCTTCCTCTTTTGTCCTACATCTAGCAAAGCCAATTAAAAAGTTTATGTACATCCTTCCATGGTACCGGCAGAACATACATATCACCGAAGCTCAGACCCATTTGCACAGGCATGAAATCTTCCCATTCCCACCTCTTAGCCATAGTAAAAATTAACTCACTCTCTCTGCTTCCCTCAAGTTACCTAAACTGTCTTGAGCCTGTCCTACTTTACCCAGAAAATCCACATATATATATGTAATAAACCTTTTCACAGCCTACTAGTGTTTGTGATGTCACCAGTCTCAACTTCTCACACAGTTTTGAGGGGAGAGTTAATCTTACTTTTGGCAATCAGCCACAATCAACTGCATCGAGTAACATATACAGCTAAAATATAGAGCTATATGGCTATATTTGAAAAGAAAATGGTCCAACGTAACGTTCAAAGCTTTTAACTCAAGAAGTTAAAAGAGTGGCAATTCCAAAATTATTAGAAAAAAAATGAAATGAAAAAAAAAATAACAGCGAGTAAATGAAATAGAAATACAAACAAGCAATGCCAAAAATTAGTTTCTTGTAAAAATGAAAAAAAAAGATAAAAAATTAGAAGGACTGGTTAATAATAATGTGTGTGTGTGTGTGTGTGTGTGAGAGAGAGAGAGAGAGAGAGAGAGAGAGAAGAGAGAGAGAAAGAGAAAGAGAGACTAATGAGACTAATTCCCAATATCAGGAATGAAAGAGAGGAAATTACCAAAGATTCTACAGATATCAAAGGGGGTATTGTGGATAAAGTAATGCTAAGAATTAGACAATTTAGATAAAGTAGGCAATATCCTAGAAAATAACAATTATGAAAAGTACACAAAAAATAAGAAATGCAAATATGTCTACATCTGGAACCTTTATACACAGTTGTTAGGAACATAAAACTGTGTAGCTTTTTAGATTCTCAATCTCTTATGAAGTTAAACCATCATTCACCCTATGACTCATCAATTTCACTTGTATTTATACAAGATAAATAAAAACATATATCCACAAGACTTACTCAAGAATATTCATAGTAGTCATTATAGCCCAAAACTGGAGAAACATTTTTCTGCAACAAGTGAATAAAGATAAAATTGTTGACATTTTATACTATAAAATATAGTATATACCCATAGTATATATAGAGTTTGGTGCTATTTGGGGTTTCAAGCATCTCCTGGGGGTCCTGGAATGTATCTCCTGCAGATAAGGCATGATTACTTATACTTACAAGTATACTTATAAGTAGAATTACTTATCTGCATAGTAAGAAAAGTCATGCTTTATCTGCAACAGATATATACCAAGACCCCCAGAAGATGCTTGAAACCCCAAATAGCACCAAATCCTATATATACTGCTGTTTTTTTCTTATGCATGTATACCTATGATAGGGTCAAAATTATAAACTTAGGCACAGTAAGAGATTAACAACAATAACTAATAATAACATGGAACACTTACAGCAATACGCCAGTACCACTACTCTTGTACCTTGGGGCTGTTATTAAGTAAAATAAGGGTTACTTGAACAAAAGCACTATGATACCATCACGGTCCATCTAATAACCAAAGATGGCCACTGAATGATTAATTGGCAGGTAGACTATGCAGCATGGACATTCCGGACCAAGGGATAATTCACATCCCAAGCAGGATGGAGTAAGATGGTACAAAATTTCATCATGCTACTCAGAATGCTGTGCAACTTAGAAATTATGAATTGCTTATTGCTGGAAGGTTTTATTTAATATTTTTAGGCTTGATCGATCGTATGTAACTAAACCATAGAAATTGAAACCATGAGGCCAGGCACGGTGGCTCATGCCTGTTAATTTCAGCACTTTGGAAGGCCGAGGCTGGCGGATCGCCTGAGGTCAGGAGTTAGAGGCCAGCCTGACCAACATGGAGAAACCACGTCTCTACTAAAAATAAAAAATTATCCGGGCATGGTGGCGCATGTCTGTAATCCCACCTACTTGGCATACTGAGGCAGGAGAATCGCTTGAACCTGGGAGGCGGAGGTTGCAGTGAGCCGAGATCGTGCCATTGCACTCCAGCCTGAGCAACGAGAGTGAAACTCTTCTGTCTCAAAAAAAAAAAAAAAAAAAAAGAGAAAGAAATTTTAACCATGGATAAGGAGACCTAATACACAACGTCATACTACTCAGTAAGAAAAAACATGACCCGCTGATAATGTAACAAAATGAATGAATTCAAAAACTATTATGTGGAGTAAAAGAAGCATGATATATAGTCTGTAATGAACGCCAAAAAGGAATCAGAAAGCGTTTGCCAGTGTCAGAGGAGGGTAGAGTTTGGGGTGGGGATTGAATTGAAAGAGGCACTAGGGAGCTTCTTGCAGAGATGAAAATGTTCTGTATCTTGATCAGGATGGTGGTTACACAGATACATACCTTTATAAAAACTTGTCAAACTAAATATTTATAGTATATTTATTTTATTTTTTGTGACTGATACTTCCATTAAAATAAAGAAAAAAATGAACATTTCTGCTTTTTTCCTAAAGAGTTCCAAAGCATTTAACAAAAGTTCCACTTAGTCTCACAGTCTCACTACTCTTCAATTCACTCTTTTAAACTCATCGAAAGTTATTCAGAAGGCCTTTTGAAGCATCTTTTCAAAAAATCAATTCAGTATCTCTAACTTCAATAAATGTGCTTTTTAAACATCTTTATTGAATTTTAGGGATGCATCAGAATTTTCTCTGTTCTTGAGTCTTAGTGATCTGACAATTTTTAGATGAACCACTTTCTACACAAACACTTTAAAATATCATTTCAAAAATCTCAAAGCAGTATGCAAAAGAAGCTAATGATAACCAATCCGGTAATAGCAGTTATAACAAAAGATACTTATAGAAAATTTTCCCACTGAATCTGTTCTTCTCGACATGGTTAAAACCTTTTGATATTAAAGCAAATGACTGATTCAGTCAATAATAATAATTTTAACATTAAATGGCTTTTTATTAAAAGTCAGGTACTTTGTTAAACATTTTTGTATTTATCCTTTCATGTAATTCTTCTAGTAAATCTATACATACTATTTTTACTTCCATTCAATAGAAAACTCTCTTATAGAAGTTAAAAGAGTTGTTAAAAATTACATAGCTAGTTAGTTTCAGAGCAGCACTAGAACTAAACAGGGTCAGCCTTCCATTCCTTGTGTTTAACTCCTGTGCTGTACTATTGCCCCAATTCAATTTAAATTCTTAATTCAGTAGAATATTAAAAAAAAAGAGAGAGGGAGTAGCTAGTTATCTAGAGGCAGAGTAGTCTAGTCTTAGGAGTGTGGTCTCTGGAGCCAGATTGCCTGGGCACAAATTTCTGCTATATGACCTTGAGCAACTTACCTCTTTCTACCTCAATCTTCTAATCTACAAAACAGATAGTAAGGTCATAGTATTGTCAGGATAATGAAATGAATACATACATACAAAGCAATAAGAACTGTTCCTGGCACACTGTGAGTCTATATAAATATTAGTTACTTTTTAAAAATTTGAATAAACCAAAGGAAGATTTGACTGAAAGAATTATCATTTGAATAGCTTCATTTGTAAAAATTTCTCTGAATCTCATTTTTGTGTTCTTTGTGTGTGATGAGCTACAAGATTGTATTTTCAACCTTAGTTCCTCTGTGAACCTTTGCTCAAGACTTAAAAAATTTCACTGACATATCATCAGGTTCCTCTACTGCCTGTCCAATTCTATATTCCTTCTCTACCAAAACCCTCTTCTTTCTTTTATTCATAGCCATACTAGTGTACATATTTAATGACTGCAATTTTGTATCCCATCTCTGCAATATACTACTCATGACTCACATAACCTTATACAAATTACTCCTACTGCATGGTATCACAATTTCATTATCTGTAAAATGGGACCATGCTTCCAATTCAACTCACAAAGTTATTGTGCACATTGCCTAAAAGTGATTCAAAAAGCAGAATGCCTCATGCATTTCTCAAATTTCACAAGGGTATTTTGTAATCAGCAAAAGCTATATGTTTGTGATTCCCTGTCTCTGCAGGCTTTGTAGCTATTTCTGGAAATGTGTCTGTGGGTGTGTCCCATCTCCCTCTCTTTCATTCTTTCCCTCAAATGAATTGATGTACTAGAGAAACTTCAGAGACTTATTTTTCTTCTTTTAGAAGTATCTGTTTTGTAAAGAAGCTACGTTATAAAAGTATGGTATGCCAAAATAATGAAAGATAGTATATTGCAATTTTACATCTTCTGGCAATATAAGAAACTAAAGAAAAGAAACATGCAAAGCATATTTCTTGTATGTCTAATTAGTAATTCATCTATTTTTGAGAGCTCATAAAACTAAGAATTGTATTTGGTTTTGTTTCCACGCATCACATCTATTCTTCCATCGTAATGGTGGTGGGTTTGCGTAAAGACATTTATCATATTCTTCAACTGAATGTCTCACAATCAGTGTGAATTCCAGCAGGGATTCTGATGGAATACACAACTATGGGCCAGAAAAATGTATCTGAATTACTTCCCTTGAAATATTACAGTCTCAAAAAATGTAAAAAAGATTGAGGAGATCAAGTAGGTCAATGCTGACATGTCACCTTCTCAGGCAGTCATAATGCACTGTAGTGTATTTGAAGATTATTCATTTAATCATGGAATTTTTATTGAATTCCACATGTGAGGGAATTTTCAAGATTCTGGTGACATAGAAGTAAACAAAGCAGAGAGAAATTTCTGCTTTTGGTAAGTTCATAGTCTAATATGTACAGGAAATTTCCATTACACAAAAGAAATCTTATTTGACTTGGGTTAACTCAGTCTATCTCAAACCCTCATAAACTCTCTTCTTAGAAGAAAAATTAAAATATTAGTAGCTCAGTATTATTTGAAAGAGAGCTTTGAAAATAGATGGTAGAAAAAACAGCTTTTTTGAATGGATGTATTTTATCTGCTTAACATTTGCCTGAGCTAACAGCATTGTAAATGAGTATCATACCTGGCATATACTCAACCTCTATAGATTGCCTAATAGACATTCTACTCGGGCATTACACATTATGTTTGTGAATCTTGAGTCATCACATGACTTCCCAAAGGATATCAGGTTGTTACATTTAAGATTAATGAGGCATTGGGTATCCATTAAGAAGGTATTAAGAATATGCATTTAATTAAAATGAATTATGTATATGAGGTAATGCCATTCAACCTTTTTAATTTAGAGAGATAAATCATGACTATTTTACTCCTGAGAGGGGTCCTAACTTTGGCAAATTGAATATTGATGTTACAAGACCCAAATAATTAATTTCAGTGAGATTCATTCATAATAGGTATATCCTGAGACTTGGCCCACCAGAGAAAATTAATTATTTCTTCTTCAGTTGACTACGTGTATGCACTTGCACATGTAATGAGCTAAAAAGAGTAGTGCAGTGACACTTATACATAATCCCTGAATACAAAGCAACTGGTAACATCAGTTCTCAAGAAAATACTGACCAGCCACAGCCTTAACTGATTCGTCAGTATTAGTGACTCAACTTATTCATCGGCGTTAGTGACTCAGTATGAATGTTATTTTTTTAAACTCACACACTATTCATATACAACACCCTTACCATTTATTGACTTAGTAAGACTTCCAGCAGCATTTTTTTCTGCTCAAGGGATATGATGCTGGTATTTTAATTCTACCAGGTTTGCATTCAGAACTGTGTCATGCATCCAATGGGCACCGAAATACCCTGAAAGATAGAAATTACCTTGCTTTTTTTCTATGCCTTATGGTACCATGTACCAGTAGGCATTCTATTTATGATGAGTTTGGTTGAGCCAACACTAAGTGATTAAAATGTTCTAATATTTTACTTGGATTAAGTTATAAAATCCTTACAAAAATCACATTAATTATCTATTACTACTATCCTATTTATGTAGATAAGGAAACAGAGACTTAACAGGTTAAAAAATTTTCTCAGGATCACAGAAATAGTATGTGATAAAGCCTGGATTCAAACTGACAATCTGACTACCAAAGCTGCCTAAGGTTTTGCTGTTCTGGTGTGTTAAATGTATAATATTTCATAGTATTATGAGGTCGAAGGACCTCACACTTCATCTCTTTTGTTTGTTTCCTATTCATGTTCAATGAACTTGGTAATTTCATAATCATCAATATCAAATTCATTCTGAATCACAATTTTTGGTTCTTCATGTTTTCTAATGAAATCTGATTACTTATAAGTACATATTATTTGTCTCATAGTAAATAAATATACCTAGACCTCTTGAATTAAGTTATTAAATCCTTACGTTAAATCCTAAACCTCTTGAAATATGTGTATGGATATACACGTGGCATGCATGGTAATAACTCAAATATGAAGAAAGGGGTGAAACTTCATACAGCCTAATAGGTCTTCATAGAATTAGAATCCTTTTATAACAAGAAGAAAAATAATATTTAATTAGAAGTTTCCTTTTAGAAATGAAAAGAATCTATCAGTTACCCAGGAGGAAGTAGTGAAATGTCAACACTAATGTGATTACAGTTTCCTAAAAACATTTCATTTGTTTTTCAATCACAGTCATCACAACTGCAGCCATCTGACTACAAGCATAACAATAACCTTAAAAGGCTTATATCACATAGCTTGTGCTGTACTTTCACCAAGAGCTTCACAGCAGTTTAATCAATAAAACAGCACAAGCTGTGCACAATTATAATATAACACCTTAAGAATGATGCACAATTAAAAGGTAGGGGGGAAAGAAGTCCTCAATTTAGATAAACCAATCTGCCACTCAGTTTGATGAAGTTCAGTTGAAGTGTTCTGACACTCTCATGGCACCTATCAGCAGAAAGCTCTCTAGCTTGAATGTAAATTAACTCTTCAAGTTGTAAAAGAGTAAAGAATTATAGGCATCTACTTATATACACTGGAGTATTACTTATATAATGACAACAAAAACATCCTACTGAAATTTCACATTGAAGTTTATCCCACAAAGAAAAGTCTATATCAATTTTAACAAGTGCTTTGAAGTATATTTCTGAAATGTGACAACTCTTCATTTGAGCAAATGAAAATTGATAAACCAGCTTATAATTCTTTTAACAATATATAGTGATCACCTCTAATTTGCTAAACAATAGGGATTAATAGTAAATAAGACTTGCTCACTACTCTCTTGGGGCTTGCATTTTCATGATGTCCTATTCTATACTAGACTTGAAAAATGTGTTAGTGAGAAGACAGGGTGGTGGAGGGGCATATATACAAGCTAGTCTAGACAAAGAGAATATATGTGCAAAATGTGGATACCCAAAACAGCCTTACCTTTGAGAACTGAAAATAGTTTAGAGGCAAAGGAGGCATATGAGAGAATAGTGGTATTTAAGGATATTTACTATAAAGTTTTAAGACAAAGAGTAATAAGATTTGAATTTACAAGTTACAACTTAGAAATAATTCCCTGGATCCAGTAACAAGAATAGATAAAAAAGAAGCAAAACTGGAGAATATCACATTGTTTCAGAGTAGAAGCGTTGAAGTCTTTAATTTTTTTCAGTAACCTCTGCTCTGGTGGGTGATCTAGACTTGGTAAAGAAGGTGTAATGAGAGTATGGAGAATATTTACAGGGTAGATCTCAAGGTTGCACTTCTTCAGTTTTTAGTCTTGACACTCGTTATCAGATTCATGAGTTAAATAACATTTCCATGGATGTGCTTCTAAACATTGATTAGTATATTTTTATACCATTCTTAAAGCATCTAGGCATTGTCTTTCTCATTTTCATATTCCCTTAGTTGTTAACTGGGATACAGCAGTGGTGGTCATTCTATGCTTATGAGTAATACCGAGAATGGAAATTTGCTGTGGAAGCAGATGCACTAGAAGATAGTGACATTATGCGAAAATTTCATGGAGAATTGATGGGTAGAAAACATGTTATCTGTACATATGCAGCTGTATCAGCATCACTCAAAACCTAGTTGAGATCATTCATCTGGCTATAAGTCCTCCGAGTTAGTAGTAGATTGGTAATTTAGAGATGGGATGGTGAGAAGAGCAGCTTTCTACACTGTTATGCTACCTGATGTCCAAGATCTGTGAAATAAGGCCAATGGAGTATGAGAAAGCAGAGTACCTGAACGACTTGCAAAGAAGTAGATTTAAACATTTGAAAACAATACAAAGGCTTAAATGTATTAGTTTACTGTTAATCTCCAAAAAAGTGAAATATCACTCTTGCTGTGGAAAATGTAAGATTGGAAATAAAGAACATCATGAGACATTCAGTGGCATTCTCAACAGGCCTATCCTAACCCTGGTTGAAGATTCCTAGTTTGTAGTACACTAGGAGTGTCTCAGGTTGTGGTGCTGCTGTAACAGAATACAACTGGATGAGTAATTTGTAATGAACAGGAATTTATTTCTTACAGTTCTTACGTTAGAAGGTACCAGACTGAAGGGTCAGCAACTTGTGGGGACCTCCTTGCTACATCATCCCATGGCAGAAGGTGGAAGGGCAAGAGAGAATGAGAAAGAAGAAGAGAGAGCTTTCCTTTCTATTTAAAAAAAAAAAAAAAAAAAACCCTCTCCTGAGATAATGGCATTAATCCACTCATGCAGATGGAGCCCTCTTGTTCTAAACAGCTCTCATTAGGCCCTACCTCCCAACACTGTTGCACTAGGGATTGTTTCCAGCACATGATTTTTGGGAGGACACATTTAAATCATAGCAGTTTAGTTATGTCGAGTATAGAACAGTTAAGTGCTGCTTTAAATGTTGTTGGCATTTTGAATCAGATGAAATAATTTCCAGGAAGACCACATATCAAACCAGTGGTAAACAGACGAAACTTCATGGATGGAAGATAAAGTCTATTCTTCTGTTTTACTTCCTATCACCGCCATCAAAATACTTTAAATATGATTAATCACTCTTGGCAGTCTGATGACCACACAAGTCTTAGATGATCAAAGCTAGAAATAGTTGTTCACAAAGTACTCAAGCCATAGAATTGTAGTCTTGAAAATTTTTTAAGGTGTAAGCTTTTTCGTTCTGTCTGCCAAAATATAGCTGATGGAAAAATCAAAACTACCAATTCAAGGCCCTCACTTAGGTTGGCCTCGGGTACTTTAAATTATGATGATCCCATAGTTGTATAGTAGGGCTAGGTATGTTTTATATCTCTTCATCAAAAATATTCTGGATCATCACCATTTCTGTTTTATTAACCAGAAAACTTTAGGTGCAATAATTTTCTTAGAAAAATAATTTTTGGTAGCACAAACTTTAAATATCTGGACCTCCATTATAGAATGATTCTCATCTTAGAATTGGAGGCATAAATTCAAATGCAGCAAGAATTGGTCCTATAGGAACAGATTAATAAAATGTTAAGATGCTTGAACATACATGGAGAAAGTAGAGAATTGGGTAAAGAAAAGTTACTTTCTGTGATGTATATAAAGGACAGGACATGAATTATATGGGCTATCTGGAAACTTCAGGAAATAACTCTACAAATTCAACTTTTTTGGGTGTCTCCACTCCTGTATCACATCCAAGCAAAATGGCATGGCTTTAAATTTGTCCCCCACATGCAAGCTATTGAACACATATCTTCTCAGGATCACTTATACGTGTTTTGCAGGACATGCTAGACAGACTAGAATAATGATTACATGAGGTCAAAGGAATAATAATAATAGTATCTCTGTCAGAGAGTTAAATGAGGCAACGCATTTTATAAGGTCTTAGAATAGTGTCCAAGTATGGATAATAAAGACTCAAAATGTTTTTATTGTTTGCTATCATATACATTACATTTTTTAGATTTTAGCTATGATTGGGAATGACTTAGAGTTGCAATGGCCTACTTGGCTTTAAAAAATTCTTCTTGGTTAACGCTTGGAGAATAATGATTTCACTACTTTCACTCAATGTTTACATTGAGAAATAATTCATCTGCCTCTCATGTTTCCACAGATCTTTTCAGCTGAAGCACTGACAGCTTTTGTTTCAGAATTCTTTTATAAGGATTTTCTATAGCAGACAGCCTCAAAAGACGATAGAGATAGTGTCTCCTGATTCAGATTTTTTTGCTGTGAAGAAAATGAACATATTTAACCCCAAAATTTGGCTTTCTGGTATAATAACTATTTTATATTAAAAACCCTTAGAGATCAGCACGCACTGGAAGGGACTTTTCCCCTACGTACCTAAAGATAGGACTGACCTGCCAAGGAGAACAACATTTTTTACTCTGCCCCACACTGCCCGCACCTGCCATTATCTCATTATCCATTACAGGAAAGAAAACCAAGAATGTAACCATATCTGAAGTGACCCTTTTTCAAGACAATGACTGCCTCCAAGGATCATTTAAGGAACACTTAAATTTAAAAAAAAATTAAAAAAACTATTTACATGTCAATTTCTGTTCCCCAGTATAATCATTCTACCTAGTAATCATGTATTGACTCTCAGTAGAGTTCTTCTTCTCCCCCTCCCATAACTTGCCTGACCAGGATTCAAGTCCTCATTCTTTCTGTACCCTCAAGATGGCATATGAGCTTCTGTGCCTCATTGAGAGATTGGGTCTTCATTCTGAAGGCTCTCATGTATACACATTAAATAAATTGGTATGTCTTTTCTCCTATTAGCCTTTCAAAGCCCTTGGCCCCCACAGCTCTCTAATATAAAAAGGGTCAAATCTCCAGGGGAAATAATGAATAGGTTTGCTTGCAGCTCTTTCAAAAGATTGGGGCTTACTTGGCTCAGAGTTCCCTGGTCATCATGCAGATCTACTGCATGCACCGCTTCTATCTGGCCATTTCACATTGCTCCCATGGGATTTAGCAGACAGGGGAAAATGATGCCAACATGCAGTTTATACTGCCTACTGAGCTATGATTAACAGTTTTGTTTTTTGTTGGTGGTGGTGGTTTGTTTATTTTGTTGTTGTTGTTGTTGTTGTTGTTGTTTTTTGTCTCTGACCCAAGAGTCTCACGTCTTTTGCCAGAAACTATGAAATTCTGACAGGCTTTTTAACTTACAAACAGGAAAAAACCCTGAAATCTTTCAAAGTTCTTGACAAAGTAGTTATTTTTTAGTGGCATAACAGGAAAGATATCTCAGCTAATTTGTGAGAAAATTTTCAAAGTATCTCCAGTTTCAGGGATATGCATAGTTTTAATTCAATTTGTTGTATAAGGACCACATCACTACTATGATATAATTAACTAATTTGTGGCATAACAAGAGGAAAAGGAGAATACAGTTAGATTAAGATATTTTCAAATTCAAAGGGGCCTGCTTATACGGTCTGGATATGAGACCTTCAACAGAGACGCCAATGTAAGAAAATTTTCTCCACGTGAATTTATTATCTCTACCACCCACATGACTGCCCAAGGTTTTATGCTGTACTGTTATCTACCAGATTTTATCTAGAGTATATTCATAGACTGAACCTTTTTCTTTCCACTGCTTAAATTTAATGTTTTCAATTGCCAGGTTCCAGTATGTCCTCATATTCTTTTCCAAACTACATTTTCACTTCTTAGATGAGGTTTTAGAGTTTCAACCATTCAAGTGGCCAACAAAATCTGACTAAATCCATATGTAGTAGCAACCATGTGGTGCTACTATAACTTTAAATAAAAATTATCAAGTGAGTAATGAGAAACTTTTATCTGTTCATTAACTTCTTTTCTTTCTGAGTTGAAGTCTCACTCTGTCCCCCATGCTGGAGTATAGCGGCACAATCTTGGCTCACTGCAACCTCCACCTCCCCAGTTCAAGCAATTCTCCAACCTCAGCCTCCCGAACAGCTGCAGACTACAGGCACACAGCATCATGCCTAGCTAATTTTTGTATTTTTAGTAGAGACAGGGTTTCACCATGTTGGCCAGACTGGTTTTGAACTCCTGACCTCAGGTGGTCCACCCACGTTGGCCTCCCAACGTGCTGGGATTACATGAGTCAGTCACCGTGCCTGGCCAGTTCATTAACTTTTAATGATATTTTAAATTTAGAACTTCCCTAAAATTAGATAGAATTATTGAAATCATATGATCTATGTACTTAAACTATATTTAGAGTAGTCCTCCCATCTGCAGTTTCGCTTTACAGAGTTTCAGTTATTCAAGGCCAACCATAGACGAAAAATATTAAATAAAAAATTCCGGGGGCGGAGCAAGATGGCCGAATAGGAACAGCTCCAGTCTCCAACTCCCAGCGCGAGCGACACAGAAGACCGGTGATTTCTGCATTTTTAACAGAGGTACTGGGTTCATCTCACTGGGGAGTGCCAGACGATCGGTGCTGGTCAGCTGCTGCAGCCCGACCAGCGAGAGCTGAAGCAGGGCGAGGCATTGCCTCACCTGGGAAGCGCAAGGGGGAAGGGAATCCCTTTTCCTAGCCAGGGGAACTGAGACACACAACACCTGGAAAATCGGGTAACTCCCACCCCAATACTGCGCTTTAAGCAAACAGGCACACCAGGAGATCATATCCCACACCTGGCCGGGAGGGTCCCACACCCACGGAGCCTCCCTCATTGCTAGCACAGCAGTCTGTGATCTACCTGCAACGCAGCAGCGAGGCTGGGGGAGGGGCGCCCGCCATTGCTGAGGCTTAAGTAGGTAAACAAAGCTGCTGGGAAGCTCGAACTGGGTGGAGCTCACAGCAGCTCAAGGAAACCTGCCTGTCTCTGTAGACTCCACCTCTGGGGACAGGGCAATAACAAACGCAGCCAAAACCTCTGCAGACGCAAACGACTCTGTCTGACAGCTTTGAAGAGAGCAGTGGATCTCCCAACACGGAGGTTGAGATCTGAGAAGGGACAGACTCCCTGCTCAAGTGGGTCCCTGACCCCTGAGTAGCCTAACTGGGAGACATCCCCCACTAGGGGCAGTCTGACACCCCACACCTCACAGGGTGGAGTACACCCCTGAGAGGAAGCTTCCAAAGCAAGAATCAGACAGGTACACTAGCTGTTCAGTGTAGCCTCTGCTGCTGATACCCAGGCAAACAGGGTCTGGAGTGGACCTCAAGCAATCTCCAACAGACCTACAGCTGAGGGTCCTGACTGTTAGAAGGAAAACTATCAAACAGGAAGGACACTTACACCAAAACCCCATCAGTACATCACCATCATCAAAGACCAGAGGCAGATAAAACCACAAAGATGGGGAAAAAGCAGGGCAGAAAAGCTGGAAATTCAAAGAATAAGAGCGCATCTCCCCCGGCAAAGGAGCGCAGCTCATCGCCAGCAACGGATCAAAGCTGGACGGAGAATGACTTTGACGAGATGAGAGAAGAAGGCTTCAGTCCATCAAATTTCTCAGAGCTAAAGGAGGAATTACGTACCCAGCGCAAAGAAACTAAAAATCTTGAGAAAAAAGTGGAAGAATTGATGGCTAGAGTAATTAATGCAGAGAAAGTCATAAACGAAATGAAAGAGATGAAAACCATGACACGAGAAATACGTGACAAATGCACAAGCTTCAGTAACCGACTCGATCAACTGGAAGAAAGAGTATCTGCGATTAAGGATCAAATGAATGAAATGAAGTGAGAAGAGAAACCAAAAGAAAAAAGAAGAAAAAGAAATGAACAAAGCCTGCAAGAAGTATGGGATTATGTAAAAAGACCAAATCTATGTCTGATTGGGGTGCCTGAAAGTGAGGGGGAAAATGGAACCAAGTTGGAAAACACTCTTCAGGATATCATCCAGGAGAACTTCCCCAACCTAGTAGGGCAGGCCAACATTCAAATTCAGGAAATACAGAGAACGCCACAAAGATACTCCTCAAGAAGAGCAACTCCAAGACACATAATTGCCAGATTCACCAAAGTTGAAATGAAGGAAAAAATCTTAAGGGCAGCCAGAGAGAAAGGTCGGGTTGCCCACAAAGGGAAGCCCATCAGACTAACAGCAGATCTCTCGGCAGGAACTCTCCAAGCCAGAAGACAGTGGGGGCCAATATTCAACATTCTTAAAGAAAAGAATTTTAAACCCAGAATTTCATATCCAGCAAAACTAAGTTTCATAAGTGAAGGAGAAATAAAATCCTTTACAGATAAGCAAATGCTTAGAGATTTTGTCACCACTAGGCCTGCCTTACAAGAGACCCTGAAGGAAGCACTCAACATGGAAAGGAACAACCGGTACCAGCCATTGCAAAAACATGCCAAAATGTAAAGACCATCGAGGCCAGGAAGAAACTGCATCAACTAACGAGCAAAATAACCAGTTAATATCATAATGACAGGATCAAGTTCACACATAACAATCTTAACCTTAAATGTAAATGGACTAAATGCTCCAGTTAAAAGACACACACTGGCAAACTGGATAAAGAGTCAAGACCCATCAGTCTGCTGTATTCAGGAGACCCATCTCACACGCAGAGACACACATAGGCTCAAAATAAAGGGATGGAGGAAGATTTACCAAGCAAATGGAGAACAAAAAAAAGCGGGGGTTGCAATACTAGTCTCTGATAAAACAGACTTTAAACCATCAAAGATCAAAAGAGACAAAGAAGGCCATTACATAATGGTAAAGGGATCAATTCAACAGAAAGAGCTAACTATCCTAAATATATATGCACCCAATACAGGAGCACCCAGATTCATAAAGCAAGTCCTTAGAGACTTACAAAGAGACTTAGACTCCCATACAATAATAATGGGAGACTTCAACACTCCACTGTCAACATTAGACAGATCAACGAGACAGAAAGTTAACAAGGATATCCAGGAATTGAACTCATCTCTGCAGCAAGCAGACCTAATAGACATCTATAGAACTCTCCACCCCAAATCAACAGAATATACATTCTTCTCAGCACCACATCATACTTACTCCAAAATCGACCACGTAATTGGAAGTAAAGCACTCCTCAGCAAATGTACAAGAACAGAAATTATAACAAACTGTCTCTCAGACCACAGTGCAATCAAACTAGAACTCAGGACTAAGAAACTCAATCAAAACCGCTCAACTACATGGAAACTGAATAACCTGCTCCTGAATGACTACTGGGTACATAACGAAATGAAGGCAGAAATAAAGATGTTCTTTGAAACCAATGAGAACAAAGATACAACATACCAGAATCTCTGGGACACATTTAAAGCAGTGTGTAGAGGGAAATTTATAGCACTAAATGCCCACAAGATAAAGCAGGAAAGATCTAAAATTGACACTCTAACATCACAATTAAAAGAACTAGAGAAGCAAGAGCAAACACATTCGAAAGCTAGCAGAAGGCAAGAAATAACATCAGAGCAGAACTGAAGGAGATAGAGACACAAAAAACTCTCCAAAAAATCAATAAATCCAGGAGTTGGTTTTTTGAAAAGATCAACAAAATTGACAGACCACTAGCAAGACTAATAAAGAAGAAAAGAGAGAGGAATCAAATCGACGCAATTAAAAATGATAAAGGGGATATCACCACCGACCCCACAGAAATACAAACTACCATCAGAGAATACTATAAACACCTCTACGCAAATAAACTGGAAAATCTAGAAGAAATGGATAATTTCCTGGACACTTACACTCTTCCAAGACTAAACCAGGAAGAAGTTGAATCCCTGAATAGACCAATAGCAGGCTCTGAAATTGAGGCAATAATTAATAGCCTACCAACCAAAAAAAGTCCAGGACCAGATGGATTCACAGCTGAATTCTACCAGAGGTACAAGGAGGAGTTGGTACCATTCCTTCTGAAACTATTCCAATCAATAGAAAAAGAGGGAATCCTCCCTAACTCATTTTATGAGGCCAACATCATCCTGATACCAAAGCCTGGCAGAGACACAACAAAAAAAGAGAATTTTAGACCAATATCCCTGATGAACATCGATGCAAAAATCCTCAATAAAATACTGGCAAACCGGATTCAGCAACACATCAAAAAGCTTATCCACCATGATCAAGTGGGCTGCATCCCTGGGATGCAAGGCTGGTTCAACATTCGCAAATCAATAAACATAATCCAGCATATAAACAGAACCAAAGACAAGAACCACATGATTATCTCAATAGATGCAGAAAAGGCTTTTGACAAAATTCAACAGCCCTTCATGCTAAAAACGCTCAATAAATTCGGTATTGATGGAACGTACCTCAAAATAATAAGAGCTATTTATGACAAACCCACAGCCAATATCATACTGAATGGGCAAAAACTGGAAAAATTCCCTTTGAAAACTGGCACAAGACAGGGATGCCCTCTCTCACCACTCCTATTCAACATAGTGTTGGAAGTTCTGGCTAGGGCAATTAGGCAAGAGAAAGAAATCAAGGGTATTCAGTTAGGAAAAGAAGAAGTCAAATTGTCCCTGTTTGCAGATGACATGATTGTATATTTAGAAAACCCCATTGTCTCAGCCCAAAATCTCCTTAAGCTGATAAGCAACTTCAGCAAAGTCTCAGGATACAAAATTAATGTGCAAAAATCACAAGCATTCTTATACACCAGTAACAGACAAACAGAGAGCCAAATCATGAATGAACTTCCATTCACAATTGCTTCAAAGAGAATCAAATACCTAGGAATCCAACTTACAAGGGATGTAAAGGACCTCTACAAGGAAAACTACAAACCACTGCTCAGTGAAATAAAAGAGGACACAAACAAATGGAAGAACATACCATGCTCATGGATAGGAAGAATCAATATCGTGAAAATGGCCATACTGCCCAAGGTAATTTACAGATTCAATGCCATCCCCATCAAGCTACCAATGAGTTTCTTCACAGAATTGGAAAAAACTACTTTAAAGTTCATATGGAACCAAAAAAGAGCCTGCATCTCCAAGACAATCCTAAGTCAAAAGAACAAAGCTGGAGGCATCACGCTACCTGACTTCAAACTATACTACAAGGCTACAGTAACCAAAACAGCATGGTACTGGTACCAAAACAGAGATATAGACCAATGGAACAGAACAGAGTCCTCAGAAATAATACCACACATCTACAGCCATCTGATCTTTGACAAACCTGAGAGAAACAAGAAATGGGGAAAGGATTCCCTATTTAATAAATGGTGCTGGGAAAATTGGCTAGCCATAAGTAGAAAGCTGAAACTGGATCCTTTCCTTACTCCTTATATGAAAATTAATTCAAGATGGATTAGAGACTTAAATGTTAGACCTAATACCATAAAAATCCTAGAGGAAAACCTAGGTAGTACCATTCAGGACATAGGCATGGGCAAAGACTTCATGTCTAAAACACCAAAAGCAACGGCAGCAAAAGCCAAAATGGACAAATGGGATCTCATTAAACTAAAGAGCTTCTGCACAGCAAAAGAAACTACC
Source organism: Macaca thibetana thibetana (assembly GCF_024542745.1). Taxonomy (NCBI): domain Eukaryota; kingdom Metazoa; phylum Chordata; class Mammalia; order Primates; family Cercopithecidae; genus Macaca; species Macaca thibetana. The sequence continues at coordinate 69,197,604 of NC_065588.1, read as the reverse complement.
ATCAGAGTGAACAGGCAACCTACAGAATGGGAGAAAATTTTTGCAATCTACTCATCTGACAAAGGGCTAATATCCAGAACCTACGAAGAACTCAAACAAATTTACAAGAAAAAAACAAACCACCCCATCAAAAAGTGGGCAAAGGATATGAACAGACATTTCTCAAAAGAAGACATTCATACAGCCAACAGACACATGAAAAAATGCTCATCATCACTGGCCATCAGAGAAATGCAAATCAAAACCACAATGAGATACCATCTCACACCAGTTAGAATGGTGATCATTAAAAAGTCAGGAAACAACAGGTGCTGGAGAGGATGTGGAGAAATAGGAACACTTTTACACTGTTGGTGGGATTGTAAACTAGTTCAACCATTATGGAAAACAGTATGGCGATTCCTCAAGGATCTAGAACTAGATGTACCATATGACCCAGCCATCCCATTACTGGGTATATACCCAAAGGATTATAAATTATGCTGCTATAAAGACACATGCACACGTATGTTTATTGCAGCACTATTCACAATAGCAAAGACTTGGAATCAACCCAAATGTCCATCAGTGACAGATTGGATTAAGAAAATGTGGCACATATACACCATGGAATACTATGCAGCCATCAAAAAGGATGAGTTTGTGTCCTTTGTAGGGACATGGATGCAGCTGGAAACCATCATTCTTAGCAAACTATCACAAGAACAGAAAACCAAACACCGCATGTTCTCACTCATAGTTGGGAACTGAACAATGAGATCACTTGGACTCAGGAAGGGGAACATCACACACCGGGGCCTATCATGGGGAGGGGGGAGGGGGGAGGGATTGCATTGGGAGTTATACCTGATGTAAATGACGAGTTGATGGGTGCAGCACACCAACATGGCACAAGTATACATATGTAACAAACCTGCACGTTATGCACATGTACCCTACAACTTAAAGTATAATAATAATAAATAAATTAAAAAAAAAAATTCCAGAAATAAAAAATGTGTAAATTTTAAATTATGTGTTTTTCTAAGTAACACAATGAAATCTCATGTGGTTCTGCTCCATCCTGCCTGCAAAGTGAATCATCCCTTTGTCCAGCATATCCATGCTGTATACTCTACCCACCCTTAGTCGCTTACTAGCCACCTCAATTATCAGATCCACTATCTTGGTATCATAGTGCTAATGTTCAAGTAAGCCATAATTTACTTAATGGCCCTGAAACACAAGAGTAATGATGCTGGCATACTATTATAATTGTTCAATTTAATTATTATTGTTGTTGTTAATCTCATACTGTATCTAATTTATATAGTATTCTTTACTTTAGGTATGTAAGTATAAGAAAAAACATAGTATATATCAGGCTCAGTACTGTCCTAAGTTTCAGGCATCCACTGAGGATTATGAAATATATTCCCCAAGGCTAATGGGAGACTATTTTATAAACAAATTATTAATATGCTAAAAAATATGAATCAGTCTTATAATCTAAAAACAATAGATTATACAAATTAGATTTGTCCCACTGTTCTCAATGTTGCAATTAAGTATAATTATGTACATTCATGGAAAATGTACTGATTTTCTAGAGAAACACCAATAAAGAAATTTAAGAATCTGGGGAAAGATGTGGAATAAGTTCATATAATTTAATAGTTCAGTTAATTTAATAATTACATTCATGCAATTACTACTAAGATAAAAGAACTTACTGTTTGTGTTAACTTATGTTGATGACACATTTGTGCCCTTTAATAAACAATTATAAAATCTGTCATATTATGTACACAGTTCATAGAAATAAAAAAAGGCTAACAGTGTTGTTTTTTGTTTGTGTGTTTGTTTATTTAAGTCTCCAAAGTCTTTCAGTATAAAGAAAATGTAAGCTGTCTGATGTGGTTTGGTTCTGTGTCCCCACCCAAATCTCATATTGAATTGTGATCCTGAGTGTTGGAAGTGGGGCTTGGTGGGAGATGATTGGGTCATGGGATGGTTTCTAATGGTTTAGCACCATCCCCTTAATGCTGTTTTGTGATAGAGTTCTCAGAATATCTGGTTGTTTGAAAGTATGTAACGCTTCTCCCTTCACTCTCTCTTCTGCCTTCTCTGGCCGTGTGAAAATGTTCTTGCTTCTCCTTCACCTTCCCCCATGATTATACGTTTCTGGAGACCTTCCCAGCAGTGTGTAACTGTGAGTTGATTAAACCTCTTTTCTTATAAATTACTCAGTCTTAGTTCCTTATAGCAATGCAAGAATGGACTAATACACTAAGGATTACATTGCAACATTTTATTTACCACATTGAATGCTAATAGTAAACATCTTATTTTTGGTATATCATTCTAACTAGAGATGAATTATTTATACATATTTTATTGTGAATATAATGTACACATATTATATATTTATAAATAATTTTTGAAAATTTATTTTCAATTTGTATACAATTTGCTCTTTGTAATATAGTTATGTGAGTTTTGACACATACAGTCATTCATTTACCACCACAGTTAAGATAGAGAATATTTCATTTGTCTATCCATTCACCAACTGAAGAACATTTCTACTTTTCAATGACTATTGTCAGATACAGTAAGTTCCTCTTCAAAGGTTTAATTTCTGATTTCCTTGTTCTTTGTTCTGGAGATCAACTTCCTTGACCCTTCTCCTAAGCTACCTGCTCTGTAAACAACTTCTCCCGCCAGTCCCAATCTGTAACTCACATCTCTTCCTTATTCGGAAAGGGTCCTCTTTACTCCTGGCTACCCATTCTGTAAACTGTCCCTACCGCTGAAACAGCTCTTCCTCCAAAACTACCCTTCCCACCTTTGCTGCACCCTGACATGCCCAAACATGCCTTGTACTATAATGGACAGCCTCTCCCTTCTTGCCTAATTCACCATATTCAATTTTAAATGGTAGCCAATAGGTTCAGTTTAGATTGTGCGGTCCGACTCCAGCCAATGGGGACAAGACACAGAAGCAGGGACTAACAGCATTAGGAATAAAAACCCCTGCCCTCTTTTGTTTGGTGTGCTCTCGCGGTGGCCAGAAGTGCGAGCAGTACCCTTCCGCAAAAGTAAATTTGCCTTGCTGAGAAATCCTTCATTTGAGTGCTCATTTTCCTTGCAACTCTGAGCTCTTGTTTCTAACATTATGAATAAGTATGTTATAAATATTAATATATAAGTTATAATGTGAACAAAAGTTTTTATTCTCCTGGGTAAATACATAGGAGTGGGATAGCTGGGTCATAAGACAAGCACATTTAACATTCAAAAAACTTCCAAACTCTTGTATCATTTTGTATTCCCATAGGTAAAGTGCGAGAGTTCCAATACTCCATGTTGTAATGAGCACTCAATATTGTAAGTTAATATTTTTTTGTTTTTGTTTTTGATGTTCTAATATTTGTGTAATGGTATATCATTCTGAGTTTAATTTTTATTTTCTTAATAACTAATAGTTTTGTGCACATTTTCACATGCTTTCTTGAAAACTATATACTTTCTTGATGGAACACCTACTCAAATTTATGGTCAATTTCTCAGGGGATAGAGGTTGTTTAATTTATCACTGTTGTCTTTCAAAGTTTCCTATATATTCTGATATATATCCTTTAGCAGGTATATGATTTGAAAATATTTTCTCCTAATACATGGCTTATCTTTCTTTTTCTTTCACAGTATATTTTATGGAGCAAAATTGTTTATTTTGGTAGGTTTAATTTATCAGATTTTTTCTTTTTTTATTGATTGTGCTTTTGATGTCTTATCCAAGAATTCTTTTTGCCTAACACAATATAACAAAGGCTATCTCATATGTTATTTTTCTAGAAGTTTTATAATTTTAATATTTAGATCTATGTTAATTTCAATATAAGTTGAAAAGTAGAGGTTACATTTCATTTTTATTACACATGGACATGCAATTTTTCTGCATAATTTGTTTAAAAAGTTACTCTTCTCTCTCCATAATTACCCTTTTTACCTTTATTTTAAAAGTTTACTGTATTAATTTCAGTCTATTTCTGAAAGTTCTATTCCATTATATAAATTTGTGAATCTATTCATCAATAGCACAATGTCCTGATTGCTATTGCATTTTAAATTTTTTAATCAGGTAGTTTCAATAATTTAACTTTATTCTTACTTGTCAAATGTTTTTGGCTGTTCTATTTCCTTTGCCTTTCCATATAAATTTTAAAATCAGTCTGTCAATGTTTACAATAAAATCATGCTGAGATTTTGATTAGAATTTCATTGACATCATAACAATATTGAGTCTCCAGTTCATGAACACATTAAATCTATTAATTTAGGTATTCATTCTTTGTACTCTTTAATCAATGCTTTGTAGTTTTCAGAATACAGGTTTTACACACATTTTGTTAAATTTATATCTAAATATTTTCTTCATTTTTAGTGGTATTTTAAATGGCAGTTTTTTAAAAATTCCAAAGTTATTGATAGCATATAGAAACAACGTTCACTATTACACATTGATCTTGTGCAATATCTTACTTTGTTTTGTGCTGTTATAAAATAACACCACAGCCTCAGTAATTTGCATTAATAGAAATTTATTGGCTCATAGTTCTGAAGGCTGGGAAGCCGAAGATTGAGGGGTCAGTGCCTAGAAAAAGCCTTCTTGCTGTGTCATCTCATCATGGAAGGGCAAAGACAGAGTGAGAGAGAGCAAAAAGGAACCCAGCTTCTTTTTTAATAAGGAACTCACTCTTGTAATAATAATTGTCCCTTTTGCAATAATGTCATTAATTTGCTCATGATGACAGAGCCCTCATATTCCAATTACCTCTTAACAGTTCCACCTCTTAATAACGTTACAATGACAAATCAATTTTAACATGAGTTTGGGTGGAGACAAACATCCACACTGTAGCATATAAAATGACATGATTAAACTGACTAATTAATTCTAGGTTTTTTGTAGATTTGGGGATGCAGATTCGTTTTATTGGTAGACAAACTTTAGCTAGGACTAATGAATTTCATTTTTTTCTTTCTAACTTGGGTAATTTCTGCTGACTTGTCTTCAAGTTTACTGATTTTTTTTTCTTTGACTGTCAAGTGTTCTGATAAGCCTGTTAAATACATTCTTTATCTCTGTTACTCTGGTCTTCATTTCTAGAATGTACATCTGATTCTTCTATGGTTTCTATCACCCTGATGAAATTATACATCTTATATTTCATGTTGTTCATATTTTTTCAATTCAGCCTTCTATATATTAATCATGCATACTTTGAATTTCCTTTCTAATAATTTCTGATAGTTTGAGTATCAGTGTTATATTTCTCTGTCTTTTAATAGTGTGTTTTTTCTGTCTTTTCTGTATGACTCATAATTTTTTATTTAAAGCCAGACAATTTGCATAGGACAACAGATACTCAGGTAAGTAGTTTTCATGACTAGAAATGGGTATGCTTTGTCTTATTTTAGAATTTTAGTGCATGAATTTGGGTCAATCTAGTCAATAATTGATCAGTGTTGAGGTTTGCTATTGCTATTTTTATTCTCAGTGCACTGTAACTTCAAATTCCTCTAGTGTTATCATCTCTTTAGAGGAGGGGTTGGTTCATAGGGAGGTTTCCTGCAGTATCTATTTTGCCTTCATCCTAAATCATCCTTTTACATTGTACCTAATAAAGGATCTCTCTGTGCTCTTTTAGTTCTTTTAGCAGTATTGCATTTCTACTTGTTATTCAACACTGGTGTTATGGGAGGTGGGGTTAAAGGTATGATGGTTCTCTCTTGTACTGATTTTGTCTAAGTTACAGAAAAGTGCTATGCCTCTAAGTCTGGATGGCGTGGCCTTCTCAGAGGTACTGATCCTATCCCAGGGCCAGTTCTGGACCCAATAAATGGTATTCTTACCCTTCCAACACAGAAAAAGGTTTTTATTTCTGTTTTTTCTTCCCCCAATCACAAAGTTTTCAGCAATGCCCTAAGGGCATTGATTGCTGTCTCTGCTTCTTTCCCTAGCTTAAGGCTTTTGTAGTGTAGAGGAGGCGTAGTTTTGTGCCTTTGCCCTGGGTAAGGTTTTTTTCCTTTCTCCACCGTGGCTGTTCTCCTCCTTTAGTCCAGTGTTTTGCCAGAATTTTTGATAAATATTTTTGTGAGCATCCAGTGAGGTTATTATTAATAATTATCTAATTTCATTATAAGTCACATATAAAACAGAATGGTCTTAAGAGGAATTTCTCAGGGAGATAAATCTTAAACTCAACAGACCCCATATTCCTGGAAAATATGTTATCCATTGAAGCGCAGATGTTATAAGATAAAATTAAACCAGATTATTATGAAATGTTATAACTAGGCCATATGACATAGGATCCTCCCCACCTCCATTTCCCCCTACACTTTCTGTTATGTGAAATGCCTATGGCTTTTCCTACTACAAAGGACACTGTCAGATGTACTGCATTATGATTCAGAATGCACCTTAAAACATTACACAAAGTCATCTTTATTATGGCTCTGAGGAGAAGATTCCCTCTAATCATAGGATCCTGAGCCACAAGTTCATTTTTACTTTAAGGACGTTCTCACTCCAAAAACTAAACATGGTTACACTGCTGTTTGAAAATCTAGAACCAATTTTAGTAAATGTAGAAGATTTTATGCTTTTAAAGTATTGAAGCCCTTACTAACCTAACTTCTAGCTTTATCTAAATCTTCTTATGCAAATATTGTGTATGATTTTACTGTTATTTTATTTTATCTTATTTTTATTGAACATTATACAAGCCACCTGAAATCCTTTCTAGAACAAAAGTATTAAAAATAGATTTATAGTTGGTATGAACATGAGAATATCCTGTGGCCTGTACCAGCTCAAAAGATACAGTTGTGTTCTTTACAAACTTTGTTCTCAGCAATCTCACACTGGAAACTTAAAATTGGCTGTGGTGGAACTATTTACATGATAGAAATCAACAAATATAAAAATTAGGTTTTTATTTTTTTTTTCTGAAGAAACAGTTACCAGCATAGCCCTAAGAATATCCATATTTACATTTTAAAATAGAAAAATAATTTTTGGAGCTAAACAGTTTCTAATACAATTTTAATGTTTACTTCATAATCATTGAGGTAGGACAAGTACTATACTGGAAAACATAAAAACAATATGACTCTCAGTAGAGCTATGGTGTAGTGTTGAAGCATTAATAAAAGATCATCATTTACACAATTGTCTCTAAAATCCTTCATAAATCCAGTAGATACCAATATTTTATTTGGTACACAATTATAAATCATGATTGTACTCTGATAACAAACTTGGAAGATTATTTTTTCTTGGAATAATTTTATCATAATGCTTCAGTTATAGCCTATTTTGCGTCATATTAACCAGATACCCTTAATAAATTTTCTACCTTGAGTATCATTTATTATGCTATTATTGACTTAGGACTAGAAATATTGGCTTTACTAAAAGCCTTAATTTTATTGTCTTAGTGGATCACCTACAGATTGCCTCAATATTAATCTATTTTATAGGCTCAAGAAACTCAACTCCAAAAACTCAAATTTAATAAAAATTATTTGTCTTTTTAATTGTATTTATTATATTTCTCCCCTCCCCAACCAACCACCATCTCATCCTCATGAAGAGGAGTTATCAAAAGTAATTTCAGAACGTGATCTTATCAAATGTAATTCCATAGTGGTTATACTTTTGTTACTTCAACATGGTAGAGTAGCCTCGTATGGATTCCCTTCTACTGCCAATACACTTATTAAAGAAAAAAGCCATTAAATATTCAGCTAAGCTCAAAAGATATGAATGAAAATTTAATTTTCTAGGTTTAAAAATATAACTCACAATAGCTTCTAGAAGCTTAGGGAAAATAATTATCAACCTATAATTCTATATTATGAAATGAACATAGCTAAATAAAGATATATTAGAACAAAAATTAAAACAAAACCAACAAACAACAAGACTTTATGACTTCGAGTCTTGTACCAAAAATGCCCTTGTAGGATATTCTGCAGTAAGAAGTATATAGAAAGAAGAAGGGGGTTATCCATCAGAATTGAATTCAGCTGCATGTAAGAGAAATCCCCAAAAAAGGGTGTAATGTTAAACCATAAATTTTATTTTCAGCACATGAGAATAAATTCAGATGTGGGAAGTTCAGAGATTTTCAGAGATTTGCAACTACAAAATATCATCCAAATTCCAGCATTTTTCTATCATCCTCTTTCTCTCTTTTTTCTTTCTCTAACAACTGACTGCCTTCCTTATGCTTTCCAGTTAGCTCTTGTATCTCCAGATATTGCATCCAGATTTTCAGTCAGGAAGAAAGAGGGAAGTTGTGAAGGAGAAGCATCAAATACCAATAAAGTTGTCCCTTTTTATCAGGAAAATGGATTTCCTAGAATCCTTAACAAATATCCTCTGTTTGTATCTCATTGGCCAAAATTACATCATGTGGACAACTCTACTATTCACCATTCTAAGTACAGAGGATAAGAAGAATATTGGATGGACCACATACAAACAGTGCCTGAAAAGGCATGAGAGGCAAATAGCAAAGTTGGACAAAACAATTAATAAACATGGATAAATCTGAATACACACAGACTTTTAAAAATAAGATTATTTGGAGGAGAGTTTAAAGTATTACAAAAGATATGTTTAACATCGGAGGCAAGTAAGAATTAAAGTCTTCATTTTCGTGATAACGGTAGGAGCATTGGTAAACTTTAAGTTGTGTGTAATTAAATATTGAATTAAACTTTCCCTGTGGTCTTAGGATTAGCACTAAGAATCATAACTAGAAATGCTAGTAGCACATATGACTTCTATTCACACTGGTGAGAACTAGTCACATAGGCATATCTGTAGGCAAAGAGAACAAAGAAAAGCGGTTCCTGACTGGGCAGTCACTGTCCAGCAATAAATCTACCCTATGGAAGATAAGACCTGGTTTTTTGGCAAGACTGGGCTCAAGTGGATCAAGTGTACAGTGGATGTTGGAAGTGTAAAGAAAGAAAGATTTACATCTCACTCACCACCCGTTGGGTACTCTCCTGAGGCAGAAGGCATGTCGGATTAGTGGATAACAGCAACACAAAGCAGAATGGAGGATTTGTGTGTCTGGAGAGGACATGGGAAAATCTTCACCTCAATTCAGTAATGAGTAATAATGAGTAATGAGATTGTGACATGGGATTGCCCACATAGCTTCAATGCCATGCCATTGGTAGCATTACCTACTGATGGAGCCAAATGAGTTTATATAAATCTGAACAGACCAGTTCTTGGTAAGAGAGTGAGCTCAGAATAATACTGAACACCACTCCAAATAGCCACAGATGACATCTATATCACCATAACATCAGTGGGAAGCCACCATAAGCAGAAAAAATCTAACTGAACCAGAAAAGCAAAGAAATAAAGTGCAACCAGTTGCCCTAGCAAAACTGTGTTTTCTGTGTAATTGCTACTCAGTGTGATTCGCAATCCAAATGCATCATGATCACCTGGGAACTTGTTACATATACATATTTTCAGGCATCCTGGAACCTGCAGGACTTACCAAATGAGAAAGAATAGATTGGAATAACTTTTGCACTTGAAATTCCTTGAGCAACAGACTGAAGTTGTTCAATATAAGAAAATACAATTTAGATTTATTTTGAAATTGAAGCTTTCAATTGGATTATTCCTTCAAAAATAAAAGGAGACAAGAAAGTTATGGAATTCTTTTGACAGACAAGGAAGAGAAATTCAGATAGGGCGCCAGATAGGGTAGAGATTTAGTGTGTGTGTTAGGCAAAGTGTGAAGGACACATAGTGTTTCCATGGGGAAGAAAGCTTATCCATGTAAATCAAACCTTACTTTTGCAATCATATTCTTGGCCTCAAAATTTGCATAGTTGTTTGTAATAAAGGGAGTTTAGGATCTGTTTAAAAATGCATTATTAGAAATAAAGTGTTATAGAGATAAAGCACTAAACAGTGAAAAGAAAAAAAAAACTAGAAAAATATAACAATGCTGAACTTCATGCATCCAACAATACAGCCTCCAAATATGTAAGGCAAAAATAAACAGAATTATGAGGATGAATTTAAAAATGCACATTTATAACAGAAATATCTTTAATATACCACAATCAGAAAGATAGAAATAAGAAAAACAAATAAAATTAGCAATAATATAGAAAATTAATCAACTCAGTTAATGAGTTATTATCATTTCTTATATGTTAGCTAATATTAGCCAATATCAACTCATATATATGTCAAGCCAAACATTTACAGATAATTTTTAATGTTATATAGAACATTTATAAATATTAATGATTTGCTGAGATAAAAAAGAAGTTGCAACAAAGATGAAATAATTCATATCACCCAGAACAAAGAACTTTCTTATAAAAATAAGATAAAATTGGAACAATAGAAAAATAACTTCCAAACTACATGTGTATAAATTGATACAAAAGGTCAAATTGATATAAATGATTAAAAATATGTTTCTGGATACCCCTAAATCGGAGAGAAATTATAAGGAAATTTATATAAATCTATATATGCTAAATATTTGTGACACTTTTTTTAAGAATGAGCATTACAAATAAAAATATGGAATATAAATTCTAAAAAACTGAATAAAAATAAGTATGTACGTACGTAAGAATGAAATACATGAAAAAACAAAAGCAGACAAGAAAATGTATAAAAGGTTATTAACAAAATGCACTAATGAAAAAGAACAAAGTAAATAAAGAAAAAAGTCTGAAGATATTAAATATTTCAATAAATATAGGTAAACTAAGCATATGTTAAAAGAAATGCCTTTTCATCTTTTTAAGTAATATATTTTTTAAAGAAGACACACCTGAAAGTCAAAGTTTCCTAATATTGAAAATAAATGGATTTAAAAATACATTTAAGTTAAATATGAACCAAAATAAAGTAAGTATATAGTTATTAATATCAGGTTAAATATGGCCTTATGAAAAAATGCTGGGCACAGTGCCTCATGCCTATAATCCTAACCCTTTGGGATGTTGAGGTGAGCAGATCACTTGAGCCCAGGAGTTCAAGACCAGCCTGGACAACATGGCAAAACAACATTTCTACAAAAAATACAAAAATTAGCTGAGCGTGATGGTGCTTACCTGTACTCCCAGCTACTCATGAGGCTAAGGTGGAAGATCACCTGAGCTCAGGAATTTGAGGCTGCAGTGAGCTAAGATTGTACCATTGTAGTACTATTTAAATTTTCAGATGATCAAAAAGTACTATTTAAATTTTCAGATGACCAAAAAATTTCAGAAAGGTATATCAAATAAGAATTAATACGTGACTTTAGTGAGGCAACTGGATACAAGGTGTTTATACAAAACATAATATTTCTATATACTAGCAATTAATTGTAAAAAATTAAGATAGCACTTGCAAAATCTCTTAAAACATAAAATATCAAATAATAAATTTGTCAAAAAATATTTAAGACTTTCACAGAAATCTGCATCACAAACTTTAAAAGACCTAGTAAATGTTCATATATTACAAGACTCGGTATGGTTAAGATATGGTTTAAAAAATAAAAATGGAGGACATAGCTTAGATATCTCAAGGCCAACAGCCTATAGTCACATAGCCAAAACTCAAGTCATTGTGATTTTTCCCAAAATGCTAGCTCTAATTATTTTTTAAAAACACATAACATATGCTTTCTGTCCTTGACAGTATAAATCAGTCAAATTAAAAAATCCGCTACAGATCAATAAGTTTAAACAGTTCTACTTGCCTAAAAGGAATCTAAGTTTATGATAGCCAATCCCAATAAAAATCAGTATATGCCCTCATTTATGCTTTGCATCCTGCACTGTAACTGTCCTGACCAGGGTGTACTTTGGTTTGAGGTCCCCCAGTTTGTGAATGTTTCATTTGTATGCACAATAAACTACAATTTTTATTTGATCTGATTTTATTTTTGACAATATTAGTCTCCCTTCCAAACTGATCTATACTCAGAACAACAATGTAATCTACATGAATAATAAAACATTTGTTATTAAATGAAGCTATTGTTATTTCTTTTGTTATTACTGCCCTAGCCTGCAGTATCCCTGGTAATTGCCAAAAACCAAAAAGTCTCATAAGACTAATTATTGATAAAGATTTGCGAAACAGAAACTCTTACTGGTAAAAAGTAAATTTGTTTAAAGCTTGGATAGCAATTTTGGTAGAGTTAAACAAAGCTGAAGTAATAACTAATCTAAAATATCATTTCATTTTATGCTAAATAGTCTAAGTACACTCTTGCATATATATATCCATATATATAATATCCATATATATATATTTATGTCCATATCTAAGTAAACTCTCGCATATGTATGAACATAAATGTGTGTGTGTATGTATGTATATGCGAGAGTTTACTTAGAATATTTGTGAGAATAAGTTTACTTAGAATTTTGTGAGAATGGATGTAGAATTTGAAGACAGTCACAGGCCACACAATGACATTTCAGACAGTGATGGACTGCATATATGACAGCAGACTCATAAGATTATAATACCATATTTTGACTATGCCTTTTCTATGTTTAGCCATATTTATATGCACAAGTATTTGCCTTTGAGTTACAATTGCCTATAGTATTCAGCACATTAACATGCTATACAGGTTTGTGGTCTAGGAGTAATGGGCTATACCATATAGCCTAGGTGTGTAGCAGGCTAAACCATCTAGATTTGTGTAACTACACTCCAGGATGTTCTCACTATGGCAAAATCACCTAATAACACATTCGTCAGAATGTATTCACGTCATTGACACATGACTGTAGTACTGTTGAAATAAAGACTTCCAAAATCAACACAAGCAAAGGCTATTAACTGAGAGATTGCTCCAGCAAGGGAGTCAGCTACCATCGCTTATTTGGCAGAGACTCAAAGGCAGGCAGCAGAGTGGGAAAATGTTATGGCAGAAGGGGAATGTTTGAAGTCTCCTGTGATTGAAAGTTGTTGGAAAGGGAAAGCTGAAAGTGGGCTAACTAGAAGCAAAGCATCTATGTAATTGGTAAGGGCAGCATATTTAACTTTTTCTGGTTGGTCCTAAGTTGGAAACAGGGACAAAAATTAGAGAAGTGAAGAGTTATTTGACCAAGTAATTTACTGTTTTGGGCTGATTGATGCAGAGGTTGTGAGTCAAAGTTCTATTTTTGTTCATACTATGGCTATTGCTCATTTCTATATTCAGTTTATCACCACACGACTGTGAAGACAAGTAAACTAAGTCTTCACATATCAAAATAATAATTTATTAAAACATAACATTAGCTGAAAGAGAAGGAAAGCTTTTTAAGATAGTCTAATATGTTAGGATTTAGGAAAGAATGTTATATTTTATTATGGATGCAAATATATGCAAGAACAGTAATAAAGTAAGTTTGATAGTTGTTTGCCTTGAGAAGGAAGGAGGAGAGTTTAGAGTATAAGATTTTATTTCCCAAAAATAAATCAGAGGCAAATGTGGCAGCTATGAGTTTATAGATGTCCATTTTCTATGTTTTTAGAATGTTTAAATATTTATCATTCAAATTTTAACTATCTTTCTTTTTCTTCTCCTCCTCCTCTTCTTTGAATAAATTTTATCCACCTGTTCCCTGCACATTATAATTAGCTCTCGGCAGACACAGATCAGATTGGAGTCAAGATCTCATTGTCCACCACAACCAGGCAGATAACAAAGCCATGTGGATGGGGCCTATATAAAACAATGAAAAATTGTAATGACTGAGATAAAACTGAACATGAATAATCCAATTAAAGACTTTCAAACTGAGGATAGTATAAAGCAGTGTGTAAGCAGTGCCTGATTTGGTCTATGGATTGGTAGGGTTTGAACAGTGTTGTTAAAGATTTTCTTGTGAACCATAATGAATGCAGTGAACAAGGACATTAAAGAAAAAAAAAAAAAACCTTAGAAGAGCAAGTGCTAATAGGAGCTAGCAAGAATGAGGAAAATCCGAGAAAATCGTCCAGGCCTGCATGAGCTAGATCAGCAGTGCAAGACTGAATCAATCCCTCAATCCACAAGCATTTATGAAGCTTACTGAAAGCCAGGTATTGCAACAAGTGCTAAGATTTCAAAGATAACATCAAAGAGGTGACAAAAAAGAGTGTCCTGAATTAAAGCAACAGCAGCAAGTCTAAAAGAGAGAGCTTGCTTTGAAATGTTTTCAGAAGACAGAAAAGTTTTGTTTTCTGGGCATCAACACAGTAGGCACTAATTATTTCCAAGTGAGGCTGTATACATCAGGGGTTCTTATAAGATCAGGAGGTATGAAGAAGGATTGAAAAACACCCCATCCTGATATATGTGGAAGGATGATAAAAGTCTACAAGAATGAAGAGGTTGAAAAGGTCTATACAGTATATCAAACAGGTTACACTCTCAGTCATTCACCCCTAAAACAAGATGAAAAAAGAAGTGGATACTAGCATGACACAGATGAAAGAAAGCCAAGCTGCACATCAGCAACAACACTGTGGGGATATAAAGATGGACCTCTTAATGAACAAGTGCTTTAAGTATATTCTCCACATCTGCATGATGGCATAGAATAGATTCCACTGACATTCAGTTAATATGAGTCATGTATTGATATCCTAGATGGCTAGTTCCGAATTCAGCTGTTCTCCAAGAATTTACATGAGTCAAACCAGTTATGAGATATTCTTCACGTATTTTGTTTCTATTGATGAAATGTTGACGGTTCCTGTCTTTCTTTCCTTCACTTCCTTCTTTCCTCCCTCCCTCCCTTCTTTTCTTTTTTCCTTTCTTTTCTTTGTTCTCTTCTTCTCCTTCCTTCCTTCCTTCCTTCCTTCCTTCCTTCCTTCCTTCCTTCCTTCCTTCTTCTTCTCTCTCTCTCTCTCTTTCATTTTATTGGAAGGGAAAGTGGAGTTACAATTAGAGTTTTTGGGAATATGTCATGCATGCTAATATCATCTATCAAATGTGATACAACAGAAAAAAAGAACTGATGAGTTGGCTGAACATCAGTTCTTTTATTCCACATGGGTAGGACAACTGAGATTTAAAGCCCTAAAGTATAGTACACTCTAGGTACTATGCATGTCTGAAATATAGAAAAAAAAAAAGTGCAATTCTGACATTTATTCAAGAAACATTTCTAAACAACAGCAAAAAACAAGCCCAAGTGATTTGACTATTACAGTAACATCAGTGATATTTTAGAAAATGAATCTAAAAATCTATCATTTTTTTTTAAGTTTTTTCTTTTAGATGGAGTCTTGCTCTTGTTGTCCCTGCTGGAGTGCAATGATGCTATCTCAGCTCACTGTAAACTCCGCCTCCTGGGTTCAAGCTATTCTCCTGCCTCAGCCTCCCGAGTAGCTGGAACTACAGGCGCACGCGTCACCATACCCAGCTAATTTTGTATTTTTAGTAGAGACGAGGTTTCGCCATGTTGGCCAGGCTGTTCTCAAACTCCTGACCTCAGGTGATCCGTCCACCTCGACCCCCAAAGTGCTGGGACTACAGGCGTGAGCCACCACGCCTGGCCCACATTAAAAAAAAAAAAAAAAGCTTTAAGTTCTGGGATACATGTGCAGAACATGCAGTTTTTTTACATAGACACGTGCCATGGTGGTTTGCTGCACCTATCAACCCATCATCTAGGTTTTAAGCCCCTCATGCATTAGGTATATGTCCTAAAGCTGTCCCTCCCCTTGTCCCCCACCCCCCAACAGCCACCGGTGTGTGATGTTCTCCTCCCTGTGTCCATGTGTTCTTATTGTTCAACTCCCACTTATGAGTGAGAATATGTGGTATTTGGTAATGTTACAAATTGGTATATCAGAAGGGAAATTCTTACAACGACTGTGCTCAAAATGTTTTTGAATTCTTTCAGAATTCGTAGTATATTGAGTACCTCAGACCAATAGTTTCTTTTATGAGAATGAATTGGTTTTTTAAACAGCCAAACATTATTTAATGGCAACTTAGGTAAATGAAAGAGGGCACTGACAATCTAGTTACTCAAAATTTGCCTCATAAAGCAATTTAAAGGGTTCCATAGAAGTTGTGATCAATTAAAACAATTCTGAAAAACATGTATTTAATACCATGTTGGCTACTCCAAAAGACATCTCTTTAAATGTATTTTCCAGTATATCCATTTTTTAAACATTAGAGAAAATACAGGCCTTGGGACTTCATTAACAAGTATCAATGAGATTCCATATATGGCTTCAGACAAAATTTTATAGTTTCTCTTTCGATATTAACTATCTAAAAAAAGTCAAAGCTTGCTTTATACATTATACATAAAGTTATATGGAAATATGCTGCCCAGTGATTTCATTGGTGAAATAAATTCTGAAATATATTTTCATTTTCAGATACTCTTCTTGACATTAAACTTTATAATATTTTTCTGTAACATCAAAGGCTTAATTTCTGAATTACTTGATATATTAAAAATAATGTATTCCTTCCTTCTTTTAATCCAACTTCCTGGAAAGAACAAATTGGAATGTGTTAATATATTAACTTTCTATTAAAATGCATGCAGATTTCTCAGATGTGGAGAACCAATTTGACAGTCTTATGAACTTTATATCTACTGAAATGCCTCCTAGTTGACATAATAGCTTGAGGAGCATTGAGTACTAGGATTGAAAGGAATCTGTCAGTACTTATTTCTCCATATGAGTTATTTCCCTATGGAAAGCTGTTTGCATCAAAGAGGATACTGTCTATTTAAATAAATTTATTATTACATCATTTTAGTGATAGATAACAATCCTTGAAAATAGTTTAACAGGAATTATAACTTCATCTTTGTTCTACAACCAGCATTATTAATAAAATAACCATGCTTTCCTTATTTTCATCTTTCAGGTAAATATTTCAAACTAGTTGTATAGCCATATTTTCAATTAAAATTTACTCTGCACTTCAACGTCCTCCTTTCTGAGTCTGTTGAGACTATAAATACAAGAAGGTTGAGGTTATAATCTTTCTCAATTCACAGTTAAACTTCTGGAATTGAAGAAATAAATGCATGGACCTCCACTTACACTGCACTGGAAGATTTCCCCCAAGAACCCGCCAAAATAATATGGGAAGGTAAAAGCTGACCTTCAACGCACCATGCCTAGACAATCTGTTGCCTATCAACCTGACTCTGAGGTCAGAACGAATTAAAAAAAGGATTAAAGAAAAACTACTGGAAAAGTAATGAGGCACCTGAAATAATGTTCCCTTTTAATTATGTTTATTACTTTTTTCACTTTTTTTCAATAATTTTGGAAGTAATTGATTACAAAGAAGACTGAATTAAGCCAAATGTCAGAACCAGTTACGAGTGGCCAACTTGTACACTGCTTGGCCAGAGAAAATTCCAATTCTATTGATGCCCACACAAATTAAGTTAGCTTTAAGATCTTTTGATGCCCTCAATATTTTTAAAGCATTCTTCTTAGCAGCATTCAAGTTTCTATCAAATATTTATTTTTTTTAAAATCACCAAGATCTGAAATAAGTGCTTTGAAAAAATCTCTTTGCATGGTACATAGTAGATACAAACCATTTTATTGAATAAATCAATTTATAAATTTTAAAATGTTCTAAAATTATTTAGCTATTTCTCTTAGTGGTAAAATATATTTCTCACCAAATATATGTACTTAACATTTCAATTCCAATTCAGTAAATGATTAAAAATTACTTCCCCTGGGCCACAATCTATAGTATATTCTGCTGATAAGAAGGCGAATAAGATTCATGACATCAAGGAGTTCCCAAACTATTATGTGAAAAGAAACACCACCAAGGACTACTTATAACCTCCTTCTTTATGATCTTTTGGGTGTAATTAAGATCCTCCGCAGTAATGAACAAGTCTTACATTTACAATTGTGTATTAAATGTGAAAGATGCTGACATTGACAGTGATGACATGCTAGGTCAGTTGGTGCCAAGCCAAAGCAATCAATAGTATTAACAAAACATGATGGGCTGGTCCTAAGGTGGAAAAGCTCAAGCTTTTATGGATGCATAATCAGATGCAGTAAATCCAAATGCCTCTGAATCAAGCAGCCATTACTACACAGTCATGTTCTCTCTTTAAAATGGTTAAGAACAAATGTGATACTATTTGACAAATGTTATACAAGTTCTGTCATAATTGCTATAAAAGCACAGAGATAAATACATTCTGCAGGTATTGAACAGAGAAGAATTTCAGAAAGTAAATTGTGACAGAATTTGAAATTCTCAATATTTATCAAATCCACCAAGACCCAGGAGAAATTTTCAATAGCAAAAACATGTTATGGACTGAGATGAAACAGCCAGATAATGAGATTGAAGAAGTTATTGCACTAACCCCAACTAAATTCTGCTATCTGAAAAGCCCAGATACTTCACATTGAAGGTTCTTCTAACTCTATAGTACAGTATCTGTGCAGCTCCATTCGGAAGTAATTACTAGCTTTTCTTCTACATTCCTTTGTACACACTTTCCAATAGAGTAACATCACCAAAGGCAGAAATTACCAACTGATGGTGCATTATAACCCAAGCTGTGAGCTTCACATTAGGAAGGATGGAAATACTAGAAGCCCTGGGAGCAATAGCAGTTACAGGTGTCCATGCCCTGTTTGTTGTTTCATGCACTCCAAACCAGTCCAAACTGCCTAAGGGTAGCTTTCTGTCATACTTCTAGTCTCTGAGAGCAAAAGTTTTCTTCTTTGCCCTATAAAAAAAATTTGATAAACGACATAGACATGAAAAGATTGACTTACAGTCTGTGCACATCAACAATCTCTCCTGCTAAAAATCTAATAGGACTTCAATAATATCCACCATCTCTGGGGGTGGAGAGTGAGGTGGTCAATGAGAATTTATTGATCCTGCTTATTGGCTACCGACAGATCTAGGTAAATATGTCTTGTGTCAGGAAGGATAAAGGACAACAAAAGAAAACAAGAAAAATATAAGGAAAATAACTTAGATGTTGTGAATAGATCTTGCCCTCAAAGTATTTTAAAATTTAACAAAATGTAGTCAGTGCAAAATATCCCTGATGTAATCTCTTAGTAGACAAATGAAGGAGATGGAAACAGAAAGACAAGGAAGGGAGTTTACAGTTAGATTGAAAGCAGGGACAGAAGGGTTGGTTTTAGGGAATACAGTGGGTCTTTGTCACTGCTAGTGCTCCTGAGTTAACAGTGTTTCAAAATTCTGCAGCCAGTGTCTGGTGTGGGCGGATCATGTCTGAGACTCTACACCACAGCACGAGGCAAAAATGCAAAGAGATCTCACTCCTGGTGATGTTGAGGGGAGAGGCCCCCCCCACCACCACTTTGTATCTTTCCCATCATGGTTCAGAAAATGTTCTTGATGATGACTGACGAAAGCAGACAGAACATCTTTTGTCAATAAACTTGGATTCGGATGAAGCTTTTATGCTTGAGGCCATTTCAGGGAAAGAGAGAAGAAAAGCCTCCACTTCTTTAAAAATGTTATGTCTTTTTCTGGATATGTCATCAAGCTTACACAGGACACTATACATGTTTTAGAAATGTACTCCTTCAACAATGTGGTGATAATATCTAGTTGTTCTGTAAAGGAAGACGAGAGAAATTTTAGAAAGTTATAGGTTAAGTGGGCATGACTAATAAGCCCATTTAAGTCAGAAGGTTATGACAAGTTTTGGGACACTGGGTTATAAACCTTCAATTTCAACATGAACCTCTGGCTCCTTTTTTTCTTATATATATACTTTAAGTTCTAGAGTATATGTGCACAACGTGCTCTGGCTTCTTTACTTGCCAATTGTGTGATTTCTACTTGCCTTCCTATATGTATTATCTTTTGATAGAAATGTTAAAAAAGAAGGGGCTAAGAACTTTAATTAAACATTGTGAAATGCACAATCAACACTTTTGTATACAATATAAGAAAAAATTAATGAGATTAGATGTTTAGTACTCCAGGGAACCAAAAGGGTGTAATGTATGCAAGCTCATACCATTAAATTTTGTCACTTCAACTCTCCTGGATTCACCAAAGCATAGAGGAAATGTGCTGAATGCTGTTAATAATATCTGGTATCTGAATGTGTGAAATAAGTGATTGCCACAATATTGACTTGAACAAAGTGAAAGAACTGCTGAAAACCAAGACGAAATTGACTAACCTGATTAGTCATATCCTTGAGATGAGTGGTGATACATACAGAGAAGGAAATTTGAAAATATCCTGTAATACGTCAGAGGTTTGATTCACAATGAAAGAGTTTTCAAAAAAAGGAAAAAAAGTATTAAAATATCTTGTACGTCATGGGTCCACTTTTAAATTTTCTGTAAACAAGCATGCTTTATACAAAATTAGGCATAGACTGATCTGGATAGACACATTTATTCACAAATCACCTTAAGAAATATATTTAAAGAATCTTAAAGTCTACATGTAGAGAAAGAGAGGAATTGTCACTGAGAAAATCAAAATAGAAGAAGCTTGCCAGGTTTCCAGGGTTTCTGGAAGAGTCACGTGAACATCTAACTTGCAAGACTATAGACGAAGAATTTGCAGCTATTTGTTCAAAAACAGAACAGGTAATGCCAAAGCAAAGGGAGTGAGTCCTTTTATCCGGTGATTGAAATAAGTGGCTGTCAGCAGGACTTTGCATACAGAACTCAGAAAAGCTCAGATCTAGTCATCTGAAATCCAATTATTCTGAGTCTTAAGGAAAGACCTGGAACATTTAAATTCCTAATTTAAAAATTTAGCTATGGTAGGTTGCTGTGCAAAATAGTCCAAAAATGAGAAAGCATAGCTCATCAGAGAATATTGGAATTTAAAAAAAAAAAAATGCTTTCACTGAATTTTTAACTGAGAAAGAAAGTCATACAAATGAAGCCTTAACTTTCAAGAAAACATTATTCAAGATAGCATTGATCTTCTAGAAACTGGCATTGGATCTAAAGATAATGTTTCAAACCAGAAATAAAATTTCATAACAGACATTCTTTCCTTCAGTTCAAACATTTTGTAGCCAAATATTATGAACTGGTGAAGTTCATAAATTCAGATGAGAAGGTTTAAAATTCATGTAAAATTATTAAGCATTAGTTCTTAATTGTTTAAAAAAGTGTAATATAGTTGTGTTACTTTTAAAATCTAGAGAATTAGTTATATTTAGTTGAGAATATGTATGATACATTTTATTTTATATAAAATTTTACTATTTTCAATACATCTAGCATAAATATGATCCTAGGAAACGCTTTTGAATTAGTTGTCAGAAATTGTGCAATGACTTAAAAAAATAGAGATGAGTTCCTAATTTAACAAAAGAAGGGTGTATGAATATTGCATTCAATAAAGCTGAACTTTTTTTTTTTTTTTGCCTGGGAAGTCATTTTAATATAAATATCAGGAAAGTCAAGAAATCAAGACTCATGGATTTAAATAAGAAATCAGTTTAAAGAGATAAATATTCTCTAGCAAAATTTTCTTCCGGAGAAAATGAAATGTTTATGTTAGATACTATACATGTTAGCTCTCTTATTAGTTTATCTACATTTTTAGTAATACAATCTAGTTTAAAATGAGAAAACTTCCGAATCTGTCCTTTGGTAAAACCACCTCAATTAAAACTGAAATACTTTCAAAAAGCTAAGGTGAAAACCAAAAAGACCAAAATAAGGCCAATTATCCCAGCAAACAACGTGGGCACACAGACTAATTTAAATTTCCATGGGCTTGGATGACAGTTGCTTCATAATATTAATATAATTTAATTCTTTTAGTATAGTACAGTACTACATAAGACTCATATTTTATAGGAAAAAATAATGCTATGTTTTTTAAGAAAAATCATTTTGTTTCAAAAATGAAAACTTAAAAATTTTTTTTTTATTATTATTATACTTTAAGTTCTAGGGTACATGTGCACAATGTGCAGGTTACATATGTATACATTTGCTATGTTGGTGTGCTGTACCCATTAACTCATCATTTATATTAGGTATATCTCCTAATGCTATCCCTCCCCGCTGTCTCCTCCCCACAATAGGCCTCCGTGTTGATGTTCCCCTTCCTGTGTCCAAGTGATCTCATTGTTCAATTCCCACCTATGAGTGAGAACATGCGGTGTCTGGTTTTCTGTTCTTGCCATAGTTTGCTGAGAATGATGGTTTCCAGCTGCATCCATGTCCCTACAAAGGACACAAACTCATCTTTTTTATGGCTGCATAGTATTCCATGGTGTATATGTGCCACATTTTCTTAATCCAGTCTGTCACTGATGGACATTTGGGTTGATTCCAACTCTTTGCTATTGTGAATAGTGCTGCAATAAACACATGTGCATGTGCATGTGTCTTCATAGCAGCATGATTTATAATCCTTTGGGTATATACCCAGTAAAGGGATGGCTGGGTCCTATGGTATTTCTAGTTCTAGATCCTTGAGGAATCGCCACACTGTTTTGCACAATGGTTGAACTAGTTTACAGTCCCATCAGCAGTGTAAAAGTGTTCCTATGTCTCCACATCCTCTCCAGCACCTGTTGTTTCCTGACTTTCTAATGATTGTCATTCTAACTGGTGTGAGATGGTATCTCATTGTGGTTTTGATTTGCATTTTTCTGATGGCCAGTGATGATGAGCATTTTTTCATGTGTCTGTTGGCTGTATGAATGTCTTCTTTTGAGAAGTGTCTGTTCATATATTTTGCCCACTTTTTGATGGGGTTGTTTGCTTTTTTCTTGTAAATTTGTTTGAGTTCTTTGTAGGTTCTGGATATTAGCCCTTTGTCAGATGAGTAGATTGCAAAAATTTTCTCCCATTCTGTAGGTTGCCTGTTCACTCTGATGGTAGTTACTTTTGCTGTGCAGAAGCTCTTTAGTTTAATTAGATCCCATTTGTCAATTTTGACTTTTGTTGCCGTTGCTTTTGGTGTTTTAGACATGAAGTCCTTGCCCATGCCTATGTCCTGAATGGTATTACCTAGGTTTTCTTCTAGAGTTTTTATGGTTTTAGGTTTAACATCTAAGTCTCTAATCCATCTTGAATTAATGTTCGTATAAGGAGTAAGGAAAGGATCCAGTTTCAGCTTTCTACTTATGGCTAGCCAATTTTCCCAGCACCATTTATTACACAGGGAAATCCTTTCCCCACTTCTTGTTTTTGTCAGGTTTGTCAAAGATCACATGGCTGTAGATGTGTGGTATTATTTCTGAGGACTCTCTTCTGTTCCATTGGTCTATATCTCTGTTTTGGTACCAGTACTGTGCTGTTTTGGTTACTGTAGACTTGTAGTATAGTTTAAAGTCAGGTAGCGTGATGCCTCCAGCTTTGTTTTTTTGGCTTAGGATTGTCTTGGCCATGTGGGGTCTTTTTTAGTTCCATATGAACTTTATAGCAGTTTTTTCCAGTTCTGTGAAGAAAGTCATTGGTAGCTTAATGGGGAGGCACTGAATCTATAAATTACCTTGGGCAGTATGGCCATTTTCACCATATTGATTCTTCCTATCCATGAGCATGGAATGTTCTTCCATTTGTTTGTGTCCTCTTTTAGTTCACTGAGCAGTGGTTTGTAGTTCTCCTTGAAGAGGTCCATTACATCCCTTATAAGTTGGATTCCCAGGTATTTTATTCTCTCTGAAGCAATTGTAAATGGGAGTTCATTCATGATTTGGCTATCTGTTTGTCTGTTATTGGTGTATAGGAATGCTTGTGATTTTTGCACATTGATTTTGTATCCTGAGACTTTACTGAAGTTGCTTATCAGCTTAAGGAGATTTTGGGCTGAGATGACAGGGTTTTCTAAATATACAATCATGTCATCTGCAAACAGGGACAATTTGACTTCTTTTCCTAACTGAATACCATTTATTTCTTTCTCTTGCATGATTGCCTTAGCCAGAACTTCCAATGCTATGTTGAATAGGAGTGGCGAGAGAGCGCATCCCTGTCTTGTGCCAGTTTTCAAAGGGAATGCTTCCAGTTTTTTCCCATTCAGTATGATATTGGCTTTGGGTTTGTCATACATAGCTCTTATTATTTTGAGGTACGTTCCATCAATACCGAATTTATTGAGAGTTTTTAGCATGAAGGGCAGTTGAATTTTGTCAAAGGCCTTTTATCCATCTATTGAGATAATCATGTGGTTTTTTGTCATTGCTTCTGTTTGTATGCTGGATTACATTTATTGATTTGTGTATGTTGAACCACCCTGGCATCCCAGGGATGAAGCCCACTTGATCATGGTGGATAAGCTTTTTGATGTGCTGCTGGATTTGGTTTGCCTGTATTTTATTGAGGATTTTTGCTTCGATGTTCATCAGGGATGTTGGTCTATAATTCTCTTTTTTGTTGTATCTCTGTCAGGCTTTGGTATCAGGATGATGTTGGCCTCATGAAATGAGTTAGGGAGGATCCCCTCTTTTTCTATTGATTGAAAAATGATAAAGGGGATATCACCACCGACCCCACAGAAATACAAACTACCATCAGAAAATACTATAAACACCTCTACACAAATAAACTAGAAAACCTAGAAGAAATGGATACTTTCGTGGACACTTACACTCTCCCAAGACTATACCAGGAAGAAGTTGAATCCCTGAATAGACCAATAACAGGCTCTGAAATTGAGACAATAATTAATAGCCTACCAACCAAAAAAAGTCCAGGACCAGATGGATTCATAGCCTGATGATGTGACAGAAAATAACAACCCATTTTCCTAAGAGAAATTCAAGCCTGTGGCAGAAACTGGCATAAGTAACAGGGAACCAACTGCTAATCCCCAGCACCATGGGGAAAATGTCTCCAGGGCATCTCAGAGATCTACATGGAATTCCTGCCATCACAGGCCTGGAAGCCTATGGAAAAAATGGTTCTGTGGGCTGGCCCCAGGGTCCCCATGCTGTGTGTAATCTAGGATCTTGGTGTCCTGCAACCCAGCTATACCAGCCATGACTAAAAGGGGTCAAGGTACAGCTCAACTTATTGCTTCAGATGGTGGAAACCCCAAGCCTTAGCAGCTTCCACATGGTGTTGGGCCCGCGGGTGCACAGAAGTCAAGAATTGAGGTTTGTGAAAACGTCTCTGTCTGATAGCTTTCAAGAGAGTTGTGGTTCTCCTAGCATGGAGTTTGAGATCTTAGAACAGACACACTGCCTCCTCAAGTGGGTCCCTGACCCCCCAGTAGCCTAACTGGGAGACATCTCCCAGTAGGGGCCTACTGACACCTCATACAGCTGGGGGCCCTTCTGAGACGAAGCTTCCAGAGGAAAGATCAGGCAGCAACATTTGCTGTTCTGCAATATTGCTGTTCTGCAGCCTCCACTGGTGATACCCAGGCACACAGGGTCTGGAGTGGACCTCCAGCAAACTCCAACAGACCTGCAGCTGAGGGTCCTGACTATTAGAAGGAAAGCTAACAAACGGAAAGGACATCCACACCAAAACCCCATCTGTATGTCAACATCATCAAAGACCAAAGGTAGAGAAAACCACAAAGATGGGGAGAAACCAGAGGAGAAAAGCTGAAAATTCTAAATATCAGAGCGCCTCTTCTCCTCCAGAGGAAAACAGTTCCTCACCAGCAATGGAACAAACTTGGATGGAGAATGACTTTGGTGAGTTGAGAGAAGAAGGCTTCAAATGATCAGTAATAACAAACTTCTCCGAGCTAAAGGAGGATTTTCGAAAACATTGCAAAGAAGCTAAAAGCCTTGAAAAAAGATTAGATGAATGGCTAACTAGAATAAACAGTGTACAGAAGTTCTTAAATGACCTGATGGAGCTGAAAATCATGGCACGAGACCTACGTGACACATGCACAAGCTTCATTAGATGATTTCATCAAGTGGAAGAAAGGGTATCCGTGATTGAAGGTCAAATAAATAAAATGAAGCAAGAAGAGAAGTTTAGAGAAGAAAAGAGTAAAAAGAAACAAACAAAGCCTCCAAGAAATAAGGAATTATGTGAAAAGACCAAATCTATGTCTGATTGGTGTACCTGAAAGTGACAGGGAGAATGGAACCAAGTTGGAAAACACTCTGCAGGATATTATCCAGGAGAATTTCCCCAACCTAGTGAGGCAGGCCAACTTTCAAACTCAGGAAATACAGAGAACACAACAAAGATACTCCTCGAGAAGAGCAACTCCAAGACACATAATTGTCAGATGCGCCAAAGTTGAAATGAAGGAAAAAATGTTAAGGGCAGCCAGAAAGCTCGTGTTACCCACAATGGGAAGCCCATCAGACTAACAGCGGATCTCTCGGCAGAGACACTGCAAGCCAGAAGAGAGTGGGTGCCAATATTCAACATTCTTAAAGAAAAGAATTTTCAACCCAGAATTTCATATCCAGCCAAACTAAGTTTCATAAGTGAAGGAGAAATAAAATCCTTTACAGATAAGCAAATGCTTAGAAATTTTGTCACCACCAGGACTGCCTTACAAGAGCTCCTGAAGGAAGCACTAAAGATGGAAAGGAACTACCAGTAGCAGCCACTGCAAAAACATGTGAAATTGTAAAGACCATCATTGCTAGGAAGAAACTGCATCAACTAATGAGCAAAATAACCAGCTAACATCATAATGACAGGATCAAATTCACACATTAACAGTATTAACCTTAAATGTAAATAGGCTAAATCCTCCAATTAAAAGAGACAGACTGGCAAATTGGATAAAGAATCAAGATCCATCAGTGTGCTGTATTCAGGAGATACATCTCATGGGCAGAGACACATATAGGCTCAAAATAAAGGGATGGAAGAATATCTACCAAGCAAATGAAAAACAAACAAACAAAAAAATCAGGGGTTGTAATCCTAGTATAAGATAAAACAGACTTTAAATCAACAAAGATCAAAAGAGACAAAGAAGGTCATTACATAATGGTAAGGGATCAATTCAACAAGAAGAGCTAACTATCCTAAATATATATGCACTCAATATGGGAACATCCAGATTCATAAAGTAAGTCCTTAGAGACCTACAAAGAGACTTAGACTCCCACATAATAATAATGGGAGACTTTAACACCCCACTGTCAACATTAGACAGATCATTGACACAGAAAGTTAACAAGGATATTCAGGAATTGAACTCAGCTCTGCACCAAGCAGACCTAAAAGACATCTACAGAACTCTCCACCCCAAATAAACAGACTATACATTCTCAGCACCACATCACACTTATTCCAAAATTGACCACATAGTTGGAAGTAAAGCACTCCTCAGCAAATGTAAAAGAAATTATAACAAACTGTCCCTCAGACCACAGTGCAATGAAACTAGAACTGAGGATTAAGAAACTCACTCAAAACCACTCAACTACATGAAAACTGAACAATCTGATCCTGAATGTCTAGTGGGTACATAATGATATGAAGGCAGGAATAAAGATTTTCTTTCAAACCAATGAGAACAAACAAACAACATACCAGAATTTCTGGGACACATTTAAAGAAGTATGTAGAGGGAAATTTATAGCACTAAATGCCCACAAGAGAAATCAGGAAAGATCTAAAAATGACACGCTAACATCACAATTAAAAGAACAAGAGAAGTAAGAGCAAACACATTCAAAAGCTAGCAGAAGGCAAGAAATAACTAAGATCAGAGAAGAACTGAAGGAGATAGAGACAAAAAACCCTTCAAAAAAATCAATGAATCCAGGAGCTGTTTTTTTGAAAAGATCAACAAAATTGACAGACCACTAGCAAAACTAATAAAGAAGAAAAGGGAGAAGAATCAAATAGACACAATAAAAAATGACAAAGGGGATATCACCACCGATCCCAAATAAATACAAACTACCATCAGAGAATACTATAAACACCTCTATACAAATAAACTAGAAAATCTAGAAGAAGTTGATAAATTCCTGGACACACACACCCTCCCAAGACTAAACCAGGAAGAAGTTGAATTTCTGAATAGAGCAATAACAGGCTCTGAAATTGAGGCAATAATTAATAGCCTACCAACCAAAAAAAGTCCAGGACCAGAAGATTCACAGCCAAATTCTACCAGAGGTACAAAGAGGAGCTGGTACCATTCCTTCTGAAACTATTCCAATCAATAGAAAAAGAGGGAATCCCCCCTAATTCATTTTATGATGCCAATATCATCCTGACCAAAGCCTGGCAGAGACACAACAAAAAAAGAGAATTTTAGACCAATATCCCTGATGAACATTGATGCAAAAATCCTTAATAAAATACAGGCAAACCTGTGGCACGTGAAAAAGCATCAACCATGATCAAGCTGGCTTCATCCCTGGGATGGAAGGTTGGTTCAACATACACAAATCAATAAACGTAATTCATCAAATAAACAGAAGCAAAGACAAAAACCACATGATTATCTCAATAGATGCAGAAAAGGCCTTTGATAAAAGTCAACTGCCCTTCATGCTAAAAACTCTCAATAAACTAGGTATTGACGGGACATAGCTCAAAAGAGATATCTCAAAAGAATTCAAACAAATTTACAAGAAAAAATCAAACAACCCCGTCAAAAAGTGGGTGAGGGATATGAACAGACACTTCTCAAAAGAAGATATTTATGCAGCCAACAGACAGATGAAAAAATGCTCATTATTACTTGCCATCAGAAAAATGCAAATCAAAACCACAATGAGATACCATCTCACACTAGTTAAATGGCAATCATTAAAAAAATCAGGAAACAACAGGTGCTGGAGAGGATGTGGAGACATAGGAACACTTTTACACTGTTGGTGGGACTGTAAACTAGTTCAACCATTGTAGAAGACAGTGTAGCGATTCCTCAAGGATCTAGAACTAGAAATACCATTTGACCCAGTCATCCCATTAATGGCATATACCCAAAGGATTATAAATCATGTTGCTATAAAGAAACATGCACACGTATGTTTATTGCAGCACTATTCACAATAGCAAAGACTTGGAACCAACCCAAATGTCCATCAATGATAGAATGGATTAAGAAAATGTGGCACATATACACCATGGAATACTATGCAACCACAAAAAAGGATGAATTAATGTTGTTTGTAGGGACATGGATGAAGCTGGAAACCATCATTCTGAGCAAACTATCGCAAGGACAGAAAACCAAACACCGCATGTTCTCACTCATAGGTGGAAACTGAACAGTGAGAACACTCTGACACAAGGTGAGGAACATCACACACTGGAGCCTGTCATGGGGTGGGGGGAGAGGTGAGGGATAGCACTAGGAGATATACCTAATGTAAATGACAAGTTAACGGGTGCAGCACACCAACATGGCACATGTATACATATGTAACAAACCTGCATGTTGTGCACATGTACCCTAGAACTTAAATAATAATTTAAAAATTAAATTAAACAAAAAAGAATTGAAGTTTGAGAACCTCTGCCTTGATTTCAGAAGATGTATGGAAAAGCCTGGATGCCAAAGCAAAAGTTTGCTGCAGGGGCAGGGTCCTCATCCAGAAACTCTGCTAGTGCATTGCAGAAGGGAAACATGGGGTCAGAGTTCCCACACAGAGTCCCTACTGGGGCACCACTTAGCAAAACTGTGTGAAGAGGTTCATTGTCCTCCAGATTCCAGAATGGTAGATCCATGACAGCTTGCACAATGCACCTGGAAGAGCAACAGACACTCAATGCCAGCCCATGAAAGCAGACGGTGGGGGAGAGGGGTTATATCCTGCAAAGCCACAGGGGCGGTGCTGCCCAAGACTAGGAACACACTTCTTGCATCAGTATGACCTGGATGTGAGACACGGAGTCAAAGGAGATCATTTTCGAGCTTTAAGCTATGACAGCCCCACTGGATTTCAGACTTGCATGGGGCCTGTAGGCCCTTTGTATCGGCCAATGTCTCCTATTTGAAATGGCTATATTTATCCAATGTGTGTACCTCCATTGTATCTAGGAATTAACTAACTTTTGATTTTACAGGCTCATAGGTAGAAGGAACTTGCTTTGCCTCGGATGTGATTTTGTACTGTGGAGTTTTCAGTTAATACTGAAATATCTTAAGATTTTGAGGGAATGTTGGGAAGGCATGATTGCTTTTGAAATGTGAGGACATGAGATGTGGGAGGGGCTAGAATGGAATTACATGGATTGGCTGTGTCCCCACCAAAATCTCATCTTGAATTCCAACGTGTTATGGAAGGGATCTGGTGGAAGTAATTGAATCATGGGGGCACGTCTTTCCCATGCTATTCTCATTATAGTGAATAAGTCTCACCAGATCTCATGGTTTTGAAAAATGGGAGTTTCCCTGCATAAGCTCTTATTTTGTGTGCTGCCATTCATGTAAGACATGACTTGCTGTTCCTTGCCTTCCACCATGATTGTGAGGCTTCCCCAGCCATGTGGAACTGTAAGTCCAATTAAACCTCTTTCACTTGTAAATTGCCCAGTCTCAGGCATGTCTTTACCAACAGCATGAAAATGAACTAATACATCCATTTTATCTATAAATGCAAGACTTATTTAGAAGCATTAATTTTTCTTAAATTTTATGATTCAGATATATTTGTTAATTCTTTTGTCAAGTTTTACAGCTATTGTTTTATGATAAATTGAACTTCAGTCTACATTATCAACATTTTGAGCACGTTTCTGAGACTCCTTTTAAAACCATTTTTATGAATGTATTACACACATTTAAAAAGAATATGCAACTTTTTTTTTTTTTTTTTGGCCAGGGAATTTTGTTGAGGAAAACACTCCATTGCTTAATATCTAGTATGCCTAATGAACATAGAATATAGGAGGTTTCAGAAAAGACGTGGACTGATCACTCAAATGTCTCCTTGTTTATTTGGCTTCAATTAGTTTTCAGCACCATTCACAGTTGTAATTTTCTATATGTGTCCTTGGCTGAGGCTTGTCTTCTAAATTGTATTTGTTTTCTAACTTTTGGGACCTTGTCACAATATCTGGTCCTGGGAAAGAGCCTATTTGATTTTGCTTTCCTGTTGTTTAAATTTTATATTGTTTCTAGATATTTGTTACTAGAGGGTAAGAGTGAAGCATGTGCACAGCTCACTATCTTGAAACAGAAAGTACAATATGTTATTACTTAAACTTAAATCAACACACTTAAATCAAAATTAAATAGGCAAAAAAGCTAAACATTTGTTAGGTATGCTAGACAAGAAAAAGAAAGAAAGGTAACTAATATTAATCTCAAAAAATTGAATTTAAAATAGTAAACAAAATATCGGGAGTAAATTTTTGCTCCAATAAAGTTATACATATTTAACTTTATATGTTCTAAAACTATATCATCCAAGTTAAAAATCACCACAATACAAAGATAAAAATGTAAGAAATATGAGAAAAATGTGATGGAAATGTTTATATTGGCAAATTTCTCAGAGTTTGAGAGATCCAAGTTGGTTAAAAATAAAATGGATTCAAATGATGACAAGTAACTTTCATACTAAACTTTAATTTTTATAAAATTGATTATATGTCTTTTTAAAGCATCTGTTAATAAAAGTTGATCACATGTATTTCCACAAAATATGAATGTATTTGAGACAGCAGAACTTACATAGCTAACAATATTCGACCAGGTTGAAAAATACTACTATATTAAAATCATATAGTTTTCATATTATTTATTACATAATGGTCTGCATGTGATTTTTAAAGTCAATATGGCAACTCTTAAAAAATTTCTATTATTTATTTGATTGTTTATAATCAGTTTCTTCCAAACTGTGACCAGTGATCATTTTATATGTTACCTGAGGAACTCAGTATGGAAGCCTGAATTAATACAAGATTTTATACTTAGTCTGTAACATGTTTGTATGCTGTATTTCAGCACCTCAGACAGCCTCCTTCACTCTTTGTCCTGTCCTGCACAGTTCCGAAATCATAATCATTGGTGGGTTTTTAATGTCCTTTATCAGATTCTCTTAGAAACATGCTTGACTTCATCACTTTTGATTGTCATCACTTTCATATGCTATTTTGGAGAATTCCTTTACATATTCATTTGCAGATATTTTAAAAGAAAATTGTGGAGTCTCTAATATTTTCTCTTACTCTGTCATAATTCCAAGTGACAAGACCATTATTTGGCCAGGAAAGGGAAAGAACAGCACGCATAGCTGTTATATAGACTTTGGAGTCAAGACAACTGAATGTGAATGCTGGTTCCCTAAATTACAGACAGTGAGTATTTGGGAAAGTTACCTAAACTTATAAAGATCCAGATTTCAAATATAATTTGCAAAGAAAGCCAGTGTTTTCTTAGTAATATTAGTAGATTATACAAGATAATACACACAAAATTCCTTATGCAGCAACTAGCATCTAATAAAATACAATAAAGAATAACTAAAATCACTGTAAGTTACATTTAGCTTTCAGAAGTCATGTCAGATTCAAATATATTCTAAGTAATTATATACACATAGACCCTTTTACATTCCACACAGATATATAATCTATGGAATGTATGAATCAATTTATCTTTTAGTGCACAGTAAAAAGTAAAATACAGAATTGTGTTTTTCAAAACACAAGTTGCTTCTTGTAAGTGGATCTTTGTACTCAGAGTATATCTTCTATTTACACTTCTTTCTTTTTCTGGTGTTTTTAATCAGAATATTTCCTATCTCTTCTGAGTTCAGCCTCTATTTCTGAAAACAGAGGAACAGCAAATACTATGTATATCATAAACTTTTTTGAGTATGGAGGGTGGGAATTAGTATTTACGTATGTAAAAATATTGCGTTAGACTTCTAGGTTATTTAGGTTTGTGTAGTTCTCATAGGATTAAAATGCTTGAAAATGTTACTAGGATATCTCCATATGAACCCAATTTTTAAAATGGAATTATCAGGTTATTTTAATAACCAAATTATTTAGTTCACACAAATAACTCTGGTTGGTTTATAAAAATTATCTATTTTTTAAGTAATTGACTGATTTTGTGAGTGTTTTGGTATCGCATAGAATTACTCTTTGTGTAAAAGCTTGATGCTGGATACAAGTAGCTAATGTTTTAAATGAAAGTAAGAATTTTCTCTATTTTCAGCACTAGAGTAAGTTCTGATTCATATACATTGCATTTACTAACATGTAATTGTCACACTGGTAGATTTTTACCCATTTTTTTTTACAGGTGCAAGCAATTGTTGGTCTCTTCAGGCATATAATACATTTAGTTAAAAGTACCAGTGATATTTTAATCTGTATTTGATAAATATTTTAAAAGCTAAGATTAAAAGATAGTAATGTAGAAGAAAAAAACAAAACTATTGGGAGGTAATATAGCATGATTTGTACACATTTAAACAAAATAAGTTTATAGAAACACACACACATACACATATATATATATAAAAATATATATTTAACCGAGTGTGTTAGTCACGGTTCAATTAGAGAAGTGGTGGCTATTGTTCCTGGGTCCTACGTGGAAGCCTGAAGTCTGCAAGATATACAGTTAGGAAAAGAAAGTGGATATGAAGAGGGGAAGGAAAGAATAATCTGAAACTTGTGAGGCTGAACTGGAACACAATTGGAAACAGTTTGCCTTCTGTACATAAGGTCATACAGAAAACTGCATTTGTCCCTGACCATTTCCAAGCATCCAGCTTTGATGACTTTAATTATGAGGATGTCCTGCAGAAGAAGCTAGCATCCTTTTGTCTCAGATAAACACATCCTCTGTCTGGGAATTGGAGACACTTAAAGAGAAAATCTGGCATAAATAGCATACCCCGTGTATTCATTTTCTAGGGCTGCCATAACAAAGTGCCACAAACTAAGTGACTAAAAGCAACAGAAATTTATTATTGCACATTTCTAGACCTAGCGGTCAAAAACTAACTTGTCAGCAATGGGCAGGAGCTCGGAAGAAGTCTTTTTTGCTTCTTATAATTTCCCTTCTATTCCTTACCTTATAGCTACATCAGTCTATTCTCTGCCTCAGTCTTCACATGGCCTTCTCCACTGTGTGCCTGTCACCTCTTTTCTTGCAAAGACAAGGCTAGGTGCAGTGGTTCATGCCTGTAATCTTAGCACTTTGGGAGACTCAGGAGGGCGGATCACTTGAGCTCTGGAGTTTGAGACCAGCCTGGGCAACATGGAGAAACCCCATCTCTACAAAAAATACAAAATTAACCAGGCTTGGTGGCACGAACCTGTGTTCCCAGCTACTTGTGGGGCTGAGGCAGGAGGACGGCTTGAGCCTTCGAGGTGGAGGTTGCAGTGAGTGGAGATCACACCACTACATTCCAGACTTGGGGGACAAAGTGAGACCCTGTCTCAAAAATTTAAAAAAAGACACCAGTTATATAGAATTAAAACCTACTCTGTCCAGTATGACCTCATCTTCATTTTTGTATTTTAATTTTTGTTGGTACATAGTAAATATATACATTTATGAGGTCTATGAGATGTTGTGATACAGGCATACAATAGGTAAAAATTAAATAGGGATAAATGGAGTATCCATCACCTCAAGCATTCATCCTTTGTGTCACAAATAATCCAAGTATACTCTTTCAGTTATTTGAAAATGTACAATAAATTATTGTTGACTATAGTCATCTCATTGTGCTCTCAAATACTCGATTTTATTCATGCTATCTAAATAGTTTTTTGTATCCAGGAACCATCCTCACTTTCCCCTTCTCCCTTATTATTCTTCTCAGCCTCTGGTAACTGAACATCATTCTACACTCTATCTTCATGAATTCAGTCGTTTTAATTTTTCAGCTCCCACAAATGATTGGCAGCATGTGATATTTGTCTTTCTGTGCCTGCCTTATTTCACTAAACATGATGACCTACAGCTCCATCTATGTTGCTGCAAATCAGAAGATCTTATGCTTTTTGGTGACTGAATAGTACTACATTGTGCATACGTCTGACACTTTATCCATTCATCTGTTGATGGACACTTAGGTTGCTTATAAATCTGGCTATTGTGAATAGTCCTTAAATAAACAAGGGAGTGCACATATCTGTTTGATATACTGATTACCTTTCTTTTGGGTATATACTTAACAGTGGAATTGCTAAATCATATGGTAGTTCCATTTTTAGTTTTTTGAGGACCTTCCAAACTGTTCTCCATAGTGGATGCACTAATTAACATTCCCATCAACAGAGCCTGTCTTTTGGATAAAATCTATTTTAAGTGGGGTAATTTGATATTTTATTGCCTTATTAATTTGCATTTCTTTGTGGTGCAGTGATGTTAAATATCTTTCCATGTATCTGTTTGCCATTTTATGTCTTCTTTTGGGAAACATGTATTCAGACCTTTTGTCCATTTTTTAATTGGATTATTTGATTTCTTTCTGTTGAGTTATTTGAGCTTATTATATGCTCTGGTTATAAATCCCTTGTCAAGTTGGTAGTTTGCAAGTATTTTCTGTCATGCTGTGAGTTGTCATTTCACTTTGATGATTATTACCTTTGCTGTGAAGAAGCAGTTGAACTTGATATAATCACATCTGTTCTTTTTTGCTTTGGTTGCCTGTGCTTGTGGGCTAAGAGGCAAGAAATATTTGCCCAGTTCAATGTCCTGGAGAGGTTCCCAGTTTTTTCTTTTAGTAGTTCCATAGTTTTAGGTCTTGGATTTAAGTCTTTAATCCATTTTGATTTTATTTTTGCATATGGTGGAAGATAGGGGTCTAGCTTTATTCTTATGCATATGAATATACAGTTTTCTGAGCACCATCTATTGAAGAGATTGTCTTCTACCCAATGTACAATCTTGACACTTTTGTTAAAAATGAGTTCACTGTAGATGTATAAATTTGGCATATTTGTGAAATTTGTCTTTCTGTGTCTTCCTTATTTCACTAAGATCATATAATCTGCAAACAAAGATAATTTGACTTCGTTCTTTCCAATTTGCATACCCTTTATTTTTTTTCCTCTGATTGCTCTAGCTAGGACTTCCAGTATTATGTTGAATAACAGTAGTGAAAGTTGGAATTCTTGTCTTATTCCAGATCTTAGAGAAAAGGCTTTTAGTTTTTCCTCTTCAGTAAAATGCAAGATATGGGTCTGCCATATATGGCTTTTACTGCTTTGAGGTGTATTCCTTCTGTATCCATTGTTTGAAAATTTTTATCATGAAGGGATATTGAACTTTATCAGATGTTTTTTCAGCATCAATTAAAATGCTCATATGGTTTTACTCCTTCATCCTGTTGATATGATGTATCGCATTGATTGATTTGCATATGTTGAACCATCCTTGCATCCCTGGGGTAAATTTCACTTGGTTGTGAGTAACTGCATTTTTAATGTACTGTTGACTTCAGTTTGCTGGTATTTGCATCAATATTCATCAGGGATATTGGCCTGTAGTTTTCCTTTTTGATGAATCTTTAGTTTTAGCATCAAGGTAATATTGGCCTCATAGAACGAATTTGAAAGTATTCCCGCCTCTATTTTCCAGAATAGTTTGAGTAGAATTGGTGATATAATTTGGAAGTTTGTCTCCTCCAAATCTCATGTTAAACTGTAATCCACAATGCTGAAGGTGTTTGCATCATGGGGGCTAATTCCTCATGAATCACCATTGTCTTGGTGATTAGTGAATTCTCACTCTGTTAGTACACACAAGGTCTGATTGTTTAAAAGATTGTTGTGCTTCTTTTCCCTTTCTTGATCCATCTCTCACCATGTGACATGCCTGCTCCCACTTTGCCTTCTACCATGATTATAAGCTTCCTGAGGTCTCATCAGAAGCTGAGCAGATACTGGCACCATGCTTCCTCTACAGCCTACTGAACTGTAAGCCAATTAAACCACTTTTCTTTTAAGTTATCCAGTTTCAGATACTTATTTATGTCAATGAAAGAAGAGACTAGCAGATAATTGATCCCAGGGAGTGAGGTTTTTCTATAAAGAAATCTAAAAATGTGGAAGCAGCTTTGAAACTGTAACAGGCAGAGGTTGGGAGAGTTTAGAGGGCTTCTAAGCCTAACAGGAAATAAGGGAAGGACAGGAAGATGAGGGGAAGTCAGACCCCCTTAGAGATTGGTTGTTCCACCTCTGTCATCTGTCAATGGTTAGACTATGTCTCGTTGGAATTACAAGTGCACAGGACAGCTTTTTTTTTTTTTTTTTCATTGCTTAAGATTTTTTTTTTTTTTTTCTCTTTATTTCTTTTATTTCTCCAAGCTCTGAGCAACTTTTTATAAAAATACTTTCTGGTGGTAGTTATGTCTCCTGCACTCTGAAGGTATGTTTTCTGGGAATCCAAAATTCATATGTTACGGATTCTATTGAAGTTTCCACTCTGGGAAACAAGACTTCAACGTCTGTTCCCCACGCCTCCAAAAGTCATCAAAACAGAAGTTTTTACCTATTCACAGATTGGCAAATGCCTTTAGGACAAAACGATTTAATGGTTCCACTTACCTCTCTGGATTCCTAATTCTCTTAAATCCATTTACTATAATGTTGGATGTCTTATTATTTAAAATTATTTTAAAATGAGTTATATCAAACTATTTTAATATTTACATTAATATTATTACTCTGAACAATCTAGCCCACCATTTTTCTAGAAACAAAAGTCCCAATCTTTTTTTCTTAATACTACACAGAATATCTGCTATTTATATGAATATATAAACATGAAATAATTGCTAATGATGTTTTAATAAATAAAAGAAAAAGACCAGAATCCCATTAAAATGAGTAAATTGTTTGAGTGGCAAATTCACAGTTAAAAAAATTCCAAAGGGCTAATAAACATACAAAAGGAAGAACATAGACACTTAAATAATCTACAATGAGTTCTATGAGGGAGCCTCACCTGGAGGCTCATAGGAGAAACACATACAAGACATACAAGACAAACACAATGCAGCATCCGTGCTCAATAATGTCATCTTGAGATGATGTTTAAGCTGTTGATGTTTTGCATCTTTATCCTAAGAACACCAAACTCAACCAATAAATTAATTATTTAAATGCTACATATTGAAAACTTTATATTTCTTATTTTTCTGTTCTTCTATGTCTCTTTGACTCTAAGAATTTTGCTTACATAATACATAAAACTTTTTCCTTTAGGCCATTTTATAAACACCTTATTTTGTATCTACATTTTCAGAAGTAAGATATTAAAGCACAATCCATATATGCTAGTGATTTTTAAGTAATAATCAATCATTTCTTTCTGGAAAATAATCTATTTGACCTAATAGCTCTTTTATCTAGTAATGGAAAAATTAGAAAATGGCCAAAGGAAGTTCTTAATTCATTTTCCTGAAAAAGTTTGTGGAGATATATAATTCACATATCACAAAATCAAAGCAATAACCTTACCAAATGTCTTTATCTGAGGTTATCACATTTTGGAGTTTACCATTAGTCTCATTATTTATGTATTATGGCATATTGTTTCAAAAGCAATTTAGAAAAATTCCAATAAAAAAATTGGTAAGTGTTTTTAGTTTAAATTACTTTTCTTCATTAAAAAATTTTATTACATATTGTTTTTTCATTAGCACATTTGCAATTAAGAGAAAATCAAAATTATTTTTTACTCCCCATTACTAAAATAAAGAAAATATTTTTCTTTCTGAGTCTTCCTTTCTTTTCCCATTTGTGAAACAGAGAGGTCTGAGTAGATGTTTAAAATGTTTAGTTATAAAATTTGGAGCACCTAAGATGTAATGGTTTTAAAGAATAAAATTAATATTCAATTGTTTACCATTTCCATACCATGTATGCCTAACAGCTATTAATAAGTAACACATTTAAGGTGCTTTGCAAGCCACCAATTACTTCCACTTTCCTTAGCATTCAGATACACTAGATAAATTCCTTGGGTAACAAAAACCCCAGCACAAGTCAGTGTACAGACAAGTAAGATGTTCAATTAAACCACTCAAAATTGTAGAATAGTGATATATCAAAAAGTTTGATTTGGCGAACCAGATATTTATAATGTCCAATTTGTTAAAATGTCTTAGACAGCAAGCAAATACATTATAGGATTATCTTTTTGTTCTTATTTCTATTGATGGTAAGTTAAGTTTTCATCAAATTCAAATAAAACTAAAGTCCATGATAAATGTAAAGGAAAAATCAAAAAGTTTTCGTTTGTTTGGAGACAGAGCAACAGGGCCAGATAGAAGCCTCTACCAACCATCCATCCTGCAGGATCACCAAATTTAACAATTATCTACACAAAAAAAGCACCTTTATAAGAACCAAAAATCAGGTGAGTGATCACAGTGCCTGCTTTTAACTTCATATAACTGAAAAAGACACTGATGGGTGTAGGAAAGACGGTCTTGAATTGCAGACGCCACTCCTCCCTCATTCTTGGGCAGTTGTCGTGTGGTACAAAGAGTGAACCTGTGAGCTAAGAGGAGGCAGAGCACAGTGAATACAGGACTTTACATTGGAAGTCAGTGTTGCCCTATCACAGTGGAAAGCAGTACCAAGCAGAGCTCAGAGCATTTAGACCAGCACTAGCCAGAAGGGAATTGCCCATCATGGTGGTCTCAACTTGTCTTCTTGCAAGTAATGCCACTGCAGGTTAAAGAGTTCTCGCATTTGGCCGGGCACAGTGGCTCAAGCCTCTAATCCCAGCACTTTGGGAGGCTGAGGCAGGTGGATCACGAGGTCAGGAGATCAAGACCATCCTGCCTAACACGGTGAAAACCTGTCTTTACTAAAAAAAAAACACAAAAATTAGCTGGGCATGGTGGTGGGCGCCTGTAGTCCCAGCTACTTGGGAGGCTGAGGAAGGAGAATGGCGTGAACCTGGGAGACAGAGCTTGCAGTGAGCCGAGATCGCGCCACTGCACTCCAGTCTGGGCAAAAGAGAGATCAAAAAAAAAAAAAAAAAAAAAAAGAAAAGAAAAAAAAAGGAGTTCTGGCATTCTATATAAAGTTAAAAGGCAGTCTAGGCCACAAGGACTGCAATTCCTGGACAAGTCTTGATCCTGCGTTGGGGTGCATAGTACCAAGGGAGTGCTTATGTCACCCATTCCCAAATCCCAGCAAGTTCAGCTTACAGCTCTGGGAAAGACTCTGCCCTTCCATTTGAGGAGAATAGAGAACAAAATTAAAAAAATAAAAAATCATGAGGACTTTGTCTTGCAAACTGGATATCAGCTCAGCAATAATAGGATAAGGCAATAGGTAGGGTCCTGAGGCCCCCATTTCAGGCCCTAGCTCCAGACATCTCCAGATACACCTTCAGCCAGAAGTGAACCTGCTGCTGGCTGGTTCAAGGGAATGACCAAGTCCCAGCAGGATTCATTACTAGATGACTAAAGAGCCTTTAGGTCAGGAATAATGAGCAGTGATGGCCAGATTTTACATGCCATGAACTTTGGTTAAGACTCTGAGATGGTCTGACTTCAGGTGTGACCAAGCACATTCCCAGCTATGGTGGTTATGGGGAGGGACTCCATCTTCTCTAAAAAAGGCAGACTACAGGAAACTTTGTCAGCAAGGCATGGTGGCTCATACCTGTAATCCCAGTACTTTGGGAGGCCGAGGCAGGCGGATCACAAGGTCAGGAGTTTGAGACCAGCCTGGACAACATGGTGAAACCCTGTCTCTATTTTAAAAAATACAAAAATTAACTGGGCGTTGAGGCATGCACCTGTAATCCCAGCTACTCAGGAGGCTGAGGCAGAGAATCGCTGGAATCCAGGAGGTGGAGCTTGCAGTGAGCCAAGATCACACCACTGCACTGCAGCCTGAGCGACAGGGCGAGACTCTGTCTCAAAAAAAAAAAAAAAAAAAAAGTTAGAAAAGGAAACTTTGTTGTGCAGCTTAGGTACCAGCTGGGCCACGGTGCGGTAGAACACCTACTGAGCTCCTGCGGTTCCTGAATGAAGGAAGTGGATCTTGGATGGCATCACTGGACCTGCTCTGGGCCACAAAGGACCAAACTGCCCTAAAGGGAGAGTGCCAGGCCTGGTGAGCATTCACCACATTTGACTAAAGAGCTCACGGGCCGTGAACATGAGCGATAGCCAGGAAGTACTCACTGAGGGTCTAGGGTGTTGGTGGTCATGGGGAAGAGACTCCTCTGCTTGAGCAAAGAAGAAAGAAGAATGGGAAGAACTTTTTCTTGTGGCTTGGGTGTTGGCTCAGTCACAGTAGAATATAGCACTAGTTAGATGCCCAAGGTTCTGTCGTCCAGGCCTTGCCTCCAAGATGACATATCTGAGCCTGTCTGAGGCTGAGAAAACTTGCCACCATGAAAGTCAGGACAGAAACCTAGCTGGGTTCATTATCTGCTAATGATAAAGGCATGGGGCCTTGAAGAAACATAGGCAGTGGTCAGGCAGTGGGTACAATGAGCCTTGGTCAGGTGCCAGTGCTGTGCTGGCTTAAGGTCTGAACCAGTACAGTCCAGCAGTGGTGACCACAGGGGTACTTTTGTCACCCCTCCCCCAGCTCCAGGAACTTCAGCAGAGAGAGGCGGGGGGGCAGAGAGAGAGAGAGAGAGAGAAAGAGAGAGACTACATTTGTTTGGCAGAAAGTAAGGGAAAACAACAAGCCTTTTTGCCTGGTAATGCAGAGCACCTTTCAAGATTTTACCCAAGACCACCAAGACCATACCTATATAAGTCAATAAAAACTACAGCATTACTGGGCTTCGGATGCCCCCTGATATGGTTTGGCTGTATTCCCACCCAAATCTCATCTTGAATTGTAGCTCCCAGAATTCCCACATGTCATGGAAGGGACCTGGAGGGAGGTAATTGAATAATGAGGGAGGGTCTTTCCCATGCAGTTCTCATGATAGTGAATAAGTTTTATGAGATCTGATGGTTTTATAAAGGGTAGTTCCCTTATGCAAGCTATTTTGCTTGCCACCATGTAAGATGTGGCTTTGTTCCTCATTCACCTGCAGCCATGGTTGTGAGGCCTCCCCAGCCACATGAAACTGTAAGTCTATTAAACCCCTTTCCTTTATAAATTACTCAGCCTCAGTATTGTCTTTATTAGCAGTGTAAGAACAGACTAATACAGTAAATTGGTA
Source organism: Macaca thibetana thibetana (assembly GCF_024542745.1). NCBI lineage: Eukaryota > Metazoa > Chordata > Mammalia > Primates > Cercopithecidae > Macaca > Macaca thibetana. The sequence goes on along the minus strand of NC_065588.1, from coordinate 69,155,530 downwards.
CTGGCAGAGTAAAGTGCTGCTGTAAACACACCCAAAAATGTAGAAGCAACTTTAGAACTGGGTAATATGCAGAGGTTGGAACCATTTGGAGGGCTCAAAAAAAGACAGGAAGAGGTGAAAAAGTCTGGAACTTCCTAGAGATTTGTTTCATGGCTTTGACCATAATGCTGATAGTGATATGGACAATAAAGTCCAGTCTGAGATGGTCTCAAATGGAGATGAGAAACTTGTTGGGTACTGGAGTGAAGGTGACTCTTGCTAAGCTTTAGCAAAGAGATTGGAAGCATTTTTCCCATGACGAAGAGATTTGTGGAACTTTGAACTTGAGAGAGGTGATTTCAGGCACCTAACAGAAGTTTCTAAGCAGCAAAGCATTCAGGCTGTGGCCTGGGTGCTCTTTAAAGCATTCAGGTTTTTTTTGTTTTTTGTTTTTTTAGATGGAATTTCACTCTTGTTACCCAGGCTGGAGTGCAATGGCACGATCTCAGCTCACCACAACCTCTCCCTCCCGGGTTCAAGCCATTCTCCTGCCTCAGCCCCTCAAGTAGCTGGGATTACAGGCATGAGCCACTACTCTTGCCTAATTTTGTATTTTTAATAGAGACAGGGTTTCTCCATGTTGGTCAGGCTGGTCTTGAACTCCTGACCTCAGGTGATCTGCCCACCTCGGCCTCCCAAAGTGTTGAGATTACAGGCATGAGCCACCATGCCCGGCAGCATTCAGGTTTATTCACTCACAAAGATATGGTTTGGAATTAGAACTTATGCTTAAAAGGGAAGCAGAGCATAAAATTTCAAAAAATTTGCAGCCTGATGATGCAATAGAAAAGAAAAACCCATTTTCTGAGGAGAAATTCAAGCCAGCTACAGAAATTTGCAAGAGTAAAAAGAAGCCAAATGTTAATCACCAAGACAATGGGGAAAATGTCTCCAAGGCATGTCAGAGGGCTTCATGGCAGCCCTTCCCATCACAAGCCAGAACGCCTAGGAGGAAAAAATGGTTTAAAGGCTTGGACCCAGGGCCTTGCTGCTTTGTGCAGTCTCGAGACTTGGTTCCCTGCATCCCAGTCATGTCTACAAGGGGCCAACTATAGCTCAGGTTATTATGTCTGAGGGTGCAAGCCACAAGCCTTGGTGTCTTACACATGGTATTGGGCCTGCAGGTGCACACAAGTCAAGAATTGAGGTTTGGAAACCACTACCTAAATTTCAGAGGATGTATGGAAATGCCTGGATGTCCAGGCAGAGGTGTGCTGCAGGGACAGAGCCCTCATGGAGAATCTCTGCCAAGGCAGTTCAGAAGGGAAATGTGGGGTATAAGTCCCCACACAGAATCCCCACTGGGGCACTGCTTAGTGGAGCTATGAAAACAAGGTCACTGTCCTCCAGAACCCAGAGTAGTAGATCCACCAACAGTTTGCACCATGCACCTGGAAATGCCACAGACACTCAATGCCACCCCATGAAAGGAGCCAGTTGGGGGCTGTCCCCAGCAAAGTCAAAGGGGCAGAGCTGGCCAAGACCATGGGAACCCAACTCTTGTATCAGCATAACCTGGATGTGAGACATGGAGTCAAAGGAAATCATTTTGAAGCTTTAAGATTTGACTGCCCTGCTGGATTTTAGACTTGCATGGGTCATATAGCACCTTTGTTTTGGCCAGTTTATCTCATTTGAAAAGGGTGTATTTAACCAATGTCTGTACTCTCATTGTATCTAGGAAGTAACTAACTTGCTTTTGATCTTATAGGCTCATAGGTGAAAGAGACTTACCTTATCTCAGATGAGACTTTGGACTGTGGACTTTTGAGTTAATGCTGAAATGATTTAAGACTTTAGGGGACTATTGGAAGGGCATAATTAGGTTTAGAAATGTGAGGACATGAGATTGGGAGGGGCCAGGGTAAATCTTGTGAGCAAATCTCACAAGGTCTGATGGTTTTATAAAGGGGGTTCCCCTACAAAATCTCTCTTGCTTGCCTCCATGTAAGGGGTGACCTTGCTCCTCATTTGATTCACCTGCAGCCATGATTGTGAGGGCTCCTCAGCCATGTGGAACTGTAATACAGTTAAACTTTTTGTTGTTGTTGTTATAAATTACCCAGTCTTGGGTATGTCTTTATTAGCAGTGTGAAAACAGACTCATTCACTCCTGAATGCAGATATGGCTGCAGTGACCTACAACTTAGATCAGAATACCCAAGTCCCTTTGAATGCCTGGAAAGTCATCACAAAAAGGACAGCTACAAATAAGCCCTGATGGTGAAGACTGCAATAAATACCTAATTCTTTAATGGCCAGATGCTAAAAAACATCAACAGACTTCAAGGCCATCGAGGAAATACATGACCCCACAAAACAAATTAAATAAGCATCCAGTGACCAATCCTGGAGACACAGAGATATGTGACCTGTCCACAGATAATTCAAAATAACTATTTTGAGGATATTCTATGATATGTAAGATAACACAGAGAAGGAATTCGGAATCCTATTAGATAAATTTTAAAGGAGTTTGAAATAATTGAAAAGGGTCAAATAGAAATTCTGGACTTGAAAAATGCAACTGACATACTAAAGAATGAATCAAAATCTCTTAAGAGCAGAATTAATCAAGTAGAAGGAAGAATTAGTGAGCTTGAAGACAGGCTATTTGAAAATACATAATCAGAATAATAAGATGAGATAGTTTGGCTCTGTGTCCTCACCCAAATGTCACCTTGAATCATAATCCTTATAACCCCCAACTGTCAAGAGTGGGACCAGATGGAGGTAATTGAATCATAGGGGCGATTTTTCCCCCATGCTCTTCTCATGATGAGGAGTAAGTCTCACAAGATCTGATGGTTTTATAAGCATCTGGCAATTCTCCTGCTTGCACTCACTCTGTCCTACCACCCTGTGAAAAATGTGCCCACTTTTCTTACGCCTTCCACCATAATTGTAAGTTTCCTGAGGCCTCCCCAGCAATGCAAAGCTGTGAGTCAATTAAAATTATTTCCTTTATAAATTACCCAGTCTCAGGTATTTCTTCATAGCAGTTTGAGAACGGACTAATACATAGACAAAACTAAAAAGACTAAAATACATGAAGTATACCCACAAGATATAGAAAGCAGCTTCAAAAGAAAAATCTAAGAATTATTGACCTAAAGAAGAGGTAGAGAGAGAGAGAGAGATGTGGGTAGAAAGTTTATTTGAAGGAATAATGACAAAGAACTTCCTAAACCTATAGAAAGATGTCAATATGTAAGTTACAAGAATGTTATATAACACCAAGCTGACTTAACCCAAATAAGACTACCTGAAAGCACTTAATAATCAAACTCCCAAAGATCAAGGGTGAAGACAGGATCCTAAATTCAGTAAGAGAAATAAGCAAGTAACATACAAAGGAGCTCCAGTACATCTGGCAGCAGACTTTTAGTGGAAATCTTACAGGCCAGAAGAGAGTGGCCTGACATTTTTTAAGTGCTACAGGAAAAAAACTTATATCCCAGAATAGTATATCCAATGAAAAATATCCTTCCAATATGAAGGAGAAGTAATGTTTTTTTCCAAACAAACAAATGCGGAGGGATTTCATAAACTCCAGACTTTTCCTACATGATATGCGGGCAGGAGTTCTTCAACCTGAAGGAAAAGGATGCTAATGAGCAATAAGAAATTATCTGAAGGTACAAAACTCACTGTTAATATTAAGTACATAGAAAACCACAAAGTGTTACAAAAGTCTAATTGTGATGTGTAACCTACTCGTATCTTGACTAGAAAGACTAAAAGACAAACCAAACAAAAATAATAAAACCAAAAGCATTCAAGATATAGACAGTACAATAAGATATAAATAGAAATGGCAAAAAGTTAAAAAGTGAGGGATTAAGTTAAAGTGTGGAGTTTTTGTTAATTATTTATTTGCTTGTTTTTTGTTTATACTATCAGTGAAAAATTATCATCAGTTTAAAATAATGGATTATAAGACACTATTTTCAAGCCTCATGATAACTTCAAATAAAAAAGATACAAGGTACACCCAAAAAAATAAAAAGGAGGAAATTAAATCATACAAGCACAGAAAATTACCTTCCCTAAAAGGAAGGCAGTAAGGAAGGAAAGATGAAAGAGAAGACCACAAAACAACCAGAAAACTAACAAAATGGCAGGAGTAAGTCCTTATTTATCAATAATAGCATTGAATGTAAATTGATTAAACTCTCCAGCCAAAAGATATAGAGTGGCTGAATGAACAAAAACAAACAAACACAAAAACCCCTCAAGACCCAGCTATCTGTTGCCTATAAGAAACACACTTTGTCTGTAAAGACACACTTAGATGGAAAATGAAGAGATGCAAAATTATAATGCATGCAAGTGGAAACCAAGAAAGAGTTGGAGGAGATATACTGATACTAGACAAAATAGATTTCAAGATCAGAAGTATAAAAAGAGACAAAAAAAGTCATTATACACTAATAAAGGGGTCAACTCAGGAAGAGGATATATAAATTGAAAATATATATGCACCCAACACTGGAACACACATATATAGGGAAATTATTAGAGATAAAGAGAGAGATAGATTCAAACATAATAATAGCTGGATTCTTTAACACCTAACTTTCAGCTTTGGACAATTAATCTAGACAAAATTAATGAAGAAACATCGAACTTAATCAGTACTATACATCAAATAGACCTGAAAGATATTTATAGAATACTTCCTCCAAAGGCTGCAGAATACAAATTCTCCTCAGAACACAGATTATGCTCAACTAGAGACCATATGTTAGGCCATTAAACAACTCTTAAATAAATCAGTAAATTGAAATTATATCTTATATTTTTTCTAACCCCAATAAAATAAAAGTAAAATTCAAGAAGAGAAATTTTTGGAAACTATACAAACACATCAAACACATGGAAATTAAACAATATGTTCCTGAATGGCCAGTCAGACCAGGAAGAAATTAAGATAACATTTTAAAAATTCACCAACAAAATGAAACAGAAACAAAATATACCAAAACCTACAGGATAGAGTGAAAGCAGTACCTAGAGGAAAGTTTACAGTAACAATCACTTACATCACAAAGCAGAAAAACCTTAAATGAAGAACCTAATGATACATGTTGAAGACTAGAAAAGCAAGAGAAAACACAACCCAAAATCAGTAGAGGAGAAGAAATTAAAGACCAGAGCAGAAAGAAATATAATTGAAACAAAGAGAGCAACACAAAAGATTTACAAAACTAAAAGTTTGTTTTCTGAATAAACAAAACCCACAATATTTTAGCCTCATTAAATAAAAAAAAAAAAGAGAGAGAGAGAAGACCAAATAAATCAAATGAATGATTAAAAAAAGAGACTTCACAACAAATATTGCAGAAATTGAAAAGATAATTGGAAGCTACCATGAGCAACTATATGCCAATAAATTGGATAATCCAGAAGAAATTGATACATTTCTAGATGCATACAACCCACCTAGATTAAACTATGAAGAAATACAAAATATGAGCATATCAATAACAAATAACAACATTGAAATTATAATAAAGTGTCCCAACAAAAATAAGCCATCTGATGGTGTCACAGCTGAATTTTACTAAACATTTAAAGAAAATCTAACATCAATCCTTCTCAAACTATTCTGAAAAATAGAAGCAGAGGAATTACTTCCAAACTCATTCTATGATGCCACTGTTACCCTCAAACTAAAACTACACAAAGACACACATATACATAAACTATAGCTCAATATCTGTGATGAACATTGAAGCAGAAGTCCTAAACAAAATACTATCAAACTGTATTAAATAATACATTAAAAAGATCACTTATCATGACCAAGTGGGATTTATCCCAGGGGTGCAAGAATGATTCAACATATGTAAATGAAGTAACATGAACATTATATCAACATAATGAAGGAGAAAAACCATATGATCATTTCAATTGATGCTGAACAAGCATTTGATAAAATTCAACATCCCTTTATGATAAAAGCTCTCAAAAACTCGGTATAGAAGAAACATACCTTAATACAATGAAATCCATGTACAATAGATTTATGTAGAGTATCTTACTGAATGGAGAAAAACAATGCTGTTGCTCTAAGATGTGGAATGTGACATAAATATCACCTTTCAGCACTGTTTTTACTCATCATAGTACCGGAAGTCCTAGCTAAGGAAATCAGAGAAGAGAATAAAAGAAAGGGCATCCAATTTGGAAAGGAAGACATCAAATAATCCTTGTTGGTAGATGATACAATGTTACATTTGAAAAAATGTAAAGACTCCATCAAAAATTTATTGGAACTGATAAACAAATTCAATAAGTTTACAGCATAAAAACTAAACATACAAAAAATCCATAGCATTTCTACATGCCAACAGTGAACAATCTGATACAGAAATGAAGAAAGTAATTCCATTTACAATAACTAAAAATAAAATAAAATACCTAGGAATTAACCAAATAAATGGAGGATCTCTACAACGAATACTATAAAACACTGATGCAAGAAATTAGAGAACACAAAAAATGGAAACATATTCCATGTTCACGGATTGGAAGAATCTGCATTGTTAAAATGTTCACACTACCCAAAGCAACCTACAGATTCAATGCAATTCCTATCAAAATACTAATGACATTCTTCACAGAAATAGGAAAAAAATCCCAAAATTTATATAGAACCACAAAAGATACAAAATTGCAAAAGCTATTATAAGCAAACAGAACAAAACTGGCAGAATTATATTACCCAACTTCCTATTATACAACAATGTTATAGTAACCAAAACAGCATGGCAGTGGCATAAAAACAGACACATAGACCAGTGAAACGGAATGGAAAACCCAGAAACAAATTCATACATCTACAGTGAGCTCATTTCTAACAAAGGCGCCAAGAATGTACATTGGGGAACGGACAATCTCTTCATTAGATGGTGCTGGGTAAACTGGATATTCACATGCAGAAAAAAGAAACTAAAGATCTATCTCCTACTATATACAAAAATCAAATCAAAAATGGATTGAAGATTTAAATCTAAGACCTCAAACTATGAAAGTACTAAAGTAAAATTGGGGAACCTCTCCAAGACATTGGACTGGGCAAAGATTTCTTGACAAATACTCCAGGAGCATGGGCAACCAGAGCCAATATGGACACATAGGATTATATCAAGTTTAAAAGCTTTTGCACAGTAAATAATCAATAAAGTAAAATGACAACCCTCACTATAGAAGAAAATATTTGCAAAGTATCCATTTGACAAGGGATTGATAACCAAAATATCTAAAGAGCTCAGATAATTCTATAGGAAAAAATCTAATAATCAGATTTAAAAATGGGCAAAAGATCTGAATAGACATTTCTCAAAAGAAGACATACGAACAGCAAACAGATATATGAAAAGGTGCTCAAAATTATTGCTCATCAGAGAAATGTAAGTCAAAACTACAGTGAGATATCATCTCACCCCAGGTAAAATGGTTTATATCCAAAAGACAGTCAAAAACAAATGCTGGTGAGGATGTGAAGAAAAGGAAATCTTTGTACACTGTTGGTGGGAATGTAAATTAGTCAACCACTACGGAGAACAGTTTGGAGTTAAGAACTAAAAATAAAGTTACTATATGAGCCAGTAATCCCACTGCTGGCTATATACCCAAAAGAGGAAATCAGTATATCGAGGAGATATCAGCACACTCATGTTTATTGCAGCACTATTCACAATAGCCAAGATTTGGATGCAAGATAAGCATCATTTAACAGGTGAATGAATAAAGAAAATGGGGTACATATACACAATAAAATACTATGCAGCCACAAAAAAGAATTGTTGCAGGAAGTCAGGGACCCCAAATGGAGGGACCAGCTGGAGCTGAGGCAGAAGAACATAAATTGTGAAGATTCCATGGGCATTTATCGGTTCCCAAAATTAATACTTTTATAATTTCTTATGCCTGTCTTTACTGCAATCTCTGAACATAAATTGTGAAGATTTCGTGGACATTTATCACTTCCCCAATCAATATTCTTATAATTTCTTATGCCTGTCTTTACTTTAATCTCTTAATCCTGTTATCTTCATAAGCTGAGAATGTACATCACCTCTGGACCACTATTGTAAAAATTGATTGTAAAATATGTGTGTCTGAACAATATGAAATCAGTGCACCCTGAAAAAGAACAGAATAACAGTGATTTTCAGGGAACAAGGAAAAATAACCATAAGGTCTGACTGCTGCAGGGTCGGGCAAAATAGAGCCATATATTTTTTTCTTACAGAGAGCCTATAGACGGATGTATGAGTAGGAGAAATATCACTGAATTATTTTCCGAGCAAGGAATATTAATAATTGATAACCCTGGGGAAGGAATGCATTCCTTGGGGTAGGTCTAAAGACGGCCGCTCTGGGAGTGTCTGTTTTATACAGTTGATATAAGGACCGAAATATGCCCTGGTCTCCTGTAGTACCCTCAGGCTTACTAGGATTGGGAAATTCCAGCCTGGTAAATTCTAGTCAGACTAGTTGTCTGCTCTCAAACCCTGTTTCCTGTTAAGATGTTTATCAAGACAATGTGTGCACAGTGAGACATAGACCCTCATCAGTAATTCTAATTTTGCCTTGCCTTGTGATCTTTATTGCCCTTGAAGCATGTGATCCTTGTGACCTACTCTCTGTTCATATACCCCCTCCCCTTTTAAGATCCCTAATAAAAACTTGCTGGTTTTGTGGCTCGGGGTTGTCATCACAGTCCTACCAATATGTGATGGTACTCCCGGAGACCCAGCTGTAAAATTTCTCTTTTTGTACTCTTTCTCTTTATTTCTCAGACTGGCCGACACTTAGGGAAAACAGAAAAGAACCTATTTTGAAATACTGGGGGCTGGTTCCCCCGATAAAGAATGAGACCCTGTCATTTACAGCAAAATGGATGGAACTGGAAGTCATTAGCTTAAGTGAAATTAGCCATACAGAGACAGACAAACTTCACACATTCTCACTTATTTGTAGGAGCACAATATTGAAATAATTCAACTAATGATGACAGAGTAGAATGAGAGTTACCAGAGGCTGGGAAGAGTAGTGGGGGGTAAGAAGTATAGATGGTTACTGGATACAAAAAACAGATATAATGAATAAGATCTAGAATTTGATAGTACAGCAAGGAGGCTATAGTTAATAATAATTTAGTATATATTTTTTAATAACTAAGAGTATAATTGGATTGTTCATAACACAAAGAATAAATGATTGAAGTAATGGATATAGCATTTACCCTGATGTGACTATTACTCACTATATGCCCATATCAAAATACACCATGTACTCCAGAAATATATTATATACCTAGTATATAACCTCAGAAATAAAAATTTAGAAATTTAAAAAATGAAAATAATAATTTAAAAAGTGATAAGTGGATTGTAGCTACCAAAGTTTTCTGTTTCATGAAATAAAAGCACCTCTCAGGCTACTCTGGCTAATAGGTATCCCTCATTTCATCAGCTGCATTAATTAAGATTAATTAAAATTTTTCCACATCTAAATTAGATACAATAAAATTGTACTGTACAGAAGAGAAAGCTTCTATTTTGCTTTAGCAATGGTTTACAGGTTCAGTTTAAGAATAATGAAACATTTTTTATTTGTGTTTAATAAAACTATCATATAGTCAAAAAATTATTTCTTCCAAAGAAAAGTAATATATTGACATGATTATCAGTATATATTTTAAGTATAAAAATATGAAAATGCAATATAATATGAATTTTAATAATTAGCATTCTTTCTATACCTCTATAGCTATGCAAGATAGAAATATAACCCCACAGGAGTGGGCACATGATAAAGAAGACATCTAATTTCCTGGTAAGCATTAACACTAGAAAAAAGTGTCAGTTCTAACAAAAGTTACAATAAAGGTAGTATTAGAATATGTTTGTGGCCAGGCAATTAATGATAGCGAGGTTGTAAATACAGACTCCCACTCAGCAACAAACACAAGGAGAGCACAGATCTTGGGATATATGGATATAGGGCAAGAGCACAGGAAAGGAAGGACTCTAAATTGCGTATCTCAGCTTGACCCCACTCTCCACTGTTAAGTCTCAGTTTCTTGGTGAACTTAATTTTACTATAGAACTACGTTAGGTCTACTTCATTTCTAGAGCTTAAGCACGGGAGAGTAAAGGGACGTGACTTCAAGAGTGTGATGCCCAATACCACCTTGCTATGTATACTTTAGAAGCAACTCAAAAGTTGTTATCAAATAATTTCAAGAAATGTTATAAAGATATGTTTGTTTTGTGCCAAGAAGGGTGGGAGTTTCGAAGTCATTGGCCGATGTTCTCTGATAATCTTCTCTCATCTTTCAGGCTTCAAATTTAAGTTAAAAAATATTCTGATTGGTATTATAATGCATTTAGCTCAGTAAAATCAGAAAACTTCAATTTAAAATAATTTAACTTATAAAAATGCATTGCTGAACTTAAAATTCAGCCCAAGAGTTTGGCAGGCTTCAGGCCACATATATCAGGGCTCTGGTCTGCTATTCTGCCTTTCACAGTACTCATTGTTCTGCTGTGTCACATACTGACTTATCCTCATTCTGACAGCAAACACCTGCAAGACTTTGAAAGTTTCATTCAGACTCCTAAGCAAAAAGAATTCGTCTAGTTTTAGAACTTCTTGAGAGTTAGGCATTTGAGTCCATCCCAAAAATCAATTTCTAGCAACAAAGATGGATTAAATTAGTTATTTCCAACAGAGTAGTTGTTGAAGTGTTGATTACAATGACTTCTACCATACATACAATACTTTGGCCTTAATTCTAAAAGAAAATTTACGTCTTGAAAATATATCAACATTGTAAGATATACAATGTAATCGGTTGACTTGAATTTGGTTAATCAAAAGATTAAACTCTACATGGCAGATTTGTTGGTTGGTAAGCAAAAGGCATTGCATGATCCTTTTCTGAAACAACTTTTATCTATGACTATGTTGTTCTACCAGCTTAGAATACTCTTCTACCCATTTTTATGATGCTCAATTGTTATACTCTGGGTGTAGGCTGAAATTATATTCTCCTCAAAGGACACTGACATTTGTAGGTTTCCTGCTTACCTCAATATTCTACCAAAGTATTTTTTAATTGTATTCCTAGCACTTACCATACCTTTAAATAATATATTTATTTGATGATTTTTTTGGTTATTTATGATTCCAGCTAGGCTCAGGTTTTCATTGGAGCAGGAACTATGTCTATTTTTTTTTTGTTTTTTTTTTTTTTCTTTGAGACGGAGTCTTGCTCTGTCGCCCAGGCTGGAGTGCAGTGGCACGATCTCAGCTCACTACAAGCTCCGCCTCCTGGGTTCAGGCCATTCTCCTGCCTCAGCCTCCTGAGTAGCTGGGACTACAAGTGCCCACCACCACGCCCAGATAATTTTTTGTATTTTTAGTAGAGACGGGGTTTCACCATGGTCTCGATCTCCTGACCTCGTGATCTGCCCGCCTCAGCCTCCCAAAGTGCTGGGATTACAGTCACCGCACCTGGCTACTATGTCTATTATTTAACCACTATGTAATAGTGAATGCCACAGTGTGTAGCACATAGCAGGTATTAACTAAACATGTGTTGAAAGAAAGGATTAAATTTATATATAAATTAAAACTTACATACATGAATAAGAATAATCTAACAAAAATTTCTACACTAGGGTTTTAATATATTATGAGAAAGACATTTCAGATAATCAGATAAGGATCAATTTTAGTGATTTTGAGATAAATTAGCTATAATTTAGGAAAAACTTCTTTTAAAAAATAACATTTTATGTGAATTCAAAATTAACTTTACCTTTAAAAAGTAACTATAAAAGATAAATACTAGTATAAAATAAAGGCCAATCTTATCAATTTATAAGAGGATTTTAAAAAATCCTTCTAAGCAAGCCATAAAATCCACAATTGCTAAAAGACTAGATTGATACATTTTATTATATAAAACCTACATCTTATATATAATGAAACCTATAAAAATTTTTAATAATTTTATGTAAAATAATAAGACAAAAATGCATAGTATCTATTATCCTAGATTATCTAAGATCTTATTATCAAGAACTGTGAAGGATCTGAGATGCTACCCTACTACCAAGCAACAAGTTCCCCTACAGGATTCATAAATAGTGGGTAAAATACAGGAATAGATATTTTTCAACAGAAGACATACAAATAGCCAACAAGCATATAAAAAAATGCTCAACATCTATAATCATCAGAGAAATGAAAATTAAAACTACAATGAGTTACCTTCCACCAGTCAGAATGGGTTTTAAAAAGTTAAAAAATAACAGATGTTGATAAGCATGTGAACAAAAAGTTAATGCTTGTACATTGTTGGTGAGAATGTAAATTAATACAACTTGTATGAAAAACAGTATGGGGAGTTCTCAAAAAACTAAAAACAGAACTACCATTTTATCCCACAATACCACTACTGGGTATCTTCTCAAAGAAAAAGAAATCAGTATATAAAAAGATACTTGCATTCACATGATCATTGCAAGACTATTCCTTCACAATAGCAAGGATATGGAACCAACTTAAGAATCCATCAGTGAAAGCCTAAATAAAGAAAATGTAGTATGTATACATAATGGGATACTATCTAACTATAAATAATAAAATCATGTCTTTTACAGCAGCATGGATGGAACTGGAGGCCATTATTTTAAATGAAACAACCCAGAAACAGAAAATCAAACACCACATGTTCTCACATATAAGTGGTAGCTAAATAATGTGTATACATGGACATAGAATGTGGACTGATAGGCATTGGAGATTTGGAGGAGTAGGGAGTGAATTATGGGAAATTATTTAATGTACATTGTTTGGGCAATGGAGACACTAAAGGCCAGAATTCACTATGCACTATACTCATGTAACAAAATTTCACTTGTACCCCTTAAGTTTATTCACAAAAAAAAATTAGTGGACAGTGGTAGAAGACACATAATTCCTGGATCAGAAATGTAAAGCAGTTTATTACCCACAGCAACAACATTAGTCAGAGTATTCTAATTTTTACTCCAGTTATCCAAGTCCCAATTCTTACAGGCAACATGAAAGGGGCATATGACACTGAACATGTAGTGAGTTATGTGATAGTAGGACAAATCTAAGCTTAGGGATCTCTAATTTCTTATAAGGGGCAGCAAATATACCTGACATTTGCTTCAGAGGAAGATGATATCTCTGTCTTCCAGGGATGTAAGCCAACCTGTCCTTTGCTACAAAGAAACCCTCTCTCTCTTCAATGACTGTTGATTATGTAAACATTCTAAAACATGCTCCAGAACACAAGGCAATTCGTGCTTCATTCACAAAACATGCAAAAATGCAAAATGCCCTTGGAGAATGGTATCTTGATTTTTATCTATTCTAAACCATTCTCTCCCTTAAACAGAGGTTGAATCCCTTCTCAGTTACTCCAGGACATTTTTCCACTCTCTCATATCAATAATTTTTCACTATCAACTGAATCCCTTGGATACATAATTACATTGTTTAATTCTCATTCCAGCTTTCATCCCATTTCTCTGCAAAATTTTGCAGCAAAAAGCTTTTTGCATCTTTGCCATCTCCCTCTCTTTCTTCCTTTGTTCTTACATACATTCCAACCAGCATTTTGCTCACAGAATTCCACTGAAATTGTCTTTCTAAAGATCGTCAGTGGCTTAGGATGACCATATAATTTATCATTTGAACTATGATACTTAAGAATGAGAAGTGGCATTATTATTAATTAAAACAAGGCAACAAACTGAAAGTGTCAAAGGTGCAATTAGGATGGATGCTCTCCCTATCAGAATTCTACATGTGGCCAAATCCAATAGTCAATTCAATGTTTTATTTTACTTGACAAATTAACAGTATAGATATGCATTGCTTAGCAACAAGCATACACTCTAAGAATGCATCATTAGGCAATCTCATTGTGCACATATCACAGAGTGTACTTACACAAACCTGGATAGTAGAGCCTACTATATACCTGGGATATATGATATTGCTTATAGCTCTGTGGCTACAAACCTGTACAGCATATTAGTGTACTGACTTCTGTAGGCAATTGTAACACAATGAGTATTTGCATGGCTAAGGGTATCTAAATATAAAAAATCTTAGTGCAAAAATGCAGTATAAAATATTTTAAAAGTTACACCTATGTAGAGCACTTACCATGAATGTAGCTCGCAGAACTAGAAGTTGCTCTGGATGAGTCAGTGAGGGAGTGGTGTGAGTGAGAAGGCCTAGGACATTACTGTATACTACTGTAGACTTTAAACACTGCACTCTTAGTCTACACTAAATTTATTAAAATATTTTTATTTTTCAATAATAAATTAATCTTAGTTTACTATAACTTTTTATTTTGTATGCTTTTATTTTTTTACTCTTTAATTTTTTGTAAAAATACTTAATTTAAAACACGTTGTACAGCTGTGCAAAAATATTTTTTCATCATATCTTTATTCTCTAATCTTTCTTTTCATTTTTAAAGATTTTTTTAATTTTTAAATTTTTGTTAAAATCTAAGATACAATCACACACATTAGCCTAGGTTTCCAAAGGATTAAGATATTACTGCCTTCTACCTCCACATCTTGTCCCACTGGAAAGTATTCAGGGTGAAAAACATGCATGGAGCTATCTTCTCCTATGAAAACAATGCCTTATTCTGAAATATCTCCTGATAGAACTGCCAGAAGTTTTTTTAGGGTTAAGTTTATTTTTTTAAAGTGGAGGGCGTACACTCTAGCCATAAATAATATAGTATAGTAGATGCATAAACCAGTAACATAGTTATTTATTATTGTATCAAGTATTATGTATCGTACAAAATTATATTTGCTATATTTTTATATGACTGGTAGCACACTAGGTTTATTTACACCAGCACATTACACCACAAGCATGTGAGCAATGTGTTGTGCTATGACATTCTGACAGCTATGATGTAACTAGGCCATAGGAATTTTTCAGCTCCATTATAATCTGTGGGACCATGATCATAAAGCTGTCTCTTATTGACCCAAACGTCCTTATGTGGCACATGACTATATTTGAAACCACAGATTATATAGTTTCATCACCTGTTTTCTTTTTTTTTGATATTACAGTCATTGATTGTTCCTTCTCTTAACATTAGTCTTCTCAACAATATTATTATGGAATCCCACACTTCAATCTCTAATTCTATTCCCTTCACTATCTATACTCTCTTTCTTCCTTTGCAATCTCATCAAGTCACACGGCATAAGATATTATCTACATGCCATTGATAAATAAGTTTATACCAGCTCTCCCTTCTGAATTCCATACTACTATATCCAACTACCTTCTCAGTATCACCAGTTGGATTCTAATAATATTATCAAACCATGAATTATTTGAATATAATTCAACCCATGTTGAAAATCTTGACATAGGAAATCAAGTATGTCAGGACAGTTGAAGTCTCAGATTGTAGTATATTAGCTATCATTCAAGCTTTGGGAAACAGCACATCTGATTTCTAACTCTTCAATCTCTTATTTAAATCACTAACAGAAATATTAGGCTATATAAGACCATTAACAAGTGAATGAATATAAAATGGGAATTACAGTTGCAAGGAGAGCTTTAAATTCCATCTCCTTTTCCTACTCCCTAGCTGTGGGATATTACCACATAGCTCAGAGAGTTCTTATATTGTGTGGTAAGTAATGATTACGCTAGGAGTAGCAGAAAGCTTGACCAAAAATGACTTATATAAATAGGATTACATTTTTCACCTAATACAAATGCTGGAGGTAGGGAGCTCAGGGATGCTTGAAATACCCAAAAACATCATCCAAAATTTAAGTTTAGAGTAACTTTCTACTCTGACCCCCTTATTGTGTGGTCTGGTTGAAGATGGCTGTTCCTCCTCCTTATCACTATCATACTATTGTCCCAGTTGGGAAGAAGGGATAAGAAAACAATTAAGGACAAAAGACAAAACCTTACCTTCACAGGGGTTTGCCTTTTTTTATTTCTGAAGACAAATTTCTGAAAGGAAGCCTTCTCTCTGGGACTTACACCTCCATGTTATTAGCCAGAACTGTGTCATATTAACATAACAAGATGCAACAGAGCCTGGAACTTTAGCTAGGAACAGTGAAACCTTGAACAAAACAGGAAACATTTTAGTAACAAATAAGATAAATTGGTTGGTCAAATAACATGCATCCCCAAAAAATTAATTGAGATAATGTAAGCAAAAGCACCTACCAAAGTACTTGACAATAGGGGCCTCAGTATATACAGGTCTTGTTCAGCAACATTGTTGAATACAATTTGAATCTGTCCAATACTACCCTTAGCCAAATTTACTGTTTTATTAACAAGGATATCATAGGAGATTTGGGTCCAAAGCTTTGCTCAGTCATAGGATTTCTAGGTGGCGAGAGTTGCCTGACACAAGAGACAGAGGATAGTAATGAGTATATTAAGATGAATGATGATTCATTAACCTAGAGCAAAGGGAGACTCTAAAAGGTACCAATCATTTACACAATCCAAGGTGTGACAGTAAATGAGCCAAGAATTTTAGTCCATTCTTGTGTTTCTTAACTTTGTGCTCTCTCTACATGCTTCTGTTTTCCACATGCTCACTAGGAGGCTGGGAGGTCTAACTAAATTTAATAAGACCCGTAAGTATCCTAAGCCCCTTGCAGTTCAACAATGTTAAAAAATGCAAGACATTTTTAGTGTGGAAAGCACTCCTTCCTCCACTCTCCGCTGAGAGTTTGACAAAGTTTTCCTTAGTTTAAACTTGTAGTTTTTGTGCTTGTTATCTTTTTCAGCACAGCTTGGTCAATCACAAAGTCTCTTACTCCCTGCACAAAATTATACAACCATGGCAACTACCCTTTGAAAAGGAAATATTGCCATAGGGGGAGGCAGCAAACTCACTCAGGCTCAACTAGTCCAGAGGTGCTAAGCAGCTGCAAAGAACATCGAAGGGGAGATGGCTGGGGCTTAGGGCATTTTGAGAAATTAATTTGAGAGGTTGACTTTCTTCATGAACCCCTCTAGTTGAATACCACTTTTCATCGCGTGGAGCTCCTGCCTGTGGAAAATTCACTATGGCAGGGGGTCGGTATATCCAATGTATGACTGGATTTCAAAAGAAGCTGACTGTATGCTAAGAACAAAAAATAGCACTGCTACCTATTTGCCAGGATAAGAGAAATGCATCATGAGCTATGGGGTTAAAATATACTCAGCAGGTACCAAGATAAGTTTTTGGTGTTTTTTTTTTTTTTCTCAATCTATGGTGTCTTACAGTGGAAACACTGCTGGAATTTCCTTATGAAATACTAGGTTTGGATTATTTTAATATGTGTGGATGTTGAGTATAATACGTCACCATTTGTTCACTCAAATAGAAAAAATTCAAGCAAAAATAATTATTTTTCATTTCTTTTGGAATTTCTGTCAAATATTTTTTAAATGAAAGTTTAATGTATAGGCCTGACTTTCTTTCTTTTTACTCTTTTTTCTATAAATGAAACTCATCTTGTTAATTATAACACCTAAGAAACATTATTAGTGCTACTTATTTCATATAAGACTTGACCTTAGAAATTGTGTAAAAATAATTCTAAGAGAAATTGCAGTTTTAAAAAATATGTTGAATTTTCTCATCAAGCAATGGTTACTCTCTAATTTATATTTTTGTTGTTATATTCATACTTTCACATGTGTTTGTGTATGTATATATCTATACAAACATGTTTCTATAGATGTGCTTATTTTATATATTTATATTTTAATATATGAATACACTAATGCTCATTTATATAAATTAGTTTATATATATGCCATAAAAATTTAAATATATACTTATTTAAAATTAACTATAATACAAGTTTGTGAAACTTTTAACTAAATGAGCTTTTGATTTGTTTTAGAATTTTTCATTTCTTTGTTTCTCTTTTTTTTTTTTTTTTTTTTTTTTTTTTTTTTTTTTTTTTTTTGAGACGGAGTCTCGCTCTGTCACCCAGGCTGGAGTGCAGTGGCCGGATCTCAGCTCACTGCAAGCTCCTCCTCTCGGGTTCACGCCATTCTCCTGCCTCAGCCTCCCGAGTAGCTGGGACTACAGGCACCCGCCACCACGCCCGGCTAGTTTTTTGTATTTTTTATTAGAGACGGGGTTTCACCGTGTTAGCCAGGATGGTCTCGATCTCCTGACCTTGTGATCCGCCCGTCCCGGCCTCCCAAAGTGCTGGGATTATAGGCGTGAGCCACCGCGCCCGGCATTTCTTTGTTTCTCTAAATTACTTTTGGAAGACATTGACAGAATTTTTTTAAAATAAGCTCATATTACAGATTTATTACTAAAATATTTAAACATGTTTGGATATATACATACTTATCCAAATATATTCTACCTCCTTTGTTCATATAACTATATTTGTGTACTACAGAGTGATAATCATGATCCTGAGACCTTGTAAGAACACCCAGAATAATCATAAATAGAGGCATACTTATGCTTATTTTTAACACCAAATGGAATGGTAGATTTTTAAATAACTGTTTTATTGCAGACACTAAGTTGTTTTATATACATCGACAAATTTATTATTAATATTTTAATTTGATATAATTCCAACAATGCTCTTTCTCATAGAACTCCATTTATTCCAAAGATAAGAAAACCCACATATGAAAAAAAAAAAAAAACTGGTCTGCCAAAATCAAGCTCTAAAAAGTGGAAGCAATACTAATTCTTAGTTTTATGATGTCAGGTTTCATTTTTTTAAGGTTAAACTATATTAGCATTGCTCAGAAGTATTGTACAATCAACACTGTATTTATAAAAATAGAATATTAGATCATCTTTATAATAAATGGATGAATACAGAGATAACAAACACTATCATCGAAAGGTTTCCTCTTAAATAATTTGATTACTTCTGAAAAGAAAGATTTAAGAAATATATCAAAATCAAGGGTGTCAACAGTAGTAAGGGATGTGTAAAAGAGGTCAAATAATATCTTGAAACATTAATCTGTCTTTTTTTCACACTTTATACTACCTGGTAATTTGTTTTTCCAATAGGTAGAGTCATCCAAACTTCCTTGACATAAATTGAGATTATTATAGTAAAATTACAAAGAAGAATGAAAAGTCAATGCTTAGTGTTGACCTCCAAATTTGGATTGTCAAGCCCTTAACAGAAATAATGTCTTTGAAAGCTAAAGCCTTATTTTTATATTATGTTTCAGACGTGCAAAAGGTATACAGAATAATAAAGAATTTGTATTTATCATTCAGATTAATATACTAAATGCTTATAAATATAATTGTTGTATCCTTTGTATCTCCAACCAGTCACATTCTCTTTTTTCTCCACCATCTTGAGTTTAGTCACTAATCATTTCCATGCATTTTTTAGGTAGCAATATAGTCACATGGTTTACAATTAAACATATAAATTATATATATAAATAATAAGTTTACTCCTACTCCTGCCTCTATTTACCATATCTCTCTTATTCTCTCCCTCCCTCCCTTGGATGATTAATTTTTAGTTTTTTATGTGATTATCAGAATTTCATATATCACATTTTTTAAATACATTTTTACATATGCATGTCTACCTAAACTCAATAAAGTAACTTTCTGCTTATTTTTAAACATTTTATATTCTTCTATAATTTGCTTTATACATTAAAGATTAAATTTGCAAATTTTATTTATATTTGTATTATTCAATCTAATTCATTCATTGTTATTGCTGAATAGTACACCAGTATACAAATATACCACAATTTAAAATCCATTCTATCATGGACATAGACTGGCTTTGAATTTTGTTGTCATTGTTTTTGTTTTTTCTGTCATGAACAATGCTGCTAGGATATTTTACATATCTCTTTGTACACATATTTGAGCATATCTTTATGGTATATACCTAAGAGAGAAATTGCTGGACCACAGAGTCATTTTTTCCTTCACTAGATATTGCCAAATCATTCTCTAAAGTGGCTTTGCCAATTTTCATTCCCCACCATTTGAGTTTCACTTTATCATTTTCTACTTTCCAGTGCCCTGTGAGTTTTCTTTACTTCTGTAATCTCAGTTATTCATTTAAAAATAGTTATCATGTGAAAACAACCATTTTGGTGTATTTGGTAACAATGCATATTATGTTGATGAAAATCAAGAAAGCCAGAGATAAGGAACTGAACCTGAGATTACACAGAAAGATGCAGATTCAACATTAAGAAATAGCCCAATCTATGTGGAAGTTTCAGAAAATGCAGGATGCTTTCTTTTCACCCACAGTATAATTAAGGGTGATCTCTAAAAGAGAGCCCCAAGCCTTTCTACTTGAGTACAATTAGAGAGTAGTGACATGCACCCCTGTCACACATGTTGTTACAGGAGGTAGCTAGTCAAGCTAGTCAAGTATGAGAAGGGCAGGAGAGGGCTTCCCCTACTCACCAGGAGTGTTGGGCGACCATCAGGTGAGGGTCAGGAGGTTGTTAACTGTTTCTCTAAAGTAATAATTGGGCCGGGTGCCGTGGCTCATGCCTGCAATCCCAGCACTTTGGGAGGTAGAGGTGGATGGCTCACCTGAGGTCAGGAGTTCCAGACCAGCCTGACCTACATGGTGAAACCCTGACTCTATTAAAAATACAAAAATTAACCTGACATGGTGTCTCGTGCCTATATTCCCAGCTATTTGGGAGGCTGAGGCAGGAGAATAGCTTGAACCCCGGGGCCGGAATTTGCAGTGAGCCAAGATCGGGCCATGGCACCCCAGCCTGGGCAACAAGAGCGAAAGTTGGTCTCAAATAAATAAATAAATAATAAAGTAATAATTGGTCACTGCCAGTGCCAGGGAAAGGCAGTCTCCTAGTAGAAAGAAAATACCTGAAATTGATCAAAAGTTTCCCAATAAGATCTCAGGCATGGGAAGAAGTAATGCAAGATCCTGGAAGTATGTCAACACAGACAACCCCAAGTCAAGAGGTCAGGCTGTGCATTTAGTTTCTCAAATCACCCACTTGGCCCTCTTCCAAGTCGTACTTTCCTTCTTTTCTTTCTTTTTCTTACAGTTCTAAAGCCTTTTTAAATAAACGTCTACTCCTGCTCTGAAATTTACCTCGGTCTCTCCTGTCTTAGGCCCCTCAGTCGACTTATTTCTTCTGAGGAGGCAAGGACTGAATTTGCTTCAGACACGCACTGATAGGCAGCCAGTAAATCAGGGTAATTCGGATTCATTCTACTGTTAAAATGTCATAAAAGGAACTAAGAGCAAATGATAGAAAGTCTACAGAAAGAATGATGGAAGGAACTGTAAGCCTGTCTTCAACATTTGAATTCTGTAATTTATTCCATTCTTTAAAGACTGATATTGCCTGCCAGGCAGGTGTATTTATGTAAAATAACATGGAGACCCCAAGATTTACAAAAACAATTAAAATAGGACTTTTGAAGGTGTGGTAAATTCTTCCAAACCAGACAGATTCAAGTAGTGACTGTAACGATACCTGCATTTGGTTTCAGTCTTATTTAAGCCCTAACCCAGCACTTTCCAAATATTAGACACTTAGTAAATATTCATCAGTACAGCTAACAAATGAAATTATTGACCCTTAAGTCTCTTCTGATCCATAAAAATCTTGCAAATATTTCTAGAGTATTAGTTTTGTATTCACAACCATACTGCAAGTGTCTTAGGAAAAATAGAGCATTTTAAGCTTTTATATAAGACTGTCAAAAAGTTTCTATAGCTTCTCTAGAATAATAGACACTAATTTCACCCACATTTCATAGGGAGGTGTTTGACCTAGGCAGGCACAGCAGCGAGGGTAGTTGTATACTGCTTTTGCAAAATTTAGAAAATTGAAGCAGCCAGGAGTTGGAGGCTGAAGAAAGATAGATGCAGAGAGGGACACTTCTGATTCCCCTCAATACCAATATAAAGTTCTTTAAACAGACCTCTAGATCTTAAGAAACACTGGGGTGGGCCATAAGTATCATATCTGTGAGAAGAAGAGAGAGAACTTGAAGTTATTTTAGACTCTCCTCAAGAAGATCATCTGGAGGAAGAAGCACACCTTGGCAGAAGGAGGCTTGAAGGAGATTAAGGGATCAGCCGGAGGCGTATTCGGTGGAGAAAAGAGAATTGCAGATGAGAGCACTTCACACACCTCCAGCAGAAAGAATCTGCCTCTTTTTAGCTGAAGGGGTATTGGGGACAGTGAAAAGGATCTGGGAAGGTAAAAAGGAAAGAAATGTCTCCCCACCTACCCAATATCCTTTTTCCAGATGCACTTTTCCTACTCTTAGCAGGCCTGAGCTAAGCTTGAGGCACTTTGATATTCAGAGATTTTTTTTATTACATTGTAATTTTATTATTACATAATAATAATATTATGAGAATATGTTAGTTACTGAACTGAGACTATTTGAGAGACTGAAGTGATAAGAGGATTTTTAAATATTATTGTTATCTTAGAATGAATAGATAATCCACCCAGGCTACCTTCCCAAATTTATTATATGAGAGAAAAATAACAGCTCTTGGGTTTTGTAGATGCAACTGTGAGGAGAAAATATCTTTATGATTACACTCTGGGTCATGGTTATTCAATATAACAGTTACATGAACATGAAAGAACTCAGAATTTAGGGGCCGATAGGATGGTGTTCTAATCCCTTATTTCAGAATTACTAACAGTATTAACTTGGGTAGCTCACTTAATTCCTTTGGGTCTCAAGATTCTTATCTGAAAAATTCCAACCTACAAAGATTAAATGCAATTATGTATTTATGTGCAAAACGTATCAGATCGCTTGCCACATAAAAAATCCTCAATATACATAAATTTATTTCCTATAGCAAATACCAGAGTTCCAAGCATATTAATATGCTCTGTCAATTCATGTGAATTAAACTGGATTCAACTAAACTCTTTTCTTTCGTCACTTCTTCATCACAATCAATATGGTATTGAGTGAATAGAGAAGACAGCAAATTATGGCTCTTGGGCTAATTCTAACTCACCACCTAATTTTGTAAATAAATTTTACTGGAAAACAACAATACTCATGCTTTACATATACTCTATGATTGCTTTTAGGTAATGAATTGGCATTTTATGTATGATAAAGGCAGAGTTGAGTAGTAGCAACAAAGAACATAGAGCCTGCAATGCTCAAACTATTTACCCTCTGTCCCTTTTACAGAAAAAGGTTGCCAAACACTAAATTAAAATTAATGAAAGAAAGAGTGAAGGAGGATTGCCCACTGGCTCTTACATTTTTCTGTATGGAAGTGACACACATCACCACCCTAGTCCTTTATCCAGAGCTATAGGTATAGCCTCATCCAGCTGCAAGGGGTTGAGGCAGGTTTTCAATATATGCCTTTGCCACATGCATGAAATAGATTACACGTTATAACTATGTTAAAGATAAGGATACAGGGGGTGAGGGAGCTGAAGAAACTCGCCGAAGGCTACACAGCTAGTAAATGGCATAGTCAGATTTGAAACCTAAGCCTTTTAATCTCCACAGACCATGACATCTTTTGATATATTCCTTTTTTCTCTAAATGTTCTTTATTATTCTTTATTTCCCCAATTAAGCTTGCTATTCTTAATACCAACTTGGTTTTCAACATAATAGATGTTTAATATGATGGAGATTCTAATCTATCAAGAGATGACCTCACCATAGGATCATTCTTTGTCTTTTTGGTTACATATCTAGTTGAGTTTGGTAATTTAGAAAGCATTAATATAAATTTTTGTATTCATTTATTTCGCAAGTACTTATTGACTTAGGGTCTAGTAAATACTGAGGATCTAGTAAAAAACTGAATAATATAGTATTTATTTGTGCGTTATCATATAACATTTTCTGGGGAAATTTTCTTGTCATTTTTTTTTTTTTTTTTTTTTGGAGACAGAGTCTTGCTCTGTCACCCAGGCTGGTGCGTGGCACGATCTCGGCTCACTGTAACCTCTGCCTCCCAGGTTCAAGCGATTCTCGTGCCTCAGCCTTCCAAATAGCTGAGATTACAGCATGCACTACCACACCTGGTTAATTTTTGTGTTTTTAGTAGAGAAGAGGTTTCGGCATGTTGGCCAGCCAGGCTGGTCTCATACTCCTGACCTCAAGTTATCTGCCTGCCTCAGCTTCCCAAAGTGCTGGGATTATATATGTGAGTCACTGAACCCGTGACTCTGGGGAAAATTTCAAAATAATAAAAGATACTCTTATAGATACTCCATAATAAATATAAGATGCTCCATAAGAGTATCTTTTATTCCATAAGAGGAGATAACCTTTAATATAAATAGTTATGCTCGTGCATAAGAGTTTACTTTTTCAGGTTTCATTTCGCTTTTATCTTTCTTTTCCTGGATCCTTGTAACATAATGAGAGACTTAGGATTTTCTTCATACTCTTAGATGAATGTGATTAATATTCCAAACGAGTTTGTCTTATGTTTTTGTTGTTGTCATAGTTGATTTATATCTAGCACCAACAAGCTAACGAAAAACCATTTGTTTTAACCTGGAATTTTTTTGCATACACAAGAGTCAGAATATCTTTTTAAAAATGGTTTTGGAGAGAAGGTTTAGAGAAAGAAGGATTTAATACATAGTTCAAGTGGAATATTTTTGCCTTATAATTAAATAGCCACAACAATATAAAAATTTAAATGGTATAAATTTTCAAAGTCTAAGTAAGAAATAAGCCTCTGATTTTTAATATTAAAGTTCTAATGTAACAAAATATAGAAAAGCATAAATCATAAAAATATTTTATTTTATATTTCAGTGTTTAATAATATACAATATAACTTCTAGGCTAAACTTATAGAAAACAGAGAAAAGCAAGAGTTATGTGTTGGGGTTTAAGCCCTCTATTCACTTTTTTTTTTTTTTTTTAGTAAAACTTGTCCAAAAAAGCTCAGAGAATATATCAAAGAGATGGTGAATAGATCCTGCTGAAAAGTTCCTCGGGCATATTATTCAAAATTAAATATACTTTTTCTTCCATACCATTACTCTTGTCCAGAACTTGAAGTAGGAAGCTTTCAGACTTGCTGCTTTATTTTTTTCCAAATTGTAACAAATAAATGGTATACTTATTCATGAGAATCTGTTTCTAATTTAGAAGCCCCACCTTTACGTGCACCTTTACTGAGCAAATCTCAGGGGAAAGTAATTAAATTTAATGGTCTCTATGAGTTCTAAACAAAGGCATACAATAGATACAATGATGACGATCAAATTAAGGTATTCATTAAAACTGATACTTCCAGAAATTCAAGTGTAATGTCATATGTATGTGTTGTATTCTGGAACTACAGAAATTATTTAATTGCCATTAGAATGGTACCTTTCTCCTATGTTTTGAATGTTAATATGCAATTATGAATTTGCTATTGAATTATATTTTGCTCAGCTACTGTAATCAGATACTGCTGTGGTGAACATATATTTTCCATAAGTCCTCTTTCCAAACTCAAAACTGATTTCATTATTTGCTTCAGTAAGCAACAAAAGGGTACTTAACCAACTATGACAGATATGTGAATAATGGAAATGTGGACCTAGTGGGAAATAGATGCTTGTAAATAATTCATCAATTTTGCAGATGCACAAATCCATTTTTAAGGTTTCAATATTTACAATCAGTATAAGATGTGAACACACAGCTTCCAGAAGAGAAAATGCTATGGCATTTAAGCATAAATGAATGTAAGACAATCTCAATCACACTAAACACATAAATGCAAACTGAAGCTTCATTGATGTTTCATATATTTACTTGTCACATCGGCTAAGATCAAAAATTGTAAAACACTGTTTTTTGACCCTTTTTTTGAAATAGGCTCTCTCACATATTGCTTATGAAAATATAAATTGGCAAAGCCTCTCCAGATGGTAATTTGTGTTCATTTGTTAAATTATTAATTCATATGTCTTTGATCAGAAGTTAGTCTTTTAGAAATCGTTGTATAGATGTGTTTAAAGGTGTATGTACAATTATATTTTCAGCATTGTTTATAATGGTTTTAAAAAGGAAATAATTTTAAATATCTATCCATTAGAACTGGTTAAATAAATTATGGAGTCTTGCTGCTAAAAGTTTTATACAGAATGATTAATAAGACGCAGTGTTGATAATAAAAGAAAGAAGCAAAACAATGTGTGTGGAAAGCCTAACATGTGTCAAATATTAACAAAAATATATAGATATGTGCGGTATCTCAGAAACTGAAAAAAGCAAAAACAAAACATAATTGCTCTGAGGGAACAGGTTGGCCCAGGAAGAAATGTGAAAGAAAATCTTACATTTCAATATATTTAAGTTTTTATAATTTGCATGTATTGCCCATTCAAAAATGATTCAGAAGATAATAATTTGGGAAGGTATTTTGAAACTGCAATATAAGAATTACAGACACGATTATTCAATCATTACTTTCTATAAGAAACAAATATATATCATGAAACTTTGAAATTTATATTTAATACAAATGGATTTATATTTATTCAAGGGAAATTATGGTACTAATGAGGCTAAATAACTTTAAAATATGGTTCCGTCTATTCTCCATTCTTACTCCTATCTTTTATAAGGGTTCTAATATTTAATTTTAGGTAATGATGCCTCTCCTAAAATTAATCTTGTGTCTTTAATTATTCAAGTATCCAGTCTTGCTGAAATCATTCTAATTATTCCCACTGCTCAATAGTATTAGTAAAAATTACATTTAAATTCAAAATAATTTAGAGACCTTAATATTCCCACAAGCATTTAGCTATTTTTATATTTTCACCTCTTGAGATTAAAAAATAAATAAATAATATTGAATATAGATAATATCATTGTTTTAATGTAAGTGATTTTGTATTTTTATCTCTAATGCAATGCCATAGAAGGTGGATTACAATTAGCTCTCTATTTTTTGATTTGTAAATCCCACCTCTTGTATTACCTTTTCATTTACACTTTTAAAAATTTTATGATGCTCATATTCTTTTATTATCTGTTAGGTTAATCAGCAGACAAAATTTTATGTACATTTTCTAGTGCATTGCCCTTGAGAAATGAAGCTTATTATTTGTCTTGAATAAATAAATACCATGTAAGATTGTAATGGTAGTTTTAAAACAACATGAACTGCCACCCAACGTTATCTGGTTTGCTAGATTATGCCATCTATTTTCTAAAAGATTATATGCCTACATATGCAAAATAATAGTATGTGTTATTGAAAATAACATGTGGCATTTAGAAAACTTTAAAAAATCTTTACAGTGTCTATTAAATTATTTTACAAATAATTTTCAGACTATGATCCTTGTATTTAACATTGATTTGAGTGGGAGACAAGAACACAAGTCAGCCTAAAAAATAAAAAGTAGAAATGGGGGCAATACATACACTTCTTTCATGGGTGAGTCTTAAAATTTTGATTTAGGTTAGATAAATTAAATGACTTTGGCCTGTGCTGCCTCTCCCCCACCACAGCAATATTATTCCCAAGAGTCTATTTTCTACTGCTGTATATATGATTTGCAATGATGACATTCAAAGACTTTGTATAGCATTTCTCCCTTCTAAGCCATATACAACAGAGGCAGAAGGCACAATAAGAAAAAAAATGTCCAGCTTAAATATGAATCTTCATTGAAATTTCTGCTTGTGACTGTTCTAAAATTCTATACCATAAATATTCTGAGATAAGCAAGCTTAAAAGATCTTTGTTAAAGTTTATCTTAACGAGAAAATAACTTATTTTCTGTGACCTTTGGAAAGTAATGCGAATGCTTTATTTTTCATGATAGTGATGCGGAGCAACAATGAAATGCAAAGCCTGGTCATTAATCACATCATAGATTAAAGAGAGTATATTTACACCGTGCCCCCGAATGAGCTCTTTGGTGGCTGGAACATTGTGCCCATAATACAATGACTCCACAAATTTTGTTAACTAAATGTCAATTCTGAGCCAGCACTATAGGAAATTTTAATGAAAGATTGAGTAGTACAACAAGCTTGAACACTGGTAGTAATTTTCAAGTGAATGGGAAACCAATAACCACAGTCAAAACACATACAGATTGTCCACCTATGTTTTATTTGAACATAGCCAGATTGGCATCTAAAACAAGCCTCTCCTTTCAAGCAGACGGAAACATTGACTTGCATCAAACACTTCAAAAAGTCCAAACATCAAAACTGAAGATTGAAGAAGTCAATGTTTTCTTTTTTTTCTTTTGTCCATTCAGGACTGGGGAAAACTCAACCACTTCTTGCTCTTCTTTACTCAGGATTATCTTTTGATTGCTAGTGATTCTGAAAGCTAGCATCCTTTGACCCTGTAGATGGACATACTCGTGAGTAGCAACAGTTGTTGATGTAATGAAAGTCTGCTTCCTTTTAAATCACATGGGCCTTTAGATCAAATTGAAAAATATGTTTTTAAATTTTTTGAAAACAATACTTCTAATCACATTGCTGTAGTGCTTATTTCTTAAATACAGTTAAGTAAAATTTTTGATATTTTTCTCTTATTTAGTGGGATCTTTGACACGGCTTATTGCCTTACTGAGTGATGGTGATCAGTGGTAACTCAAGAATTCTGTACAGAAAACAGGAAAGTGGAAGAGGGGATAATAGGTGCAGGTTGAAGCCATCTTAAACAGCAAATAAAAGATATTTACTTTGATTGTATTCTCATGCATGAGGAAGACTAATAAAAAATGTCAGGAAGTCTCCAAATCTCCAACAACTCCTCTCCCAATATTCCACTGACTCCAACTATAGACAGTGAACTAAAATGCTTTGCAAAAACTTACCCAATCAGAGTACAAGGTCCGTAGGCACTGCATTTTCTGGCAGCAGATAGAGACCACACAATACACCAAGCACTGGCAGAAAAATCTCTTAACCTCTTTCTTCCTAGAAATACTTGCAACCAGAAAAGTTTTTGCAAGCCATTGTCAGATTTTATGCAAAGTGTAATTACAAATTTTCTAATGTGGGTCAAAATTTAAATGAGTTACTAATTTGATAAAGGACAGCCAAATAACACATTTCATGAAACTTACAAACAAATAATTAATGTCTTAACATATACTTAAGTATATAACATATACTTAACATAACATATATATGTATACTTAACATATACAACATAACATATATACATAACATATACTTATTTTAAGTATATCCATATTTTAAGTAGAATGTCTTAGTAGCTCAAAATGTCCAACTTAATTCAAATTATGTGTGAAGAAGACAGTAATTTTCTGAAAAATCACTGAGATTATCTTGAGGACCCAGAATAAATTTTTGCTTCTCATAACTAATTCGAGATAAGTTTATGCTTATTTTCAATCTTAGGTCTGCTTCCACGGAAAATAGACTCTGAACTGAATATTTATACAGAGGTAGTTTATTAGGGAGTGTATTAGCCTATTGTCATACTGCTATAAAAAAAATACCTGAGATGGGGTAATTTATAAAGAAAAGAGGTTTAATTGACTCACAGTTCCAAAAGGCTGGGGAGATCTCAGGGAACTTACAATCATGGAGGAAGGGGAAGAAGCATGTCCTACAGGGCAGCAGGAGAGCTAGAGAAGAGTGAGCAAGAGCAGGGAAAACTGCCTTGTAAGACCATCAGATCTTGTGAGAACTCACTCACTGTCAGGAGAAGAGCATGGGGGAAACCATTCCCATGATCTAATCACCACTCTCCCTTGACATGTGGGTATTACAGATCTCTCCCTCAACACGTGGGGATTACAATTCACGATGGGATTTGAGTGGGGACACAGAGCAAAACCATATCAGGGAGTGTTCTTTACAACAATGCCTGGATGGATTAAGGAAACGATTGGTCAGAAGAGAAATTGTGATACAATTGCATTAAGACCTTGGCCAATACAAGAGTTCAAGAGAGGATGGCCCTTCAGGATCCTAAGTTGAAGCAAGAAGGTACCAAGGTCTAAACTCTTACACAGACAAGTCATTGGATATAGTCTCCCCAGGGAAGAAACAGTACCGTAGACAAGGTACTTCACTTCGGCCTAGGGGAAGTTCTGCAGAAGAACTGACTTATAAGTCCTTGTTTAGCAACATTTCCAGCAAATGAACAAATGACTGCCTCATTCTGAAGTGGGAGATCTGTGTGATACACTACAGGATTTACAGGGCTTTTTTTTTTTTCAATATAAATCTGAAGTCATTCAATTTTTGATAATGAGAACCCATCAATTGTTAGTTTCTTATATCTGCCATGCAATTATGGGTATATAGAGTTTAATATATTCAGAATATTATTGACTCTAACACAAACACATCTTAACTATTTGCAAATGTTTATTTGTGTTTTTTATTGACAGAAGGAACTGTTTAGCATCATTGATTTCTCATTAGCAATCTTTAAAACATAAATTTTTGACACAACACATAGTTGCAAATAGACAAAATTTGTCAATACAGCTGTCAGATGAAAAGAAAGATCTGACTTTCCTTTTGTAGTTCTGCTTTTCAATCAATATCTGTTTAGGGCTTGGATGAAAGGGGCTCCATGAACAGGTCACGAGCTTTTGTGCTGACATAAATTCTGTGTCTTTGCAGCTGTGTGCTATGTCAAGTCTACACCATCTCTCAGCTGGATTCTTACAATCTTACACATTTTACAACCTGCCAGTGGTTCCTCCGTGTTCCATCTTTATCTCTCAAAATCATTCTTTACATAGGAGCCAGTGAAAATGTGTTAAAATGTGAATTGGAAGACCTTATTCCCCTGCTTAAAATACTTCCATGGCTCCCATTGCACTCTGAATATATTCCGAAGATTTTATCACGGCCTACAAGGTCCTTTATCATCTGGCTCCTACCTGCTGCTTTCAAATGCCCTCATAAAATCAACTGAGTTCCTAAGATCAAGCAACACTGGCCTCAGTTCCGTTTATGTAAAATAATAAACATTTTTGACTCAGAGCCTTTGCACTCT
Source organism: Macaca thibetana thibetana (assembly GCF_024542745.1). NCBI lineage: Eukaryota > Metazoa > Chordata > Mammalia > Primates > Cercopithecidae > Macaca > Macaca thibetana. The sequence goes on along the minus strand of NC_065588.1, from coordinate 69,124,397 downwards.
GTGTCTCTGTGTTATTTATACCTGAATTATCCTCTCCTTGAGTCTTGGCAATAAACGTCCTTTCCTTCTTTAATTAAGATATCCAAGGATACTTACATATTGCCCTTCCTTCCCTTCTGGGCTTCTATTACTTCTCCAGGTACCTGCTCACACCTTGGCCAACCAAATCAATTTTTCCCTATAACATCTCCATTACAACTATCTATAGTAATTGTGATTATGAATTTGATAGCATGCTTATTTTCTATCACTTTCACGAGAATGTACACTGCATGTTTTCTTCCTCCAATTTTCAATAATCTGTAACATCTATCCCAAACAATATTTAGTAGACATAGAAAGCACAAAGGGGAGGGTATCTGAAAGTATGATACTTGAATGTTAGCCAAGGACTAGACCGAGAAACGTGTTTTAGGCCATGTTCAACTTCTGGAGCAATAAAAAACATTGTTAGGATTTTAGGAGTGTGGCCTTGAGGTAAGAAGAAGATATGAATATTTCTTTTTTTTCAGATAGAATATTCTGTTTTCAACATATACATTTTATTTTATTAAATATATTTATTTAAATGGTTATCATCAAATTGTATTCTTATTGCAGATTAATGCTAAGATTACCTATGTTTTTGAAACATTCATATTGGGCCAATTCTTACAAAATCTTTCTATGTATTTGTAATATTTATGTAAAGTACTCATTAAAAAGTGTGTTTTGATTCTGAGAAGAATCATATATGACCAAACTGTTTGAAATAGTGCCTATCTCAGGCTCTCCCTAAATTCTTGTCACCATTAATTTTCTTCACAGCACTTGTCCTGATCACATCTATGTATCTGTTTATCTATCAAGTGCATGACTACACAGGGCGAAACTGTCTTGTATTCTCCTTTATCTCTGTCCCTAGAATAGGACTTGGCAAATAGGAAGCGCTCCACAAATATTTGTCAAATTAATGAATGAATGGATTTCCTGATCTAGGAAATTCAAATATATAGAAGCTACTACTTCCCAATGAAGCTGAATAAATGAGTTCTCTTAGTCACTACAGTCCTTTCACTCTGAAAGGGTAATAAAATTTATCTTTCTTTTAATTCCTTGTATTTAGGTATACAAAATGACTGTCTAATCTAAGGCGCTCATATCTTACTAGGAAGTAATTAAACTCCTTTGCAATCTTTTCTATGGTCATGTAAATAATGAACATCTAATTGTTACTCAGTAATAGTTGCATTGATATATATTGTTCTCTACATATCTTCTTGGTAGATATGTAGTTATCACACTTAAATGAGGTATACACTTTTAATAGGATTATATGTGCTGTTTCAAACGAAACACATACACAGTTGTAGGGAACAAGAGAAATTTTTGTCTTTTTGAATAGTTATTCTGTTCATGATGCTGAGTAGTACTCATGGCATCATTCAGTAAATATTTGTTGAATTAGTATGTTATCATAATTTATGCTTAGCCAAAGTGAAGGAAAGCTCTTTACTGGGAGATAGATCCACATATGTACCTATTTTTCAGTTAGATTTTATTTTTACCATGGATTTTTATCAAGCATATTAGGGAGGCAGGAGCACTAGATTAGAAGTCAAAATCCTATTTCTCTTTCAGGCCCTTCATTATGTGACTGTATGTAAATCCTTTAAATCATATGGGATACAGCTTCCTCAATTATCAAAAGAATAAAAGGTTACTTTATTTTTTAAGGTTCCTTTTGAAATCAAAACTATATGTTTTCTTTAACTCTTACCATGAAAGTCCACTTTCATATACATCTGTTTTCAGAGACAATGTGTAGACCAACATAAATTTTTGTGTCTTTTCAAGTATTGTAATGAGAAAGTCAATGAATTAAAGTCTTTTTCATTCAACTCCCCTTTGTTGGTTGTCTCCTGTCTGAACTATATGGCATGCCTCTAATTGCATAATTAAGGGATAATAATTGTATCAATGTTGTTATTAATCTAAGAATTAATAACTGTGTGAGATGGATAGATGAGTTGACTTACCACAGAGGAGTTTTATGCATTTAGGTGTTGTTGATTAAAGCAAGAATATGGTAAAACTACCCAGGCCAGTGTTCTATATTGAAAAGCTCACTCAAGCAACTGCTTGCAAGGCCAGTATGGATATGGCATTGGGTAATATAGTTTCTATCTGATTTTTGCAGGGATTTTGAGGCAGTTAATGCTTTCTATTAGCCAGTTGGATCAGTTACATTACTTAGCAACCTTTTATTCAGGATAGAATTACCAATGTCTTTGAAAGTGAGATGGAGTACTTTATACCTTATAGTATTTAAGCTATTAAAGATTCCATTAAAGAAGAGTTATCAATAGAAAATTATATTCTTTATTATAGTTTATCTAGGAAAAAATCTAGTGAAACAACCAGTACATAAAATAAGAATCGTTTCCTTCTACATTTCAAGTAAAAGTAATTGAGGTTTTAGTCTTTTTGTTTAATCTCTGTGATGTGAGCTATGAGATTGGGCTAAGAGACATCTGAACTACGTTCTCTAGTACAGAGGGCATGGTGAAATCAAACAGTCACATGGTTTCTTCTGTGAGGCTGTCTGGGATATGCCAACATTTTTAAGGGGAGAAATCTTTACCTCTAACTCATGTGAATGTCTGTTTGTCACCCTAAAACAAACTCCGCTTCCTTCTTCTTCCTCCCCAAATCTGGTTATTAGAATCACTTAAGACCATTCTTAGTTATGCACCTACAGAACCATGATTGTGTTTTGGGATCCATCACTGCACTCGCATAATGGGAAATTGAAATCATCTCCAGTTCCGGAATGCATATCAATCTAAGATACTCACGGCAGTCCAATTCCCTTTACCAATACATTAGTTTATGAATAGACATGGGAAGCACATCTGACCCCTTTCATTCTTTCATCTTTTCAACAATTATTTTTGATTCACCCTTATGTGCCAGGCACTCTTCAAGGAATTGGGGATACAGGAGGAAATCCAAGTCACTATACTTCCCAGAGCTCATATTTTAGAGGAATGAAACAAATACAGCAAACATAAAGAAGTCAATAAATAATATCTCAGGCCACAAAAAGTGTCATGAAGAAAAATAAAGACAGGTAAAGTGATAAAAAGGAATATGGGAAAAATACCCTTTATCAATATATGTGATCAGCAAAGCCCTGCATATTAAGTGGACATAGAAGTTGTGACGGCCGGGCGCGGTGGCTCAAGGGCCGGGCGCGGTGGCTCAAGCCTGTAATCCCAGCACTTTGGGAGGCCGAGACGGGCGGATCACGAAGTCAGGAAATCGAGACCATCCTGGCTAACACGGTGAAACCCCGTCTCTACTAAAAAATACAAAAAAACTAGCCGGGCGAGGTGGCGGGCGCCTGTAGTCCCAGCTACTCGGGAGGCTGAGGCAGGAGAATGGCGTAAACCTGGGAGGCGGAGCTTGCAGTGAGCTGAGATCCGGCCACTGCACTCCAGCCTGGGCAACTTAGCGAGACTCCGTCTCAAAAAACAGAAAAAAAAAAAAAAAAAAAAAGTTGTGACAAAAAGGTTGGAGGGTGGTGGGACTAGAACAAGAATGGATATTATTTTAATACCTATAATTGTTGCGCAACCCTAAGAGACAAGAATATATGAAAAGAATGTAAGATTGTTTAATGTCCTGTGATCTTCATATTTATATGGCAGAGGTATGTGCATATATCATGTAGCAGAGAAAAAGAAAGCTCACTCAAATAATATAACCATTTCTATGGAGGTTTTAAGTGATATTTTAATCTCACTTAAAAATTAATATTGGTCAGGCATGGTGGCTCACGCCTGTAATCCCAGCACTTTGGGAGGCCGAGGCAAGTGGATAATGAGGTCAGGAGTTCGAGACAAGCCTGGCCAACATGGTGAAACACTGTCTCTACTAAAATTACAAAAATTAGCCGGGTGCATTGGCAGGCACCTATAATCCCAGCTACTCAGGAGGCTGAGGCAGCAGAATCGCTTGAAGCCGGGAGGCAGAGGTTGCAATGAGCTGAGATTGTGCCACTGCACTCTGGCCTGGGCAACAGAGCAATACTCCGTCTCAAAAAATATAAATTAATTAATTAATTAATTAATATTCATATTACTCAAAAACAAGATGCATGAACACATTTTCCTCTGCCTCATGAATTGTGGGCTGTGAACGAGTTTTATTAAAGTTCAGTCACTTCAGGTTTCCAATCTGAGAAAGCAACCTCAAAACTTACTTGGAAAGGTATTCCTGAAAATTGTGTAATATTATATAATTATTTCCTTATTGCATAGTCATCTCTAAACCCTCAATAAATTTATAAGCAACTTTAGGAATATTTGGAACAAGAAAATAAAACCCACACTGTTAATCTTTTATATTTAAAAATCTATGAATGTTTGGTGATACAAGTACTTGGTAATACAAGTAATGCTAAAGAGAATGTAATCTATTAGACAGATCTACTCTCTGACTTGTCTAACATGTAAACCTCAATATATTTATAAAAATTATCACTGTATTTTGGGAATGTTTTTCATTTGAGATAAACAAACATAGTACTTGAGGAGCAAATTAAATGTATCCAATTTGTAAATACACCTTAAATATTTAATGGAACATAACTAAGATTATTGAAGGGAACAAATATTAACCAAAATTTCCTTAAAGGTAACCATTATAATTACTAGCCTTATAAACAGAATCATAAAGTATATAAGTCAAACTTGTTAAGAATGTGATTTTATAAAAGCAATAACTTTAGTAAACTGAATATTTTTTTAAACTGACTAAATGTCTGAATAACCTTTAGTGTGCCAAAAAATACCCATGTGTGCAAAATAAAACTTACATTTGTCAGTGGAGTAAGTTTTGGACAGAGACCTGACTATCGTGGGGAAATTAGCCACAAGGGAAGACTGTCTCTGGCAGAAGGAATAGTACTGACAAAAGCCCTGAGGCCAGAACATGCCTGCCTGATGTTTGTGGCCAAGTGTGATTCTTGGAATTTGTGTGGCCATCTTGCTCCCAGACCACAGCATCACGCCTAAAATAGAAAAGGTTAGTCCCCAGGACCAATGTGAAGTAGAAGCCGATTCCTCAAATACTCTGCACATCTTAATTATTATTATATAGAGTAACAAATGCCCCCTTTTTCTTTAAAAAAAAAAAAACTATTTGAGTTTGCAGTTATCTGTTGCTTGCAGGTAAAACATCCCAATTCAGGTTACTATTTATATTATTTTAATCTTCTTCAGCTTGCCAAACAATGAGCTGGCAATCTTTACCAGGTAGGTAGACTAGGGTACATGATTTTCCAGTAGATTTTTAGTTGCAGGTTACGATGTTTTGTCTAGATTGTCACATAATGACTTATATATCCTTGCTATGTCACTTTTACACACATTTTTTTCTTCTCTGCGTTTCGTTGAAAGTCTCATGATAAAGTTCTTATTCTCAGCTTATGGAGAAGTAGACTGAGAGGTTAAATCACTCGTATTTGAAAGCAAAGGTGCAAGGGTCAAATCCATTGCTATTTTATTATACTCAGCTGTTAAAAACTGGTCTTTGGCATAAAGCGGGGGACAGTTGAAATTTCAGAGTCATAAATCCAGGGAAATGAATCTTTAATAAAGGAATTTTTAGCAAGCTAAGGAGAAAAATGATTTGGTGGAGCAGACTTCTATACAGAGCTCTAAAAAACAAACAAACAAACACACAAAAAACAGAAGAAAAAAAAACAACTATCAGTAGCCTCATCTATTAACCTTCTGTTGGAAGAGCTAGGAGCTTGTGGGGCATTTGAGAGAATGTCTATCATTTGGTAGCTGAGTATTGAGATTCAGTTTTCTGATTACTAAATTATTATGGAGAGTAAGGTACACATATAACTCCTAGCACAGCACCTGGCCTATACTAGCAGCTCAATATATGATAATCACTCTTGGATAAAATAAGAGCAAAAGTGAGTTGCCCTTTGAAAATTTTACAAGGAATCACTAGGGGAAATGTGTTTTTAGAACATTCGACTATGCTTGAAATTGCATAGAAAAAACAAAATCTTAACTTTTTTTACCAATATGTTTAAAACCTTCCTCCCTCCTTAACTCTACTATTATCTTATCTGTCTAACCTCCACCTTCATCACTCAGTCTCTGGTTGATTCTGGCCAGCATCTATTAATACACAGTAATACAATAAAAATAAATGAAGGAAGGATTTCATGAAATGTTTGAACATGATATCAGAGATGAAGATACAGCAGTTAGATAAGTTAAAAGTTATAAGGAGAAAAAGATGAAGTCAACGGGGATAATAACACAAAACATTCCAAATGGAAAGTATTAAGACATTAAACGATCAAGACAAGACTTTGAAAACAATCGATTAAACTCACAAATACTTTTATAAAAATGAATCTCTTATGGTCACATTGACGAAGTCCAAATAAAGTAAAGAATTCCATTATGTCTTACCATTATCATATATTTTTATAAAAAACATCATTTAATTCATTATTCTTTGAAAAGAACGAACTTAATGACAATTATGAAATATTTTGTTAAATATAAGATGAAATAAATTTATTGTCAATTTCAAAATGTAAAAATCCAATTTTTTCATTTCATATGAAAATTTTTTTCCTCTTTTAAGTAATTTCACTGTGTTATTTGCCTTAATTAAGTTATCTTCTCATGATAGAACTTCCTGTAAAACAGTACTGTTAAAGGCTAATTCTCAAATTACAAGAGAAGACTGAAAGTGAAAGAAAACTATCCATTAATTGGGGGGTAAATGAGTCAGTAATGGAAGGTTCATAGCCTAAGGAGGGTCACAGCAGCAATGTCAGTAATATTGGCCCTTTCTACTGCTCACAGAGGGAATAAACCATGTTTAATGGCCTGCATGGTTTCCCCACTCAAGCCATCCCTTTGGGCAATGGTTTCATTCAATCACCCAATAGATATTTATTGAGCATTCACAGAGTCAGGTAGGGTCTATTGGAGATACAGTAGTGTACAAAACAGATAAAATTCTTCATGAAGCTTATTTTCTAGTAGGAGATACACTCAATAAAATCATACGCAAGTGAATTATATACCACATTTGCTATTAGTAAGTAAGAAAAGAATAAAGTAGGTTTGAGGTATATAAAATGTTAGGTGGGGCTATATTGGAAATCTTAAATATGAGCTAGGAAAATCCCCATGAGTGGTTATGAAGTCAACACTGGAAAGAAAAGGGGACAGCTATGAGAACCTCCGTAAGAAGGGCATTCCTAGCAGAGAAAACAGTGAGTGAAAGGGCTTAGAAGTGAGAGGATGCTGACCTGCTCAAAAAACTGGTAGAAGCACAGTGTTTGGAGGCCAGCAAACAAGCAGGGGAGGCATGAGAAATATGGCTGGAGTTGTGACAGACAACCAGTCTTCCTAAACCTTGCTTCCTTTTCTGCCAAACAGGTATAATAAAGATGTTCTCTGCCTAGGATGGCTGAAAGTATTCCATGAGATAATTCTTCCAAAGTAGTTAGTACAATGCCTGGCACACAGTAAGTGATTAATAAATTTATGTTGTTTGACATTCATAGAAATGGAGCCAAAAAACTATGCATCCCTGATAGCACCAAACATTTGATTCATTTAACTGACTCCCTTAACTCTGACTCCATGACTGCTAGGAAGCCCTGGGATTGTAATTTCTTTTCCTCTATAGTTTTACCTACAGGGGGAATATGCCAGTATTACTAATGTAGGTGACCCAAATTAGATGACATTAAGAGTTCCCTTTCTAAGCTGAAAAACTTGAACTTTGCCACGGAGACTAAGTAATAAGAGTTTGCCAGTGAGAAACAGATCTACTTTCATCCATTTTACTTGAAAAATCTGGTTTCTAATTTCAGATTACCAGACTCTACCATAGAAAATTCCTTGAGGTTATTCAACTCAGGGCAGCAGCCTTCGGGAAAGCAGGACTGTCCATGTACTATGATTTTATCACTTTTTATTTTTAAATATTGCAAACACCTAACCACCACTTACCATCACTCAATACTGTCACATACATCATCATATCTTATTCTCTATATTTTTTGTGAGTATGCAAATCAGCTGGTACTGTAATTATTTATTTATTTACTTGTTTATTTTTATGTATTTATTTTGAGACAGAGTGTTGCTCTGTTGTCCAGGCTGGAGTGCAGTGGCACGATCTCGGCTCACCACAACCTCCACCTCCCGAGTTCAAGCTATTCTCCTGTCTCAGCTTCCGAGTCGGTGGGACTTCAGGCACGGCGCCACTATGTCCGGCTAATTTTTGTATTTTTAGTAGAGGCGGGGTTTCGCTATGTTGGCGAGGCTGGTCTCGAATTTCTGACCTGGTGATCCGTCCGCCTTGGCCTCCCAAAGTGCTGGGATTACAGGCTTGAGCCACCACACCTTATTTTATAAATGCAAAAGTAAGACATAGAGAGATGAAAAGACAGACCTGGACCCTGAACCCAGGTATTCAGACTTCCCATCATGGAAACAAACCTTGGGATCTAGTCCTAGAATCTCCATTACCAGTGACGTGATGTTGAAATATCCTTCCTCTTTGGGTCTTTGTTTCTCCAGGGAGTTGGATTGTAATATTTTGAATATAAGGACTCTAGAACTAAGATAATAGTGAAATGAGCAAATTAATAGAATATTTGATAAATCAATTAAACTAGACCAGGAAGTAACAAAAGAATATATATGTTACAAATGAAAAGAAATACCTCTCCCATCTCCCATGTATAATTTATGTATAAGAAGTTAAGGAAGTGGGAGGAACAGAGAAATACAGGCCCTGAACATGTATACGAAGCAAAGGGATCCCAGGCACATTGACAGCTACTACTTATGTTTCTATTTTTCCCTTGGAGTTATTTTATGGAAAAAAAAAAAAAAGTTAATTAAACTTGTACTTCCAAACAAAGGGAAATTGAACAAAAGCCTTCCTGAACACTCCAAAAATATCTATTTCTTAAAATTTTTCAGTGTATTTTTAATTGCATTTGTTCTGAGGTACATGATCAGGCAAATTCTTGAATTAGTCACTACAATATTTCCGTCCTTTTAAGATCCCACCATGAAATCCACAATGGTCTGTTTTTGCTGGAGACTCCTGTCTATTATCTCTTGGTTCACTGATCTGTGTGTTTATTGGACATATTGAAGAGGTCTTGAGGGCTTTGGCAGTCCAAGTGCCCTAGCGATTTTCTACCCTGTCATCTTAAAAGGGAACTGTACTGCATCATATGAAACCACCCTCACTAGAGCAGTGAAGTGGCAGGGAAAAGGAGGGCAGTCAACTCACCTCAAAAGACACAGAGTATGTTCTGGAAAATTGCCTGTCTGGTTTTCTTAATTTTCCTGATGAATCTGCGCCAGCTATCTGAATACAACAGAGATTTCAAGAAGCTACAATTTTCCTGCTCCACACTACCCTGATACTTCAGTTAAATACATGCATTTAGGGCAAGGTAATTGAAAGGATCACAAATTAATTGCACCTGTTTCAAGCTAACATAGAGAAACTCTTTCGGATCCTATGCATTAAAATGTCATTTCTCACAGCAAGTATACCAATGCATATAAGCTCAGATTAAGACTCCCTTATTGGGGTAGGGAAAACGGGAAAGAGGATCACCTATTCCTATGAGAACACATATTTGTATATCTGTACATAAAACACTCCTGTATTTTGGTCGCAGGCTTTTAGTTATATCCCAGGGAGAGAGTGACTTGCATTGATTATTTACTAATAGAATACAGAGAGCATAAAAGAATGTGATTCACTTCTCTATAAACAATGAATAGCCTTCATGCTTGTTTGTGCTGGCATTTGAAAATTTCCTCCCTTCTCTTCCCATGATACAAGATTCATTAAAGCATCATCTAAGGTTTTCTGACTTTGAAAAATCAACACAGATTTAAAATATTCCTATAATAAATGGGCATATGGAAGCCACAGAGACTAAATTAGTCACATCACTGGATTCCACTGCTGCATCTACCTCTGTGGTTTACTGAGGATGTAAGCTTAAATTTTGCCACAACTTGAATTCTTATACATTAATGTTTTTCCTACAACTGAATATCCATATTGTTATAATACCTGGAATTCTTCATTGCTCCATTTGTTATTCAAATAAGTGAATACTATTTTCCATTTACTTTCCTTTGAAATAGGTTACTAATAAGTTTAAGCCAAATAGGAACAAAAATAGGTGCAACGATATAAAATAAAGAAAATAAGTTTGAATAGTTTAATAATTTAATTTATTTATTGTAAAATAAATAAGGGAACAGCAAGTGTCACATGTAAATAGACAACACTAAAAGGAAAAAGAAATGGCATTTACAAAAGTGTGTATGTAGCCATAGAAGATATGTGATTAAGATATAAGGACCTAATCAAATCTCACTTGCCTGTATCCAGAAAAAAAAAAAGTTGCATGCAAGTTGGATGGAAAAACAGACTGGATGTGTACTGGTGATGATAATCCAGTCACCTGTATTTAAATCTTATTTTGAGTAGATTTAGAATTACAAAAGGGATAGATTCCAGTGTATGATGCAGTCCCTATCATAGAAGGAACTCAAGTGAAATGAGCATTTGGTCACCACCTCCTCTCCTTGTCTACAGTAAGAAGATGATGTGTTCACTAGAAATGCTACCCAAAAAAAAGTGATAGAATCACAGATTCACAGAATTTACAGTATTCATAAATTTAAAGTTGATGATGTTTATGAAGAGTACCTTCATGAAGGTGAGCTATGTAAGTATTTGTTTAAGGGAAGAAAGACACAAGTGAATATCATATTTCCTTTGGATTTAACATTTAACCCAATCTCTTTGGGACAGAAGAAGAGCAATTACATTTAATAGCAATGCTTCCTAAATGTTTTTAAATTGAGCTGTATGATTTCTTCTTAGATCATCACTTTCTCTGAGAATAGCCATATATAAAGCCTATTAAAAATACTCAGGAAATTAAACATATTTGTTTTGAATATTTGCAGTTTTTTAGGCATCTCTAGAATCACAAAACAAAGATGAGGATTCACTATTTTTTGACTTTGAGACATTTAAAAATATGTATACCACAGATAAAAAGCTAATTCTATTCTACTAGATTATCACTCCAAGAGTCATTGCAAATATGCTTATAAGCCACTAGGTATTTACCTCTAGATTGTAGGCTTTCCTAGGGAGATCATTTTTGAAAGACTGAAATAAAATGATCCCTGATTTTTTTGTCATTAAAAGCCTCTGTTCACAAACTACAAGCCTTAAGGGAGTGAGATCAACCAAAGAAAAATATGTGCTACAAAGGCAGCTGTAGCTCATGTTCTGGTCATTTAGACAAGATTTAATGTCACCATTGATTTACACCATGTATTGTAGTTAAGATAGTAATTGCTACATCACAGTTTATAGTATCTCTAGTACCTCTGAAAGATGTTCTTTTTAAAACACCACTGTACACTAGTAAGACATTGAGCCATTACTGGCTTTGTTGTATTTTACTTCTCACACAGTATTTTTTAAAAGGAAATGCAAGCACTTTTCCCCTCGAGTTTTAGCGATCCAAATCCTTCTACAGAATTATTCCATAGGCTCACTAAAATTTGACATTCTAAATATGGGTTTCAACCTGGTATGTGTCAAGTGCAATGCCTGTCACTGGGGAGTCAGGAAAGAATAACACCAACTCTGCCCTTAAAGAGATTTTAGTTTTTGTGACTGTAAGTAACCACGTGGTTACATTATGTGATAATAACATAAGTGCAGTGTGTTATGGAAGAATGAATGAGAACATGAGAAAGAGTTATGAATCTATCATGGAAGCTTCTGAAAGGGTTTGTTGACAGGAGTTAGCTAAGAGAGAAGAGGAGTGAAAAATATTTTTGAAAGATTAAAGGGATACTCAAAAGAACAGAGGGAAAAAAAGAAGCGTGGTCATTTAAGGAATCAAAAGTAGTTCGATGTCGAGCCTATAACATGATGTAGAAGTGTCATTAGAGGAAGATAGACAGTAAAGAGGGACCCAGATATTAAAGGGTCTGGACTTTATATTGAGGGTCATGGACTACTAAAGGGTTTTATATCAGTCACTTCTTCTGCACCACAGCAGATCTTCTGCACCACAGTCCAGATCAGTCTGGACTGACTTATCTCTGGGACCCCCTGCCATTTTTTTCTCTCCAACCAAACTACAGAGATCAACTTTGTGTGGGTTCAGAACAATTTTACACAGGGACACACAAACAACTACATTCACAGTTGAAACAAACGATGGAGTTTCAAGTCTTCACTGAGTGCTTTTTGCCTCACACTCCATGGCTTCCCTTTTGCAACTGAAGCACAACATATCACAGGAAATGATTAGTGCCTCTGAAGTGCAACCAAAGAATGTGGGGAAGGTTAGGCCCATCCTTAGAGGACAAGAGTACAAATGGATGTGTCATTCCACACATCTAAAGGTGCTAAATATTAAGAACTGAAAGTTAACCTAACAAGCTCTTAAATATGTTCCATCATCCTACCTTAATAACAATGTAAAGGCCAATTTGAAATAAAAATGTTCAGACTCTTTGTAGTTTTGTACATGTGTCAGTTATCCATTGCTTTGTAACAAATCAGTCCAAAATTTAGAAGTTAAAAGCAGCAAGCACTTACTAACTCAAAGTTTCTATGAATGAGAATTTAGGAGCAGATTTGCTGAGGGGTTGCACCTTAGGGTCTCTCTTGATATCAATCAAAGTGTCAGTCAAAGCTGTAATCTTTTAGAGTCTTGACTGAAGAATTCACTTCCAACCTGGTTCCTATATGACCATTCCCCAAAGCCATCAATTCCTTGCTGATTTTTGGTGAGAGGACTCAGTTTCTTGCCATAAATATGTCTCTATAGTGCTGCTTGAGTATCCTTGTAACATAATGGCTGGCAAGCAAATGATCCAAGAAATAGCCACAGAGAAAGCTACAATGCATTTATGTAATAATCTTAGAAGTCACCTACCATTGCACCCACCACATTTCATTGATTAGAAGTGAGTCTCTAAATTCAGGCCACATTGAGGCTATGTTTTTTAAATGGAAATGTGTCAAAGAATTTGTAGATTTCTGAATGTTAAGCCACCACAGCATAAAAACATATTAGACATCCCGGGCTTATGAACCCACTTGCATTCCCTGTCTACCATTGATTAACTCAGCAGCTTTGCACTGTCAGTGGCCTCACATGTACCTGTATGGACACTCAAACCATACATTTAAGCTGGGTCCATGCACCCCACCAACAGCTGCTCCTTGGCTAATTCTCAGGCTTGAAGGTACAGAAACCGATTTTGTAGTCTGTCATGGTAGGGTAGACTAGGGAAAGAGACATGTGCCAGCTGAAGAAGAATTGTCGTTGGAGCTACTTGGGCAGAGAATTCCAGGTACCCAGAGTGTGTGTGGTCAGAAAAGGAGGGCATGCATTCTGACTGGGCATGTATTTTGTATAGACAATCCCCCAGGTAAGTGAACTCCTCAATTTGTGGGCGAAGGCCCAGCCAGAGAAGGAAGCAAAAGGTGTGGAACTCTATAAAATGTAGGAGCCAAACAACAACCCCTCACGCTAATATCTAAAAACAGTACTAGCACAAACTTTGACCAGTGACATATAGAAGGTGGAATATATTCTCCTCCCTTATGTCCCCCAAGAAGAATGGCTGTGAAACCCCATAATTAATACAGCTTCTGAAATCCATGAACTTAAGCAGAAAATTGCTCTTGATACTAAGTGGTAGTCAGCTTTCACCTTTATATCAGCTCTCCTCTCTTCCCTCACTTCACTTTTTCCCTTTTTCCTCACTTGAGCTTTCTATCGTTGCATTCCTTAATAAAACTATAGCAGATTATATTTTTTTCTCAGATTCTGCTTTCTGAGACCCCAACTTTAAACAAGTTTTCAGCAGAGGAATGACATTATGAGATTTTTTCCTGATAGATAAATGCATTCATTGATCTATTTAACAAGTATTTCCTGAGTACCTTGCAGAATAAAAGGAATGTGCAAAGTGATGAGGATAAATAAATAAGACAGATATGGCCCTACCTTCATGAAGAACATAAACTGGTGGGGAGGGAGTGCAGGCGGCAGAGAGGTTAACTATAGTTATAGTTATAGCAGTTCCTATAGAATGCAGCGTGGGATGCAGTGGAAAAGGGCAAGACTCTATTGGAAACCATAAAAGGGATACCTAACCCATTCTTGTAAGCTGATGGCAAGTTTCCCAGAGAAAAAAAAGAATCCAGATTGCAAAAGCCTGGTAATCAGTGACTGTATTCTTCCATCACCCACATTCATTCCCCCTCCTTCCTCCTTTTTCATCTCTATTTACCTTTTGTTACATCTTCCAATATGCCAAGCTCTCTCTCACCTATATTACTTCTTTGATCTGAAATATTTTGCATCACTTCCCTCTCCTATTGCTTAATTCCAATTCTTTTATTCTCTAGAGTGCTGATAGAAAGTTCTAGAGAAATGAACAAAGCCCATGCCACAGATGAATTTATGTGCCAGTGTAAGGTGTTTGGACTTCATCCAAAAGAGTGAATAAAATTGTAATATTAGATTAGCACTTTGGAAAGAGTTTTCTGGCTACAGTGTAGAGAAATGGAATGAAGTAAGCCCAGAGGCAGAGAAAGCAGCTAAGAAGCTCCAGAAATAAGGCAGGAGAGAGATTATGACAGGTTAGTTGAGGGTTTTTGCAGTAAGAAAGCAAGAATTAGAGGCATTTGAGAGCTATTTTGATAGTAAGAATAGGAAAAATAACGGAGAGAAAGCAAAGAAGAAAGAAAAGTTTCAAAGTCATACCCAGTTTGTACCTTAGGAACCTGGATCGGTGTTGGGCAATATAATGAGGTTTGCATTGCCACTTAAAATATTCTGTTTACTAAGTATGGGAACCCCAACTGAGTTAGAGAACACAGAGAAAGATATGTTTCTGAGAATTATGGAAAAGAGTTAGAAACATTTCCACCACCATTCAAACATGCAAGGATCACTTGGGAACTAACTTCAGGTTAGAAAATTTTGAAAAATTGAGAGTGCTAATCACTCATTCTTCTAAGTTTGAGCAAACTGAGGATAAGAAGGAGCCAAAAGAAGATTTAAGTATGACTTATGATTAACATATGAATAGTATAGTATAGTACACAGTAACTTCAAAAGAATAGGCTCCCCAGAAAAAGCAGTTAAATTCAGAAGCAAAAGGGAAAAAGAAAACAGGATTTTTATTCTATTTCTCCCTCTCTGGCCATTCTTCCTACTTGCTCCAAATGTAGACCTTAAAACCCTGTCACACAGAATTAAATCAACAGAGAAGATATTTAGCTATAAAATGACAAGGAGAATGCCTCCTATTGCTGGTTATGATCAACAGAGAGAAACAAAGACAGAAACACAGACACATACTCTATCTGTAACTAGAGTTCTATATAAAAATATCATTACAGTTGTTATGTAGAAAATACTTTAAGGAGAAAAATTTCTGGAAACGGTTTTTGTAGTGGATAAGATAGTGTTCAAACATAAATAAATAGTGGAAACAGAAAGTATTCGAATTGATAGGGGTGGGATTGTCAGGACTTAACAAGTGGGTTTTAGGACAGAGAAGTGTTAACTGTAGTGTGAAGCCCGAGTTGTAGAAGGGACAGTCAAATGACAACATGTGATTGTGAACATGCTAGTGTGTGAATGCATGGATATTCTGGAGGTGTATGTGTGGATAGATAGATAGATAGTCTGGAGGTCAAAGGAGTGATCAAGGTAGATCAAAAGAAATATCTGGGAAGATAGCAAACATTGTAGAATAGTTGAATCAAATAGCATATTGAGCCCTATTTCATCATGATCTTCTACTCTAGAAGCTATTAAAACGAAAACTTAATTTCTTACCCTCCAATAAAGGTGTGAATGAGTGTGTGCCACAGTTATGGCCAATAAGACATAAGGAAAATTGTAATGTGCCTCCTCTTCCTTTTCCTCCTTTTATAAAGTTCAGAGTTTAGACCTAAAGCCTGGATTCTAAAATGTAAATCCGATGACAAAATACTAGATGCTGCGGATGACAGACCAGAAAGATAGAAAGGGAAACATTGAGATGGTGGCATAAGCCCTGCCCTGTCTCCCTCATAGACCTTGTATTATGTAATAATAATGAGTATAATGACAACAATAACATATCCTCTCTTACTTAAGCCACAGTAGTTTTGTGGTTAGTTTGTTTGTAACCGAATATATTCTTGACTAATATAGGTGTTTGTTTGTTGGTTTGTTTGTAACTGAATATATTCTTGACTAATATAGGTGTTTGTTGGTTAGTTTGTTTGTAACTGAATGTATTTTTGATTAATATAGAGAATCATTAGAAAGAGATGATGATGGAAGCACTAGGAGTAGATGAAATTATCCAGCAAGAGTTATAGAGTAAGATAAGAAGAGGACCTAAGGCAGAATCAATCATGTAGGAACTAATATTCAAGAAAGAAGAGTCTAAAATAAAAATAGTATTAAGAAGTAAACAGAGAAGTAAGAACAAGTTGGTAGAATGTAACACCACTGAATCTCAGGAGGAAAGATAGCATTATTCAAAGCAGAGAGGATTGTATAGCATTAAATGGTGCAGAGAACTAAAGAAAAAAAATGTAAAGCAGTAATTTACACTTAGCAACTAGTATTCCACGGGTGACCTTGGAAAGAGCAGTTTTGGTGAAATTTAGACAGTGGAAGCCATTTCACAGCAGGTAAAAAAGTTGAACGAAAGGTGAAGAAATGGAGAAAAAGAGTGTACACATCTCTTGCAAAGGTTTTCCTGGTTAAGAGGAGAAAGAAGTCAATAGCTGTTGGACAATGCAGAGTTGTTGAAGATTTTAAAAGTGTTTTTATTGTTGGTGGTGGGGTTGCTTACTGATTATTTGAAGGTGTCTTGGTGTTAATAGAAATAATATCGAACAGAGTGCACTGACTCATGCCAGTAATCCCAACCCTTTGGGAGGCCAAGGCCCAGGAGTTCGAGGCTACAGTGAGCTATGATGGCATCACTGCATTCCAGCCTGGGTAACAGAGCAAGATGCTGTTCTCTAACAAAAAAAAATATGAAATGATATTCAGTGGACAAAGGTCTCAGGCTGCAGCATGCCAATTTACAAGCAGATGAGATATTTTTTCTATTAAAAAAAAAAAAGGAAAGAGGGTATATAGACACGTGACCAGGGATTAGCATAATTTTATGTGTGAAGTATTACTTCGTATTAAAAAAAAGAAGACTAAAAGAAATGTCTTCATAGCAGTGCTGAAAAAAGGTTGTGATTGTCCAGAGAATTAGCAAACCTCTACTCTGCTTTCTGTTTACAGTTAATTGGGATTTTCTTACATGATTTTTCTTAAGTTAAAAATTAGAAGATCTGAGCTACTTCTTGGCTGTTCGGGGACTACATGCACAAATAGTAAGTGAAATTATTCCCCAGAAGTGATTACTAATTTATCAATTGTATATCACAAGTTTTTATAAGGTACCTAATTTTTTATTGTTTTTTTCTCAGATTGACTTCTGAATATGAACAGATTCACATTAAGCATTCATAAATAATCAACATTTGGCTTTGGGTAACCTTGATATAGGTTATTTGGCACCATATAGACAAAACTGCCTGATTATTTTGCCTTGGATGTTTTATTGTCATAGAAAAGACGGCCCCAGAAAATTCTCTCTCCAAATTTTGGTTTCTGCCAACATTTTCTTCTAATTACTAATAAGCATAATAAAGTAAAAAAGTAATTCTAGCCCAGTAAGACTGCTACTCCTTCTATCAAACCAAGTTATTTTAGGAATAATTGCTGTTCTGACGACTGTTGTAGCTTTCCTTAACCCCCTGCAGTGACCTCTCTAGCTTCTAACTTCTCCAGTATTATCAGAATGTATTATCTTTCAATGAGAAAAGCATTGATTTTTGAACATATAGCCAATCTAAGTTTGTTCGAAAGCTAGGCAGTGGGGCAGCCTTCATTTTCACTTCATTACACACCCAACATTTTATCAATGTAGCCACATCAAGACCCACAAATTATGTGTCAAGAAGGGAGATCCACAGGATATGCCTTCCTGGGATTTTTTTTTTTTTTTTTTTTTTTTTTTTTTTTTTTTTTTTGCTTCTACTTCTGTTGCTTTGGAAATTCATAGATTGGAAGTAAACAACACATGGGTATCCTATATATAAAAGCTAGTCACTCTTTCCATAAAGTAGCGAAAGTGATTGAGCACTTACATCCACTTTTGAAGATTTTATGCACTTTCTAAGGGTATTAGATTACGCTTCAGCATTTCATCCTGTGCAGGGAGCCTAAATTGTAGATACTAATCATTTTATTAGCTTTTTAAAGGATTTGTATTACATAAAAAATCAGCAAAGTTTTATTCACATATTGATTTTGTATGTCAAAAAGATACTCATTTACATCTCTGCTCTTATCGGAGATTTTTAAGTATTCTTAAGCAAGAATAAATTTAAAATAGTTTATGAGTCTTATTTGGTGCTCACAAAATTCTATTTTTTTAAAAAGGCATGTACTATATGTTTCCCCTTTTACTACTTCTCACTGGTGCTATTTTTAACACTTTGCCATATTACCTGCTTACTAATAAATATGTCAAAAAATTGAGATTCTTCATGTGAATCAGTCAAAGGAAATTATTTAGTTCATCTATTAACATTTATTTTTTAAAAACATAACCAGGTTTTATAATAACAACTTATAAGAAAGACAGTGAAGTTTCCATATACTACTATGGTTCATATTTAATACCATAGCTGTTCACTGTTTTTTCACTCTACATTATCTTTGAAAAAGCACTTTGCAGCATCAAAGTCATGGATCGAATTAATGGTCAAATCCTCCGTTTGTGGGTAGGATTTTTTTTTTAATCAAAAAAGATTCACTATAGTATATGTATTTGAACTAGCAGGTTGTTTATGGTGCTTCTGTTTAATTCTCAAGAAAATAACATTGTTTTTCTTTTGTAGAGGTTGATATTCTTTAAAATTCTCATTTGGTGGCAATCTGAATATAAAAGTACTAAGAACTGAAAATCTGTATCAATCTAAATTGGGTACATATGGTCCCTTCCCCCAATCTCTTTATTTGAGTCACTTTGCAAAGCAAATAAAGACCAAGCTCATTCTCTATGTGCCTTTTTGGTCTCAGTGCACATGTGGAGATACCACAGAGCTTTCAATCAATAGCCTCCCAAATTCCTCAATTACTTTATTCTCAAGGGTCTGTAAAAGAGGTGAAAGGGCTTTAGGTCTCCAACCCACAAGTATGATGGGCATTTATAAGGCTTACATCTGTGACAGTTTTGGCTGAGCATGCTCTTTATCAATTATCCACTTAAATATACAAAAAGACAATAATGCAAACAAAATAATGCAAGTGAATTAGCTATTTTGCTACATTTTAAACTCTTCCCCAGGAAAATGCGCATCAGTGAAATAACCTACATAGATTGTTTGTTTTTAACCTTACATCATTATAGTACTATATGTAAGCAATGAGTATGAATTAAACCTGTCACTGTAGTGCATTAAGAGACGCTTTTAAATTGCATGTTATGTCAATGTTTTGATGCATATCTAAAGGAAGCACATACCACATGAAAATATGCTCACTTCTCAGAGAACAGAAATGGCATATTACCAATTTTGTCATTTGGCAGAAAAATAAAACAATTTACTTCTCTTTACAAATAGCGAGGAAAACCTAAGTAACATTTTTCTCAGATCAAAACAGGTAAAGACTCTTGTAAATCTTGCTTCTGCTGTAAGAAATTGCAAGAATCAGATGTAAGATGTTTTGGGGGATTCTACATTATTATGACATTCGTATGAACTTTACAATTTTACTCAGTTATTTAAATGCATTAATCAGCCAATGTACTTTGCTGTTGTTGTTTTTGGAGGGAGATGTTGTTGTTGTTCCATAGTGTGTTTTATATAAAAGCATGTCATCTGCAATGTTCTATAATCCTGCTATCACAGTAACTAAATGAGACACATCGTTTAATCTACACTGAAGTTATATTCATTAGTATGTATAAATTACTATTTATACTATTTATTCATAAATATCAGTGAGGTTTTATATATCATTACATAAAATCATTTATTTCAGGAAAGCATATAGAAAAGTTTTTACTTAACATACTCATAACCCTCTAGCTATCTTCTCTTATAATTATGCAATATTTTCCCTAAGAGAGCTAACAGTCAGTCTCCTCCCCAGTCTTTGCTCTACGAATGAAAGAGCAGTAGATGTTTCTCCCTAACCATCTCCACATCCCATTGTCATATAATAGAACCCCAAGTGACTCAATAAGTTACTTCCTTACCAAAGCAACCGATTACATCACCAATGTCCCTATAGAAACATTAGAAAAGAGCCTTAAAAAGATGGAGCTGCTAAATATTTAATTCTGACTAACAGCTGTACTAAGTCAAGACAATTAGCGAATTTTATTAGTCAGGGTTCAATCTACAGGATTATTTTCAGAGATAAATCTTTATGAAAGTCTAACTTATGTGTTCATTACAGAGTCAGGGTATGGAAGTAGCTGCTACACATCTTCTGTGAAATGCAAGGCTGTGAAATTCTAAAACTCCTGCATAGGTCAGCCACATTTTTAATTTTAGAGCTAGCAGTGACCTCAATCAAATACAAACATTTTAATAAATAAAATGGTTTAAATCAATAACAAAAGCATAAATTGTGTCATCATTCATGAACATCCTTATTATTTTTTCCTAATTTAGACACTTATTGATGATTTGGCCTTTGTAGATAATGTTTTATTATTCTAATGTGGTATATTTTTTAATAAACTGAATGAAAGGGTTATTTTTATGTTCACTAATCTTTAATATTAACATTTTGGGTAAATATATCATTCCAACACACTGATAAATATAAAGACAGAACTATAAAGAAAGAATATCTTTGGTATAGCAAATAAAAAGAAATGAATCCTCCTCACTGCATCTTTTTCACGAAAATAGAATTGTTAAGACTATTTACTAAACTGACAGCACTGTTCTACTACAAATTGTATCTCCTAGACTTGTGGGTATGGCTTATGGCAAATATATATAGAGAGACAACATGTGAATACCAATAGAGAGATTATCTAAACTGTATATTCATCCATTTTTTTCATGGTTTCATTGTCTTAGAATCACAACTATTATAACTGCATGGAAACCTGAAGATGATGGAATATAAACAAGCTTATTAATCTAATAGAAATTTCGCTCAGGCTGTCTTATAACCCCATAGGGATAAGGAGTTTCCTTTTGAAAATAATTTCTTTAGTGACCATTACTACCTGGAATCAAAAGATTTTCCTAGTGACTGCTAAAGAGGATGGCGTGAGTTGAATCAAAAAGTAAGGAAAAATATGAGGGAAGGATAGCAAGTATGAAAAAGCTTTTCTCAGTATAAGGAGCTCTTGCTCCTGGGAGAAGACATTGCCCTAGACAACAGATGACTTATGCCCAACACTTGATCTAAGTGAGGGTTGAAGCTCATGGAGTCAGAATCAGACACTGTTAAACTAAAGTTAGGCTTTTCAAAACACAGAGCCATATTTTAAAAGATGATTTATCTTATGAAAAATAAATATTAAATTATGAAATTTATTTTTATTTCTCAAAAAAATGAAGCTTTTTGGAAAAAGCATTCTTATGAGCCTCTTGACCACTAAATAAAGTTGATTTTGCTGAGAAACTTAAAAAAACCTAAGGTTCTCTTTCACTGTATCATTTAAATTGCAGGGCCAAAAATAAAATGATTCATTTTCACATGTTTGAGACAGATATCTGAAAGCTCTACTAAACATAAGAAAATATAATATATTTGAATTATATTCACTGTCAATGGAATGTTGTCTGGAAGTTTCATATGTTAAATATGAGTTTAATTTGAGCATTTCCATTTTTCCAATTTAGGTTGAGATAAGTGTTCTTATGACAACTTATGTTAATAAAACTAAACCCCAAAGAGTGTATTCAATGAACCAAGGAGCTGTGAATATCTCCATGAGGAAGATGATATCATAAATGACATTGATTACTATTGCTTTCTCTTATGTCTAGAATTTTACTGGTTACTTGTCTAAGTGCATAATAATTTTTAGCATTCCTGAATTATTTATTATATGAGTGTTGACTTCTACGGGTACCTAATATGAGATATTGCATAGAATTTTACAACAGTACTCTGAAATCACATTGAAAATTGATGCATATATGCTGATTTACATGGCTTCTAATACATTATCTCTTGTTGCCTCTGAACATCCCATTTCTATAAGCAATGTAATACACTCAGAAGCCATAAAAGGAGCGGCAGCTGCACAGTGAAGAATCAGCCCATTTAAAGACTAATGTTACAGTCAAGGCTGTATATCTTCAAAATCAACCACAGAGATTTTAGATCACAAAATTGCAGTTATCCTGATGCCAAGTGCATTTGAGCAACTTGGCAATAAATGTAAGCCACGTGATTTTGCCAAGCAATAATATAATTTAACAATAAAAACCCAGTTGCTTTAAAGTAGAAGAGACTTAAATACTTTTAAGAATGACTTTTGACATAAAATGGGGTATTTGAAATTTTAGACAAGTAGGTGATATGCAGAGGGAGGGCACCTGAATCTATCAGTGCACAGGTCCTTAAACTTGACTTCGCATCTATATTTGCTCTCCATCCCACCCTAGAAGCATTCTATTTCTCTTTTACAAACCTAATAAGCCTATCTTGGATCAGAAAAGAGACACATACTTTCCATTAAGAGAAAAAAAATGAGAGACAGAAAAATAATTTTCAACAAGTTTTCTCCTTTTCTGCTTTTGCTTCTAAAAAATAGCTTTTCTTTGTTACATGCTTTTTCCTCTACGGAATAGTAATTTTGAGCCACTTACAGATGTGGGGGTTAGGGTAAAACCAATGTTTCCTCCCAAGAAGAAAGCCAGCAGCTGATTTTCCTTGAAGCTTGATGACGGTGATTTAGGCTTCCCATCTTTGAAGAGCAAGGTAGAATATGACAGCTTCTAGTGGCCCGCTGGAATTCCCTGAGCATTCCCTGAGCTTTCATCTCTGCCTTAGTTTCTTTAAGAGCCACTCTTATTTACTGTTCCTGCTTGTACTGAGAAACTGTGTTTAGGGAGTTTGGTCTCCTTGTTTATTTAGGCAGAGCTAACAAAAAGAACACCATTTTGCGGATTTTTACAATTTTTAGACATCTAGCTGTGGATATTTGAGTTGACACACTAAATATGTTTGCTTGCTTTGCACAATGCAAATAAAAACTGCTTTTCCAAATTGTCATTACAACACCAGTATTTTCTCTCTCTCTCTCTTCTTTTTTTTTTTTTTTTTTTTTTTTTTTATTATACTTTAAGTTCTGGGATACATTTTCAGAACATGCAGGTTTGTTACATAGGTATACAGGTGCCATGGTGGTTTGCTGCACCCATCAACCCAGCATCTACATTAGGTATTTCCCCTAATGCTATCCCTCCCCTTTCTCCCACCCCCCGACAGGCCCAGGTGTGTGATGTTCCCCTCCCTGTGTCCATTAGTTCTTACTGTTCAACTCCCACTTGTAACACCAGTATTTTCTAGTGAACTGTATTCTTCCTAAAATATGGACAGTTTATCTTTTGAGAGTTGATGGCTGCTTTTATTTAGTAAAAATCATTTCCTTTGCTCCATTTCCTTCTGTCACATTATTCAAGGTAATAAATACTCTATGGCAGAAACTGCTCCTAGGGGAAGTCTGTTTAAACCCAATTGGGGAAAGGCTGAACTTTATATATTCAAAAGCTCTCTATCATCCAACATTGTACTGTCTCGACTGATTCCTGTGAATTACATATTTCTTTATACTTAAAAAAACACCAGGCAAAAATCTAGTTTAGAGCATGTCACATGTCATGTACTGGCAAATTTGAGCATTTTGTCAAGCTTTGATATATTTTTAAATAATAGACTTATGAAAATGTATAATTTCACATTTTCTAAATTTCCTTACTTTGCAGCCTTTCTGGTCATTATCCATTTCTTGCTGACCTTTATGTTTTTACCTTGAGTGGAAATGGACAGTGAACTGAAAAATCTATGATTTCCATGAGGGAAATAAATTAATTAACTGCACACATAGGAGTGAAGAACTCCTGGATTATTAAAGGGGTTCTTCTCCTCTACAATAGAATCAGTACTTTTGATTACAGAGTGGTGAATAACACATTCTACCAATTAAAGGATGTATAAAACCTAATATTTGGCTGTGATAATCAGAACACCAACCAGTTAACAAAAAATATATACATTTTTTAGAGTTGTATAAAGATTAAAAGTAAAAGCAAATAAGTGTCATTGACAGGAACCCTTTACTCTATGAATTAGCTGCTTACTATCTCCCTCAGCCTTGTTTTTACAAAATTTTGAAAATTACAAGAATGAAATTAAGCATAAGAGAGTAACCACTACTGGAAGCAAAGCCCAGGATTGAGGATCTACTAAACATGTGCAGTTATGGAGTGATCTTATTCCAATGTGACAGTGTTAATGTGAAGCTGCTCTTTATGGCAAGGAAATTCACTGTATCTCAATTTAGAATTTTAAAGTTAGAAGAAAACCTTAATGGTCATCTAGTCTGACTCTGTGTTAAATCTCCAGTTTTACACAACCATATAAAAATAGGGAGAATCTTATATTTTCTTAAGTAGCAGAATATGATACATTATTCTTAGATTCATTACTTACTAAAAATTATTTTCAATTTCAACATAATGGCTTTACTGCTTTATTAAAGTAAACAAAACATTTTTTGACATTATGAAAACCAAAATTGATTGTTTCATCAAAAATGAGATTCATATTCACTTGAAGTAATGAACAAATATAACTCCTAAAGAAAATATCTAAAAATTATTAAATAATGAGGGTAATGTCCTTTTATCTTAAAGCATATAATAGTCCAGGTGTGGGGTCTCACGCCTGTAATCCCAGCACTTTGGGAGGCCAAGGTGGGCAGATCACAAGGTCAGGAGATCAAGACCATCCTGGCTAGCACGGTGAAACCCCATCTCTACTAAAAATACAAAAAATTAGCCGGGCGTGGTGGTGGACACCTGTAGTCCCAGCTACTCAGGAGGCTGAGGGAGGAGAATGGTATGAACCCAGGAGGCAGAGCTTGCAGTGAGCCAAGATCATGCCACTGCATTCCAGCCTGGGCAACAGAGCAAGGCTCTGTCTCAAAAAAAAAAAAAAAAAAAAAAAAAAAATATATATATATATACACACACACACACACACACACACATATATATAATAAAAACTAAATAATTTTACAATATGATACTTACATATTTGTAGACAGATAAATGATTAATGGAACAGTTAAAAAATGCAGAAATAGGTTTTATAGAATATAATATACCAAAAAGGAGAAGTTAAAGCATTAAAATTTATTATAAGAAAATATTTTTAATACTTGGGGTCAGTGATATAATTATATGAAATAAAAAAGGTAACTACTTCATGCATAAAATTCCTACCTCATACATAAAGTTAAATTACAAGTGGATTAGTGAATTTAAAATTTAACTATTGTTCCAGTTATACTTCCTGTATAACAAATCACCCCAAATTTAGAGTCATAAAACTCCTCAATATTCAGGCCCTCATTGGAAGGCTGAATAGGTGGTGGTGTTTGGGGGCTAGAGGAGGTCTCTATCTGGAGGTCTCTATTGATTAGTCTGACTTTTGACTGGGAATTCAGTTGGTGCTTCCTATAAAGGCCCCTTTGTGTGGTCTCTCCACAGGGCCTGGGTTTCCTCACAGCATGGAAGCCTCAGGGTAATTGGAATTTTTACATGGAGCCTCAGGACTAAACATCAAATGATTAGGAAGATAAGGCAGAACTTCTGTTAACTTCTAAAACATAGTCTCAGAAGTCATATATGTTTATTTCTTCACTTTCTATTTTGAAGTAGTTTCTCTGCCCAAATTTACCAGAAAGGGCTATAGACCCCTCTTCACTTTCTATTTTGAAGTAGTTTCTCTGCCCAAATTTACCAGAAAGGGCTATAGACCCCTCAATTTGATGGAAGGTTGGCAAAGTCATATTGTAAAGAGCATGTGCGATGAGAAATACTATTATGGACATCTTTGGAAAAATACACCCTGATATAATATCAAACAGTAAGTAAAAGAGAAAGTGGAAACAAAAAGAGATATTTTTCCAACTTTTATACTGTTTTAAACAGTGGAAAAACTAAAGCTGAGAATAAGCATATTCTAGGATCCAGTAATTTTCCTGCTAGGATGTACTCAAGAGAAATACATTTACAGAAAAATTTACAAGAAAATGTTTCTAAAAACTCTGTTGATAATAGCCCCAACTGGAAAATACTCCAATACTCAACAGCAGTTGAATGGATACCTAAATCGGATAGTCAAACTTTGGTATCATACAGTAATGAAAATAAATTGTATACAGCTATAATCAATAGTATAAATGAATGAGATAAATATATTGAGCAAAGGAAATCAGACATAAAAGTGTATCTATTGTTTGGTACTAATTATCTAAACACAAAAGGATAAATTAATCCTTTCTGTTATAAATCAAAATAACAATTACCCCATGCAAAATGAGGATTTAAGCCTGGAGGAGAGCAAGAAGACTTCTGGGAATACCACACGCTGTTTTGTTTCTTGAGCTAAGTGTTGATTATATTTTCAGTTTGTAAAAATTCAGTGTCTTACACATTTATAACATATGTACTCTTCTATATGTATATTATGTTTCATCAAAATTTACATGAAAATGTAGAAGACACAGTAAAAATTTCAATAGATGTAACTAGTAAATGTTTAAGCTTCTCAATATAAAAAATTAAAAGTCAAAATAAAATTGGAATAAATGTTTATAATATATATTTAAAAATTCACTATGTAATATAAAGGATATATACAATTACATAAGAAAATCATTAAGATCTCAATACATGAATAATTGACAAGTTTAAGTTATTCAAAATCATACAAACATTTGGAAAAATAATAAACAAACATTTGGAAAAATTTATAAATAAACTATAATCAAAGAAATGAAAAATGAAGGGAAAAATAACCTAAGTGCCCAAGAATAGTGTATTGAGCATTGATTAATAAGTAAATGAATCTATTCAATGGATACGTTGTGTTGGTAGGAGAGAACAGCTTACACCTGAGCCCATCTATTTGCCTCAGCCAATAAATAACTTTTCACTGTTACTTCCACCCCCATTTTCCTTGAAGGAATTAATTTTGCCTGTTTCTCTATTCCTCCCGCATGCCCCAGCTCTTCCCTGTTCATAAGCCCTCCTCCACTTTCACCTTCATGAATCTGCAAAAGAAAGCATGTTCTTACCCCCTACACAGAAAGAGGTAGCTTCCTTTTCTCCTTTACTTTCTCTGCATATGTGCTATATGCCTTCATTTTTTTCTTGCTTTCAATTAATTAAGTTGCTGGGGCAGAATTGACCTTCTGCCTCATCTCCATCCAACTTGCAATTTGGTTAGGCATTTGTAAGTTATAAATGCAACTATGCACTAAGGGAGCCCAAGCAAACAGATTCAATTATCATGTTCTCTCTCAGTAATCATGCATAAACATGCAGTTTCCATGTGTTTCTTTGTTAGATTTAGGGTATGAGTCTATTTGTCATTTTGCCCTCAGATCTTTTCCTCACTCCTCACTACAAATTGTGTTTCTCAGACTTCTGTGCTCCTGGATTCCCATGTTGGTTTGGTCAATAGGAAGCACTGAAAGGAAAACTGGAAAAACTAAAGAGGGGAGATGCATGGAATTACTTTCTTTATCCATATTCCTTGCCTGCTTCACTTGGCATCTCTGACATCTTTTTCATAGATACAGCTCCAGCCTGGTGTCCCTATTACTAGGTCTTAGATCAGGTCTTAGAGAATCTTCCTTTTACCCTTCTTCTTTAGGGGTGAAAGAGGCTTCTGCTGCTGTTAGTCTCTGAGTAACAGACAGAGGCTGTAAGATGTGGAGGGTTCAAAAGAAGATAGGAAGATGAGGGAAAGTTTGGAACTTCCTAGAGACTAATTGAATGGTTATGTCCAAAATGCTGGTAGAATGCACAATGAAGTCCAGGCTGATGATGTCTCAGATGAAAATGAAAAACTTACTGGGAACTGAAGGAAAGTTCATTTTTGTTATTCCTTAGAAAAGAGCTTGGCTGCATTGTTCCCTTGTTGTAGGGGTCTGTGGAACTTTGAACATGGAGAATGATAATATAGGGTATCTGATTGAAGAAATTTCTAAGAAGTAAATAATTTAAGATGTCATCTGGCTGTTTCTAATAATCTGTGCTCGCATATATGAGCAAAGAAATGACCAGAAGTTGGAACTTATATTTAAAAGGGAAGCAGAACATAAAAGATCACAAAATTTGCAGGCTGGCCATGTGGTAGAAAAGAAAAGACCATTTTCAGGGAAGGAATTCAAGCAGGTTGCAAAAATTTACATAAGTTATCAGCCAAATGCTGATAACCAAGACAATGGGGAAAAGGACTGGAAAGCACATCTTCACAGGAGCCCCTCCCATGACCAGCCTGGAGGCCAAAGAGGACTGAATGGCTTTGTGAGACAAGCGCAGGTGCCCTGCACAGTATGGGGACACTGCTCCCTAATCCTGGCCACTCCAGCACCAGCCATGGCTCAAAGGGACCCAGGTACAGCTCAAGCTGCTGTTTCAGAGAATGCAAGTCATAAGCCTTGGCAGCTTCCAAACCCAGAGGTGTTAAGCCTCTGGGTGTGAAAAATGAAAGAGTTGAAGCTGGGAGCCTCTGTCTAGATTTCACAGGGTGTATGGAAAATCCAGAATGTCCAGGCAGACTCCTGCTGCGGTAGCTGGGCCCTCATTTAGAACCTCTAGTAGGGGAGTGCAGATGGGAAATGTGGGGATCCCCCACACAGAGTCCCCCATGGGACACTGCCTAGTGGAGCTGTGAGAAGAGGGCCACCATTTTCCAGATCCCAGAATGGCAGATCCACTAACAGCTTGCATCCTGCACCTGAAAAAGCCACAGGCATTCAATGCCAGGGCTTCAGGGTAGTCACAGTGGCTGAACCTTGTGAAGCCACAGGGGCAGAGCTGCTGAAGACCTTAGAAGCTCACTCCTCACACCAGTGTGCCCTGGATGTTGGACATGGAGTCAAATGAGATTATTTTTAAGCTTTAAAATTTAATGACTGCCCTGCTGGGTTTCCAACTTGCATGTGGCCTGTAACCTCTTTCTTTTGACAGATTTCTCTCTTTTGGAATAAGAAAGTTTACCCAATGCTTGTATCCCCCATTGTATCATGGAAGTAACTAATTTGCTTTTTATTTCACAATAATTTTATTTCGTATGTGGAAAGGACTAGCCTTGTCTCAAGTGAGATTTTGGTCTTTGGATTTCTGAGTTAATTCTGGAATGAGTTAAGACTTTCGGGATTGTTGGGAAGGCATGATTGTATTTTGCAATGTGACAAGGACATGAGAGCTGGGGGCCAGGGGCAGAATAATATGGTTTGGATCTGTGTCCCCACAAAATATTATGTCAAATTGCAGTCCCCATTGTTGAAGGTGGGGTCTAGTGGGAGGTGATTGGATCATGAGATGGGTTTCTCATGAATGGTTTAGCACCAACCCCTTGGTGCTATTCTCATAATAGTTAGTGAGTTATCATGAGATCTGGTTGTTTAAAAGTATGTAGCACCCCCCGCTCTCTTTTGTTCCTGCTCCCACCATGTGAGAGGCCTCGCTCTCCCTTTGACTTCTGCCATAAGGGTAAGTTCTGTGAGGCTGCCCCAGAAGCAAGCAGATGGCAGAATCATGCTTCCTGTACAGTCTGTAGAATCGTGAGCCAATTAAAACCCGTCTTTATAATTCCCAGTCTCCAGTATTTCTTTATAGCAATGTGAAAATGGATACATGCAAGATGCTTTTTAAAAAGTTAAATATCTAACAAAAACAAATATAGTGTATTCCTCTGCCTCTTAATAAAATGGTCAATCAATAAAAATACACCATCTTCTAGAGATGGAATACAATAAGATTGGAACACAAAGCCTAGCTTAATGTTCAAATAAATATTAATATAAGTATTAAATTATAAATGATCCAAATAAGACATGACCATATTGTGTTTGTTGGGATTTGGTAAGTTACAGAATAAATAATCTAAAAATTTTACTTATAGTTTTTTTCCCTCCTTCCCCCTAACCAAGAATCCTGTATCTGGCAAAACTGTTTTTCAAAAGTAAGCAGAAAATTAAGGCATTTCTAGACAAACAAAACTAATGCAGTCTGTTATCACTAGACTTGCCATTCAAGAAATGCTCAAGAGAGGCTCCGCATGGTGGCTCATGCCTGTAATCCCAGCACTCTGGGAGGCCAAGGCAGGCAGATCACTTGAGGTCAGGAGATCGAGACCAGCCTGGACAAGATGGTGAAATCCTGTCTCTGCTAAAGATACAAAAATTAGCCTGGCGTGGTGGCATGTGCCTCTAATCCCAGCTACTCAGGAGGCTGAGGCACGAGAATCACTTGAACCAGTGAGGTAGAGGTTGCCAAGAGCTGAGATAGCCCCCCCAGCCTGGGCAACAGAGCAAGACTCCATCTCAAAAAAAATAAAAAACAAATGTAATTATATCAGTCCAGGTGAATACATGAGCAATTATAAGGTAAATATTATTGTTACAATGGTTTGTAATTCCACTTTTTGTTTTTTAATGATATTCTATGTATTGAATAAACCTAAATATAAATATACCA
The DNA here is from genome assembly GCF_024542745.1 of Macaca thibetana thibetana. Lineage (NCBI taxonomy): Eukaryota > Metazoa > Chordata > Mammalia > Primates > Cercopithecidae > Macaca > Macaca thibetana. The sequence goes on along the minus strand of NC_065588.1, from coordinate 69,093,425 downwards.
AAAAAGATATGAGGCTAAAATATTTAAAAAACAATTAATAGTCTAAAAGCTAGTAGGATTGTAACTTGGTTTATAATTCAACACTTGTTTTCTATAAAATTAGAAAGACTAATTCATCTAAAAGAATTATTATTTTATGTTTTGGGACACATAGTATATAAAGTTGTAATTATGTGATGTCACCAACAACTGAAAGATGTTGGAAAAGAGCTGCTAAAGGACAAGGGTTTTTATATGCTGTTGAAGTTAATCTGATATATTTTCAAATTTGAGTGGTATATCCTTAGAATATTGAGTAGTCACAAAGCAAATAGTTGTAGACTACATACGAAAGGAATAAAAAAAGAATTTAAATGTTTTATTACAAAGAATAAACAACATAAAAGAAGATATTAACACAAGAAATAAATATCTATAAGGCTGTAAAAAACAAATAGCAAAATGTTAGAACTCCCTTTTCATCAGTGATTATAATTGTGCCTCAATATCCATGGGGAATTGGTTTCAGAATGTACCACTGACACCAAATTCCACTGACACCAACATCTCTTATATAAAATGGTATAGAAATAGTCTTATGTAAAATAATAAGAAAAAAATGTCCATACACGTTCAATACAGAAGCAATCACCATTTTTTAAAATATTTTTGATCTACAGTTTGTTGAATTCACAAATTCAGAACCCACAGATACAGAGGGCCAACTCTATTTTCAACATAAATGGTTTAAATTCTCTAATCATGAAACAGAGATTGACAGAATAGATTTTTAAAATTATTCAACTATATGCTGTCTACAAGAGGTTCCTTTTTAGGTCAAAAGACACAAATACATTGAAAGTGAAAGGATGAAAAAAGATATTTCATGCAAATAGTAACCAAGAGAGAGCAGGAGTGGCTGGATTAATATCAAAGGATAGAGATTGAAGGGAGAAATAGTTACATGATAATAGTTAGAGATTTTAACTTCACTCTTGCTAATGGGTAGAACAACCAGACAAAAACTAAGTGAGAAAACATAGGATTAAAACAACACAATAAACTAACTAGGCATAGCAGACGTATAAAGAACACTCTACCAAAAACAGCATATACAGCATGTACATTCTTCTCCAGTGCATATGAGAATTTTCCCAGAATAGAGTTAGGCCTAACAATTTGTTAGGCCACAAATTGTTTTGATGTATTTTAGAAAGATACAGATAGACACCATGCAAAATATTTTCTTTAACCACAGTAGGATGAAATTAGTTCACAGATTCATGGAGTAAACAACATTCTCTTAAACAGCCAATGAATCAAAGACAAATTCAAAAGGGACATTGGAAAATATTTAGAGACTATGGAAAATCAAAACATAACATACTAAACCTTATGAGTGTCAATGAAAAGCAGTGCTAATGGGAAATTTATAGCTAGAAACACATTAAACATAAGTTCTCAAATTAACAGCTGAACTTTACAACTCATGAAAATGGAAGGAGAACAAACTAAGCCAAGGTAGAAAAAGGAAAATATAATAATAATGATTACATAGACATAAATGAAATTAAAAAATAGGAAAACAATAGAGAAAACCAATGAAACCAAAAGTTGGTTTACTGAAAAGCTCAACTAAACTGACAAAATCTTAGCTATATGGACTAGTAGAAAAAAAATTCAAAATACTAGAATCAGAAATGAAAGTTGGGACATTACTACTGATTCTACAAAAATAAAAACCATTATGGAGAGTGCTATGATAAATTCTACACCAACCAATTGGATAATTTAGATGAAATGGACAAAATCCCAAAAACACAAAAGCTACCAAGACTAAATCACAAAGAAATAGAAAATCTGTATATACCTACAACTAGTGAGGAAATTTAATCAGTAATAAAAAAAAAAAAAATCCTAGATCTGATGGCTTCATTGGTGAATTCTACCTAATATTTAAATAACTAACACAAATTATCCAACTTTTCCCAAAAAATGTAGACGAGGAAAGACTTTGTAACATATTCTATGAGGCCAACATTACTTGCTAACAAAGTCAGACAAAGACACCACAAGAAAAGAAAGCTACCAGTCAATATCCTTTATAAACATTGATGCAAAATCATCAACAAATACTAGCAAATGAAATTCTGCAATATATTTCAAGGATTATAGACCACGATCAAGTGGAATTTATTCCTGGAATGCAAGTATGGTTTAACATATGAAAACTGATCTGTGTAAGACATCACATTAACAGACTGATAGGGAAAAACACATGATCATCTCAATTGATGCAGAGAAAGCATTTGACACAATTTAGCACCCTATCAATAAGCTAGGAATAAAAGAAAACTACCTCAACATATAAAAGCCATATATGAAAAGCCCACATACTACACAATGGTAAAAAGCTAAAAGCTTTTACTGTCATAACAGGAACATAGCAAGGATCCTTACTTTCGCCACTTCCATCCAACATAGTACTTGAAGTTCCAGCTAGAACAATTAGGCAAGAAAAAGAAATTAAGCCATCAAAATTGAAAAGACAGAAAAAAAAATCCTTTTTATAGATGTTACAATCCTATATGTAGGAGGCTCTAAAGAGGCCTATACATGAATTGAGCACAATAGCAGAATTCAGCTAAACAAACAAAAATCAATTGCATTTTTATACACTAACAGTGAGCAAACTGAAAAAGAAATTATAAAAATAATAAAATAATTTCACTGGCATAGCATTCACAAAGAATAAAAACTTAGAAATTAGACAATAAGATGAAAGAATCATACAATGAAAACAACAAAATATTGCTGAGAAATTAAAGAAGACAAATTAGTGGAAACACATCTTCTGTTCATTGATTGAAGGGCTTTATATTTTTCAGATATCAATACTGCCCAAAGTGATCTACAGATTCAAAGCCATTTCTATTAAAATCTCAATGACACCTTTTAGAGAAATAGAAATACCTATAGTAAAATTCATATGGAATTAAAAAGTACCCCAGATATCTAAAAAAAAAAAAATTGAAAGAGAACAAAGTAGGAGAACTCACATTTCATGATTTCAAAATTTACTACAAAGCTATAGTAATCAAAACAGTCTGATACTGGCATAAAGGCAGACATGTAGACTAAGGAAATAAAATATAAGCCTAGAAATAAATGTTTAGAGGTATGTCAAAAAATAATTTTTGACAAGGGTGCCAAATCCATTCAATAGAGAAATGGCAGTCTTTTCAATAAATGATGCTGGGAAAACTGTATATTCACAAGCAAAATAATAAAGTCAGACACCTAACACCATATACAAAATTAACTTAAAATGGATAAAAAATCTAAATATAAGACATAAAACTATAAGAGTCTTAGAAGAAAACATAGGGCAAACGTTAATGACATTATATTTGGCAATGATTTTTTGGATATAAAACCAAAGGCACAGGCAATCAAAGAAAAATATAGATAAATTGACTTCATATTGTTTTAATTGTGTATCTAAAGACAAGATCAACAGAGTAAAAAGGCAACCTGAAAAATGGAAAATAATATTTGCAAAATATAATATTTGAGATACATACACACACACACAGATAATTTTTACCTTGTATATGTATATATAGGATATATAGAATATATAAGAAATGCCTGAAAACAACAAAAAAAAAATTCACAAATAGGCAAGGATTTGAATGAACATTTCTTCAAAGAAGATATATAAATGGCCAATAAACACATAAAAAGATTATCAACATCACTAATTATTATGGAAATGAAAATCAAAATTACAATGAGATAACACCTCACACCCATTAGGATGGCTAGTATAAAAAAAAAACAAACAAACAAAAACAGAAAATAACAAGTGTTGGTAATGATGTGGAGAAACTGAAATCCTCATTGACTCTTGGTAGGACTGTAAAATATATATACTGTTAAATACAGTATGGCAGTTTCTCAAAAAGTTAAAAATGAAATTATAATATGATCTAGCAATTTCATTTATGAGTATATACCAAAACAAATTGAAAACAGGGTCTCAAAGAGATAGTTGTATAACCACGTTTATAGCAGCAATATTCACAATAGTTAATATGGCTAATATGTATAAACAAAACAGGTGTACATCAACAGATGACTAGATAAGCCAAATGTGGCACATGCATACAATAAAATATTATTCAACCTTAGAAAAAAGTATAATTATGACATATTCTACAACATGGATTAATTTTGAGGACATTGTACTAAGTGAAATAAGCTAGTTTCCAAAAGACAAATACTATATGATTTCACTTACATGAGATCCTAGAGTAGTCCAAATCACAGAGACAGAAAGTAGAATGATGGTTGCCAAGAGAAGGGGGAAATGGGGAGTTACTGTTGAATGTATACAGAGTTTCAGTTTTATAATATGAAAATAATTATAAAGATGTATGGAGGTGATGGTTGTAAAACAGTATAATTATTTAATATGACTGAACGTTACACTTAAAATGATTAAGAGGGTAAATGCTACATTATGTGCATTTCACCACAAAAAAATAAATTGAAAAAAAATTTCAATACCTTGAGCCAGTAGCAGTCTGAGCTGACTGCCTGGGGAATGTATTTGTAAATTTTTCTGTGTTCATGGCTAGTTGACTATTGTCAAATATAGTTTTCAAACATATTTGAAACAAAACATATTTTAAATTTAAAATATATGCTCAGTGTTACATATAAGTGAATTACTATTCTGCCATTAATTGCTGTATAAAAGTACTCCAAACTTTGTGGTATAAAACAGCAACTGTTGACTAGAAAATCAGGTAAGGCACTACGGAAACAGCTTTTCTCTGCTCCATGAAGTCTGGGACCAAGACAGAAACTGAAGCTCTACTTGGACAACAATGATCTCAGCATAAAGGAAAAAGAGTAAGAGAGGTGATAAAGCTATGTTTTGGTTCAGAAATCTATTCAGTGTTGCTCACATGCCATTAATGTGGAAGGAATATATGATCCTCCCACTGGAAGCACTGCAAATCACAAGGTAATGGGTAGGAATGCACAGTCATTTTGGAGGGTTGGAAGAAGTGGCAGTTATAGATTCTATCTCTTGCTACTGTTGCAGAATTTTCTCCTTAGTTTGGCTAAAAACAGTCTCTTGTCATACGACCAGGAAACATAAGGCTCGCGGACACAAAGAAAGGTGAGGAAAATGGAATTTACTGGGTGAACAGGATAATCGAAAAATAACTCACAGCAAAGCAAGAGAGAGTCCCGCTGGCACGTTTCCCGCCTCACAAATTGAATTCCAGGTCACCACCCAGAACTGAAGAGGCCAGGCTCCTCCCCACTGCAAACCGGCGCAAACTTTCCGAAGCTCCACCCTGTCCTCCCAGTGCGCAGGTGGGCATTGTTAGGGAGAATCAGTCAGGAAAGGGCGGGCTTCATCCGGGACCAGCAGTCCAGTTTTTCAGCCTTCAGGCTGTTTTAGACTTGAAGGCAGTGTTTCGCTGGAGACCATTTGCGGTCTCCTGTCTCTGTCACTATGATTTGTAGTGACCTTTTCCAATCTCCAGATAGTTCTTAAGACCCTGTAGCTTTGGGAATCTGGTGTTCTAGGCTTGGACTCTAAACAAACAAAAATTACAAATTATATTTTACAAAACATTTCTCTTGAGCCATCTCAATTTGCCTCTTAAATGATCTTCATAGATTTATGAGTATGCCTTTGCCAACAAAAACAATAACTTGCAAATTGTAAATCTTTCAGAATGGAAAACAAAGACTGATCAGGATTCCTGCACTCACCTCCCGGATCAAACGGACAATTACCCAGCAGCTGTCCCAGAGGGTTACGGATTTTCAGAGGAATGACTTCCGTATATGCGTGTGTGTTTAAGCAAATATTTATTTGTCACCCTTTACCTTAATTGCAGCTACTTATTTCCAAGTGGTTATTTCACTGAAAGGCAGAAGGGCTGTAGGCATGTGTGAGTAACAATGGAAATGCAAAGTATTCTTAGCATTGAATGATGCCAATCTAATGAAAGCTACAAATGATGAAGTTGTCCGCAGATATTGTTTGGTTATCATTAACAAATCACATTATCTTCCCCTTCTCTCTGCAGCAATCAGTCTCCTGAAGCAAACTACATGTAAATTCTTTTGACAGAAGGCAATTCCTTTTCTCTATTTCCTCCTTAACTCCATAATGAAATCCTAATGAATACTAAAGGTTTCTGTGAGTAGTACAGTATTCATCTATTGTATTACTGATTGAAAAGAACTTGCTGCATATTCAGAGAGATATAAAGGACTTGATTTTCAAACAAATAGTTTTGATAGGCAGATTCAGGATAAATCTAAATTGTATTTAATCATGCTACTGTTGCAGTGCTCTTATAACAATTTTTCACATCAAGTTATTATCTTTAATATCTTTAAGAACTATTGTAATATGTAGAGCCTATTTCCTGATTAGCTACATCCATTTTAATATTATTTCCACCTATCAGTACTATGGGAATAATGGCATAATAGTAGTCTAGGAAGTCAAAATATTGTCCTAAATAAAACCTCTAGGGATGAAGTCTTGGAACACGTATGCCTAAAGAGAGGGGTGTCTTCTAGCACTAATTTGATGGCCTTTCTAAAAATAAAAATACTTTTGTTTTCATGCACTCTCAATTGCCTACAGGTCTAAACTCCCTTTTGTAAAGGGAATACATATATGTGTGTATATATATAATGAAAAAATATATACATGTATATAATGAAAAATGTGCTGTTTCAAGGGTGTTTATTATGGCATCCCAAACTAATGAATGACTTGCTGTAGCCAAAAGCTTGAGGCTTCAAACCTGAACACTTCTACATATAACTCATCCTATGTGCTCACTGTACCTTTACAGTGTTAACAGAGAAAAATATGAATACATCCAAAAAGTTTTAACTCAGAAGAAAAAGCAAATGTGATTTTTTTAAAGTTAGACTTCAAAATAAACTCAGTGGAAAATTATTGCCACTTGGAAAGAATTAGCTTCATTATACTCTATGTCTTTACAGTCAGGAGCCTAAAAATATAATTTCCTTGAATTTTCACCTTTTGATGTTATTTCCATTTTTATTAGTTTCACTTTAATCCATCTTTTATGTTTTCCTAAATATATTTTTGATTCCTCTTTATTTAGGCATGGAAAAACAAAACAGGATAAGTGACCCAATAAATCTTTGAATTACACTACTGGGCATTTCGCATTTATCATTTTCTTTAACTTACAAAATGAAAGACCAATTGTATCCAAGTTTGGCTACCAAAATGAAGTTTACCAAGATATCGTTTATCTTGATTTTGTTATTAATCTATCATCTTGAAACCACATTTCATTCACTTGAAGTTTTCAAATAGTGTTATCTTCTGTGATTACACCGATTTGATTCCACGATTGGTAAATTCTTAAATCAAACGGTAGAGTCTATGTAGAAACAAAGTGATATAAATTTTTTTATAATCTTTTCTTCTAATTTCTTTAAGAACTACTGTGAGGTGCTCTTTAATTGTGGAAATAATTACACCTTATATAGTTATTAAGAACCAACTCAAAATGAGCCATCTCAGCTTGGTCTTGTATTTCAAAGGAATAAAACTCACTGTACAAATACATAAATAATAAGATACTCATAAAATAAGAGGTTAATCATGAGTAAAATATGGTATTAAATGTGTGACTGAAAACTATAGGAAACACTGAAGTACAATCAAGGTGATGAGGGTATAATCTCTATAGCAGGTACTAGAATGTGATTGTAATTAAGAAAGGTGGAACCCAATCAACTGTATTATAAACTGTGAAAAAGCATTTAGAGTAAAGTACATGAAAATATAATTCAAATACGTGAAAATACAAATGACTAATGAATAAGATTGTACGTTCATCTAGTAACTTAATTAAAATAATAGTGAGAGGTCATTTTTGCCTATCAATTTGTCAGTTTATCAATAGAATAATACCAAATGCTTGCACAAGTTAAACAAAGAAAGTAACTTCACACATTTCTGTTGGAATATAAATTTTGACCTATTCCAAAATGCAATTAATAAAAATGTATTAATAACTGTTGAGTATATTTCTAGTATTTTTATTAAAACTACTTTTAAGGAGTTATTCTATGGGGATTGTGTCTCAAAATGTATAGAATTATATACCAAGCTGTTTATTGCATTTGTTAATAATAAAGTTATAAATAACCCAAATGCCAAGAATGAGAGACTGATTAAATATATACATTATTTGATATAATGAATTATTAGCAGACTTCAATTATATTTTTGGAGAATTTAATAGCATGTTAAGGTGTAAAAACATGTACATTTTAATTCATTTTACTATTCAATTATGTTACCTTCATGTATAGAAATATGCTAGTTAAGAACATTAAAATGTTAAACATTGTCGCCTTTATATTCTGAAATTGTGGTTAATTTTTGCTTAATTACTAACATACATAATATATAAATACTTAAGCGGTATCTTTATTTTGGCAATGTTTATTTATATTTACTTCTGAATAGGTTCTCAAACTTACCTCTGCTACTTGCTTTTTACAAAATTAACAGTACTGGCTGGGCGCGGTGGCTTACGCCTGTAATCCCAGCACTTGGGAGGCCAAGGCAGGAGGATCACAAGATTAGGAGTTCGAAACCAGACTGACTAACATGGTGAAACCCCGTCTCTAATAAAATACAAAAACTTAGCTGGGCGTGGTGGCACACGCCTGTAATCCCAGCTCCTCAGGAGGCTGAGGCAGGAGAATCACTTGAACCCAGGAGGCAGAGGTTGCATTGAGCCGATATTATGCCACTGCATTCCAGTCCAGTCTGGGCAATAGAGCGGGACTCCATCTCAAAAAAAAATAATAACAACAGTATGTTATTGTAATTTCATTCTGTTGTATGTAACTGTTGGTCATTTCCCTTTACTCTCAAAAGAATTGGGGGTTTTGCTGCATAATAAATCATATCAAAACTCAGTGGCTTAAAAGAGCATTCAAGGATAAGCTCACAATTCTGTGGGTCAACAACTTAGGTCAGGCTTAAATAGACAATACTTATTATGCTGGTTTCCCTGTGCACACATGTACAGCTATAATCACCTCATAGATTTGTGTGGAACTTGGACACTCGAGGATGGCATTCCTTACATGTTTGGTGATCCATGCTGGCTGTCGGCAAGGGATGGCTGTCTGCTCAGGTCATAAAGTTAACTGGAAAAACATGTTTTCAGCCAGTTGGCATGGGCTTGTACAAATAGTGGCAGTCGCAGAGTTTCCATGAGCCACAAGCTCCAACGAACAAGCATTTTTTAAGTTTCTTCTTGAAACACATTTGCTGTTGTCCCACTGGCCAAAGCATATGGTGAGGCCCAGAGTCAGTAAGCAAAGGTGCTATCTAAACACATGGATTAAGGAAGGGATAAATAAAAATTGGGATTGTTACTGCTACAATCCACTATACTCTTCTATTTTATTCTATATACAGTCAGCCCTCTGTATCAGTGGGTCCCTCAGCTGTGGATTCAACCAAACACAGATGGAAAATACTTTTCAAAAAATTGTGTCTGTACTGAACCCGACAGACAATTTATTGTTATTATTCTCTAAACAATATAGCATATCAACTATTTACATAGCATTCACATTGTGTGAGATATTATAAGTAATCTTGAGATAAGTTAAAGTTTATAGGAGGATGTGCATCGGTCATATGCAAATACTACACCATTTGGTAGTGGGGACTTGAGCAACTGCAGATTTCAGTATCCAAGGGAGGCCTGGAACCGATCTCCAACAACAAATAGAGATGACTATATTGCCACAGCTTATTTATCCATGTTTCTCTCAACATTTAGATGGTTCCTGGAATTTGTTTTTATGAACAGTTTTACTATGAACGCTTTTGTATGTCCTCTGTTTATAGGTGCAAGAAGTTTTCTTAGATCCTTAACTAGGAGTAGAATTTCTGGGAAAATATGTAAATAGTCAATTGTATAGAATATATCATTTTTTCCTATCAAGATTGTTTCAACTATACTCCCACTAGCAATGCAGGGCACAGACAATTGAAACAAATCATTAACAGCTATGTAGTTTTATTTTTTAAAATATCATTTTATCTTTCTTTTTTTTCCTTTTTGAAATTGAATCTCACTCTGTCACCCAGGCTGCAGTGCAATGACATGATCTCAGCTCACTGCAACCTCCGCCTCCCAGGTTCAAGCAATTCTCCTGCCTCAGCCTCCTAACTGGAATTACAGGTGCCCACCACCATGCCTGGCTAATTTTTGTATTTTCAGTAGAGACAGGGTTTTGCCATGCTGACCAGGCTAGTCTTGACCTCCTGACCTCAAGTGATCTGCCCACTTCAGCCTCCCAAAGTGCTGGGATTACAGGCATGAGCCACCCACCCCAGGCCATTTTATCTTTATTATTGAAAACTAACAGTTAAATTACAAAGTAACAAAGGTAATTTGAGTTAAGTAAGGAATGGGCTACATTAAACATACAATATGAATGCCAGAATGTGTAAACTGTTTGCTCAGTACTTCATTCATTCGAAAACATTTATTAGGTACCTTATAGAACACTGTGTTCAGAGCTAAATATAATTGTAAAGACATGTTCTTTGTCTTCAAGGGCTTATGATTTATTCCAGAGTTTGAAAAAATAAATAATTAACAGAAACAGCTAACACATCATGCTTTCTATGTACTAGATGTTGTTCCAAGTACCTGGCATATATTAACTCACTTAATCCTCACAATAGTCCTATGAGAGTGACACTGTTTTCATCCCCATTTTACAGATAAGGAAACTGAGGCAGAGGTTAGTATTTTACACAAGATCAACCAACTACTAAGTAGTGGAGCCAGGACTCAAACCCAGGCACTCTGTTCTCAGAAGCTTCATCTACCCTTTAATCTCCATCTACCCCTTAACTCTTCTATTCATTCAAAAAGTAGTGAAACAAATATGAACAACAATATGCTCAGCAGATTAACATGTAATAGAAATCTGCTTATTTGAATTGGACCTGACCTATTTAATAAAATCTCCAAGATTTTTATACCATAACTACCAAATCACATAGCAAATGAAAATAAATACAATCATGACGTGTGATCTTTTTCTTTGTTTTTTAGTCAATTATCATTAGACAGAAAACAAGTGCTTTAATATGCTAAATTAACTCTGCCTAACTTATATAAGAGTTATTGTTCTTTTCCATTATGTGAATCAAATATGGCAGACCTATATACAGGTTGAGTATCCCTTATCCAAAATGCTTGGGACCAGAGTGTTTTGGATTTCAGATTTTTTCAGATTTTGTAATATTTGCCTTACTTACTGATTGAGCATCCCAAATCCCAAAATCTAAAATCTGAAATGCTTCTATGAGCATTCATTTTGAGCATCATGTTAGTGTTCAATAAAAGTTTCAGATTTTGAACAATTTCAGATTTGAGATTTGAGATGCTCAACCTGTATATGTATACATATTTACATATGTATATGTATATATACACATATCACATATTATATATTACATACTACTTGCTATGTACAATGTATTATTTATTACATTTTATGTTATATATATGTAAACAAACACATATGTATGTATAAAACAGTGAAGATTTATCATTTTGCATTCTTCATTATCCATTTTCCCTAACAGCAGCTTTATTTATTTTGAAAAATTACTCATTTCAAGCAAAGAGTGGTCTTGTTGGAACAGTAAATTTGGATGCTGATATTGTTTGGCTCTGTGTTCCCACACAAATCTCATTACACAGTGTAATCTTCATGTGTGGAGGGAGGGACTTGTAATCCCAACGTGTAGAGAGAGGAAAGTGATTGGATTTGGGAGAGGTTTCTTCCGTGCTATTCTCATGATAATGAGTGAATCTCATGAGATCTGATGGTTTTAAAAGTGGCAGGTTTTTTTCTGTGCTCACATTCATGCTGTTTCCTGCTGCCTTGTGAAAAAGGAGACTGCTTCCCCTTCTTCCATGATTGTAAGTTTTCTGAGGTCTCCCTCCCCGTACTTCTATCATGCCTGTGGTACTTTGAGTCAATTAAACCTCTTTCCTTTATAATTACCCGGTCTCAAGTAATATTCTTTACAGCAGTGTGAAAACAGTCTAATACAGATGCCCTGCTTCCCACTAATGGGAGCCAAAGGAATATCTCAAGGAGGTCTCCTTTAACCACAAAGGTATAGTCAAAGCAGAGTCATGTGAAAGACATCCCAAGTATTATGAGACTTGGCTGTCGCAATGGGTCATTTGCAATCCAAAGGAATCATACTCCCTCAATATACCCCTCACTGGAATAAAGTATTCTTTGTTCATTATAATAACGTGATCTTTTAATGGATAGTCCTAGAATTATTCTAAGAATTTCATTCATTGGATGTGTTCAGTATTTTGATACTCAGAGATAGCAAATTATAAATAATACTTAAAAATCAGTACAGTATTGTGTATGCTAACTCAGAAACTACTCATTTATGTCTCAATCCCCTATTATTTCCCTCCTGAACACCAGGCTATAGTTTATTTCCTAACTTCCGATGCATTTAGGTGTGGTCATCTAAGTAATTCCTGGTCGATGAATGAAGAAAAGGTGAGGTACTCCATACCCAAGACTAATTCATAAAACTTTCCATGCAGCTACCCTCTCTCCTCTTCCATCTGTCACTCATTATTGATTCCCAGAGCAACCTTTAAAGTCAAAAGGGAAGTTGGCAAATCCTACATCAACCTGTGTCTCTTGTGACAATGTTGCCATTTATACTTGGTATTTGCTCTTGTCTGAAAGTTCTTCCACCAATATCTCATAAGTCTGCCTAAACCTCTGTCGGGCTTCTGCTTAAATACTACTTTATGGACAAGGACTTCCCAATATACCTTATTTAAAGTAGCAGCATACTTGAGGACACTCTGTGCCTTTTTATTCTGATTCAGTTTTCTCCTATAACATTACTTTCTTGCACACTTCTTTTTTTGTCCATTACCTGTCTCTGTCTACAGAATATATGTTTCATGAGGGATGAAGCTCATCCGTCATGAGCTTCAATTTTTTTTCAATGCTATGTACCCATAACTAAATAGAATGCTACAATGAATATTTCTTGAATGCATGAATGAACAAATAAATGGCTATTGGGCATTGTGCTTGAATTTCAAGATATTACATATGTTAAGTGGAATCATGAAAAGAGAAATCTTATATATTAATGTTTTCAAGAGTTAAATGATATATTTTTTAAACAACATAAATATAATGAGAGATAAAGAAAAAACTTCCCTTAGAGTTAGAGTTAGTATATAAATTAGAAAAAGAAAAAAAAAGGAGAAATGACAGAGAATAATTACAAGGAAAGTTCAAAGGCAAATTGGTTTAAACGTTACTTGTAAATTGTCTCTATTTTGATTCACTGGTGATTCTTGTTCTGTCACATGGATTATAGAGCAGGGAGAAAGGTGAGGAGAAAAAGAAATACCAGACATTTAAATTATAACCCAGCAAAAAGGTCAAAGAAATGCTGCTTAACACTTTTCTTCTTAAGGAAGAGGAAATATTAAAAGAACTAACAGCTCAAGAATAGAAGAGCATTTGCCACATTCATGCCAAACTCAAATTGGTTTCCAGAGAAATAATAAAAATGACATTCTTTTTGCAAGCAAAAAAAATGCAGAAATAAAAATGCAATATTACAAATAGAAAACAGCCATCCCACTGACTAAGTGTCCATTTCATGGACCTGCTTCATCAGTTGTTGTGTTTCCCGATCAGTTACTGTTACATATCACCCAACAGATTAGAATTCACTGGAACAGTCTAGCTGACTTGACATGATCATGGAGAAAAAGAGGCCTTATTTATCGGCAAGTTCTGCATTTTTGAATTACTATTACTTTACAAGAATGAAAAAGGATTTTTAAAAAAACATAAATATGGCCTTTAACAAATTTCTAAATTATCTTGTTACTCTTATTATATATACACAGAGAGATGACAAAAAACTAGATTATAAGAGGTTGGAACCAGAAAACAATGGGAAAAGAATAGCTGTGTCATAACCAACTTATGTGACTTTTTCCATTTAATGCTTCTATCAGTCAGAGTATGCCAGGTTGCACTGAAATAATACACACTCCACAATCTCAATGGCTTAAAGCAATAAAAGTTTATTTGCGTGTTACATGTCCACCAAGGGTTTGCTAAGGGATTTGCTCTAGTGGTTCTCATGATAAAACTTTTACTAGAACATTACCAATAATCATAGCAGACAAAAAGAGAAGGTAACAAACCACCCAAGTGACATATTAAAATTTTTGCCTACATATTAATGACCAAAGCCTATATATGGCCTCACCTAACTCCTATACCTAACTCCTAACTGACTTAATCATGCAATTCAACCAGGTGCACAGGAAGAAAATCGAATCTGCTAGATAGAAATAGCAAATACTACAATGCTTATAAAAATCTACTTGAGTAGTAAAACTAAGCCACAGGGAAGTTAAATAACTTACTCAATGACACTTGTAAGTAGCATAGCCAGTTTTGAAATTCAGGCTTTTCTGATTGTAGGAAAGAAAGCAATAAGAATTAGCAGATGGTGAGGATGAGACCTTGATTAATTCAATGTTACTAATCCCTTGCTACTGGAAGTGTTGTTTGTGGAACAGCAGCATAGCATCACTGGAGAATTTATTAGAAATGCACAATCTCAGCCCCACCCCAGACACTAAATCAGAATCTGCCTTTTAACAAGGTCTCCTGGTGACTCATGTGTATATTAAAGTTTGAGAAGTACTGTATTAAACTTTATCTCTAAGCGCATATTAAGTTTCATTGGAAATAATGTATTACGGTTCCCTGCTTCAAGTCTACACCTATCCATTAATGAGGTCTTCCACCAGATTTACCACCATCACCATCATCCAGGTGTTTCTGGTACTCCTGTGTAGGAATACAATAAGTACACTTACCTTTCTTCAACTTTAACGCACTACTCTTTACTTTCCCCGTAGTCCATGATCTCCAGGTACAGTGACCTCTACTTCCTTCCTCTGTCAGTCCTTGGGGCCAAAAATACATCTTATTGTCTGTGTTGGGGTTGAGGAATGAATGAAAAATGAATATCTAGAACTCAAGTCACCATTAACCCCTGGGTCTCTCAGCAGCAATGCTTTGTTCCCAGGGTCAAGCACATTTGTCCGTATACACAGCTCATTCATCTTTTCTTTTAGCAACACTTTTCAAATGATTCAAGACCAGTTTATGGAGCAAGTGTGTGCATTCTCCTCATCTCTATCATCTTCATAGCTCTTTTTTTCTCCTCCCAAGAACATCAACCCCAAAAGAACCCCCTTTAGTCAAAAATAAGTAAATAAAAAACCCTCCCATGGATGTTGAATCATGTAAAAAACACTTCAGGTAAGGCGGACTTCAGACTAGCAGAAATTATCTCTTGTAATTAATACATCTAGGCTATCAAATAGAAAATTATCATTTCGAATAAATCTAAAGACTCTTAATTGGACAAGTGATATGGCTTCACACTACTTTCAATCCAAATAATTACCAAAGAGGATATTGTCCTTGAGTGTCTTGGCATCTTTCTCCTATACATAATAATAAATTAAAATTTCATAAGAAAATCTATAATTTAAAAAAGATAAAGAATGAAAAGAAAAAGTCAGATAATAAATATACATTAATAGAACAGAATGCAATATATAAAATATAAGCAGACTTGGTCTGGTACGGTGGCTCCTGCCTATAATAGCAGCTCCTTGGAAGGCTGAGGCAGGAGGATTTCTTGAAGGCAAGAGTTTGACAACAGCCTGGGCAATATAGTGAGACCCCAGCTCTTACAGAAATACAAAAGTAAAACAAAAATTTTCCTAAGAAATATAAGCAGATACGAGTTTTCTCATACAAGGCTATCCTTCTTTGTTTTAGAAACAAATTCCTCTTACTTCCAATTTTGGTTGTAATGCCCACCTAGACATAACGTTTTCCAAACCATATGACTAAGTTTTAGCCAATGGATATGAGCAACTCTCAGGTCACATTTTTAAAAGAAGGCTAGTTGCCTTCTAAGTGTTTTTTTTTTCCTCCTAAGCTGAGACATAGCAACAAGCAGAACAATCACCTTTAATCCAAGGATGAAATTTATGCTGATGATGAATAAGCAACGTTTTCAAACCTGATTATATACCAGCTTAGACTTTTATGCAGAGGAGAAATAAATCTTCTGTCGCGTTTAATTCGCTGCTAATTGATCTCTCAAAGCATTTACATTCATATTCTAATATAAGACTTAATACAAAAAAATTTTCAACAAAACCTAACCAAATAAAGAAAACACATATACTGAGGGTCTTGCTTGCCTGCTGAGTGAGAACTAAAAACAGTAGAATTATTACATAAGAACAAAAAAAAAAGACAGCTACATTTCACTTTTAAAAAGAAAAATTTTTTATTTAAAAAATAAATTTTGAAAGGCATTTACATTTTTCATAGATATAAAACAAAATTTATTTGCAAAATATTTTTATATCTAGTGAGTGAGGATCTTTTAAGTCTACACAGTTTATGATTTTTTGTTTAATAAAGTGCACCATGTAGACCTTTAAATATCTTCTCTTTCTAGATTTTATTTCTTAAAATGAGACCATCATGTTCCCCAGCTCCAATCTACCCTGCCAATTTTTATTCCTACTTCTTTCTGCCATCTTATTAGTCTCTTCTTTGTAGTGCCTCTCATGTGAATTTCTTCTGTTTCACTTCACTGTTCTATTCAAATCCTTACCTACTTCTTCCAGGGTTCTTGAAATAATAACACTCTATGTGGCCATTGCTCCAGCTCCAGCCTCCAGTTGCCTCTAACCTCTTGCTCTTTCTCTTCTTCTAGTTAAGAATTTACTGGGACTTATTTAAAAAAATCATTTTTGTGTAAATCATCTCTTTTCCCAAATACCTTTAAAAGTTATAGTAGAAATTTCAAATTTCTATGACTACAACCTATTTTAATGTGTTTCTTAAGTTTCTCAGTAGTTTTCCATAGAATCCTCTGCTTTGTCCAAAGACAACTGCTCTTTAATTACTAAGTACAACCCATGTATTTACACCTCTTCCATTTGCCTATTCTACATGCGCCTGAAAAGCATTCTGCATGCAAAACTTCCCTAAAGCCTATTTTTCCTGCAAAGCTCCCATGGCCCCCGACTTTTTCCGTTAGACTTTCTTCAGCTGTCCTAAAACCAGTCTCTCTGCTTCTGATTTCCCAGGGTTCTTACAGTCTGTTCCATTCACTTGGATTTTCTATTATTTCTCATCCTTCAAGGGTCATCAATCAATTATTAAATATGTTTAACCTACCGTGCAGAAAGTACTTGGCCTGATGTTGGGAATTCAAAGAACCAAAAGATATGATAATTTGAAGGACCTACAACTTGGGAAGACCCATCACAAAAATTTTAAAGGATAAATTACAGTACAATGTTATTTAGAGTTCTTGGGATTCAGAATAGGGCACATTAACAGCTGTAGCTCTTACCTCAGCACCCTGAGAATTTTATCATTTTGTCTTCCTTCTTCTTAACATCAATTAGTTAAAACTACCCTCAATAATTTATATTGAAAGTTTTTGGAATTAATACCATTTAGAAGAAAAAGTTTTTGCCTCTGTCCAAATCAAAGCAAAATAGAAGTGAAGTAAGACGTGAAGCACCTTACTTACTGTCATAGGGAAGCCTCACAATCTTTAGTCTGTTTAATTCTGACACTCTCACTCCTTGCTATTTTTGTGTGTTCTTTGGAAATCTCACTGTTACTCTCTCTTACATGAAGTTTCGTTGACTCACACAAATGCACTCTACTTTGGGGTTTGCCTATTCCTTCTTCAGGTTCTAGGAATTGGTGTTCTGCTTCTGGTTCCTCTGCTGAGTTCAGACATGCCCCTAGAGGTGTGAACTGGACTCAGCAGAAGAGTGTCCCTCTAGGAGCGCACCAGAGCAGGACACATATCCCACACTGGTTTCCTTTGCCCATGTTCTACATCCGGTCAATGGGAGAAAACACCCATTCTTTGTTCAGGCAAATGGCCAATGTAAGGCTAATCCCACCCTAAGCAGGTGACTAGCCCATCTCTCACTCTCTAGATTTCCAAGGCATGTGTGAAACATTAGTCAATTGTATTGCCATAACTCAGAGTCTACATATCACACTCTCCTGGTTAGGGCTGTCAGATTTAGCACTTTAAAGTGTAGGACTTCCAGCTAAATTTGAACTTTAGATAAATAACAGATGTTTTTTAAGTTCTAAATTTGGTTTTTATTTATTATGTTTTGTAAATACTAATTATGTAAGAATTCAAAATAAATATATAAAAATCAAGTAATACATGCTTTTTTTTTTTTTGCAAATGGAGTCTCACTCTGTCACCCAGGCTGGAGAGCAGTGGTGCATTCTTGGCTCACTGCAAACTCCCACCCCTGAGTTCATGCCATTCTCCTGCCTTAACCTCCTGAGTAGCTGGGACTAAAGATGCCCGCCACCACGCCTGGCTAATTTTTTTGTATTTTTAGTAGAGACGAGTTTTCACCGTGTTAGCTAGGATGGCTCGATCTCCTGACCTCGTGATCTGCCCACCATGGCCTCCCAAAGTGCTGGGATTACAGGCGTGAGCCATAAAATACATGCTTATTTTAATGAAACTATAGTAATATACCGAGGTATATAAAGTGAAAAAAGAAAATCACTCCCTGAAAAAGTAGTCACTGTTAATAGTATTCTTCTATATCCTTTTTCTATTCAAGGATATGTTTTCATGTCAGTAT
Source organism: Macaca thibetana thibetana (assembly GCF_024542745.1). Taxonomy (NCBI): domain Eukaryota; kingdom Metazoa; phylum Chordata; class Mammalia; order Primates; family Cercopithecidae; genus Macaca; species Macaca thibetana. Next base: position 69,074,538 of record NC_065588.1, on the reverse strand, counting down.
ATGAAGATTACGCTCATTACCCTTTACTGCAATGTTGTATTCTATAGTATGAATGCATCACAATTTATCTATTTTCTTATTGATAGACATTTAGAGACTCTCTCAAGTTTAAATTATTTTAAATATGCTTATGCCTATGCATTATTTGTTATTTTTTGCTCTTAAATTACATTTTTTAATTGATACATGGTATTTGTACATATTAATGGGGTACATATGATATTTTGACACAGGCATACAATGTATAAATGTGTCATGATCAAATCAGGATATTTAGGCCATCCTTCCCCTTGAACATTTATTATTTCTTTGAATGGACACTATTTTAAATATTCTTTTCTTGGTATTTTGAAATACACAAAATATTATTGTTAACTGTAGTCCCCTCAATATGGATGCAACTTGAGGTGATCGTGTTAAGTGAAATAAGCCAGGCACAGGAAGACAAATATCATACGCTCTCACTCATATTTGGGAGCTGCAAATTTGATCTCATGGATGTAGAGAAATTGGGAAGGGTGTGGAGTGGAAGAGGGGATGTAGAAGGGTTTTTAATGGGTACAGAAACATGATTTAATATAAGGAATAAGCTGTAGTGTCAGATATCATTTTTAATATAAGAATGTGCTGCACCCATCAACTCGTCATTTACATCAGGTATAACTCCCAATGCAATCCCTCCCCCCTCCCCCCTCCCCATGATAGCCCCCGGTGTGATGGGTGCAGCACAGCAACATGGCACAAGTATACATATGTAACAAACCTGCACGTTATGCACATGTACCCTACAACTTAAAGTATAATAATAATAAATAAATAAATAAATAAATAAATAAATAAATAAAAAAAAAGAATGTGCTCTGAAACATTTTGGATATGTTCTTACTAAAAGACCATTCATTATTCAGCAATTCTAATTCAGCTTGGGTATCCCATATTTTATCTTTAAACCTTTTAGTAGGGTTTACTAGGAAATCCTACTCCTAGTACTTGTGTTGTCATCACTACCCCACTATTCTTCAAACTAGGCAAAGGTTTTAGGCAGAGAGGGACTTCCTCAGCACTCTCCTTGAGTGATGGTACACATGGATCTCTTAGCTTTATACCAAAAAGGAAAAATCCTCTCACAAATCCACCAATCTCCACTTTTCGAAATATTTCAAGGTGGGGCTCGGTAGCTCACGCCTGTAATCCCAGCACTTTAGGAGGCCGAGGTGGGCAGATCACTGGAAGCCAGGAGTTCAAGACCAGCCTGACCAACGAAACCCGGTCTCTACTAAAAATACAAAATTAGCCAGGCATGGTGGTGCACACCTATAATTCCAGCTACTTGGGAGGCTGAGGCAGGAGAATGGCTTGAATCCGGGAGGCAGAGGTTGTTATGAGCTGAGATTGTGCCATTGCAATGCAGCCTGGGCAACAAGAGTGAAACTCCATCTCAAAAATAAATGAATAAATAAATAAATAAATAAATAAATAATCAATTTTATGGATGACTACTTTTCTCAATATCTTTTGAAAATTTGCATTTTGGTTTAGTAGAGATACAAGGGTAAAAGCACTCTTATGCATTGCTGGTAAAAACGTTAACTGTTACAACCATGTTTGCATACAACCTAAGTATACTATATTAAAATAAAAAATACCTAGACACTTTGGAAATTGCTTTTCTGAGAAGAATTTATCCACCATGTGATATGCACATGCACATACACACATAGAAATATGTAACATGACACTAGTATAAAGATTTTATAAAAAGATTAGTCTAGCAGTATTGATTACAGAAGCAAAAATGAAAAAACTTTACTAAAAATGTAAATTAGCACTAGTATAGGAATGGCTGAATAATTTGTAATACAAACCTCAATCTAAAATATTAAAAAGACTAAATTAGAACTTTACCAGTTGACTTGGAAAGATTTCCATAAGGTATAGTTGACTGCACAAAAAGAAAATCTAAATTCACAAAAAAGTATATACTATGACTCATTGCTGAAAAATAATAATTTCTTTTAAAATACACTAGGTATATTAATATATGCATTTTTTTCTTGTAACTTTGGAAAATAAAGAAAATACAGAAGAATACATATGCTTATGTTTATGGCATGGTAATTGGGGTAAATAATGTAGAGGTAGGAAAATCAAGTGGGAGGGCATAGTTTAGAAAATTTTTAGGATAAAAAAGGTTCGCAAATTTATATGATTTTAAAATATATAAATATGTATGCATTTCTACATGTCTGTAGATGTCAAAAATAAAATATTAAAAATCTACTCTTTAAGAAATTAAGAAAATAATGGATACTATTTTTTGCTAAAAGCAAACTTCTCTTTTTCAGTGTACAAATTCCACTTTCAAAAGCTCTTTTACCACATATTGACTCTTTCCATTAAACCACTTAGATCTAGCCTTTATTATTGATTTTCGTATATAACCTTTACCCTAAGGCTTCAGGCTAACTTTGTATAAGTAAATTGTTCAATCATTAAAGTAGTTTAAATACCACAGATAGTAGTTTCAGTTGTTCATAGGCATATATGGTAATAAATAAATAAATAAATAAATAAATAAATAAATAAATAGTTTCTTCTAAATCCTAAAAGGCAGACAAGTTGATTTTCAGGGAGACAATGGGAGACAATAGTGAACAGAGAAAATTTAAATCTAACAGGAACTTTCTTAAATTGCTCCCACAAAATACAAAACTTACAAACCTATTTATGCCAGCAGATAACATATTTTTCCCTCTTGTTGCATTGGAAGAGATGGTTTCTCCCTTCTAAGCATAGTCCTTTAATAATCTGCTTTGGGACCTCTTCACTTTTGCATTCTGACAATGCTTATGCTATTAATTATTGCCTTTACTTCCTATTTGTGTGCCAGTTAAAATTGCCTAGATCCATTTCTCTAACATAAAATTACACAAAATCAACCTTAAACTCCAAAGTTGCCTCCAGCTTATCTCCACACACTTCTTTACATCTAACTTTTAGAAATAATTGTTCATAGTTGCTATCTCTGTTTCTTCAGCTCCAGTCACTCCTCAGTCTACTCCAAAATGGCTTTCACTCTTGTCTACAGTGATAATTTCCACTGATGTTACCACACCATTGACCTTCATGCCAAAAAATTTATGAATATTATTCTCTTCTTGTCTTATTGAAGTTTCCACAACACCTGATAATATTGACCAGTCCATAATGTCTAGTGTCCTTGATATTATCCTTCTCTTTTCTGGGTTTCTATGACATAACCCCCTCTTTGTTTCCCAACTGTATCTTCGTTTTCTTTTCAATCTCTTGCTTATGTCCATTCTTCTAGATCCAGTTATTTAACGGTGCAATTTTTCATGGCTAGACGTCTTCTCTTCTCTCTGATTCTCTCTCTCTAAGCAATCAGACCCATGCCCTTAAATACCATCTAGTTGCTGGTGACTTCCATCTTTTTGGCTTCAGCTGAAGTCTCTTCTCTGGAGCACACATCTAACTGCCTGCTCAACTTAACTGAATGCCAAAAGCATTTCAAACTCCTCATGTTCAAGGTTCAGCATATTATCTTCCTTCCAAACTTTGACACTCTTTCGCACTTTAGGTACCACACATCCTGCAGATGCATGAACCAAAAACGTAGGCGTCATTATTATTACCTCTCATTCTTTCATAATTATTTATCATTAAATTATTTAAGTTAATCACTGAAATGTATTTTGAACTTCTATTCTCATTACCATCTCCTCTGCAACTAGTCCTTATCCAAGCTACTCTCATCTGCTTCCTGGGTAATATTTATAATGCATTAAAAATATAAATTAATATTATTATAATTATTAGTTAACCTACTGACTGCTTTGCCTTCATCCATATTAGATGCCTCCCACTATTCTTCAAACTAGGCGATGGTTTTTCCAGTAATAAATCTGGTCAGGTCACTTTCTGCTTAAAATTCTTCAATAACTTTAGATTGTCCTTAGGAAAAATCCCAAGATCCTTATTTTTGCCTACAAGGTCCTGTATTATCTGACCCTTGCCATCTTTTTAGTCTTACCTTTCAGATCTTCTTTTCACAGATAAATATTTTTTAATCTCACAATCCTTTTAGATCTTCCTTTTGTCAGGGAAATATTTTTTAACTTCACAATCTTAGTGAACTTGGTTTATTTTATCTTCTCAGGGAATCATGTTTTCTTCCTTCTGAGTACCCTCAGTTTTTAATTAAATATCTATTAATGCCTACACCTTTCATTTGTAGTCTCCTTTAGAACAGGGAGAGTTTATATTTTCTCACCATTGCATTTCTAGCTCAAGGCTCTTGACACGGCACTTATTCAGTACCAAAAATTGTTTTTTAAATGAATGAAGAAAAATAAAAACATAGTAATGTAATCATTGAGAGAACACACTCTCTAAAATCAGATACACTGCAGTTCACATTCCAGCTCTACGCTTACTAGTTACATGGATAGTCTCTTCTAGTCTCCTCATCTATACTAAGGAAACAATAATCCTCACTTCTTATAGTTATTAACAATATTAATAGCTAGCTTTAAGTAAGTAATCTGGGTTTGGCACTGGACTAATTACTTTTACATTAATTATCTTACTTAAAATTATTAGTGCCATGGCTGGACCCAGTGGAATTACATGCCTGTAATTCCAGCACTTTGGGAGGCCAAGGTGGGCGGATCACTTGAGATCAGGAGTTCGAGACCAGCCTGGACAACATGGTGAAATCCTGTATCTAATAAAAATACAAAAATTAGCCAGGCATGATGGCACGCACCTGTGGTCACAGCTACTCAGGAGGCTGAGGCAGGAGAATTCCTGGAACCTGGGAAGTGGAGGCTGATGTGAGCCAAGATCACACCGCTGCACTCCAGCCTGGGGGACAGAGTGAGACTCCATCTGAAAAAAAAAAAAAAGAAAAGAAAAGAAAAGAAAAGAAATTAGTACCTTAAGGTAGGTATTCAAAATAATTCCAATTTTAGAAGTGAGGAAACAAAAATTTCAAGGGTCGGTTAACTTACCAAGGTTACACAGCCAGTAAATGGAAGAATTATGAGTAAAGCAGGTCTGTTTGACTCCAAAGTTTATTTTTTAGCCTTATTGCTTTAGTCATTATGCTTCCCCCCAATATTTAAATATTGGGTGGCTCAATTCCAATCACATATACACTACTTATTATGGTGTCTGGAACATAGTAAATCCTCCAACTGTGGTTTATTATTTTCTTGATATTATGAATTTTATTAACTAACAATATTGATTAATGTTATCATTATTACCGCAGCTAAGACCCACGAAGTTAAAATACTAGATTTCCATTTTCCTGGAGGATAAATGCATACAGTCAATAAGTTCCCTGTCAATGCCAATTGCCACAGAGCTGGTGGCTTACATTTAACATAGTGAAGCTTTCTTCCTAGTCTTCAAAATCCCTACAAATTATGCTATGTCCAAGAGTGCTGCCCAATATCTCCAACAACAGAAACTTACCCTCCTCAGTACTCAGTGCAACTTGAACTTCCACTAAAGACAGGGTAATTAATCATAGACCATGAAGCACCATTGCTTTTTACTATTATTTTTCTTCTAAGGTTAGAGGCACCTTGGCATTCCAACTGAATTATAATTTTGCTGAACTCCAGCATCTTGCTACTTTGCAATCCCTAAGCACCCAACCAAATGCTTTGCACACCATTAGCAAAGGAACAAATATTTGTTAACTGATTGAAAAGAGGCAAAAATAATCATAATAAAAAATTTTACATCCTCTTCAGAGACCAAAATATTAATGTTCAGATGTGAGTAGATTATAGGAGGGATGTTTTAAGTTCAAAGAAAGTTCATTCAGAGGAATGATTTTTTCAGAAGCTTCTCAACAGATAGGTTAACTTCTCACCACGATGACTGATTTCCACAGAGACACTATCATAGCTTACAGGGACATTTCTGTATTTTGAAATCTATAAAATTGTAATAGAATGTATCTCAATAGAGATTTAAGTGACTGGTTTTCCAAGGGCTATTGACATTATCCATATCTCTTGCAATTATAATTATAGCCTGTACACTAATATAAACAAAACAGTGAATGTATGACTGTGAGTTATGAAAATAAAAATATACTTGTAGAAATATATCTCCTTATATATTCAAGAGAGATTTTTGAAACACTTGCAATATTAATAGATAAGTATAATGTGTTCCTAATTAACATTAATTAATAAGTAACCACATATACACAAGTATGTTAATAAGTTTTTTCACCTACGTATACCTAACTCGTTTGTAATTCCTATTTGTTCCCACTGCCCCTTTTCACTGTGATAAAATGGTATCTTAGTGAGTGCTGTCAAGTTCATGTGTATCTGTTTATTTTATGAACTGATAAGGTTATTTGCCATTAAATTAAAATCTTATAGTCTTTGACATTGAATTAAATTATTCCAATCAACACTAAGGTCCCAGATTTTCTTATAATTGTTGTTTAGAGGTAGAAACTGGTTAGAAAGGGGAAAAGAGAAGATAGAAAAGGCTTGGAGATGTTTTGAAACTACACTTTCATGGCAAGTATACTGATTTGTTTAGATGAAATATTTTCTTGGATTGTCTTTTGAGTAAACCATTGGAGAATATGTTTGGGGGAAGCTAAAACTGCCATCCACTTCCTTAGTATGTACATCTAATTTTTATGGTGGTGAACCATGAACATGCTGGCCAAATTATTCACAAAGGACAATCTTGGTGTTTCATCTTCCTCAAATCAGTAATTAAATAAATAATAATAATGTTGTTAACTTTCTGTTTAGGCAACATCTAGCTAGTCAAAGCTTTTCCTGGATTTATTTGTGCCTATAGAGTAACTGAAAATATGGTCATTTTAAACTACATATATGTGTAAAAACTTTGGAGTCCTAAATTTTAGGTAAAGGACTTCCTTGCTGACATTTTTCCTTAATATAACAGTATATTATTCAGTTATTTTGCAAATAATATGCTTGACTAAGGAGGGCACATAAATACATCTTTTCTGCAAGTATGTCTTTCAGAAAGGCTAGCCAAATTGACAGTTCACAAACTTAAATTTTAGTGTTTTTTTCCTGGTCTCATGTAAACAGTTTCTCCAGAAATACTTTCAAACACATTGTTTAATCAAGAGAATTGTAAAATAAAGAAATCTGTAGAGTGTTATAGAAACAAATACTAATGACGAATAGCATTAAAACTCACATGATATTTCAAGAATATAAATGTTATAAAACAGATGATCTGTAGCAGAGCTATATCATGATAAAGTCACAAGATACTGTGAATAGTTTTGACCACTGACAACAGTCACTGCTATTTGTTAAGTTATATTGGTGAATATCTTGCTTATCTTCATCATTTTTCCAAATGAGAGAATGATAGCATAGAGAAGTTTCACTTGTTCAAGATAAAATCACCAGATATTAAAATATTCATCACTAAAATAAAAAAATTTATTAGTTATTAAATGTATTTCTTTATTAAAACAATTTTCAGATACAGTTACTAATTGTAGGTTTCTTTATTGATGCATTAAATAGCAAGAGCTGAGCGTCCAACAAGTATAATGTAATAATGAATGTAAACAATAGTTCAAGAAATCTGTGACAACTGTCAATCTGACCTATCTGCAATTTTATTTTTTTATTTTTAAATTTTATTTTTTGTTCATGGGTATATGTGCAAGTTTGTTAGATAAACTGTGTGTCATGGGAGTTTGTAGTATGGATTGTTATGTCACCAAGGGAATAAGCATAGTATTCAATATGTCTTTATTCTCTCCCTCATCCCACCATCCACCCTCAAGTGGGCCCGTTGTCTGTTGTTCCCCTCTGTGTCCATGTGTTTTCATTGTTTAGTCCCCACTTACAGGTGAGAACATGTGGTATTATTAAGTTTTCTGTTCTTGCATTAGTTTACTTAGGATAATTACCTCCAGCTCTACCAATGTTGCTGCAAACAACACAATCTCATTCTTTTTCACAGTTGCATAATATTCCATGGTGTATATGTACCATATTTTCTTTCTCCAGTCTACCATTGATGGTCATTTAGGTTAATTCCAAGTTTTTGATATTGTGAATTGTGCTGCAATTATGCAAAATAGAAATCATTCTACCATAAAGTCACATGCACACATATTCTGAATATTGTTTAATATTGTTCAATCAATATTCTGAATATGTGTGCATGCGACTTTATGGTAGAATGATTTCTATTTATTTCTGCATTTTTTACCCAAAGATGAAATTTTTGGGTTGACTGGTAATTGTGTTTTTAGTTATTTGAGTAATTGTTCCACTGCTTTCCATAATGACTGAACTAATTTACATTCCCACCAGCAGTGTATAAGTGTTCTCTTTTCTCCACAACCTTGGTAGCATCTGTTATTTTTTTACTTTTTAATGATAGCCATTCTGGTGTGAGATGGTATGTCATTTTTTTAATTTGCACTTCTCTAATGATTAGCAATGCTGAGCATTTTTTTTCCATATGCTTGTTGGCCATGTGTATGTCTTCTTTTGAAAAGTGTCTGTTCATGTCCTTTGCTCACTTTTTAATGGGGTGATTTGCTTTTTGCTTATTAATTTGTTTAAGTTTCTTTTACATTCTGGATAGTAGACCTTTGCCAGATGCATAGTTTGCCAACATTTTTTTTTCCATTCTGTAGGTTGACTGTTTAGTCAATAGGTTCTTTTGCTGCACAGAATCTCTTAGTTTAATTAGGTCCCATTTGTCAATTTTTGTTTTTGTTACAATTGCTTTTGGTGTTTTGTCATGAAATCTTTGCCAGGTCCTATGTCCAGAATGGCATTTCCTAGAATATATTCTGGGGTTTTTATAGTTTTAGGTTCCACATTTAAGTATTTAATCCATCTTGAATTAATTTTTGTATATTGTATAAGGAAGGGTTCACTTTCAATCTTCTGCGTATGGCTAGCCAGTTATTGCAGTGACATTTATTGAATAGACAGTCTTTTCCCCATTACATGTTTTTGTCAACTTTGTCAAAGATGTGATGGTTATAGGTGTGCAGCATTATGTCTGGGCTCTCTATTCCGTTCCATTGGTCTGTGTGTCTGTTGTTGTGCCAGTACCATACTGTTTGATTACTGTAGCAATGTAATGTAGTTTGAAGTCCAGTAATGTGAAGCCTCAAGCTTTGTTCTTTTGTCTTAGGATTGCTCTGGGTATTTGGGCTATTTTTTTGTTCCATATGAATTTTAAAAGAGGTTTTTCTAATTCTGTGAAGAATGTCATTGGTAGTTTGATAGGAAAAACTTTGAATGTATAAATTGCTTTGGGGAGGATGGCCATTTTAACAATATTGATTCTCCCTATTCATGAGGATGGAATGTTTTTCCATTTGTTTGTATTATCTCTGATTTCTTTCAAATGTGTTTTTCAACTCTCTTTGTACAGATCTTTCACTTCCTCAGTTACCTGTATTCCTAGGTATTTTATTATTTCTGTGGTTATTTTGAATGAGACTGTGTTCCTAAATTGGCTCTTAGCTTGAATGTTGTTGGCAAATTGGTATGCTACTGAATTTTGTGCATAGATTTTGCATCTTGAAACTGTGCTAAAGTTGTTTGTCAGATCACAGAGCTTCTCAGCAGATTATAGCGTTTTCTATTACAGACTCATATCATCTGTAAGAAAGAATAGTTTGACTTCTCTTCGTATTTAAATACCTTCAATTCTTTCTCTTGCCTGAGTGCCCTGGCCAGGATATCCAGTTAGAGTGGGCATCCCTGTCTTGTTCCAGTTTACAAGGAGAATGCTTCTAGCTTTTGCTCATTCATTATGATGCTAGCGGTGAGCTAAACATAGATAGCCCTTATTATTTTGAATCATGTTCCTTCAGTGCCCAGTTTGTTCAAGGTTTTTAACATGAAGTGATGTTGTATTTTATTGATAGCCTTTTCTGCATCTGTTGAAATAATCATACAGTTTTTGTTTTTAGCTCTCTTTATGTGATGAATCACTTTCATTGATTTGCATATGTTGAACTAACCTTGCATCCCAGGCATAAAGCCTACTTGATCTTGGTGAATTAGCTTTGATGTGTATATTTATTTGGTTTGCTAGTATTTTGTTGAGAATTTTTGCATCTATCTTCATCAAGGATATTGGCCTGAAGTTTTCTTTTATTTTTTTTTTTACAGAGTCTGTGGCGGGATAATGCTGGCCTCATAGAATGTGTTAGGAAATAGTTCCTCCTCCTCAATTTTTTAGAATAAAAAAGTTTGCAATAAAAATGTTTCAGTAACAATAGTACCAGTTTTTCTTTATATATCTGGTAGTTTTTCTTTGTGAATCTGTCTGCTCCTGGACTTTTTTGATTGGTAGGTGTTGTAAACCTGGTTCAATTTTGGAATTCACTGTTGGTCTGTTCAGAGATTCAGTTTCTTCCTGGTTCCTGGTTCAGTCTAGGGAGATAGTATGTATCCAGGAATTTATTCATTTCTTCTAGGTTTTCTAGTTTGTGTGCAGATACATGTCCATAGTAGTCACTGATGATTTCCTTGTATTTCTGTGGGATCAGTAGTAATGTCCCCTTTGTCAGTTCTGATTATGTTTATTTGAATCTTTTCTTTTATTTCATATTATTCTAGTTAACAGTCTATGTTATAACTTTTTCAAAGAATCAACTTCTGGATTTTTTTTATCTTTTGTATGGTTTTTCTCATCTCAATTTCCTTCATGTATATTCTGTTATTTTGGGGTGGAGAGCTCTGTAGATGTCTATTAGGCTTATTTAGTCTGGTGTTGAGTTCAGGACTTGAACATCTTTGTTAATTTTCCATCTCAATTATCTCCCTAATATTGTCACTGAGGTATTGAAGTCTCCCATGATTATAGTGTTGAAATCTAAGTTTCTTTACAGGTCTCTAAGACCTTTTTTTTATATATCTGGGTGCTCCTCTGTTGAGTGTGTATATATTCAAGATAGTTAGGTTTTCTTGTTGAATTGAACCATTTACCATTATGTGATGCCCTTCTTTGTCTTTTTGGATTTTTGTTGGTTTAAACTCTGCTGTGTCTGAAATTAGGATTACAATCCCTGCTTTTTTCCTGTTTTACAATTGCTCTGTATATCTCTCTCTATCCCTTTATTTTGAGCCTATGGGTGTCACTGTATGTGAGATGAGTCTCTTGAAGACAGCATACCATTTGTTCTTGACTCTTTTATAAGCTTGCCTCTCTCTGCTTTTTACTTGAGGCATTTATCCCATTTACATTCAAGATTAATACTGATATGTGAGGATTTGATTCTGTCATTGTCTTGTTAGCTAATTATTATACAGACTTGTTTGTGTGGTTATTTTGTAGTGTCAATGGTCTGTGTATTTAAGTGCATTTTTGTAGTGACTGGTAACAGTATTTCCTTTTCATATTGAGTGCTTCTTTCAGGAGGTAGGTCTGGTGGTAATGAATTCCCTCAGTATTTGCATGTCTGAAAAAGATCTTATTTCTCCTTCACTTATGAAGCCTAGTTTGGCTGGATATGAAATTCTTGATTGGAAATTTTTGTCTTTAAGAATACTGGATGTAGGCCCCCAAACTCTTCTAGTTTGTAGAGTTTCTGCTGAAAGGTTTGCTGTTAACCTGACGGGTTCCCTTTGTAGGTGATCTACTCCTTCTTGGAGGTGGCCAAGAAACAGATCTTGTATAGTACCTCACAGGGGTTCTCTGCATTTCCTGAATTTGAATGTTGGCCTCTCTGGTGAGGTTTGGGAACTTTTCCCTAATGATATCCTGAAATATCTTTTCCCAGTTCCTTGCTTTCTCCTTTTCTCTTTCAGGGATGCCAATGAGTTATAAATTTGGTCTCTTTACAGAATCCTGTATTTCTTAAAGTTTTTTTCTCATTCTCTTTATTATTTTCTCTTTCTTTTTGTTTGACTGAGTCAGTTCAAAAAGCTCAGCTCAACCTCTGAGATACTTTCCTCAGCTTGGTCTATTCTGATGTTAATACTTATGATTGCATTAGAAAATTCTTGTAGTGCTTTTCAGTTCTATCAGATCACTTTGGTTGTTTCCTTATAATGGCCATTTTGTCTGTCAGCTTCTCTATCATTTCACTGTAATTGCTTAGATTCCTTACATTGGATTTTGGCTTTCTCCTGAATCTCAATGGTCTTTATTCTTACCCATATTATGTATAGCATTTCTGTCATTTCAGCCATTTCAGTGTGATTAAGAACACTTGCTGGTGAACTAGTACGATCATTTGGAAGAAAAAAGACAGGCAGGCCTTTTAAGTTTCCAGAGTTCTTGCACTGGTTCTTTCTCATCTCTGTAGGCTGATGCTCCTTTAACTGCTTTGTGATTTGAATGCAGTGAGTAGACTTCTTTTCTGGATGCTTTTCAGAGGGCCAGGGCTTAATGCAGAGTCGTTATTTGTAGCTGAATCCTTGTCCTTGGTTTCACAGGGGGATATATTATTCAAGTATTTTGGATGTGGAAGTTTGGGCGTGATCCAGTAGGCAGTGCATAACCATACTGCCCAGTATGTAGGCTCTTGTTTAGCCACTTGGCTCCTCTGTATTTCTCATCATTGCAACCATGCTCGCTCTCAATGTGCTGAAAGTGTAGGCTCCTCTCCCACTTGACTGTTGGCTGCAGATCCTGGCTTGGCACTCCCAGGCTACACATTGCAGCTCTGGGATGAGCTCAGGCTTTATGTTTCCCACCAGCTTGGAGGCAGAGGAAGAAGACTCCTTGGCAGTGGTTGTGGTAGAGGGCCTTTCACTTGTCTCTTCTGTCCCCACCCCAGCAAGATGCAGAGCTGTCATCAATCACTGTGATCACCCTGGGAGGAAGCAGATGTACTGTTGGCCAAACCCAGGGAGCAGGAGGCCTGCCTGGTGATGAGCAAGGGTTCAGGGATGTCATGTTTGAGACAGAGTGGTTCCTTCTTCTTTGGGCCACTGCAGCTTGCTGGCAGTGTGGTTTTTAAAGCACTCAGGGTCTTTGCTCCTTCCCCAGTCCAAGGGCAGCATGGGCAGTACCAGTGCAGTGGCCATGGCAGAAGGGCTTTTGGTTAACTTTGCAGCTCCATCTCAGAAACATGGAGCCACTGGTACTGGGAATGTTCAGCCATGGGTTGGGTGGCTGTGCCTCTGGCCTGAGCTGGGGCTTCACTTGTTAAGGATCAGGGCATTGAGAACTCACAGAGAGGAGAGACTGGACTCTTCTATATGGTGATTGTCAGGTCCTAGAAGTGTGAATGAAGCCCACAGGCTCTTCATTGTGTCCCCTGATGAATGACAGCATGGTCAGAACTGCTGCTGTGGCAGTGGCAGAGGGGCTGTTGCTTGCCTCTGGTAGCCTCTACTCAGGGAAACACAAAGCAACTACCAGTGGGTATGCTAAACCAAGAGCGAGGTGGCTGTTCTGCAGTCCTGAGCCAGGATGCCTACTGGTGGAGCGGAAAATAGGATCTCACAGGGAAGAGAGGCTAGATTCCTCTCTGTATGGTGGCCATGGTATGTTGGAAGTGCCAGTGTAGCAACCAGGCCCTTTGTTCCTTCTCCAGCCTGAGGGTGGTTAGGGTGGGATCATGCAGCTGCAATGGTGAAGGGGCTGTGGGTTGTCTCTGGGATTTCCTCCTCAGAGAAATGTGGAGCCATCTCTGACTGAAGTGTTACAGCAGGGTTAGGGTAGTTGTTCTGAGGTCCCAGGTCAAGAGGCCCCAGCCAGTGAGGAGAAGCAGTAATAGAGACCTGCGTGAGAAATAGTCTGGCTGTGTTTCCTTGGGGCAGCTGCACTGTGCTGGGGATCTGTGCCAGTCCCTAATCACCGCTCACCCTCCAGAACCTGAGGACAACAGTGGCAAGGGCTTCAGGGCAGCAAAAGAGGCAGCCTGCCTCTCCCCATGGGAGCTCTGTCCCAGGGAAGTGCAGAGCTGCAACCAGCTTGAAAGCCCAGGTGGGGCTGTTGTGGTCACACTAGGGTCCCAGGCCAGTGGTCCTTATTCTGCAAGGTGCAGTGAGCATGAGGCTTGCAGTTCATTGCTGCTTAGCCCCATAGATTTGACCACTTTCCTAGGGACATGAGAGACAGCCTGACCTCCCCTATTGCTGGATCTGTAGCTGCTAATGCCATGATGCCCAGCGATGCAAGGATCTCAGAATTCCACAGATGCAAGAGCAGTGCCTCTGCCCAGAATTCACATATCTCTCTGTGTCAGTCTGGAAGCCCCAGCTGGGGGAGTGACAGGGGATCTCCTGAGTCCAGGGTTGCAAAGTCACATAGCAGAAGTGTGGGTCCCTAAAAACTCTCACTCACTCACCATTTTCCAACAGTGGAGAGGCCTCCCCTGTCTCTGTGCCACTCCCAGGTAAGCAATCATCCTGTCTCATTCCTCTGTTCTCCATGGGTCAAGTTGTTCCCTTGAACAATCCCAATATGTCCACCTAGATGTACCCATTGCAAAGTACCCATTATTAGTCACTCTTTCTTCTGTCCATGAGAATGGTACACACTAGCTGCTTCTAGTCAGCCATCTTGGCCCTCCCCAAATTTTCTAATGCATTTTTATTACCTTATTCCACAGTTGTTTGCTCATCTAAGAATTTAGTATTCTTCAATAATGTTATAAAGAAATATTAAATATTGAGGTTTTGAAAAGGAGCCCATGTCTTACCTATATGAAATAAATTTTATTCAATAACTCAGAGAGAAATTGAATCTCTTTTAGTAGATTCTAGACAACCTACCACCAATTTCTGAAGTGCATGTGTATTTTCTTAACATTGATTTAATTTTTAAAATAAATCTGGAGAAAAACTTGGAAAATTAACTCTACATCAGGTGATAATGTAAAAGTGGAACAGAGTCTCATAAAGCATGCTCTCCAAAATAGAATAATTATTCCCCCCAAAAAACTCCTTATTGCTATAAAGTATCTAAAAATTTTGTTTATAATTAACTGATATTTTTGTTTTATTTTTTAATAGGCAAGCAATAATGCACATATTTATGAGGTACATAGTGATGTTTTGATACACATAATATATCCTTAATACCTTTAAAATACACAATTAAACTTGTGAGATGGCGAGAGACATCTCCAGAAACCAAAAACCAAAAAGGAATCAGAAAATTCGAGTGACAAATACATGCTATTGTCTGATAATCACAGTAAGCTGTTCTGGTAAGAAGAAAAAAATCTTATAGTTGAGTTGAGAAAAGTGACAGTAAAAAAAATAAAGAAGGAAGGAATGAAATAGGAGAAGGAAGGATATAAAAAGAAGACAAAAATAAATGAAAGGAGATACCAGACAATGATGAAAAGGTGTACAGAAAGTATAAAGAGTGATATGATAGAGGATGACTAAATGTTTCCTTTAGATTCAATAGTCAGGGTTTCAGCATATTGATGTTTTCTGAGATGTGAATAATATAAAATGAGATAGTCACACAAAAGCCAGGGCAAAGAATATTTCAGGCAAGGGAAATAATAATATTATTATCCATGAAGTTTCATGCAGTCATTAAAGAGATCATAGAAGATTTATTGAAGGAAAATGTCCAAAATAAATTGTTTGGTGAATTTTGCTTTCAAAAGTCAAAGTATATATAGTGTGGTGCATTTCTGTAGAGAAAGAGGCACATACAGAAGCAAAAAATAATTGTGAGAATAGACAGCTAATGCTTTTAGTAGTTATCTATGGGATAGATTTATGAATAATGTTTATATTAATTTTGTTTATGTTAAATTTTTCAGAAGAACCAGCATTATCTTGAAATAAGAGAAAAGTAAATTTAAAACAATTAACATTTTATTTGAAATTCTTGTAGGAACACCCCACTGTGATCAAGGGCCCCGATTCCATTCATCCATGCCCCTCAATCGAAACACCAGGCCCTTAATTTGAAGACAAACTACTCTTTGACAACGTTTTTCATTTGAGGTAAGATGGACTAAATTAAAATCACACAATGAAGAAAACAAATATGCTCTAATCTCAGTAATTATGAAACAGTTATCTGTTCCTGACTTCCATAGTAAGCTTTCCAGAAATTGATCTCACTGCAAAATTAGCACCAGTGACTCAGAATAAGATGAGATAGGAGTTTCCCCACCAGCTGTTTCAAGGCCATATCCCCAAGTGTGATATGCTATTTCCCAAAGCTCACAAATGAGAGTCATTAAGAATTTGCCTTAGATGTTCTCAGAGGTACCTTTGATTTTCAGAATGAAAGCAAATGTATAATTACTGGGGAAGTATGGGCTCAGGCTTATTTACACTAGAATACTAGGTGAAGAAATCCAATCTTTCTCTATTTCCCTTGGGAGGTCTGCAGCTGGTGTACATCTCTTCTTTCTCTCCAGGCTGAGACACATCGACCCAGTCTGTTACTTAATCCTGTCTCTCTCATACTCCCATAATGTACTCAGGATTTATGTTTACAGAAGACTAACAAAATTGCAGAGTGGCATCTGCAGCAACATAGAGAACATTATTTCTCTAAATAAAGGGAATTATTTGCTACTGGCAAGATTACTCACTCAGAACATAGCTCATTGCTGCTTTCTTGGACTTCACCTATGCTTAGAACATGAACAAATCTTAGAAATAGTAAATCTAACAATCTGCAGATTTTCTAAGAAAAATGTTACTGTTCTTTTCAGCAACACAAATATTTTTGGGTTTTCTCACCCACTCTCGAGGCTTTCCTACATGATTCTGTATGTAGTACTATTTTCATGAATATTACAACATTTTTACTGCCCTTATTAGAGGTTCCAGACTGACACCCTAACTTTCCTAGGGTGGTAAAAACAGGTTATAGCCTCACAAATCTCATTTCCTCATCATGAGTACACTAGAAGATTTCAATTCCCAATCTCCTTTGTGGTTAGGTTAGGGCTAAAATGCCCGTGAAGCATGAGCAGACATTGTATATTTTTCCCAACCCAGTCTCTAAAATCTTCGGGGCAATTCAGCTCCCCTCCTTTTCCCAGGCTGTGTGACTGAAAGTGAATCCTGAAACTGCTGAATCTCACAATTGTCAGAGGTGTTTGAACCAGGGCAACTCCATCTTGAACAGGGGCTGGGCAAAAAAAAGTCTGTGACCTAGTGGGCTGCATTCCCAGGAATTTAGGCATTCAAAGTCACAGAATGAGACAGGAGGTGGGCACAAGGTACAGGTCACAAAGACCTTGCTGATAAAAGGATGCAGTAAAGAAGCCAGTGGCCAAAATCCACCAAAACCAAGATGGCGAAGAAAGTGACCTCTGGTCATCTCACTGCTCATTGTAGAGTAATTATAAAGCATTATGTGCTAAAAGACACCCCCACCAGTGCCATGACAGTTTACGAATGCCATGTCAATGTCTGGAAGTCACCCTATATGGTCTAAAAAGGGGAGGAACCCTTAGTTCCAGGAATAGCCCACCCCTTTCCCAGAAAACTCATGAATAATCCACTCCTTGTTTAGCATGTAATCAAAAAATAACCATAAAAATAATCAACCAGCAGCCCTTTGGGCTGCTCTGCCTATGGAGTAGCCATTCTTTTAGTCCTTTGCTTTCTTAATAAACTTTCTGTCACTTTACTCTATGGACTCGCCCTGAATTATTTCTTGCATGAGATCCAAACAACTGTCTCTTGGGGTCTGGATTGGGACCCTTTTCCAGTAACACTACGACTGGTGCCTGGATCCCAGAGTCCCAGCTTGCGAGAAATCTGCCCAAGAGAGACTCTTGACCTACTTCCAACTTACGGAAAGCGAGAAATACATTCTTAGAATTAATGGGTTAGGCTGTTGAGATTTGGCGGTACTGGGGTTGTAGTTGCACTAATTGCCCTAAATATACTGAGTTTCTCATCTCTAACAGGGGTGTTACTCTGTACACTACAGGGATGTTGTGAGTATTAAATGACCAGATGCATTCAAAATGCTTAGAGGAGTGTATCATCTTCATTCACGTTGTCAAAGAGCCTATTCTTTGGGGGTTTTATAGTATCTGGCTTGGTTCCATTATAAGGATGGGCCCCACATCTCCAGTTCACATCCTCCTTTAGATCTCTTCCAATCTCCACAGTTGTAGCACCAACCAAGTCATCCATCCCATCCCTTCTCCTTTTTCACTCAAGATATTTCACTTTTAATAGCTAGTGTATTAGAAACTATTACTTACAAGGTGCTAAAATTAGTTTAAAAGATTACCTTACTCCAGGGATATTTGCAATGTAAGAATGTTGCTTAGTGATTGAATGGACTTTGAGACAAAAAACAATATAGAAGTTCTGATTGTGAAATTAGAAAGAAGCAAGAAACTCGTTGGCACGCTGGAAATTATAACAATTTAATGTTGAGCACTAACTATTCACCAGGTGCTGAATGAAACGCTTTACATTTATTACATCATCTCACCATCAGAGTATGCCAGTGAGACAGGTACGGTAAAGTACAGAGAGTATAGATAGGGAAAGCTGATTTTCTAAGTGAAGAAACTCAGACTGTGTGTGGTTAAATGACAGGCCCATGGTCAGACACAGTAAGTAGAGAAGCTAGAAAGAGAACCCTGCTCAGACTGGCTGACTGAAGTTCATGCCTTTCTTGTACTATGCTGCCTCCTGAGATTTGGAGCTGGTTACATAGTGAGCATATTTATAAATTATTTTTCCTTATCCTTTCTTAACATTGTCCTTCGTATCTTATCTTGTATAAAAGGCCATCTGTTCTGCTTTGTGAGAAGGACTGTACTCATGCTTGACAAGTGGAATTTAGACCAATTGTTGCTGGGAGGTAGGCAGTCTCATCCACTCCTATACAAGACACAAAGTATTAGCTAGGCATGTCTAAAAAGATATCTGTGATGTTTTAAAAATGTAATTGCTCAGACTCATTATCGAAGAAATATAGCTAAAAACAAAGTCTTCTCCTAACACAGAAAAGATTTCCACAAAAGTAGTAGAGAAAAAACAAATTTGCTACTGAAAAAAACATTAAATCGGAATGTGATGAGTATCACAGGCAATCCATTAAGAGACTGCCAAGACGGGAAAAAATCTTACCTTTTTATCTAGCCAGGAAGATACAGCCCATTATATGTATGTCTTCAAAATAAACAATAACTAGTCTTTAAGTAAGAGGACTAGACAATGCCATGTTTTTAATACACATAATTCATCCTAAATTAACCTGGTAAGTAAGATTCTATGTATGTTAATTTATGGACTTTATACAGAGAAAAAACAAACTTCTCCTATCTTTATGACAGAAGGTAACTTTGGAGCTTGGAGCAAAGAGCTCCTGGAAGTTAGGCTCCTATCCTTCCACAGACACTGGGAGATGTTGGCACTATCTCACTTGATGTTTACATTTCAAAGAAATGGTCCCAAGTACTTAAGAAAGACATTCCTGAGTTTTAAAAGTGGCAAGAGACTTATTTAGCTGTTAAAAGGATTTATTTATGTTTAAAGGAAAAGAAGAAAGAACTTAAAAGTTTTCTAAACTAAATGCTTTAAGAAAATAGAATGAAGGAAAATGTCTACGTATTTTCAACAGAGATAATTATCTTATTTTTTTATTTGTATTTTTCAACTCAGCATTTACCAATATGAATTGATTAATTTGTTCTGGGCTGGAACCAAGGACTCCAAATCCTCCTGAAAGTAGCATTTGAGAACAGACCTAGATAAGTAGTTTGTCCATCACTGTCCACAACAATTCCCCAGAAATAGATGTGAACAGGAAAATAACGAGCACTCATCAATTAAAAGAGCATGTGTTCTGTAGTAGGAATTGGGGTAATGGAGTCACAGAACAATTTAACTCATTTAAATCAATTTAGTAACTGCTGACACCAGGATACCAAGGTTGGAGAAATGTTGGGGAAATGTCACGTAGATGAGTCAAGACTTATTTGACTTCCAGAAACAGAAATACAATGTAAACTAATAATATGCAGAATCCAGCAAAGGCTTAAACAATTAAGATATAGCAAGGTTGGAGGGGCAGCAACCAGAACACTTTCAGACTCTATTTTCCTGTCTCTATTTTATTCTCTTTTGTTGCAGATTGATAACAGCTCCCTCCCCATCGCCAGTGGGCGGGATACATAACTTGCAAGCATACACAAGGCAAATCAAGGCCAGGGCCAAAGCCTGACTGATTCGACAGGTAAAGTTACAGCAAGCCACTTTGAAATTCAGACAGTTTATGACTTACATTGACAGTGAAAGGAAAAGTTAAGTCAAAGGTGCCAGCTCCCCAGGGTTTTTGTAGCACTCACCAAAAAGCAAGACACTGAAGCATGAGGGGGCCAGATGACTACAGTGTGAGTTGTGAGATTCCCTGTTGATGAAGAGCCAATTCTAGACAGCAGTTAAGTGTTTTTACATTCTGCAGCTCTATTCCTGGGGGAGGAGGAAAGGGCAAGGCAGTGCCTCATCAGCATCAAAGTGTGGATGAGAAACTGTCTCATGACAGACTCTTAGTAAAGATGAGGAAGCAAGGGGGTGATGGCTTCATAGTAGCTCCTTATAGGCCTCCCATCCTGTTCTGGGAGACTTGCAAGGCGTTCTGCCAAGACTCAGAATTGCTGGAGTTGCTATTCTGAGTCTTGGCACAAGCCTTTGTCTGTGTGGCCTGTGCAGGCATGCACAAGGTCATCAGGGTACCGTGGTGGGGTCATTGCATTATAATAATAACTAACCACCCTTATTTTTAAAAATCTTACTCATTTACTAGAAAGACACAATGATTTAGAAGCACATTTTATAAATCCATGTTCTTAAAAAAATACTCAAAAAGAGACTCGTTAATCCAGCTTAAATTAGGTACCCACATTTGAACCAATCAAGAGTCTCAAACTATGGCAGTTTTTTCCCACAACTTTAAGGGAAACAGGGGAACATATATATAAATACACACACACAGATATGTATATGCATATCTTTACTGTATATATATATATTAAAATACACACGCGCACACACACGTATATATACATATACATATACATATACATATGTGTGTGTGTGTGTGTATTTTAATATTCAGAATCCCCTGAGTGCTACTCAGAATCTCCTGGCCATGAGCACAGTAGAAAAGTCCCTGAAAAGAGATTCAAGAAAAAGGAGATAATGCAGAATAATAATAAAGCTCAAAAAGATAGTAAATGGTACATTTCCTATTGTCTTGGAGATTTACAGAGTCCCCAAATTTGAGATCAATTAGTAATCAATAACTTACTGACAATTATTGCAGAGTTTAAGACACAACTCCACAGACACTACACAGAGGTAACCTATGACTCCTAACAAATTCTACTGTAGCAGGACAAGCTGCAGAGAAAACCCCTTAGACACCGAGTTAAAGAAGCAAGGGCTTTATTTGGCTGGGAGCTTCCACAAGATTCCTGTCTCCAACAACCGAGCTCCCTGAGTGAGCAACTCCTGTCCCTTTTAACGGCTCACAACTCTAAGGGGGTCCCTGTGAGAAGGTCCTGATCAATTGAGCAAGCAGGGGGTATGTGACTGGGGGCTGCATGCACTGCTAATTAGAAGGGAACAGAACAAGATAGGGATCTTCAAAGTGCTTTTTTAATGCAAATAACTGATTAGGTCGGGGGTCCATCTTTAACTGCCAGGCCCAAGGTATGGTGCCGGGCTGTCTGCTTGTGGATTTCATTTTTGCCTTTTAGTTTTTACTTCTTCTTTCTTTGGAGGCAGAAATTGGGTGTAAGACAATATGAGGGGTGGTCTCCTCCCTTACTACCTTCAGTCTATACAAGTGTTCCCAAAATATTGAGTAGAAATAAACATCAAGTATCCTTTGAAGATAACTAATAATTTTAAGTGAGTTATCTTTTCCCTCTCTTCTCTTGCTTCCCCAGCTCATGAGTCAAGTTGGGAGGCCCATGACAACTTTCATAGTGATGGTGTTTGACAATAAGCAAAAGAGATTACAATTTCTTTCTCTGGTTGGACAATTAATGAATCTATGAACCACAAAAGCCCTCCTACTGCTAGAATAGAATGTGCGAGAATTCCTCTAACTTGAGTCTCCTGGAGTTTGGGAGCCAGAGACTAGACCCAGATGTTCATCTACAGAAATTTGAAGGTAGAAAGTTGAATGAAGGAGGTTGCAATGAAGGAAGCCTGCATTCCACCACTGTCTGGGCAAGACTGAGTGTGTCCCATAAGTGCCATTCAGGTGGAAAGGAGCCTGTAGAGAGGGCCGCCTTTTAGGATGAAAAGGCCAGGGATGTACCATTGGAAGGCAGTAGCAAGGAAATAATAAGTGATCAACAGGAAATCACCTCCTTCAGAGAACACAATGTGGTATGTTCTATGAGAGGTCTCTGAAGAGACCAAAGACATCCCAGGAGAGACAAAGCCCTATGTTCCAAAGACAGAAGGTATTAATATCCAGCACCAATTATCCAATGGTCTTTAAATTATTGAGTTCTTTTACATCACAACCTATGGCACGCTTTACATAGCAATTCGGTACACACACACACTTGCTCTCTCACTCTCTCTCCTCTCTCTCTGTGAAATGTTGCTGAGGGACAGAATCAAAATTTCACCAATTAATGCATATCTTTACTGTAAAAGACAAAATATATATTATGAAGTGTTATGTAAATTTATGCTAATCAACTTAATTTCACAATATGTTCATAAACAATTAAATTCAGTATATAAACTTTGAATGGATCTTGACCCATCAGCCTCCTGGGAGCCAGAAGGAGCAAAACTAGTGCAAAGAAAGTGGAGTAAGAAGAGCAGTAAAGCAGAACTTTACCTGCTGTTGACCTGCAGGGTTTGGACTCAGGCTTTAAATTGTACGACAGATTGAAGTTATGATTTTATACTTGACTCGATTTTTTTCTATCTGTTCTTACATCCCCGACACACTTGGAAAAAAGATGACATCTGCCTGACTCATTGTACTGGAGTGAGCACAGGAGAATGACCTAACCTCTTAAAAGACCGTATTTCGAAAAATAAAATAGAGCTATTTTTTCTTTGTACTCTTATTAAGTTCAACCATGCAATAAGCTTGTCTCATAATAATAGTTTAGCCTTTATAAAGACCTTAACTATGTGTCTTCTGTTTCCAAAACCATTACCTCATTTAATCTTAACAATAGGTGCCCCTAAAGTACTTATTAAGAGGAGTTTGATGGTTTCAAGTTGAGTGGTGCAGTTTTCTCGTCCTCTAACCCTTGAAACACAATACTCAATGTCAACTGGTGGAGACATTTGTGACAGAAACTCAAGGTGAAAAGAAAGAGGACAACACGGATACCTTAGGGTGAAGGGCTCAAGGAGGATCTCTTTTATGTAGGTGGAGAGGGAAGGGTCACTGAGGAAACAGCTTGAGAGGCAGCTTCTGCATGTGAAGGCAAGACTACTAGCGAAAATTAAATTGTAAAAATATTGCTGGGTGTTTGTGTTTTCTCTCATGCAGTTCAAGAATACAGCAATGGAACTGAGAGCTATTGATGTTATATTTGCATGAAGAAGCTTAAGAAGCTTCACCAGTTAAAATGACATAGGGCTAGGATTTGAATCCAGACTAACTCTCAAGTTCATGCTACTGAACTTAGTTTGTAGATATTATTCTAATTGCTAAAATGAATAGGAACCTGCATTATCTAATTGTGAAGCTTATAAATGTGGCTGTCCCTGTTACTTAAAACTGTATAACAGGCCGGGTGCAGTGACTCAAGCCTATAATCCCAGCACTTTGGGAGACCAGCCTGGCCAACATGGAGAAATCCCATCTCTAATAAAAATACAAAAATTAGTTGGGCCTGGTGGCAGATGCCTGTAATCCCAGCTACTCTGGAGACTGAGGCAGGAGAATCGCTTGAACTTGGGAGGTGGAGGTGGTGGTGAGCTGAGATTTCGACATTGCACTGCAGTCTGGGCAGTAAGAGTGAAACTTCATCTCAAAAAAAAAAAAAAAAAAAAAAAAAAAAGTCAGGAGCCCTAAGGTTTACTTTCTTTTTTTTTTTTTTTTTTTTTTTTTTTTTTTTTTTTTTTTTGAGACGGAGTCTCGCTCTGTCGCCCAGGCTGGAATGGAGTGCAGTGGCGCGATCTCTGCTCACTGCAAGCTCCGCCTCCCGGGTTCACGCCATTCTCCTGCCTCAGCCTCCCGAGTAGCTGGGACTACAGGCGCCCACAACCGCGCCCGGCTAATTTTTTGTATTTTTAGTAGAGACGGGGTTTCACCGTGGTCTCGATCTCCTGACCTTGTGATCCGCCCGCCTCGGCCTCCCAAAGTGCTGGGATTACAGGCGTGAGCAAGAGTACCTCATTTTCAGGTAATTTTTTCTAATTGCGCATGTCACTATGGTTCAGGAATAGGCTGTTAACAACACAGAAATTCAACGTATTTTGTAATTGGCTTCACCTTTTCTCAGAAAAAAATTCAATGTGCTTCGATGTATGTATGTATGTAGCTCTCTGTACTATCACAATGGAATGAGGAAATGAGAAGCAGCAGGTAATCTATTCAAAGCACCTTTGGAATGCTGATAGATAGAGAAAGAATATGTGTGAATAACTGAAACTCATACACTGAGTCAAAACTCATAGAACTACTCAGAAATCCAGAAGAGTTCCTATACAATATTTGTTAAAATGAAATGATATATAAAAAGTTAGGATGACACCTTTAAAACTGCCATTTCACAAGATAGTATAACTTTATCTGTGGTTAACTTTAACTTAGTCACAAGACTTAGAACTAGTTCTTGTTGACATACAGACTGAGTTAATGTTGAAAAGATGTAATGATAATCACAAAATTTCAAATGTTAATTACTCTGATGAAGTTTCAACAATGAAGCAGTGGTTTTAAGGCAGTGAGCAGATACAAAAAGAAAAATAAGGAAAGTTTTTCCTTCACTTGAAGTGAGTCTCTGTAAAGGAACTTTTATATGTCACTGCCTTCTTAACAGGGCTCTTCCACATCCTTCCACTTACGGAGAGAATATATAAAGATATTAACTTCAAAATCATTTTCAACAAACTAAACTAAGGCAACAAAACTTTTCCCTACCACAGTAAGCAGCCTTCAGATATTTCATATCAAAAGGTAAACAGTAAAAATGCATTATTATTTTTCCATTACACACGCCAGCTTTACTTTAAATTACTTTATGCATTATTCTTTCCATTTTTGAATAATTTGATTAAGTTTTAGGAGAACAATTATTTCTGAAGATGTCTTAAGATTTTATCAGCATTGTGTTTATTAACATTCATTGTTTTTCATCATTACATTTTTGTAGGGATGTCTGGAAATACAAGGTATAAAGAAAATATATCTTGTGAAAATAATAACAATAAGCCAAACTGAGAAATGAGAAATTCTAGAGGTAGAAAGAACTTTAGAGATAGCTAGTCCAATCACATTATTTACAAATGATGAAACTAAGGTTCAAAGAAATGTGAATAAGCTGGCTGACCCCACTCATCCAAAAAGGTTATCAAAATACACATTGAGTTCAATAGTCTTTCTATTATCCAATATCGTGATTCTTTAAGTAGAGATTCTTTTTGTAAGCACTTTATTCCTTTACTCATTTAATTTCTCTAGTGAAGAATAAGAGACTGTACTATACTCTATACATCAATGTCTCGCTTGATTAAATTATAACAGATAACTATCTTTCCACATTGATTGGAAGCTACTCAACTACCAAATCCAAGACCAAACATTATTTTATTAATAGTTGCATGTCATATCTGACCTTCTAAAGTGACAGAAGATTTTTGTTTTTCCAAATAAATATAAAAAATTCATGAAAGTGTTTTTGTAAGGAGCTTATTACCTATAAAGGTATAGCCTTTTAAGACATACTTTAATATAAAATATGTATAACTGCCTTATAGATTATTAATAGGTTCCCAGAATGTTTAGCACACTAAATGTGTTAGAGAACCAACTGGAATGTTGATCATAAGTTTTGTTTCAGATCTGTTTTTTTTTAATTGTGTGAGAATTTTCTTAGATTATTTACTTCTAAATTCCTCTGATAGGTAAGAATTGGTTAGACCATCCAAAATGATCTTGTATTGAAGAAAAACAAATAAAATTCATTTATAATCAAAATAACAAAGCAATTTACTTCAGTGATTCAGGTAAGGATTAATTATACCAGAGTGTAATGCAAATGCAATAAACATTTCTGTACATGAATTCAGATTTATCTACTGTACATTTTTTTCCATCAACTAAAGAAGAATGTGAACTGTGTCATATAGGGACCTAGATAAAAAGATCAAGATGTTAGACTGTACCTTAGTGACTGGACAAAATATTAATGGATGGATTTTAAAAAAAAACCTAAAAATATAAGAGCCAATACCTATTTGAAAGCTGTTAGTCAGAACTTGTTTAAAATTTTTCAAGAAGAACCACAGAGGAAAGTTTCCATATAATGAATTTCTTCTTTATTGCCATAACTTCATTTATTCAACAAATTTTTATTGAACATATACTTTATACCAGGTGCTCTTCAGGATGCTGAGGATATAGCAATGAACAAAATTATCTATCCTCACAGAGCTTATGTTCCATTGTAAGGAAACACATAAAATGCTGTATATCAGGTGATGAAATGTCATGCACAGCTGTGTAAAGAGACCACCAAACAGGCTTTATGTGAGCAACAAAGCTTTTTAATCACCTGGGTGCAAGCAGACTGAGTTCAAAAAGAGAGTCAGTGAAGGGAGATAGGGGTGGGGTCGTTTTCCAGAATTTCGGTGGGTAGTGGAAAATTACAGTCAAAGGGGGTTCTCTCTGGGAGGCAGGGGCGGGGATCACAAGGTGCTCAGTGGGGGAGCTTCCAAGCCAGGAGAAGGAATTTCACAAGGTAATGTCATCAGTTAAGGCAGGAACCAGCCATTTTCACTTCTTCTGTGATTCTTCAGTTACTTCAGGTCATCTGGATATATACGTGCAGGCTTGGGCTCAGAGGCCTGATATTCCTATCTTCTTATATTAATAAGAAAAATAACATAAAATAGTGTTGAAGTGTTGGGGCAGAGAAAATTTTTGGGCGGTGGTATGGAGAGATAATGGGCGATGTTTCTCAGCACTGCTTCAAGCAGGATTAGGGACAACGTGGGAACCTAGAGTGGGAGAGATTAAGCTGAAGGAAGATTTGTGGTAAGGGGTGATTTGTGGGGTTGTTAGAAAGAGCATTTGTCATATAGAATGATTGGTGATGGCTTGGATACAGTTTTGGATGAATTGAGAATCTAAACAGAAGACACAAGGTCCAAATAAGAGAAGGAGAAAAACAGGTATTAAAGGACAGCGAATTGGGATGACCCAGTAAGGGAGGAGACCACCCCTCATATCGTCTTATGCTCAATTTCTGCCTCCAAAGAAAGAAGAAGCAAAAACTGAAAGGCAGAAATGAAATCCACAGGCAGACAGCCCAGCGCCGCGCCCTGGGCCTGGTAGTTAAAGATTGACCCCTGACTTAATTGGTTATGTTATCTATAGATTACAGACATTGTATAGAAAAGCACTGTGAAAATCCCTATCCTGTTTTGTTCCGATCTAATTACCAGTACATGCAGCCCCCAGTCATGTACCCCCTGCTTGCTTAATCAACCACAACCTTCTCACACACACCCCCTTAGAGTTGTGAACCCTTAAGAGGGACAGGAATTGCTCATTCGGGGAGCTTGGCTCTAGACAGGAGTCTTGCCAATGCTTCCAGCCAAATAAACCGCTTCCTTCTTTAATTTGGTGTCTGAGGGGTTTTGCCTGTGGCTTGTCCTGCTACACCAGGACATCCAAGTAGAGAGTGACCAAGGGGGTTCAGCATAATTACTTGCTTGGATGGTGAGTTTTGGGGCTCTATCTATCCTTGAGTTTTTTTATGTTGTCATACACCAGGCCAGATTGATTCAGGTAAAAACAAAACTCTTCATTTAAAAATATACAGAATCCTCCTTTTTCAGCAGTGAGTAAGTCAAGGCCTTAGCAGTTTTGGAGGATAACTGCAGCAAGAGAATCAATTTGGGTCTGAAAGACTGATAAAGTTTGATAGAGCCCAAAAAACTTGCCAACAAGCAAGTAATTATGCTGAATCCCCTTGGTCATTCTCTAATTGGATGTCCTGGGTCATCCCAATTCTTTGTCCTTTAATACCTGTTTTTCTTCTTCTCTTATTCAGACCTTATGTCTTCTGCTTAGTTTCTCAATTCATCCAAAACTGCATCCAGGCCATCACCAATCATTCTATACAACAAATGCTCTTTCTAGCAACCCCACAATATCCCCCTTTACCCCCAAATCTTCCTTCAGCTTAATCTCTCCCACTCTAGGTTCCCACACTGCCCCAATCCTGCTCGAAGCAGCTCTGAGAAACATCGCCCATTATCTCTCCATACCATCCCTCAAAAATGTTCACTGCCCCAACACTTCAACACTGTTTTATGTTATTTTTCTTATTAATATAAGAAGACAGGAATGTCAGGCCTCTGAGCCCAGGCTAAGCCACCATATCCCCTGTGACCTGCACGTATACATCCAGATGACCTGAAGCAAGTGAAGAATCATAAAAGAAGTGAAAATGGCCGGTTCCTGCCTTAACTGATGACATTCCACCATTGTGATTTGTTTCTGCCCCACCTTAACTGAGCGATTAACCTTGCGAAATTCCTTCTCCTGGCTCAGGATCACCCCGACTGAGCACCTTGTGACCCCCACACCTGCCCACCAAAGAAAAACCCCCTTTGACTGTAATTTTCGACTACCCGCTCAAATCCTGTAAAACAGCCCCACCGCATCTCCCTTCGCTGACTCTCTTTTTGGATTCAGCCCACCTGCACCCAGGTGATTAAAAAGCTTTATTGCTCACACAAAACGTATTTGGTGGTCTCTTCACATGGATATGCATGACAGTGATGACTGCTGAGAATAAAAAAAAAAAGGCAAAATAACACAGGGAGTTTGGGACAGGACAAGGTGCTATTTTAGGTAAAGATATTCAGGGAAAAATCTCTCTTATTAGTTAGAATTCTGAAGGAGTGAAACATACAGACATCTGAAGAAAAAGATTCTAGGTAGAAGGAATAACAAGTGCAAGAAGGACCCTGGATGGGAATAAGCTTGGCCTATTGCCACAGCATCAAGAGGTCAGTGTGGTTGAAGCAGGGCGAGTAGAAAGAGAGTGGCATGGATGAGGACAGGGACATAACTTGATTTTGGAGGGTGTGCTGCATCACTCTAAGAACTGTGGATTTTATTCTAAGTGAGTTGGGAAGCATTAGAAGGGTTTTGAAAGTGATACAAATTATGACTGCTATTTTAAGACATTAACCAAGCTGCTATGTGGAAAATAGTCTATAGTGGTGTTATGAAAAAGCCAAACTCTGTAAAATATTTTAAGAGGTTTATTCTAAGTCAAGATGAGTGACCATGGCCCACAGTAAAGTCTAAAGAGGTCCTGAGAAAGTGTGCCTGAGGCAGTCAGGTTATAATTTGGTTTTATACATTTTAGGGAGACAGAAGTTATAGACAATACATAAATCAACACATATAAGTATACATTATTTCAGCCCAGAAAGATGGCAAAGTGGGGGGTTTACAGGTCGTAGGTGGATTCAAAGATTTTCTTTTTCTTTTTTCCTTTTTTGACACAGGGTCTTGCTCTGCCACCAAAGCTGAAGTGCAGTGGTATAGTCATGGCTCACTGTAGTCTCAACTTCTTAGGCACAAGTGATTCTCCCACCTCAGCTTCCCGAGTACTTGGGACTACAGGTGCATACCAACCCACCTGGCTATTTTTATTTTTTTAAATTTTCTGTAGAGATAAGGCCTCCCTATGTTGCCCAAGCTGGTCTCAAACTCATGAGTTCAAGTGATCCTCCCACCTTGACCTCCAAAAGTGCTGAGATTACAGGTGCGAGCCACTGTGCCTTGGCCAGTTCAAAGATTTTCAGATTGGCAATTGGTTGAAAGAGGTAAGCTAAAGACTTGAAATCACTAGAAAGAAATGCTTGAGTTAAGATAAGTGGGGGTTGTGGAAGCCAAGTTCCTTATTATATAGATGAAGTTCCCAGGTAACAGGCTTCAGAGAGAATAGATGGTGTCTTCTTTTAGGATCTTAGAAGGTATCAGACTCTAAATCTCTGCTAGACATGGGAAAGACCTAGGTTCACTAATAGAGATTCTCTACAGATGCCAAGTTTCCCCTACAGATGACAACATTGGAGGGCCATTTCAAAATATCTCAAGGAAATATATTTAAGAGTAAAATATTTTGATTTCCTTCAGAATCTGCTATCTGTCATATCATGCCATACCAGAGTGACACTGGAATTTTGTATCTTGTTACTACAAAGAGTCTGTTTTGTCAGTCTTAACCATCCCTATTTTAATGTCAATACTAGTCATTTGTGCCTAAGCTCCAAAGAGGAGGAGGCATAATGAGGCATGTTTGACCTCCGCTTCCTGTTAAAATCCAGAATTTAGTTTTTCAGAGGTGGTACATTCAGTTGATTGGGAAGCTTAGATTTTATTTATGGCTTACAGAGGCAAGGATAAAGCAATAAGACCACTGTAAACCAAAAATAAAATTATAAGGCCCCCCTCTCCCCACCGCAACCATCTGAATGGACTTCCTCCTCAGCCAGAGCTCTTAAAATTTAACCTGAGAGTCAGTTGCAGGCCCTGATGGGAAGTGAGATTCAAACATGCCTCATTACACCTCTCAACATCAGCAGAGACTTTAAATCTGATAAGAAACATTTTACAACCTATTCTTTCTGAAGCCTCCTAGTTAAAAGCTTCAGCTGCATAGTAAAACTTTGGTCTCTACAACCTCTTTTGCAACCCAGACATTCCTATCTATTGACCCCAGATCTTTAGACAAACTCAACCAATTGTCAGCCAGAAAATTTTTAAATTTACCTTTAGCTTGGAACCCCGCCTCCTACCCCTCCCACACTTCAAATTGTCCTCTCTTTCTGGACCAAACCAATGTATTTCTTAAATGTATTTGATTGATGGTTCATGCCTCCATAAAATGTATAAAACCAAACTGCACTCTAACCACCTTGGGCACATGTTCTCAGGACCTCCTGAGGGCTGTGTCACAGGCTATGGTCATTCATATTTGACTCTGCATAAATCTCTTCAAATATTTTACAGAGTTTGGCTCTTTTTGTTGACACCAATTGTAAGATAGATACAATAATTCAGGCAAGAGATGATGTTGAACCACAGTGACAGCAGTTGTGGTAGGAAAAGTGGTGACACTGTAATGTATTTGAAAAAAAAGTAAAAATTTTTGCTTTTGGTAGCAATTTGCTGTGTGGAAAGCAGAATAAAGGCCTCCCAAATGTTCATGTCTAATCCCCAGAACAGAACATGTCAATATATCTGGTTATAAAGCAAACCAGAATTAAGGTTGCAGATAGAATTAAGGTTACCCAGGAGCATACCTTAAAATAAAGAGACTATTCTGGACAATTCTAGAGAGCTCAATGTAATCATAAAGGTCCTTAGAATTGGTGAGGCAGAAGAATGAGGAAGAGGAAGAAGTTTCTACCAAAGAAAGATGCATTGCTGCTGACTTTGAATATGGAGGAAGGGCTGCATGTTCCAAGGAAAGTGAGCAGACTCTAGAAACCGAAAAGGGCAAGGAAATAGGTTGCCCCTGAAAGCATCCTGTCTAGACTTATGGATCTATGTTCGGTGACACCCATGTCAGACTTCAAGCCTATAGAATAGTAGGATAAGAAATTTGTTGATATTTAAGCTACTAACTTTGTAGTAATTTGTTGCAGCAGCAATAAAATACTAATCCAGATTTGATATGGTGTATAAGAGAAAGAGAAGAGCCGAGGGTGACTCAATGATCAATACAAGTTTATTTCTATTACTTTTTTGGCTTTTAAAGTGTGGATTCATTTTTTGGGTAGCTAAATATGCTGTTTAAATCTTTTCTTTTTGGGGGAGGTTCCAAGATGGCCGAATAGGAACAGCTCCAGTCAACAGCTACCAGAGTGAGAAACGCAAAAGACGGGTGATTTCTGCATTTCAAACCGAGCTACCAGGTTCATCTCACTGGGGCTTGTTGGACAGTGGGTGCAGCCCCTAAGGAGCATGACCTGAAGCAGGGTGAAGCATCGCCTCACCCAGGAAGCTCAAGGGGTCGGGGAATGCGCTTTCCTAGCCAAAGGAAGCCGTGACAGACGTTACCTGGAAAATCGGGACACTCCCACCCTAATACTGTGCTTTCCCAACAGTCTTAGCAAACAGCACACCAGGAGATAATATCCCATGCCTGGCTCAGAGGGTCCCATGCACGGAGCCTTGCTCACTGCGAGCACAGCAGTCTGAGATTCAACTGCAAGGTGGAAGTGAGGCTGAGGGAGGGGCACCCACCATGGCTGAGGCTTGAGTAGGTAAACAAAGCCACCAGGAAACTCAAACTGGGTGGAGACCACTGCAGCTCAAGGAGGCCTGCCTGCCTCTGTACACTCCACCTCTGGGGACAGGGTATAGCTGAACAAGAGGCAGCAGAAACTTCTGCAGACTTAAACGTCCCTGTCTGACAGCTTTGAAGAGAGTAGTGGTTCTCCCAGCACAGAGTTTGAGATCTGAGAATGGACAGACTGCCTGCTCAAGTGGGTCCCTGACCCCCAAGTAGACTAACTGGGAGATACCTCCCAGTAGGGGCCGACTGACACCTCATACAGCTGGGTGGCCCCTCTGAGACGAAGTTTCTAGAGGAAGGATCAGGCAGCATTTGCCATTCTGCAGTATTTGCTGTTCTGCAGGCTCTGCTGGTGATACCCAGGCAAACAGGGTCTGGAGTGGACCTCCAGCAAATTCCAACAGACAGACCTGCAGCTGAGGGTCCTGCCTGTTAGAAGGAAAGCTAACAAACAGAAAGGACACCCACACCAAAACTCCATCTGTACATCACCATCATCAAAGACCAAAGGTAGATAAAACCACAAAGATCAGGAGAACCTAGAGAAGAAAAGCTGAAAATTCTAAAAATCAGAACACCTCTTGTCCTCCAAAGGAATGCAGTCCCTTGCCTGCAAAGGGACACAACTAGACGGAGAATGACTTCGACGAGTTGAGAGAGGAAGGCCTGAGATGATAGGTAATAACAAACTTCTCTGAAATAAAGGAGGATGTTCAAATCCATCGGAAAGAAGTTAAAAACCTTGAAAAAAGATTAGATGAATCGCTAGCTAGAATAAACAGTGTAGAGAAGACCTTAAATGATCTGATGGAGCTCAAAACTGTGGCATGAGAACTACGAGATGCATGCACAAGTTTCAGTAGCCGATTAGATCAACTGGAAGAAAGAGTATCAGTGATTGAAGATCAAATGAATGAAATGAAGTGAGAAGAGAAGTTCAGAGAAAAAAGAGTAAAAAGAAATGAACAAAGCCTTCAAGAAATGTGGGACTACGTGAAAAGACCAATTCTACGTATGATTGGTGTACCAGAAAGTGATGGGGAGAATGGAACCAAGCTAGAAAACACTCTTCAGGATATTATCCAGGACAACTTCCCAAACTGAGCAAAGCAGGCCAACCTTCAAATTCAGGAAATAAAGAGAACACCACAAAGATACTCCTCGAGAAGAGCAACTCCAAGACACATAATTGTCAGATTTACCAAAGTTGAAACGAAGGAAAAGATGTTAAGGGCAGCCAGAGAGAAAGGTCGGGTTACCCACAAAGGGAAGCCCATCAGACTAACAGCAGATCTCTCGGCAGAAACTCTCCAAGCCAGAAGAGAGTGGGGGCCAATATTCAACATTCTTAAAGAAAATAATTTTCAACCCAGAATTTCATATCCAGCCAAACTAAGTTTCATAAGTGAAGGAGAAATAAAATCCTTTACAGATAAGCAAATGCTTAGAGATTTTGTCACTACCAGGCCTACCCTACAAGAGACCCCAAAGGAAGCACTAAACATGGAAAGGAACAACCGGTACCAGCCACTGCAAAAACATGCCAAAATGTAAAGACCATCGATGCTAGGAAGAAACTAATGAGCAAAATAACCAGCTAATATCACAATGACAGGATCAAGTTCACACATAACAATATTAACCTTAAATGTAAATAGGCTAAATGCTCCAATTAAAAGACACAGACTAGCAAATTGGATACAGAGACAAGACCCATCAGTGTTTTGTATTCAGGCGACCCATCTTATGTGCAGAGACACATATAGGCTCAAAATAAAGGGATGGAAGAAGATTTACCAAGCAAATGGAGAACAAAAAAAACCAAGGGTTGCAATCCTAGTCTCTGATAAAACAGACTTTAAACCAACAAAGATCAAAAGACACAAAGAAGTCCATTTCATAATGGTAAAAGGATCAATTCAACAAGAAGAACTAACTATCCTAAATATATATGCACCCAACACAGGAGCACTCAGATTCATAAAGCAAGTCCTTAGAGACCTACAAAGAGACTTAGACTCCCACACAATAATAATGGGAGACTTTAACACCCCACTGTCAACATTAGACAGATCAATGAGACAGAAAGTTTGCAAGGATATTCAGGAATTGAACTCAGCTCTGCAACAAGTGGACCTAATAGACCTCTACAGAACTCTCCACTCCATATCAACAGAATATACACTCTTCTCAGCACCACATTGCACTTATTCCAAAACTGACCACATAGTTGGAAGTAAAGTACTCCTCAGAAAATGTAAAACAACAGAAATTATAACAAACTGTCTCTCAGACCACAGTGCAATCAAACTAGAACTCAGGATTAAGAAACTCACTCAAAACTGTTCAACCACATGAAAACTGAACAACCTGTTCCTGAATGACTACTGGGTACATAATGAAATGAGGGCAGAAATTAAAGTGTTCTTTGAAACCAGTGAGACAAAGACACAACATACCAGAATCTCTGGGACACATTTAAAGCAGTGTGTAGAGGGAAATTTATAGCACTAAATGCCCACAAGAGAAAGCAGGAAAGATCTAAAATTGACACCCTAACATCACAATTAACAGAACTAGAGAAGTAAGAGCAAACACATTCAAAAGCTAGCAAAAAACAAGAAATAACAAAGACCAGAGCAGAACTGAAGGAGATAGAGACACACACACAAAAAAACCCTTCAAAAAAATCAATGAATGCAGGAGCTCATTTTTTGAAAAGATCAACAAAATTGATAGACCACCAGCAAGACTAACAAAGAATAAAAGAGAGAAGAATCAAATAGATACAATGAAAAATGATAAAGGGGATATCGCTACCGATCCCACAGAAATACGAACTACCTCTGAAATTGAGGCAATAATTAATAGCATACCTACGAAAAAAAGTCCAAGACCAGACAGATTCACAGCTAAATTCCACCAGATATACAAGGAGGAGCGGGTACCATTCCTTATGAAACTATTCCAATCAATAGAAAAAGAGGGAATTCTCCCTAACTCACTTCATGAGGCTAATATCATCCTGATACCAAAGCCTGGCAGAGACACACAAAAAAAGATAATTTTAAACCAATATTCCTGATGAACATTGATGCAAAAATCCTCAATGAAATACTGGAAAACCAAATCCAGCAGCAGATGCTAAAGCTTATCCACCACAATCAAGTTGGTTTCATCCCTGGGTGCAAGGCTGGTTCAACATATGCAAATCAATAAACACAATCCAGCATATAAACAGAACCAAAGACAAAAATCACATGATTATCTCAATAGATGCAAAAAAGGCCTTTGACAAAATTCAACAGTGCTTCATGCTAAAAACTCTCTATAAACTAGGTATTGATGGGACGTATCTTAAAATAATAGCAGCTATTTATGACCAACCCACAGTCAATATCATACAGAATGGGCAAAAATTGGAAGCATTCCCTTTGAAAATCAGCACAAGAGAGGGATGCCCTCTCTCACCACTCCTATTCAACATAGTGTTGGAAGTTCTGGCCAGGACAATCAGGCAGGAGAAAGAAATAAAGGGCATTCAATTAGGAAAAGAGAAAGTCAAATTGTCCCTGTTTGCAGATGACATGATTGTATATTTAGAAAACGCCATCATCTCAGCCCAAAATCTCCTTAAGGTGATAAGCAACTTCAGCAAAGTCTCAGGATACAAAGTCAATGTGCAAAAATCACAAACATTCCTACACACCAATGATGGACAGAGAGCCAAATCATGAGTGAGCTCCCATTCGCAATTGCTTCAAAGAGAATGAAATACCTAGGAATCCAACTTACAAGGGATGTGAAGGACCTCTTCAAGGAGAACTACAAACCACTGCTCAACGAAATAAAAGAGGACACAAACAAATGCGAGAACATTCCATACTCATGTATAGGAAGAATCAATATTGTGAAAATGGCCATACTGCCCAAGGTAATTTATAGACTTAATGTCATCCCTATCAAGCCTCCAATAACTTTCTTCACAGAATTGGAAAAAAAGTACTTTAAAGTTCACATGGAACCAAAAGAGAGCCCACATTGTCAAGACAATCCTAAGCCGAAAGAACAAAGCTGGAGGCATCATGCTACCTAGCTTCAAGCTATACTACAAGGCTACAGTAACCAAAACAGAATGGGACTGGTACCAAAACAGAGACATAGACCAATGGAACAGAACAGAGCCCTCAGAAATAATACCACATATCTACAACCATCTGATCTTTGACAAACCTGATAAAAACAAGAAATGGGGAAAGGATTCCCTATTTAATAAATGTTGCTGGGAAAACTGGCTAGCCATATGTAGAAAGCTGAAACTCGATCCCTTCCTTACACCTTTTACAAAAATTAATTCAAGATGGGTTAAAGACTTAAATGTTAGACCCAAAACCATAAAAACCCTAGAAGAAAACCTAGGCAATACCATTCAGGACATAGGCATGGGCAAGGACTTCATGACTAAAACAACACAAGCGATGGCAACAAAACCCAAAATTGACAAACAGGATCTGATTAAACTAAAGAGCTTTCTGCACAGCAAAAGAAACTACTATCAGAGTGAATAGGCAACCTACAAAATGAGAGAACATTTTTACAATCTACCCATCTGACAAAGGACTAATATCCAGAATCTACAAAGAACTTAAATTTACAAGAAAAAAATCAAACAACCCTGTCAAAAAGTGGGTGAAGGATGTGAACAGACACTTCGCAAAAGAAGACATTTATGCAGTCAACAGACAGATGAAAAAATGCTCATTATCACTGGACATCAGAGAAATGCAAATCAAAACCACTATGAGATACCATCTCACACCAGTTAGAATGGCAATCATTAAAAAGTTAGGAAACAACAGGTGCTGGAGAAGATGTGGAGAAATATGAACACTCTTACATTGTTGGTGGGACTGTAAACTAGTTCAACCATTGTTGAAGACAGTGTGGTGATTCCTCAAGGATCTAGAACTAGAAATACCATTTGATCCTGCCATCCCATTTCTGGGCACATACCCAAAGGATTATAAATCATGCTGCTATAAAGGCACATGCACATGTATGTTTATTGCGGCACTATTCACAATAGCAAAGACTTGGAACCAACCCAAATGTCCATCAATGACAGACTGGTTTAAGAAAATGTGGCACATATACACCATGGAATACTATGCAGCCATAAAAAAAGATGAGTTCTTGTCCTTTGTTGGGACATGGATGTAGCTGGGAACCATCATTCTGACAAACTATTACAAGGACAGAAAACCAAACACTGCATGTTCTCACTCATAGGTGGAAATTGAACAATGAGAACACTTGGACACAGGGTGGAGAACATCACACACCAGGGCCTGTTGTGAGGTGGGGGGAGGGGGGAGGGATAGCATTAGCAGATATACCTAATGTAAATGATGAGTTAATGGATGCTGCACACCAATATGGCACATGGATACATATGTAACAAACCTGCACATTGTGCACATGTATCCTAGAACTTAAAGTATAATAATAAAGAAAATTTTCTTTTTAAAATCTAAGTAAATACATTTACAAATGAAGGCCATTAATTTAAATGCAGGTGTTTAACTGTGATCAGATCACCTCTGACTAATGATGATTGCACCAATATAATTTTTTATTTTCAGAATGTGAACACAAACTTTTATTAAATTTGATCATTTAGCACAAGAATCTATGAAGTGCGATTGGAAAGCATGGAACATTTTTTTATGTAGCTATTAATTAACATGGTAGTATTTAAAGATGAAAATTGTCCTTTCAAACTGCCAGCTTTCATAACTAAATCCTAATAGCAATCTGGTGCTATGTCGAAATAGGTTTAAAATTCTTTGGCATTGCCTCTAGAATCTGTTTATAAATCCTACAAGCAAATCGTATTACGAATTTACAAAAACACTTTTTTTTTTCCCTGAAAACAAACCAGCAAAATGTGTTGCTCAGTTATTTTTTTATTTGTATCTTCAATATTATATATTTTAAAAAAGCCAGCTGGGACAGGATCAATCACTTTCTTCATCATTTGTAATTGTAGTAAGTCCATTCCCTGATGCACAGAGCAAGTCAATACACCAAGACACTGGGTTGCAGCGGAGAAACAGGTTTAATCCACTGAATCACCAATGAGGAGATGAGAGGAAACCTCAAATTTAAACTCTCCAAGGAATTTGGGTGCAAGGTTTTGGAAAGAAGCAAAGTATGGGGATCATTGGTCAAAGAGTGCAGGGTGAAGTCTTGAGACAGGGAGATGAAGAAATGATATTCTCATGCAAATCCATTCCTCTCCTGGGGTCTTCAAAATAGTTGGCCTCAGCTGTTTTGCTGCAATTCAGGGTCTGAAAATGATCTTAAGCAATTTTTAAACAAAAGCCTTTTGATTCTAATGTCAGAGACCCTATTTATCTTAAATAAAAGCCCTGTGATTTTAATGTCAGAAATTCTATCTGTAGAAACAATGGAGATGCAAATGGTCAGTATCTAATGCTATGTGATTTGCAGTTACAAATTGGATCAATGTGCAGCCTGATTAATGCCCGATTATCACTATATTTCTGTCCAGAATGCTTGTTAACCCTGTGATGACAGCTTCACATTCAACAGACGTTTATAGTTTTATACTTGGTTCACTGGACCTATATGCAAATCTCTTGTCTGAGAGGACGTGCATCTGCTATTTTATTCCCTTAGCAACAAGCTCCAAGGCAACCAATCAACAATCAACAAGGGAAGCCAGGTGTTACCCCAATTATTGGGGCCCAAAAGGACAAAGACATGACAGTGTCATTCCTAGAAATCTGAGCATATGTGGAAGAAATTGTCTATACTGGAGCGATGAGGCACGATCAAGTTCCTGGGAAAATTCATAAAAACAAGATCAAAGACAGAGCATAAGGCTGAAGTGAGAGATGTAGTTTACATTGAAGCTTTGATCCTACAGGCGGGAATTAGTGGAATAGAGTGAATCTTTAAAGTCAAAAAAGGCTCAGTCCTATGGTCTTATAACTGGAACCATAGTAATATGAAACACTGTAACTAGGTGAACATCTTGGGCTTATATCTAACACACTTGACTCACTATTTTGTTGGCAGCTAGAGGAACATAGGAAATGAGCTACACAGAAAATAGATGGCTCTGAGGGTCTCAAGTCTAGGACAAAGACTTGATCTAAAGCCAATCAGACAGAGGTTGTAGGGGTGAAGGAAAAGCTGAGATGGTATTTCTTGATGTTTCTGTGATTGACTCAAGAATTAGATGGGTCTGGGTCTACATGGAGTCATGTAGGAAAATGGAAGAGTATAAAAACATAATAGAGTCAAAATAGAAAATATATATATATATTCGTTGGGTTAAAGTGGTAGAGTTCAAAGAAGCTTACTTCTTAAAGATGAAAAGAGTAACAGAGTTCAAAGGGAAAAGGCATAAATTCCCAAGGGCCTTTTACTTTCATCCTCCTATGCAAAACTGAAGCCCTTAGCATCTGTCTCACTTTAGTAGGAGCTCTTTTATTCCATACCTGTCCATCGTGTCTCTTCTGCATTGGTTATGCATCTCTTTTACCATGTTCAGAGCAGGAGTTAACTTTCTAAAGTTGCCAAATGAATCTCAAAATACTCTTTCAAATAAATGTGTAATCTAGCAATAATTTAAAAGTTACTTTTTTTCCAGATATGCATCAGGCTTTGCCTTTGAGGGTGCTAACTTTCATTAGAACTACTCACATCAAAAGTGCAGCTTATCTCAAATAATTAGGGAAATACTCAGAATATCTTAAGCAGTTCCTCCGAATACAGGTGCCAATACTGCAGACTTTTTGCAATTTCTGCTTATCTCAGCACCCATATAGATAATATTCCTGCCACCCAGAGCATGGAAGATGATGAAGAGGCTATGGCAATTGTCTTAGACACAAAATTTAATAAGGTGCCAAAAAATTCAGTAGCCAAGGTAAATAATATTAAATACAATATTTTAAAAAATCTAAATTAATATAAAATTAGTACTGAGACAATATCAAATTGATAAGCAAAATGTCAACATTTTAAATAAAGACAGGATCAGTAATCCTTTTCTGGTGCTCTGATGAAGTAATATTTGGCCTAAGAAGTGAGAATGTGCTCTAAATTGTGTGTGCACTAATATATTTCCTAGCATTAAAAATATGGGATTTAGTTTATTGATTACTCTTTATATAAATATGAAAGTGTTAATTGCTAAATTTTTCTCCCATTGAAGTTACCAAATTAGTTGCTAATTAGTAAGTCACTGAATGTCTGATACTTTTGATTTATCTCTCATTTTTACTTATCTTTCACTTATCACTGATCTATACAGAAGAGATCTTGCATACTTTTATGAGATTTTTTTTTCGCACCAAGTTTTCAGATATATTTCTCAAGATACCCTGTATACAGAACTACATGAATTTTTAAAAATGCTTTTGAGGTAAAATCAAATTTTATCCATCAATGAAAATTACATATAACTCAGCTGTTAGACATTTACCACTTCTGTATAATCCACCTGTATCTATCTGAACTCAAATTTGACCCCAAAACTAGCTCCAATAACAGCTTCCTGGAGAAAACTACACACAATGCCTGTAGCTCTAATGAATATTTGTTGGAATGTGTGATGGGTCACTTTGCAGTGGGTAACATGTGATCATCAGAAGGCTTGCCTTGGATGCCCAGCATTTTCTCCTGACTACAGTCACCAGATCACATCTTTCCCTTTTCCCTTCCTGCTACAGCGGGGACTCTGCTGCTCTTCTCCTTCCCCTGCTTTCCTCCAAAGGCTGAGAAAACGACATCACTTTTCTCAAAGGAATTTCTGTGTCTGCTGCTCTAAAGATATATGTTTCAATGTACTGTTACATATTTATTTTAAAAAAGAAAAAGAAAACATGACTTGTAGTATTCCTTCTAGAGAATTCCTCTCTTTTCTGGACGATAACAACGTAGAGTATTTACCTGTCATTCCTAGGTGTATCCCACTCTTCTCTTCTGACTTTCACGGCATCTGTAACTGTGTTTCAAACTGTCTCCTGGGCTACCCAGTTACCTATATACATGAAAGCTTTCCTTCTCCCCTCCTGGACACATCTCACAACCTAGTCAAAATATTCCCATTGCTGCTTCCTGAGTGTCAGCTTCTATCTCTAGGAGTTCTTGTTCAGGAAGCATCATAGGGAGCCAGGAAAGGAAACCATTTCAGCAGCCTGAGTTCTTGGCTGTATTTCCTCTCCTCTCAGGGCAAGGGTCCATCCCTGTGTATATATACCGCCCGTTTCAGCAACTTACTCCAGCAATTCTATATCCTACAAAGATAGGTTTTTATTAAGGTTTTTTTTTTCTGTCATGGTACTAAAATTTCTCATTACTCCTACCCCTTTCTCATTTTCCAACATTCACCTCTCAACTCTCAAGACATAGTTATCTTTATGGCTGTACGGTTCCTAAGATCTCCAATCTTGTTTCAACCCTGCTCTTTTCTACTTTACATAATCCTGGGAACTCCTTTATATGTTCTCTCTTAATCTACCTCCAAATTCAACTTGAGATCCCTAGGTGCTAAGAGTTCAAAGCCTGGGTAGATGAATACAACTGCCCTATTTGGGCTAACATTTAGCCAGTTTTGCTAACTGGAAGCCAGGTGACTGATATAGTCTCTGACCCCATCACATGGTATCTTCGGGGCAACATTTCGGCCAGAGTTGGATGATCTGGTTACTCCCATTTCCTGACACCGTGCTTGTGTGTGATTATATTTAGGGAGCATAATCATGATGGTATCCGTGTCAGCTCCCTAAGTCTGAATTGTTGCCTTCAGTCCCAGTACAACACAACTATCCCATCTTTGTTTCTTTGGGAGTGCTGCCTCTTTCATCTCTTCTTCAGTAATTTATTTTACTATGAGTGAGAAGTGGAGGAACCTTCTGGCCTTTCCTGGATCCTGAAGTTTTCTTTATTGTAAATAGCTCCTGCGGCAATGTACCCTAACTGGTGATGATTTTTCATACTGCACTCCACAGTACTTCAATGCAAAAGTGCCTCAAGTTTTGATACGTATACTAAGGTACTTCCAATGATTTGTGTTCACAAACTTGACATGTAAGTCTCAGCATCTACTTGTGTTATTGAGTAACTTTTCGACTGATGTCAGACATTATGCTGTAGAAAGGAAGGCATTTTATGGTTTTTGAAAACCTACATAATTCTTAGTGCCAGTCTCCACAAACTTTCTATTAATCTCTGTTGCATCTATACTCCAGAGGCTTTGCACCCCACTAACATTCCTATGAGGTGATCTAAACACAATATAACATTTACCTCTCAGGTCCATGGCATTGAATTTTTGCCTGTCCCATCCCTGCAAAGTCTCTAGTTCTCAGGTAACACAAGTTCTCAACCAAGAGCCCAAACATTGGCTCTAATAAAGTTTTCAAAAACAGACCTGTTACAGCTAATAAAGCCAATTGGGTCTTTTAAGCATATATGCAATACGTGCTTTTTTCACTTGACACTTTCCAATTTCCTAAGAACGATGTCAGCTTTATTTTAAACATATATGTACAGTTAGCTCCTTCATGAAAGAATTTCTTTGATCGATTCTAATCAGGTCACAAAACACTGGGTATGAGTGACTGCCCAGGTAAAACATTCAATATCCAACCATGCATTTTTTCCAATGGCTTTTCCACAACATCCTTCTGACTTTCAGTTCCTTTCCAAAGACCAGCTCTGCTCCTCAGTCGATGTTCCCCACACCATTAGCCATGCTGAATAGGCACTAGAGGTTCTATTAAGAGTGATATGTTAATCAGATAGGAATCTAGATGCCCTCCTTAAAGTATCTCAGAAAATTCTCTAAGGTCCAGATGTCAGATTTACCCCTTAACAGTACACATTATTTACTTCTGCCCAATACCAAACCTGGTTTTAAAATACAGCTATTTCTTCAGTTTCTAGATAATGTGTCATCACACCAAATATACTGAGATGTTTACATTTTTTTAGTTCTATTCCAGTTTTGTAGGGACATGTAATTTATTTTAATTGTATTCCTTTGCTCAATTCACCAAGTCTCTTTCCTGACCCCAATCCTACCCACATGTAGATTCTGAGTAGGCAGTTTGCTACATAGTTCTAGAATTCAGGGAGGTTGGATTGAAGATGTTGAATAGAGAATATTTAGGAGCCTGAGTTCTGAGGCGTTCCAAATTTGGGAGGTTTGGGAAATAAGAGAAGACTGACAAATGTAAAAATGAAGGAGTGGTCAGCAAGAAGAAACCAGGATCATGTGAAAGCCAAGGAAATAAAATGCTGAAAAGATAAAGGAGTCATCAACTGTGCCAAATAATGCTGAAAGGCCAAATCAGAGGAAGAATGTGAATTAACCTTTGAATTTGACAATAAGAACAGACTGTCATAATTATACTGACAAGAACAATTTCAATGGGGAGGAGCAAAGGTCTGATTGAAATAATTTCAAGAGAAAATGAGAAGAGAGAAGCTGGAGGTAATGAACATAGACAATACTTTTGAGGAGTTTTGCTGCAAAGTGAAGAAGAAGAGGGATAGAAGGCAGCAGCACACACAGGCTCAGTCAGGTTTTTTAAGTTAGTAATAATAGTAAAGTTTGTATGCTTATGAGGAGAAGATACAGAGAAAAGAAGAGAGATTTTGTTGTTGTTGTTGTTTTTGAGATGGAGTCTCCCTCTGTCACCCAGGCTGGGGTGCAACGGTGCGATCTCGGCTCACTGCAACCTCTGCCTCCTGAGTTCGAGCGATTCTCCTGCCTCAGCCTCCTGAGTAGCTGAGATTACAGGTGTGCACCACCACGGCTGGCTACTTTTTTTTTTTTTTTTGTATTTTTAGTAGAGACGGGGTTTCACCATGTTGGTCAGACTGGTCCTGAATTCCTGATCTCGTGATATGCCCACCTCTGCCTCCCAAAGTGCTGGGATTACAGGTGTGAGCCACCGTGCTTAGCCTGGAATAATGGTCTTGAGAGGGCAAGAGAGCTTGGGTGAGTACACCAGTGAAAAGGTTGACCTTTACTAGAAGCAAACAGGTCATCCACAGTAACCAGGAGAGTAGGTTCAGCATAAGGACCTAATTGTCCATATGAGTAGATTTGTTGATGGGTTCCAGTAATATTTCTTTTCTAATAGCTTCTTAATTCTCAGTAAAATAGAAAGCAAAATCATGAGCCAAGAGTGTGTATAGGGATGGAGGTTGGGGGTTTCAGAAGAAAAGTAAAAATATTAAATAATTATCAAGGAGAGTAAAAAGTTAGCAGACTAGAGATGTAATCTGAT
The DNA here is from genome assembly GCF_024542745.1 of Macaca thibetana thibetana. Classification (NCBI taxonomy): domain Eukaryota; kingdom Metazoa; phylum Chordata; class Mammalia; order Primates; family Cercopithecidae; genus Macaca; species Macaca thibetana. Next base: position 69,029,715 of record NC_065588.1, on the reverse strand, counting down.
GGCCAGACAAAATTAATGGCACGGGTAAAATTAGTAATCATGAATTTAAAGTAGATAGTTGGCTATAGATTCATACAGCTTTGATCACTTGTGTGGATTCAGATATTCAGCAAGGGTGGAATTTGGTTAGGATTGATTAGGATTTTACTTGGCTAAAACAGGTATAAGAAAGTGAGAAAGAAACACCAAAGTTGCAGCTGTTATGCAATAGAGTGACCATAAGAATTGATGAGGGAATTTGAGCAGACTAAAAAGAAGAGCAAAGATATAAGGCAGATAAGAGAAAGTATAAATTGGTAGAATCAATGGATTTGCGACCGTGCTAGGTATTATGTTTTCTGGTTTTAGAATACAAAAGGGAATGAGTTGGACCAAAAGAAAAAAAAAAAGAGTATAGATTTTGATAGGAGAGAAAAAGTGATATTTGAAATTAAGATTAAGAACACAGTGTGATTTTTTTTTATAATGATAAGGTCTGAACTATGACATTAGAAAAGATGACCAAGAAAAAGTATAAAACACGATCATTGGAGAAAGTTCACAGAACTAAGCAGCCACATCATTATAGGACCATCTATGTAGACATCGAAATTACGAAGAATTAGGGCAGGAGCCATGTAAGAGAGAGTGTGTGTACCAAGAGCAAAATCCTTCAAGGAATCAGAGGAAATGACTTAAACATTTTTATTATTATTTTTATTTTTTTGAGATGGAGTTTCACTCTGTCTCCCAGGCTGGGGTGCAATGGCACAACCTCTGCTCACTGCAACCTCTGCCTCCCAGGTCAAAGCGATTCTGTTGCCTCAGCCTCCTGAGTAACTGAGATCATAGGAACGCGCCACCACACCCAGCTAATTTTTGTATTTTTAGTAGAGACGGGGATTTCACCATGTTGGCCAGACTGGTCTTGAGCCCCTGACCTCAGGTGATCCACCCTCCTAGGCCTCCCAAAGTGCTGGGATTACAGGTGTGAGTCACCGCACTCGGCCGACTTAAACATTTACGGGAAAAACAGTCTTTCTCTCTGTTAGTCAATCTCTAACAAAAATAGATGCCTTTTTATTATGTTTTCAGTATAAACACATTCAGTGCACACTGAATTGAACATTGTTATTGTAGGCTGCTAAGCATTCATTTAACCCTTTCTCTTTATTTACTATGTGGACCCTAATTCTGTTCTGTTATCCTTTGTTTGTTTGTTTGTTTGTTTTGAAATTATGTACCAAAAGGACTGTCGCCTCAGCCCCAATCTTCAAATGGTGCCTGATTGTATTAAGGATAATCATATTCCCCTTACCAATGACATGTAATCTAATGTGTGTCAATGAAATACCACAAGGACTTTCCAGAGCCTCTGAGTAGTTTCTTTCCAGAACTTTAAAAAATTCTTCCTGAAATGGCTTTCAAAAGGGACAATATCTTCCATCTTCCAGTTGTTATCATGGATGGATGTGATGCTTGTGCTTCTTGCCACCAGTATGAAGATAAAGCAAAAGCAAGAAAAGGGAAAGAAACCCAAATATTTCAGATTGATTGAGTCTACCTTACAGCCAGTCCCATTGAGGACTTCCATTTATATGAGCCAATAAATTTCCTTATTGTTTAAGGATAAGCCCTTTTTTTTTCCTTTTTCTTTTCTTTGTTTTTTTTTTTTTAATTTTTTAATTTTTTATTTTTTTTAGATGGAGTCTTGCTCTGTCACCCAGGTTGGAGTGCAGTGGTGCTATCTCAGCTCACTGCAACCTCTGCTTCCCAGTTTAAGTGATTCTCCTGCCTCAGCCTCCTGAGTAGCTGGGATTACAGGTGCCCACCACCATACCTAGAAAATTTTTGTAGTTTTAGTAGAGACGGGGTTTCACCATGTTGGCCAGGCTGGTCTTGAACTCCTGATCAGCCAGCCTTGGCTTCCCAAAGTGGTAGGATTATAGGCGTGAGCCCCCATGCCAGGCCAGGATAACCCTTTTGATGGAAGTTATTTCTTACTTAAATAAAGTAGGATACTCAATACATATGCCAAGAAAATTATAAATGTTGGTGAAATTGTTTGCATCAGAGGCATGGAAATACAAATAAAAACACTGAGAAATCTCCACTTCACAGAGTAGGTCAGACTTTCACAGATATATCAAATTGTTGATCATCTTGATTCTCCAGAACATCTGTAAGTGTTATATGTGCCTTACTTTTAGGGAAGTAAAAAGTATTCCTTTTTATTAATTAAATTAAGAAAATGTAATTGTCCAATATATGAAAAAACAATAATTTTTAAAATCCTGAACTGTTGATAATGGAAATATATTGAGTGAAAGCATGAGGAACTGAAAGTTGGTGCTGGTGATCAAAAAGGCATCAGAGAATATGTAATATTTAACACATACCTTATAGGCTCATACAAAAGAAAGAAGTTCTAAGACTAAAAAAAAAAAAGCCCAGGACCAGACAGATTCACAACCAAATTCTTCCAGTAGTACAAAGGAGGAGCTGGTACTATTCCTCCTGAAACTATTCCAAACAATTGAAAAGGAGAGATTTCTCCCTAACTCATTTTATGAAACCAATATCATCCTGATATCAAAACTGGGAAGAGACACAACAAAAAAAGAAAACTTCAGTCCCTGATGAACATCGGTGCAAAAATCGTCAATGGAAACTGAATCCGTCAACGTATCAAAAAACTTATCCACCACAATTGAGTTGGGTTCATCCCTGGAATGCAAGGCTAATTCAACATATGCATCACATAAACAGAACCAAAGACAAAAACCACATGATTATCTCAATAGATGCAGAAAAGGCCTTCAATAAAATTCAACATCCCTTCATGTTAAAAACTCTCAATAAACTAGTTATTGATGAAACATACCTCAAAATAAAAAGAGCTATTTATGACAAACCCACAGCCAGTATCGTATTGAATATGCAAAAGCTGGAAGCATTCACTTTGAAAACTCGTCCAAGACAAGGATGCCCTCTCTCACCACTCCTTTTTAACACAGTATTGGAAGTTCTGGCCAGGGCAATCAGGCAAGAGAAAGAAGTAAAGGATATTCAAACAGGAAGAGAGGAAATCAAATTGTCTCTGTCTACAGATGACATGATTTATATTTAGAAAACCCCATCATCTCAGCCCCAAAACTATTTAAACTGATAAGCAACTTCAGCAAAGTCTTAGCATATAAAATCAATGTGCAAAAACCACAAGCATTCCTTTACACCAACAAAAGACAAGCAGAGAGCCAAATCAAGAATGACTCCCATTCACAATTGCTACAAAGAGAATAAAATACCCAGGAATACATCTAAAAAGGGATGTGAACGACCTCTTCAAGGAGAACTACAAACCGCTGCTCGAGGAAATAAGAGAGGATACAAACAAATGGAAAAACATTCCATCCTCATGGATAGAAAGAATCAATATCATGAAAATGGCCACAACGCTCAAAGTAATTTATAGATTCAATGCTATTCCCATCAAACTACCATTGATATTCTTCACAGAATTAGAAAAAAACTACTTTAAATTTTATATGGAATCAAAGAAGATCCCGTATAGCCAAGACAATCCTAAGCAAAAGAGCAAAGCTGGAGGCATCATGCTACCTGACTTCAAGCTACACTACAAGGCTACGGTAACCAAAACAGCATGGTACTGGTACCAAAACAGACATCTAGACCAATGGAACAGAACAGATATCTCAGAAGTAACACCACACATCTACAACCATCTGATCTTCAACAAACTTGAAAAAACAAGCAATGGAGAAAAGATATCCTATTTAATAAATGGTGCTTGGAAAAGTGGCTAGCCATATGCAGAAAACTGAAACTGCACCCATTCCTTAAATCTTATGCAGAAATTAACTCAAGATGGATTTAAAGACTTACATGTAAAACCCAAAACCATTAAAACCCTAGAAGAAAACCTAGGCAATACCATTCAGGACATAGGAATGGGCAAAGACTTCATGACAAAAACACCAAAAGCAATTGCAACAAGAGGCCAAAATTGACAGATGAGATCTAATTAAATGAAAGAGCTTCAGCACAGCAAAATAAACTATCGTCAGAGTGAATAGGCAACCTACAGAACGGGAAAAAAATTTTGCAATCTACCCACCTGACAAAGGTCTAATATCCAAAATTTACAAGGAACTTCAACAAATTTACAAGAAAAATCAAACAATCCCATCAAAAAGTGGGCAAAGGATATGAATAGATACTTCTCAAAAAAAGAAATTTATGGATTCAACAAGCATATGAAGAAAAGCTCAATATCACTGATCATCAGAGAAATGCAAATCAAAACCACAATGAATACCATCCCACGCCAATCAGAATATGATCATTTAAAACATCAAGAAACAATAGATACTGGTGAGGATGTGGAGAAATAGGAATGCTTTTACAATATTGGTGGGAATGTAAATTAGTTCAACCATTGTGGAAGACAGTATGGCAATTCCTCAAGGATCTAGAACCAGAAATACCATTTGACCCAGAAATCCCATTACTGGGTATATACCCAAAGGAATATAAATCATTTTATTATAAAGACACATGCACACATATATTTGCCGTAACAATATTTATAATAACAAATGCATGGAACCTACCCAAATGTCCATCAATGATAGACTGGGTAAAGGAAATGTGGTACATATACACCATGGAGTACTATGCAGACATAAAAATGAATGAGATCATGTCCTTTTTAGAGACATGGATGAAGCTGGAAACCATCATCCTCAGCAAACTAACACAGGAGAAAACCAAACACTGTATGTTCTCACTCATAAGTGGGGTTAGGGGGCAAGGGGAGGGAACTTAGGGAACAATAGGTGCAGCAAACCACCATGGCACACATATACCCATGTAAAAACCTGCAAGCTCTGCACATGTATCCTGTTTTTTTAAGAAGAAATAAAGAAAAACAAAAATTATAAAATAAATAAATACATCCATCCATACATACATATTTAAAAAATTCTACCAATATCTTTTAAAAAAAGCATTAGAAACTGAACTGCATTTGTATTTAAAATGCATACAATGTCAATATATTTTCCCTCAAGCATATAAATTAATTGTAAAAATTAGAAAAGTTAAAATTAATGTTCAATGTTTTTAATTTCTATTTCTGGCACAATATTCAAAATTATCTATTAGAATTAAAAGACAAAATGCAGAATAGGTAACTAATAAAAAACATTTAAATGAAAACAAATATAGGAAATCAATTGAAAATAGTTTTTGGCCATGTAACTGTCAAAGTATCAAGAAAAGCTGAGGACACAATTTATAAGAATTTGACTATTTTGGCATTACCTACTCAACCATTAAAATGAGGTAGTAAAATAGTCATGCTGAATAGAAAACTGAACAGCAACAATAGAGTTAGAGTACACAACATCTACTAAGATGTATACAGAGGACAAATGAATCTTGGGAAATAGAACAGACTTTTATAATTAAGGAAACATACAAATTACTGGATTAATATTCTTGATTATTCTCTACAAGTGCAGTGAGAAGATTAACTATTCCTACCTGTGCCATGTGATTTGCAGAAATTCCTCCCTACAGGTGTCAAGTATTCCAGTAAAATGTGATGTAAAGTTTATTGCAGAAGCTTTAGATGTCATAGCTAGGCTTTTCATCTTTTCTTTTTGCTCTTTCTCAAGGACAGTGTGTCTACATAGAGGGCTTATCAGTCAGGATGTTTTAGCTAACAAGATGTTTTGCTTGTTTTAGCTAATCTTAAGAAAATCCATGTAAGTGTCAACAAAAATGTATAAAAGAGCTGAAATTATATATTTTTATGTATAAAGTCATAGACCATAGCACATTGAAGATAAAATTAGAGTCTTGTTAATAGTCAAAAACAGCAATTGATTTCCTCTCCTTCTACCTGTTTTTCATCTTCTTGATCCTCATACGCAAATTCCTTCCAGGCATTTCCAGAAACACCTCTTGGATATTTCAAGGGAGATGCAAGATTAGTCTTCTTGGTTTTTCTGCAACAATTACTAGTCTCTTCCTTTCTGGCTCAGCTTGCTGCACAGATGTTTTCTGTGTCTGCCAACATAAGAAAGATTATTTCCACAGCTAGTGTACACCAGGGGCATTGTCAATGCTGTTGGTATCTTTTGGAGTCTATTCTGAGGCTTCCGATGCCAGATATCCAGGGAGCTGATGTCTGCAAGAACAGCATGGTCTATGTCCCTGCTAAAGTGGTAATTGCTAACTAAACTTCAATCACCAATTCCATTTTGCCCTTGTGTTTCAGGTCCCTCAGAAATTTTGTAGTAATACCATTCATTTGCTTTCTTTCTCTCTCTCTCTCTGGTATCTTTCACTTTCTTGTCAAACAAAACAGAGATGACTCTAGGGTACCGATCCAGATGAGATTTTAAATAACTAACACTATTCTATATTCAAAGTGGTTCCTTCTTTCCCTTGCGAGTCAGATGCCTTTGAAAGCAGCATCTGTAACTTCACTCTAGGGCAAGTTTTTTTCCAGATGGTTTCACAGTCTCTTGTATACCTAGATCCCTGCCCAACACCCCCACATTGTTCAGAAATGCATTTAACAGTCTTGTATTGAAGGCACGCTCTGTATTGGGCATGATGATAGGTACATACTGGAGATGGAATGCTAAATGAAAACTCATTAGCAAACTCAACCTTGGTCCTCAAGAAGCTTGCAGTCTATTAGTAAAACTGAAAAGTAAATAGAAAATTGTAGTAGGGCTAATTCCAATATACTACCCAGTGAGTGGGAATAAATTATTTAGTGGTCAGGAAAGACTCTCCTAGAAAAAAGCAAGTTTGATGTCAAACCCAGGGCATTGGAGGAATTACACCATCAAATAACAGGAAGAACGACAGGAGAGGCAGGGGAGCAGCATTTTTAAAGGCCTAGAACTGAGACAAAGTATGATCAGTTTGGAGAAATGAAAGTCAGACAACATAGATGGGTCCATGACGAGCACACATGTAATATGAGCAGGACAGCGTCACTGAATTCGCCATGCCTGGTATTTACCTAATGCATAGTAATTACTCAGGAAGAAGGAAAGATGAATGATCCCACATTTGTGGGAATTTAAAAAACGTACTATATATATGGTGGGAACAAGATCATAAGGGTTCTTGTAAGGTGCTTTAAGTATTTTGGATCTGATAGCAATTGATAATCATTTAAAGGATTTTTTGTTTGTTTGTTTGTTTGTTTTGAGATGGAGTTTCACTCTTGTTGCCCAACCTGGAGTGCAATGGTGCAATCTCGGCTCACTGCAACCTCTGCCATCCAGGGTCAAGCGATTCTCCTGCCTCAGCCTCCTGAGTAGCTGGGAATACAGGTGTATGCCATCACACCCAACTAATTTTGTATTTTTAGTAGAGACGGGGTTTCACTATGTTGGCCAGGCTCGTCTCAAACTCCTGACCTCAGTTGATCCACCGGCCTCAGCCTCCCAAAGTGCTGGGATTACAGGCATGATTCACCACTCCTGGCCCCATTTAAAGGTTTTAATAAGAATAAGGAAGGACATGATTACATTTGCACTTTACTGCAGTGTTAGAATGGTTTATATTGATGACTAAGAGTAAAAAAGGAATTCTACTTAGTAGGTTATTGCAGTCATTAACTAATATTAGTAATAACCAATACTTATTTCATATGTCCTTTGAGCTTGGCCCTATTCTAAATGTTTTACTTACATTATCTCATTTAGTCTTGTGGAAAACTCAATGAAGTAAATAACATTATTTTATATATTTTACAAAGGAGGAAGCGCAAGCATAGACAGTTTAAGTAACCTGCTCAAGCTCAAGATCACACAGCTAGTAAGTAGGTAAGTATTAGATCTAGGATTCAAAACTAGATAGTCTTACTCCAAATTCCACATTCTTTTTTTTTTTTTTTTTTTAAGACAGAGTCTTGCTCTTTCACCCAGGCTGGAGTGCAGGGGTGCAATCTCAACTCATTGCAACCTCACCTCCCAGGTTCAAGCTATTATCCTGCTTCAGCCTCCTGAGTAGATGGGATTACAGGCATATGCCACCATGCCCAGCTAGTTTTTGTATTTTTAGTTGAGATGGGCTTTCACCATGTTGACCAGGCTGGTCTCAAACTCCTGACTTCAAGAGATCTGCCCACTTCAGCCTCCCAAAGTGCTGGGATTACAGGCATGAGCCACTGTGCCTGGCCTCAAATCCCACATTCTTAAACTCTTTCACATATTCTACATCATGAGAAAGATGATATTGATTTATTACAGAAATAAAATTTTAGAAGTATGGTATTGGTAGAGAAAATTGGCCCAGAAAGAGAGTTACTAAGGGAAAATTAACAAGAGCAGAGAACAGGATTAGATGAGTGGGATGTGAATAAGAAAGACAGAATCAAGAACAAAGTCAGTTTCTAGCTTGAGCAAATGCGGAAGCACAAAGAAAAATATTGAGGTTGCAAAGAAATTGGGATAAGAAGCTAAGTTGTAAGTACTTGTGAAATATCAAATGGAGGTGTTGAACAGGTAGATATAACTCTAGGAAGGAGATTTAGATTTAGGTCATCAACTTTGATTGTCATTGAAACCATGTTTGGTGCATTCATTCAGGGACTGTATACAGTGAAAGAAGAAGAGAAAGAATGAAATCCTGATGTACATGAAAATTGAAGAGAGATCAGAAGTTCCCATAAAAGAAACAGATAAGAGTTAATCCAGGAGAGTGTGATTTCACAGAAGCCAGAGGGATTGAGTGTTTCAAAAAAGAAGATGTAGCTGACAGTGCCAAATACTGCAGAAATGTCAACTAAAGTAGTCTGAATATATCCAGTGGACTTTAACAGAAAGAAGGTAATTTAGGAATGTGAAAAAATAGGAGAGAATCTTCCTGATAATGAGAAATGTTTAACACATATAAGATGCTCCAAGAAAGGCTATTTTTTAATGCAAAGAAAAGATAAGAAGAGTCCAGTTTAAGAACAGAGATTGAACTTATATAATTTTTTGTTTTCAAGCCTCAGACATTAACTTCAGCTGACTTAAAAACATAGTGGAATTTTTTTGTACAAGCCAGAAGGGTCTTGATATAATCCAGGACACAAATGTAGCCAGACTCCTACGAGAGAGTGGCAGGCAGCCTGCAAATGGCCCCAAATGATGCCTGCTTCCCAGGATTTGTGCCCTTTTAAATTCTCTTCCCTTGGGTGCAGGCTGACCTAGTGACTCATTTCTAATGAATAAAATATGACAAAAGTGAAAAAACGTCACTCCCAATATTAGATTACAAAAATACGGCGACATTTGTCTTGTTCACTTTCTCCCCTAACACCTCTCTTTCAGTTTTTGCTCAGGGGAAGCCAGCTACCATGTTACAAGTAGCCATAATTTCGGTGTGTGTATGAGTAGACAATTTTTCTCTTTAGTTTTGTCGATCTAAAGATTTACAGATGAGAGGAACTCTAAGGAGCTATACTTAAGAAACTGTATCTGAGAATCTTCATCTGCACCCACACCTGATTTATACAAAGAGCTTCTGGGCTTTGAGCTCATGTTGTAATAGGATGAGACTTTTGAGGACCTTAGGAGGGGCTGAGTGTCTTTTGAATGTGGTAGCGACATGAATCATTGGTGGCTAGAGGACAGGCTTAGTAGGGAGCCACTAGAATAGCACTCAATGATCTTTATCTCCTGGTATTCATGCCCTTAGGCAATCCCTTCTTCATGAGTGTGGGCTGGCCCTAGTAACTCTTTTCTAATGAATAAAATAGAACAAAAGTGATGGGATATAAATTCCCAGATTAGGTTACAAAAAGCCTGTGACTTTTGCTTTATTCACTCCCTCTCATTCTTCCTCTCTCCCTCCAAGCCCTAGCTCTGGGAAAAGCAGCTCTGAAGAAAGCAAGTAGCCCGTAGAGAGGTCCACGTGGCATGGAAATGATACTTCAGACCAATAACCAGAGAAGACCTTAAGCCTGACAACAGCTATATGTGAGTGACCCGACAAGTTTTGCAAATCAGGCCTTGAGATGACTGCAACCCCAGCCAATCCCTTGATTGCAGCTTTGTGAGAGACCCTGGGAGACAGGTAGTTAAGTTCTATATGGATTTTGGATCCACAAACACTATAAAATTGTAAGTGTTACTGTATTAAGTTGCTGCATTCTGGAGTAATTTCTTACATTAAAATAGGTATCTAATACACAGAAATGAGAACCAGGGAGCATAACTGTCTCAACATCTCGACTTCTCTATTCACTGCTTCTCTGTACCTTTTTCTCTCTCTGTGCACATCATGGTAGAAAACACAGATGTCCTTGGGGCCTAAACTCCTGGGGCACTAACTGGCCGCATTTGTATTAGTTGTCTCTTCTAGAAATATCAAGTATGGTCAACAGGGTAGGGTTACCTCCACCATAGCCACTATTGGTCATGAGTGAGGAGTGGTCCAGGTAAATGAGGTCCTAAAAAATCTAAGCACATGTAACTTAAGCATAGACACTAAAGAAGGTTCCATTTGGAGTCTTTTAAAAGCCAGTTTTTACAATTTATTCTCAAATATATATTATGTTAAAATGTATGTATTTTCCCACCCTAAAAACTTTTATTATGAATTTTAAGTCATGTTAGATCATTCAACTATGTGGGTTTTTTAATTGCTTTTTACATGCCTGGGGAAACTCTTTTCAGAAGTCAGAAATTATTGCCACTTTCTAAAATATTTAATACAAATGAATACCAATCACTCCTAATCTCAGTTTCAGAGCCAAACATTCCCTCAGTAGTTTATGCAGAAATAATAATAAAATTCAGGGAGAAATATGGCCTTCTCCATCCCACAAGTAAGGGATTTGAAAGCATTCCTTTGAACACCTCAAAGTAATAATTGACACGCTAATGTTCCTATTGAACCATTTACTTATAATTATTTTAATAACACAAAGAACAATGAAAATTTTTTACAGAACAAAATTTACATATATGTTGATAGTTGGATTTAAAAAGATAAAAGGTATCCAATAGGCTAATTTTAAACGTGGTCCTGTTAAAGTATTAAAGAGTTCAAGGTACTAAATTGAAACCAAAATAAATGGTAACATAAAAATATGGGTGGGGGCAGAAAAGGTTAATGTTTACTGTATCAGTCTGTTTTCATGTTGCTAATAAAGACATACCCGAGACTGGGTAATATATATACAGGAAAAAGGTTTAATGGGCTTACAGTTCCACGTGGCAGAGGAAGCCTCACAATTAAGGCGGAAGGCAAGGAGAAGCAAGTTACATCTTACGTGAACGGCAGCAGGCAAAAAAGAGAACTTGTGCAGGGAAACTCCCCCTTATAAAACTGTCAGATCTCATGAGACTTATTCACCATCTCAAGAACACCATGGGAAAGATCTGCCCCCACGTAGTCCCTCCCACAACACATGGGAATTCAAGTGAAATTTGGGTGGAGACACAGCCAAACCATATCAATTTGATTGGGGTATAATCTTGCTTCTAAAAGAATTTGATATGGGGTAAAATAAAAACTCAGGTACAATAAAATTAAATATACATAATTATAAAAAAGGAATAGAAAAGTAATAGACAATTAGAAAAATCAAAATGTTAAAAATATTTTTTAATATTAAGCTGATTTGCTTTTATTCTTTCATGTAGTATATATTTATTTACTCCTTTACTCATCAGATATACATTAAATTCTCTTGTATGCCAGGCCTTCTGATAAATTCTGAATAAGACAGATGCTATTCCTACTTTGTTGGTGTATTCAGAAAAGTTTTTTCTTAAAACAAATATCTAGATTCTGAAAACATGCCAGCCTGAAGTGAAAGAAGAAAAATGAAATTCTAAGCAATACATTTTGTAAATGTTGAAACATGTCTGGGAGTCAAGGGTACTTTTCTCTTGCTATATCATCGATTACAAGATTTCCAGAACACAGTAGATTAGAAAATGTGAATACTATGACTACCATCCTGTTTTTAGGAATTAAATATTCAGGAAATGATGCTGGTTATATTTAGACACCTTGGGGATTTTCCAGTGTTTGATAAACTAAATGAGCTGACTGACTCCTGTTTAAAGAGAGCAGAGAAAGCATAATAAGCAACCTCACATTCACAAACAGATTTTTAACCCAATCTTTACTTAAACAATTTTGCATTTGTTTTTAACGTAGTAATGTGTTGACTTTTAAAATTTTTTAACTGAAGAAGTATGCACAAAAAGGAAATAAAATGGGATTTATGTGGTTAGATTTTTTTTTTTCTTTGTAATAAGTTATGCTACTATGCTTCCTTCCTACTGGGAAGTCCATATTTTAAGACTCATGAAAAACAGTATGAACAGAGAAGGCCTATACTTTTTCTGTACGAGTTAAGCAAGCAATTGAAAAGCAAAGATGTAAGGCATGAATAAGGCATCTCAGTCACCAACACTACATCTTGGTGGAGGATATTAGCCTCAAATGCTTGTGCCATTCACTTACTTATTTACATATTTATTTATTCCACACATAGTTATTGAGCACTTAGTAAATGTCAGGTACTAAAAGTATGGGGATATAGTGATGGCAAGGCAAAGACCCTATTCTCATAGAGTTTATAGTCTAGTGAAACACAGACATGCCCATGCCTGTGCACACGGGCACACACACACATGCACACACACGCACACACACACACACACAGAGTAGCTTATGTTCAGTTAGTGACAACTGCTTTGAAGAAAACCAAAACAAGGTTAAGGGGAGAGATAGTAAGGGTGGTGGGCATTATAGAAAGGGTTGTAATGAAAGGCCTTTCTGAGGAGGTGGTTTTGAAAATAACCTTCATGAAGTGAAGCTAGGGGAAAGAATATTTATGCAAGCATCGGGAATTAAAGCAATTTAGGAAGAGAGAGCAGCCTGTTACAGTCTATAAAAACAGGCCTGGCATAGTCATAAAATGTCAAGAAAGAGGTGTGCAGAAAAGAGAGAAAGGCGATCAAAGAAGGAAGATACAACACAATATACACAGATATGATGCAGTTAACCTAGATTTTCTAGGCCATTGAAAGCGCTTCATATTTTATTGCTCGTGCAATGAAAAGCCATTGAGCATGATATGGCCATCTCTATTATTATCTAGTGGCAACATTTCCAATTCAACTTTCCAAAAATCAAACTCATTATCCATCCCATACTTTGTTTTCCTAAAAAGTCTTTATGTTAAGATTCCTCTATGACATTTAAAAATCAAGATTCTATCCTTCAAACACATATACAATATTATGGTCACTATTAATTCCTTCTTCTTCCTTGCCTTCCCCCATAATGTGTACAGAAAACTACACTAGAAGTCTAAGCCTCTGGATTCTAGCCTTTCCTCAGTTACCTACCTCGTCAGGGACATTTAGTAGGTCACCAAAACTCTCTGAATATCTGTTTTCCCAGCTTTAAGATAAAAATAATAGATAGCCACTGTCAGGATTATTGTTTATGGGGTGTTTATTATATGCCAGGTTCCTCACAAATGACCAATTTACAGATAAGAAAACTGAAGGACTAATAGGCAAATTAATTTGCCTTGAATTAGGCATCTAGTAAAAGGGATTCAAAGGCAGTTTTCTCACTGCAAAGGTGAGGCATTTAGCTAAGCATACTATCCTTCCTTTAAAGTGCAGCTGTATATGAGAGTGTGCTTTGAAATAAAAATCAAAGTATTATCTTTTTCATTCATTTTTTGACATAGTTTATACTTCTTATTTCAGCACTTATTCTAACACTTATTCTGATTCATGCTCTGTCCAGAGGATAAAGATATAGGAGACTCCAATCTTGCCCTCAAGTAGTGTCACATTTTAAAAAAAATCTTTGCAATATTGTTTAAGAGCCTTATTTCAGTGAGAGATGAAGCAGAGCAAAAAGATTGAATATATAAATTGGCACATGCGAGAAGTCTTGAAGGATAGCATTTAACACAAAAGTTCCAACTTGGTCTTACCATTTCCCTAACCATTACACTGGTTCAAGTCCTCATTGCCTCAAACATTAAAAGTGGAAGAAATCTTAGTGTTATGAACTGAATATTTATGTCCCCCAAATTTCATATGTGGAAACGTAATCTCCAGTATGAAGGTATTTGGAAGGGGAGCTTTTGGAAGGCAATTATGCCAGGAGGGTGGAGCTCTCATTAACAGAATTAGTCCTGTTACAAAAAGAGGAAGAGGCACAAGATTTCTTTCTTCTCTCTCCACACAGGCACCAAGGAAGACCATGTGAGGATATAGAGGACATAAGCTAGCAAAGGTCTCTCACAAAGAACCCAACTATTCTGGCATCCTCATCTCAGACTGCTAGTCTCTCGAACTGTGAGAAATAGAAGTTTGTTTTTTACGACATCCAGTCTATGGTGTTCTTTTGTAGCAGTACAATAGACGGCGCGTAGGAATCAACACTTTAAGACCAATTAGTGTCCACCTGCTGGTGCCACACTGAGCATGCCTATGTTTATACTCATTTTATTTAGCATTGTCATTTTTCTCTCTATTCTGGCTTATTCTTTAAATGTCTTTATTAACTTCCATATTTTGCTATTTTTAGCATTGATTTAGCAATTTCCTGTGCCTGTTTCTTAAATGATTAATTTCATATGTTTTGCCCTTTTAGTTTTTTTCTTAGTTCTCTTAACTCCTTTTTCACTTCATTTAGAGTTGTATTTCTTGTTTCATATAATCCATTTGAGAGTGTAAACCACTTGCAATCTATCCTAACTGCCCCATGCAAAATTGCACCTCTTACTTTCTTTCCATTTATTCTGCTTTATTTTTCTTCTTAGCACTTTTCTAAGCCAAACTTATTCTATTTTTATTTTCTAACTCCCAACTTGTATTTATCTGCTTTTTTTGTTTCATTGCTGTCATCCCAGTCACTGGTACATGCTTATCACAAATAGGAAGCTCAGTATTTGTTGAATTCAATGAATCTCATTTTTTAAAAATGTCTAGAAGTATATGTTTTCCTAATGTGAGCTCCATGCCTTTCTTTTGCAGGCTGGTGTTGCTTTCCTTCTTTGTGTTGCAGGATTTTTTAATAGATTCAATGTTGGAGTGAGTTTATCTCTACTTACATATCTCTGAAAGTGTGCAAATTAATAAGTAACTGGTATTTACTTGAAAAAGAGTTGGTATAGTCCATTTATATCAATGGCCTGTTATACCTGAGTATAATTTTTCTGTTCTCGTTCAAACTTGAGTTGGAGGGCTGGCTCTTAAGGTTTCACCTATCTAGTAACCTGAAGAAGATAAAGAAGAAACTAAGACCACCAGCAGCCACAGTTATGGAATTTTACATCTGCATATTCTTTGTCTGTATGTTTGTTAAAATTCTATCTGAAAGTCATGTTTAACCTACTGAATTGGGAGCATTTGCCACCTAATTAAGGTTTCTAATAAACTGGATTTCCCACCTTGGGACAAAGTGGCCATTTCAATGAACAGTTTATTTTGAAAAGTGTGGATTCTATTAATTTCATGTGACTATACATCTTGTCCTGGCAGTTTCCTGCTGTTGATGTCCTTTAGTTGTAAAAATGGCTTTGGAAGGCCGGGTGCGGTAGCTCATGTCTGTAATCTCAGCACTTTGGGAGGCCAAGGTGGGCGGATCATGAGGTCAGGAGTTTGAGACCAGCCTGGCCAATATGGTGAAACCCCATCTCTACTAAAAGTACGAAAATTAGCCAGGTGTGGTGGTGCATGCCTGTAATCCTAGCTACTCAGGAGGCTGAGGCAGGAGAATTGCTTGAACCCGGGAGGTGGAGGTTGCAGTGAGTTGAGATCACGCCACTGTACTCCAGTCGGGATGACAGAGTAAGACTACATCTCCAAAAAAAAAAAAAAAAAATGACTTTGGAATATTCTTTTTCACTCTCCTGCCTTGTGCCTAATTTATAGTCAGTTGAATGGTAGCATTCAATAGGTATGTCCACAAACCTGGGAATGCGATCTTATTTGGAAAGTAGGGGAAGGCTTTTGCAAATGTAATTCAGTTGAGGATACTTAAATGAGAAAAGTTTGGGTTATCTGGGTGGGCTGTAAATTTAATGACAAATGTCTTGGCAAGGATATACAGAGGAGAGACACACACAGAGAAAGAGATGAGGCCATGTGGAGAAGGAATCAAAGGTTGGAGTTAGGTAGAAGCCCAAGGAAACTAATACAGCTCTTTATCCTAGATATTGTCCTTCCAGGTAAGGTAGAAATTCTATTCTTTATTTGAATACACTCTGCAATTATTAGAGAGTGAAGGCAGAAAAAAATTAATGGAAAGCTCTGGTCACATATATTCTCTTGAAATTCTCTCATTAAAATGTCAGTATGACATTAATATGCTCTGAGGACAGCAGCTTCCAAATGGAATATAACCTTCGTTCCCTTGCTGTGCATGCCCCACACCCAGTCATTCCTTAATTTGCAGAAGGAGTAGAGCACTCTTGAAAAGTATGTTTTACGTGTTGTCTGTGTTGGCAGTGGTGTTTATGGAAGTACAGACTATTTCTTGGATTTTACCTTCATTTTGCTGCAAATTATAGTGTGTTTGGCAGGTAGTCCAAGCAATATAAATGGAAGAAAAAAATCATTATCTGATTTTGAAGCTAATTTTTTTTGGCATTCAAAACTTTCAGTTGTGTTTTTGAAAGGGAGCAATTTATAAATCTGCACTTTACATCCTATCTTTTTTGCAGAACTTTATTTTGCTCTTGAAAACTAAGAAGATAGTTGGTATATTGTCTAATTGCTCTCCCCATTGTCAATTTTGCTCAACACTTATATATGTATTGCATATATAGTATTAAAAATAAATGTAAGTACCATAAATATAAATTTCTGGTTTTATAAAGTATCTGCTCAGCTAACAGCAATTCCAATAGCATAAATTTTAATGGTTCATTGATCATTGGATATGCTTATGATCAGAGTATCTTCCTGCCTCCCATATCTTCATGGAGGAAATCTCAGGCTATTCTACCTTCCATAGCAGTGTGTTTGTAGAATGTTGAGGGTAATACCACTGACTGCAAGATCTACCCCCTTCATGTGCCAACTCATTGACTTCCTTCAAAATACATATTCTATTCAATCACAGAGTACAGTCTCTATCAGAGGAGAAGTATGAAAATTATGAGACATAACTAAAAACATATGATCAAAATATTCCTTTAACATTTCAAATATTGTATTACCAAAATACATTCATTGCCATACAGCATAAATTCTCTAAACCAATGCAAATAAATAAAAATGCTATGGGGAAAGTTTTTCCAAACAAGTCTCTTGGGACTTGAAATAAACCCTAGTCTGTTGTTTTAACCTTCTCATTAATGACTTGGAAAAGGGTGGGAGTCAACAGCACATTAATTAAATTCACAGATGTTTCTTAATTGAAAGGTATAGCACATATAGCAAAGGACAGAGGCTCTAAGGTTAAAAATAGTAGCACAGAAAAAAGTGTATAAATATACAAGCAGGAAAATAATCTAAAAATCCAATTCCATGGGTTGAAGATACTTGACATGGTGTTTATAGTTCAATGACTCTAAGGTGGAAAATGGAAGTACATAATATTATTATACTATGATCAATATTTTTAATAGAATAAGTTTAATTGTTTCACTCTTTATAGACATATATAAACATACATTTTCATGTTTATATACATATATAGTTCCAAATCCTATATATAAATATATAAATTCTATACATAAATCCTATTTTGGAACTTCTCTGGGTACTTATTATTGCTATTACTATACTTTAAGTTCTGGGACACATGTGCAGAATGTGCAGGTTTGTCACATAGGTATACACATGCGATGGTGGTTTGCTGCACCCATAAACCCGTCATCTACATTAGGTATTTCTCCTAATGCTATCCCTCTCCCAGGCCCCCACCCCCCGACAGGCCCTGGTATGTAATGCCTTCCCCCACCCATGTCCATGTGTTCTCATTGTTCAACTCTCACTTATGAGTGAGAACATGTGATGTTTGGTTTTCTGTTCTTGTGTTAGTTTGCTGAGAATGATGGTTTCCAACTTCATCCACATCCCTGGGGTTTCTGCAGAGAGATCTGCTGTCAGTCTGATTGGCTTCCCTTTGTGGATAACCCCACCTTTTTCTCTGGCTGCCCTTAACATTTTTTCCTTCATTTCAACCTTGGTGAATCTGATGATTATGTGTCTTGGGGTTACGTTTCTCAAGGAGTATCTTTGTGGTGATATCTGTATTTCTTGAATTTGAATGTTGGCCTGTCTTGCTAGGTTGGGGAAGTTCTGGATGATATCCTGAAGAGTGTTTTCCAACTTGGTTCCATTCTCCCCATCACTTTCAGGTACACCAAGCAAAAGTAGATTTGGTCTTTTCACATTGTCCCATGTTTCTTGGAGACTTTGTTTGTTCCTTTTCATTCTTTTTTTCTCTAATCTTGTCTTCTCGCTTTATTTCATTTAGTTGATCTTCAATCTCTGATATCCTTTCTTCCACTTGATCAATTCAGCTGTTAATACTTGTGTATGATTCCCTAAGTTCTTGTGCTGTGTTTTTCAGCTCCATCAGGTCATTTATGTTCTTCTTTAAACTGGTTATTCTAGTTAGCAATTTGTCTAACCTTTTTACAAGGTTCTTAGCTTCCTTGCATTGGGTTAGAACATGCTCCTTTGGCTTGGAGGAGTTTGTTATTACCTACCTTCTGAAGCCTACTTCGGTCAATTTGTCAAACTCATTCTCCATCCAGTTTTGTTCCCTTGCTGGCAAGGAGTTGTGATCCTTTGGAGGAGAAGAGGCATTCTGGTTTTGGAATGTTCCACCTTTTTGCACTGGTTTTTCCTCATCTTCGTGGATTTATCTACCTTTGGTCTTTGATGTTGGTGACCTTCGGATGGGACTTTTGTGTGGACATGCTTTCTGTTGATTTTGATGCTATTCCTGTTTATTAGTTTTTCTTCTAACAGTCAGGTCCTTCTGCTGCAAGTCTGCTGGAGTTTGCTGGAGGTCCATTCCAGATCCTGTTAACCTGGGTATCACCAGTGGCGGTTGCAGAACAGCAAAGATGGCTGTCTGCTCCTTCCTCTGGAAGCTTCATCCCAGAGGGGCACCTGCCAGATGCCAGCTGGAGCTCTCCTGTATGATGTGTCTGTCGACCCCTGCTGGGAGGTGTCTCCTAGTCAGGAGGTATGGGGGTCAGGGACCCACTTGAGGAGGCAGTCTGTCCATTAGCAGAGCTCGAGCACTGTGCTGGGAGATCTACTGCTCTCTTCAGAGCCAGCAGGCAGGAGCATTTAAGTCTGCTGAAGCTAGCCCCACAGCTGCCCCTTCCCCCAGGTGATCTGTACCAGGGAGATAGAAGTTATATATATAAGCCCATGACTAGGGCTGCTGCCTTTCTTTCAGAGATGCCCTGCCCAGAGAGGAGGAATCTAGAGAAGCAGTCTGGCTACAGTAGCTTTGTCAAGCTGCAGTGGGTTCTGCCCAGTTCAAACTTTCTGATGGCTTTGTTTACACTGTGAGGGGGAAAACCACCTACTCAAGCCTCAGTAATGGCAGACGTCCCTTCTGCCACCAAGTTCTAGTGCCACAGGCCAACTTCAGGCTGCCATACTGGCAGCAAGAACTTTAAGCCAGTGGATCTTAGCTTGCTGGGCTCTGTGGGGGTGGGATCTGCTGAGCTAGACCACTTGGCTCCCTGGCTTCAGCCCCCTTTCCAAGGAAGTGAATGGTTCTGTCTTGCTGGCATTCCAGGCACCACTGGGGTATGAAAAAAAAAATTGCTGCAGCTAGCTCAGTGTCTGCCCAAACAGTCACCCAGTTTTGTGCTTGAAACGCAGGGCCCTGGTGGTGTAAGCACCCGAGGGAATGTCCTGGTATGTGGGTTGTGAAGACCATGGGAAAAGCATAGTATCTGGGCTGGAATGCACTATTCCTCACAGCACAGTTCCCCATGGCTTCCCTCGGCTAGGGGAGGGAGTTCCCTGACCCCCTTGCCCTTCCCGGGTGAGGTGATGCCTGCCCCTGCTTCGGCTTGCACTCGGTGGGCTGCACCCTCTGTCTAACCATTCCCAATGAGACAAGCCTTGTAATTCAGTTGTAAATGCAGAAATCACCCACCTTCTGCACTTCTGCATTGATCTCGCTGGAAGCTGCAGACCGGAGCTCTTCCTATTCGACCATCTTGCCAGCCACCTTCTACACTATGATCAATTTTAAATGGCCAGTGATCCAACTTTGGAGAGAGGGGAACACAGAAGGACATCATATACTATATGAAGATGCAAATAGCTCTTGAAAAGATGTATTAATCTCAGGTTAGCATAAATGTAATAGAAGATCAATTTTTTAAAGATTGGCAAGAAGAGATAGCTGAAAGAACTAATAATTCATAAAAATAAAAATTTATGTAAGGTTACTTAATTTTGTTGAACTTTCAAAGGGGCCTGTCCAATCACATGATCCTAAAAAGTGTTATTAATTTATAGATAACACCAAGAAAGGCTAAGCTACTAGCCCAGAGTCTTAGAGCAAATATTTGACAAAACCTGGGCTGAAGGTTGTCTCCTGACTACTAATTTCTGTGCTGAACTCTCACACCATTGCCAGGTCCACCTTAACATTAGCATCCCAGGGACATGAAAATATTCTGATTCTCATATAGGAGATTCCTTGTGAGGGAAATCTAGTAGACATTTAAAATTCCATACTAATTTCTTAGAGGAATAAAGGAAGCAGAGTTCATTCCACTAGGGTGAATGCAAGAATGGTGGTTTGTGGTAGTTTCTTCTCTGTGGACCATTTTGTGAGATGTTCCACACTGACTTGTAGAAAGCTACAAGAACAACATGTGAGGAATCAGAAGAATTTGGTCTGAAACCTTAGACATTTATTTCAGCGTTGTGACTCTCAGCTCCTAAATTTGCAAATTAAGGCTAGTATCTGCGCTAACCAATTGACAAGGCTGTGGTGAGGATCAAATTTTTAAAATTGTATAGGAAGAGTCCGTGAAAGAGAAAATCCTATATAAATCAAGGCATAATTTTTCCTGAATACTGACTTGATGATATGCTCTAGCTTCCCAGGGAAAGTCCACCGGATAGAGGTCATGTAACTGCAGCAGCTTTTAGAGAATGTCTAACCAAGAAGGGAGCAGAGACTCAAGGGAAGTAAACTAAAGCAAGTTTAAAGAGCTATCCTCCACTGAAGTGAAATGTTCCTGCCTTTAAGATAAGCCAGAAAATAGTAGGTTGATATTTAGCATATGTATAATCAGTAAGAAAGCTAAACATTTCTAAATTGATTGATTAAAAATACCTCCAAAAGTCAGTCCAGACTTAGTGTCCAGGATTTAGAAAGGTGTAGAGAATGTGGCACAAATTTTATTATTTACATCAAAAAGTTGTAAGGATTCAAAGAACACATGTCAATTCTCCAGTACAGTGCTGAATCTACATCATAATATTTTTCATGCCTTCCAAAGCAACTGTGGAAAATTTCTTCCAGATTAGAAAACAGTCCTGTAGTTTGCGTGGAAGTTGACTTCTAGGGGATTTATTTGAAACCCCAAGATAGAAACTAAGCTGTCAATGTTAAAGAAAATAAAGACGAAGGTCATTGAATGTACGTAGTTATAACTCCACCAACAATACATAATCATATTGTGAAACAGTTTTGCCCTCACAAGATGATAATATTTTACATAATTTCATGAGTCCTTTTATTTCTGATTTCTCTGGCTGTAATTTTCTAAGTAAGTTAGTTAAGGAACAATTCAAGCCTATGTGGAGGTAGCTAAAGAAAAGATTGTTCAACTAACCTTTTGCTGTGCTATTAGTTCCATTAAAACCAACTCATTAAATATAGTCAGGTCAGATTCAGAGAACAATGAAAATTAGAAACAACGGGTTAGATCTTTTAGGTAGTCTGAGTCACAAAATAATCACAGCCATGATTTTCTCAGAGCTAACCATTTATTTGCACCCTAGCACTTATGAATCATTATGTTATTGTTTTCCTCTTAATGTCTGCTATGCATCAATGGTCATAATGGATGGAGATTGATGGGGAATTGAGACTTAGCAGCAACTTAGCAATTAAAATACTCAACTGGTCTTTGTTCGAGTGTTCCCTGGTGAATATGGCCCTGTTCATTAATCTGCATGTTGATTGCAGCCACAGTGTGCTATTGATCTGTGTTTCCCCGTCCTGTGACTGCAGGAGTATTAAGTTGCCATAGGCATCTATAAAAACTCATACCTCAGAATTTAATGCTGCTGACAGTTGTGCAATGAAAAAAAATATATAATCACCTATTATTCTGACTTGAGGATAGATATGAAAAATTTCAAAACCTACTTACCTTAAATTATTTTAATAAGATAATCTAAAGACTGAGTTTATTTTATACCACAGATGTTGTTCTAAAATTTCCGGGTAATAAAACCATATTTCCTTATGGACCTACTTTATAAATTTCAAGTAAATATTGTTTTTATATTCAAATATTAGTGATTTCATTACATTAGTTCTAAATTTCTCTCTTCTGTTCCCAACCTTTTCCTCTCTATCAAGCAGTTAATGACATGTAAACTAACACTTAGGTGTGTTGAATGAACATACATTTTTTTCAAAGATCATGAATCTTTTTATGAAACAGTTTTTTAAATTGTGAATAATAATCTTGATCTGTATATGTTTATATTAATTTTCTTAGAATGGAATATACTTCAAAATAATTCTGATATGAAGAATGAAGCTATTATAATTAGCACAAGATGAAGCATTGTTTTAGAGCACAGTGATTGAGAAGAATGATTTGGTAAGACTTATATTTAGTAAACCGTAGTTAATAGCACAGGTGTTAAACATGAATATTTGAAACATTGTTAAACTCATCAGTAGGATCTATAAATACGTTCGCTTAGATGTTTGCTTTGATAACTGTTGCATTTTAACAATGTAGTTAATTTCTTGGGTTCTGTTTTAACACTAATAGTAGCACCTACTTTGTCTAAGGCATTTAAATTTTTGGAGGATGTAACATGACCTTTATACATAAAACTCTTAGAAGGATGAGAGAGTACTTAATTCGTTTTTCAAAGTAACGACAATTTTTTATTAAAGTCAAAATTATAAACTCATATTAACATGAATAATATGCTTACATAAACAAGTATATTATAAATTTTATTCACCACCAGAATTTAGGTATTACTATCCTTTCACTACCTTGTCTATTTCTACAAAAGTGAAAATAGATGATAAATTAACACATTTTTATCATACTGAAAACATGGAGATGAAAAGAAGAGAATAAGTTACTATCCAAGAAGCAGTGAGATTATCTGAATATTGCCTGAGAACTAATGTTAATTCAACAACATATGGCCTGTGCTTTTAAAAAATTATTCTGCCAAAGTCCAACCCCTAAATCAAACTGCTTTGCTAGGTCTAAGGTCACTTTATAAAGTTAACGCAGCATAGGCCATATTTCACATTATTTGATATTATATTAAGTTTGGAAAAGACCACTTAACTGGTCTAATTCATCCCACTGAATCACTTCATATGCCTTAAAAATATTCTCGGCCAGGCGTGGTGGCTCACTCCTGTAATCCCAGCACTTTGGGAGGCCTAAGCAGGTGGATCATGAGGTCAAGAGATCGAGACCATCCTGGCCAACATGGTGAAACCTGGTCTCTACTAAAATACAAAAATTAGCTGGACATGGTGGCTGTAGTCCCAGCTATTCGGGAGGCTGAGACAGGAGAATCGCTTAAACCTGGGAGGCTAAGGTTGCAGTGAGCCAAGATCAGGCCACTGCACTCCAGCCTAGCAACAGAGCAAGACTCTGTCTTAAATATCTATATCTATATCTATATCTACATCTGTCTATCTATCTATCTATCTATCTTCTCTAGGGTCACTGCTTAGTCTTGAATATGCCATGTGGAGTTCTTTTTCAATAGGTTTCAAATAAGATCGTAGTGTACAGTTGGCCCTTGAACAGCACAGGTTTGAACTGTATAGGTCCACTTATGCCAGATTGTTTTTCAATAAAAGTTACACCAAGTTTGACTATCTTTCTTGCATCCCTTTCCATCTCCTCCACTTCTGCCTCTGCTACCCCTGAAAACAGCACCAACCCCTCCTCTTCTCCTCCTCTTGAGCCAACTCAATGTGAAGACGATGAAGATAAAGGCCTTCATGAGGATCTACTTCCACTTAGTAAATTGTAAATAGATTTTCCCTTCCATATGATTTTCTTAATAACATTTTCCTTCTCTAGCTTACTTTATTATAATAATATAGTACATAATACTTATAGCATAGAAAATATGTGTTCACTGACTATTTATGTTATCAGCAAGCTTCCAGTCAACAGTAGGCTACTAGTAGTTTAAGTTTTGGGGAAGTCAAAAGTTATATGCAGGTTTTCAACTGTGTGGAGGATTGGCAACTCAACTTCCATGTTGTTCAAGGCTTAATATTATACTAAATTGTAAGTCATCATTATGACCACACACTATCTGAATTCCAAAGGATTCTGTTGTGTATCCCTGAGATAAATTCACCTAAAAACTTTGTAGAAGCAACGTTGATCTGACTTAAGTGCAGCTATTGCTTCAATAAATTATAATTTCAGAGAAATCTCAAGGCCTTACCATTCAGCAACAAAAATGTCCCTTACTTGCATGACACTTACTAAAACTCTTCTTTCCCACCAACAAACTTGTCATTTCTTTGAGTTGACTGTTTTTTTTTTAACAAGAAAATCTTTGCTAAAATTTAAATGTATTCCCTGAGCAGAGAAAAAGATTTACTCTCTCACATCCATTAGGCTACAAAAAGAAAAAAAAAAAAAACTAGACATAGGTCAAGAATAACCTGTCGTAGGTGAGAAGGTGTTGACGAGAAGGCAGAAAAGATTCCAAACACCAGAGGATCCAAGCGTGGAAAGGAGGAAGAGAGGATGAAGAATGAAGACGTGAAAGACTTGGAGGTCAAGAGAAACAAGAAGCAAAAACCAGAAGTGTATCTCCTGCCTAAAGCATTTTTAATTTTTGTAACTTTTTTTAGGTCCACCCAAAGTTGTGCCACTCTGACATCCAATTTTTCACCACATAGTCAAAATTCAGAAGCCATAACCATTATTTAGAGCATAGAACATTTACTCCTAACTTTGTTTACTCAGTTTTAGATTATTGTGATGACTTCAGCTTCATCTTTTAACTGGGAGTAATAGTGCTACATCTCAGCTCATCTACTTCAGAGTTATTTTAGTTTGAAGGCTTCAGCTAATACATTATGATTTAAAGATAATAGAAGTCTTCCTTTTGCTTAGACATCAATACTGATCTCAGTAATATTTTCAACTCTGAAATAAACAAAAATAATATCTTCATTATTTGCTATCATTCTTTCTCTACCTAGAATTTGACTTAAGTTCTTTTCATAATAATAAAATAATGAATATTGATTTTGATTTGCATAAACTCAAATTAAATTTATTATTTTTGTTTTATAATTTAAATTTACCCTGTTTAATGTATTGATTACTTTTTACACTTATGTACCAGTGAGAAGCAGATAAGTCAAAAATGCTTTTTAACTCAAATGCATTCTCAAAAGAAATAACTTTTTATAATAATTTGCTCCACAAAAAGTAAGTTGTAAGAGCTGTTTTTATCTGAGAATCATGAAGTCTATTCCAGCAACCATCTGCTTCTTTTTATCCTGACTCCTAATCTACTCTCTAGAACACAAGTGGAAGCCAGCCTCTTTGTTGATATTCCCATTAGCTAAAAGGAATTGGATCCTCTGCCAGTCATTTTTCATCCACCATCACCATAGTGCCTTCCATCATAATGCCCTGGTAGTCTGAGACCCAACAATCATAAACATAACTCCTCCTGTGAAAAGATGCTACAATAAAAATTATTCCTAGGATTTTCTTGGCAACAGGAGCCACTGTAATTCTCTACGGAAACTTCGTTCTTCTCTATTTTTCTACAGGCGCTGATAAATTTTGTAGCATCCAAAGTACCTCTTAGATACTTAACCTGATAGTACAAGTATTACATGAAGAATAGCTGATTGTACTCTTCCATTTTTCCAGGTATTATAGAGACCATAGCCTATGAGTTCTTAGTATTTTGGGTATGTGCTGACTAATAAATATGACTTATACTGCACTTAATGTTACTTTCAGCAGGGGGCAAATAGGAACAAAGTTTAGTAGAGAATGACAACATGGAACATTATGTCCACAAGTTTTTCCTCTACTTTATATTGTATAGTCAATGCTACATGACTCTTTAATTCTTATGAACCTGACTCTGCATATACAAGTTGTAGCTGTGTAATGTAGCTTTTCTTTTTTAGTGATTGAGTGTGAGCCTTAAAGAAGCAATGAAATGAATTGGGAAATGGGATCTGAGTTATATAGCTGCAAGCACTCAGATAATAAAACTCATACAAAAATCATAAGAGGACTAATATAGCTAAAAGATAAAAATCAGATCCCAGGTATCCTGTATGGGATAAACATTTTCCTTGAAGACACATTTTTCAAAAGGCATTAGTAAATGATCTGGTCTCTTTGCAGGCAGATTCAGAGAGAATGAAATAATATGAGTTGAGAATGTAGGGGAAGAAATCAGGAAGTGGGAAAGATAGAATAGCCTTGTGATATTATTTACCATGACATCTGGAAAGGAAAATAAATAGAAATAATATCTGTGAAGTAGACGAGATAAGAAATACAAGACAAGAAATTGGGTATATTTTAAAAGCCTAGCACAGCATAAAGTGGCCAGAAGAGAAGGTCGATCATAGTCTTTATAACAGAACAGAGAGTGACCAAAATCAAAGAAATAACATATATTTATCACAAGGAAAGTTTATGCTAATGTTGAATGAGTGATTTATTTTTAACTGTAGGATAAAACATAGAAGCAATTGACAAGATTCTACCACAGTCTGAATGAAAATAGAAGGTAATATTCACCCCAAAAGTTGTGTTTTGTAATGATAAAAAATGACTTCAGAAGTAGAAAATATTGGTCAAGAAAATATTACCAGTATGTAAAAGTCAAATAAAAACTAAACAAGTATGTACAACATTGAACAAGATAATTTTCAGCACCAATATGAATCTGACATGCTCCTTGTCTTAAAGAAACTTACAGCCTAATGAGATAGACAGGCATATCTATTAGTAATTGTTACATAACAAACCATTGCAAAATTTAGTGGTTTAAAACAAAAAGGGTTGTATTGCTCATAAGTTTATGGGTCAGCTAATTATTTCTATTGATCTGGGACAGAGTTACTTGATTGAACCTTTTAGACAACTACATGCAGCTGGTAAATCAGTCGGCTGGTCCAGGAGAGCCTGAGTTCAGATTATTAGTCTCTGCTTCATGTAGTCTCTCATACTCCTGCAGACTAGGCCAAGTTTATTGACAGGTATAACAAAGTTTCCAAGAGATGCAGCTGAAGCATGCAAGGCCTCTTAGGGCCTAAGTGTAGAACTTGCAAATTCATTATTTTTATGACATTCTATTGACTAATGCAAGACATTAGGCTATCAGATTTAGGAGAGAGGAAACAGATTCCACCTCTATATGCAAGTGGTTGCAAAATCACATTGGAAGGGAAAAGAACAGTGTTAAATCATAGATGTCTGAAAAAATATGACATTCAGAAACTGAAACTTCATTTCTAATGGCTAAAAAGTAGGCTGAGTGGGGAAGAGATAACATGAGAAGATGGCTTGGTTATATTCTATAAGAAAAGTAGAGTTTACAAGAAGATAATCAGGGACAAAGCTGAGGAGTGGAAATATAGAGATATTGATAGGAAGCTATTAAAATAGTAAAGTAAAAGAAGACAAGAGAATAGAAATTAGATCCAAGAGTCATTCAGAAGTACATGGTTGATGGATTGGATGTTTGTATGCAAGATTGAAGGCTAGAGAATGAGGAAGAGGAATTGAAGGTGATCCCAAGGCTTCAGCTTTAGACAATTGAGCTGATGTAACCCTATTTACTGGAGCATATTGCAAGAGAAGTATTTCTTTTTGTGTGGGGAGGGGGAAGGTATTAGGATGTTCTCACACTGCTAATAAAGACATACCTGAGACTGGATAATTTATTTAAAAAAGGAGGTTTAATTGACTCACAGTATTTCACTTCTAGGGTGGCCTCAGGAAACTTACAATCGTGGCAGAAGGCGAAGCAAACATATTCTTCACATGGTGGCAGGAGAGAGTGAGAGCCAAATGAAGGGGGAAGCCCCTTATAAAACCATCAGCTCTTGTGAGAACTTACTCACTATCACAAAAATAGCATGGGGTAAACTGTCCTCATTATTCAATTACTTCCCACCAGGTCCTTCCAACAACACGTAAGGATTATGGGAATTACAATTCAAGATGAGATTTGAGTGGAGACACATAGCCAAACCATATCAGGGAATAATAAGGGCTGAAAATTAGAAAAGTTTGGGAAATGCTGTTTTTTTTTTTTTAATGCCTCTGATGATGAATTTCAATGAGGTAGGAAAATTAGAAATCAAACTATAAGTTGATGAAAGAATTGGAAGTTAAGCTGAGACATATTAGGCATGTAACTTTTATGATGCTTCTCTGAAAAGAGATGAAAGTTGTAGAATGTAGTCAGCATAGAATGAAAGACTGAAGAAGAAATGTGTTTGCTTTTCTATTGTTTGTCTTTTTGTCAGATGAAAAAAAAGCGTCAGCATTTTTCTAAGTTGACAGAAAGAGAGAAATTAAATATATAGCTATTGAGAGGGTTGGGGATAGGATTAACTTTTGGAAAAGGAATAAATAACAAATTTAAAAGAATGTGCATTAGATCCTTTTTTGGTGACAAGATGGGGAGTTCAGAGTTAAATGCCTGACAAGCTCCTTTCTTTTTTCATATAAGTTTGGTTAGCAGGGCAGAAGGTTTAGGAAAATAAAAATGATATAGAATAACTTCCTTGGAAAATCTGGAAAGATAGTAAACTGAAGACACATTAAAAAAAACTGTGAATGAAAGCTGATGACACTGTGAAAATAAAAAGCTTTATTTGCATTGCAAGGAACCATGTCAGGTCTTTTCATAGGTGTTTCTACATTAGAAGTTTTCATCAGCTTCTTCTAAGGCAAGTAATCCCATTTTACACATGGAGAAATAAAAGTTTCTAGAGGATGAATTACCAGATCATCCTAATACAGAGGGTGAATGACCAGGAATTTGAGCCCAGGTCTATATGTCTCCAAAGCAGATCTTTCCACATCATACTTCTCTCAAATTCCAATTTCCCATAGTTTTTGATATGTACTTGCCCACAATTTATAATTTCTCAAGCGTTTCCCTGAAAAGAAAGAGCTTCTTTCTGCATAACAAGTATAATCGAAGGATTGGTCCTTCCAGGGTAACCATTTATAAAATAGGAGGTTGGGGCACAGACAGGGGGCTGCTGTCTCATTCCCACGGTAGATGCCCACTCAGGCACCAAACTTGTTGAGCTGTTTTTTCTGATTAATTATTAGGAGAAACAGGATTTATGAGGATGCAATATGGAACAGAGTTGAGGTGGCATGCACCCCCACTGTTTGACACAGTAGGTAGAGTGTAGAGTGTTTTCTCTGGGTTAAGGTGTTTCTGAGAAAGGTAGCTGGGCATATACTGTGCTTATAGGACCTGCCCAAGAAAACTGCCTCCTGTGCAAGAGTATCCTGACAACAGGAGGCTGAGCAGAAGATGATAGATCATTTCAGGACAGGTTATCCCACAGTAGCCCTCCCTATTCTGGTGTCTTTGCAGCAAAGAGACCTCATTCAGGGATTCCCTAGAAATTAACCCACTCATGCACCCCATGAGACAATAGGCACTGTATGTACTGTAACAGAGAACAGCTAAAGAAGAATCACAGCATGACTCAGACCTAGTGCGAAGAGAGAAAAACTTTAAGATGGATTTGAAATTGAAATTACAGCCTGGACTAAGCTTAACTGGGCTTTTTAGTACCTAACACAGCAAAAGAGCTAAAAGAATTTTAGGTGATGTTCAGTGGCAGAAACAGGAAAAGGAACAAATTGTAATTAAAAATTGTG